>NC_052151.1:162074489-162705877 GCF_902713615.1 Scyliorhinus canicula | reverse complement strand
GCTCCTAGTGGTGATGGGTTTGTAGTCCGGGGTGAGGTTCGCAAACAGGGGAGGTGGATCGACCTTAAGAGTCGTGAGGCCGCAGATGGTGGGGGGGGGGGGGGGTGGGTGGGGGGGGGGGGGGGGGGGGCAGGCTTCCGCCGAATTTCAAAATCAGGCTTTGGAGATGGCACTGAAAATCCAGGCCGAGCAACAGGGCAGCGCAGAGGTGTGGGAGGACGTAGAGCCAGAAGTTGCTGAACTCTATGCCCTGGAAGGTGAGGTTCGCGATACGGTACCCCCAGATTTAAACGGAATGGGATCCGGAGGCCAGGGAGATTTTCTGGGTGATGCGGTGTACCAGGAGGGAGCAGAGCCTTACCGTAGTTGGGTGGATGAAACTCCCTGTGCTCCCGGAGTCAAAGAGGCAGGTCTTCGCGTGCCCGTTGATCTTCACCGTCATCGTAGCGGCCGAGAGGTAGCGGGGCCGAGACTGATCCAGGGTGATGGGGGCAAGCTGCGGACGATGCTGGGAGGTCCCGAGCTGATCAGCGGTGGTGGAGGTAGCAGTAGGCGGCAAACGGCCAGACGAGCAGGGGTCCTGAGGCGTAGTGCAAAATGGCGCCGAAGATGGCGGAGTGCACGGGGCGCAAATGGCAGGCGGCATCAAAGGTGGCGGCGCCCACCGGCCGCACGTGGCTTGCGGAGGGGAAGACGGCGGCGCTCCTGGGTCACACGTGGGGGGTATAGAAACGCCGGGCCTGGAAACAGCGGCGACCGACCGGGCCTAGCAAACAGAAACAAAGTGCCCTTTCCACACCCATTGCAGGTCGCGTCCACGCCAGGCAGCGTTGCCTTGGGTGTTTGCTTTGTCCACAAAAATAACACTTGGGGCGCCCCAGAGTTGGCTGGCTGCCGCGCGGTGCAAGCTTGCGGTGAGCTGGAGTCGTCAGTTGGTGGGGCCCACGATGCCCACGAGGGTGCCGCCCGGTCGGGGGTGTAGTACTGCAGGTTACGGAGGCCACTTCTAATGAATTAGCAAGCTACCTAGTCCCCATGAGATCGAGCGTACCCCCTTCCAATAGTCACTGGCGGACATACGTAGACTTCATGCCCGTGACATAAGCGTCTCTAATTAAAAGTTTAGTGTGTTGGACTGCCGAAACTGCCTGGCAGTCACAGTTCCTACCAAGGATCTGTAGGGCCCGTAAGAAATCGTCCAGACTCTCCCCGGGGAGTTGCTGTCTCCTGGCCAGGAGGTGCCCGGCATACACTTGATTCATCGGTTTAATGTATTGTCCCTTCAGGAGAGTCATTGCTTCGGAGCAGGTGGGCGCATCCTGGATGAGGGGAAAAATGTCAGGGCTCACTCGTGAGTAGAGGACTCGGAGCTTCTGCAAGTCCGAGGGTTCTTCAGTGGCTGCTCTGAGGTAGCCTTCGAAGCAAGCTAGCCAGTGGTCGAAGGTGGACGTGGCGTTGGCTGCGTGAGGGCTGAGCTGCAGTCGATCAGGCTTGATGAGGAAATCCATCTTTTAAACTCTTGTTCAATAAATTGATGTACCATCAATTACCACGAGACGAGAATGATGGAACAATCGTGGCTTTATTGAACAAGATGTTGTGCCTCCTGTAGCTGGAACCAGAATGACTGCAGCGCAGGAGAGCACACACTTTTATACGCCGCCTGCTGGGCGGAGCCAGAGGCAGGGATTTACCGTCGTACCTGTAATATACGGGCAGTGCCGTAATACATACAATATATCACTAGTGGTGTTTACCACAGATCCTTGGTGTTCTCCCACCCGTCCCCCCACAGAAACACCCTGATTAGCTGCTCTACCATGTTGAAAAAGGCCTTGGGGATGTAGATCAAGAGGGATCTGAACAGGAAGAGGTACCTGAGAAGTACATTCATTTTGATCACTTTGCCAGGAAGAGTGGGAGTGGGCCCCACCTCTGCAGGCCCCTTTTGACTTCCTCCAGCAGACTCATCAGGATCCATTTGTGGATCCGGGTCCAGTCCTGGGCTATTTGGATCGCCAGGTAGCAGAATTTGGTCTGGGCTCTGTCCCTGCCACCGGAGGGTTGACCGGGAAGTTCTCAGTTAAGTTTGTAGCTCGAGAAAGTTCCAAACTCCTTTAGAAGTTTCCTTATCACTTCAATGCCGGGCTGGGGGTTCATGATGTAGAGGAACAGATTATCCGCATAGAGTGAAACTCTATGCTCTCTGTCCTGCCTTTGGATACCTCTCCACCCCTTCACCCTTCTGAGGGTGATCACCAGTGGCTCAATTGCCAGAGCAAACAGCAGAGGGGTCAGCGGGCATCCCTGCCTCGTGCCTCTGTCCAGTTGGAAGTATTTGGAGCTTGTGGTGTTTGTCTGTTTGCTCGTCCTGCAATCGCTGTACAGTAGTTTCACCCAGGAGGTGAACCCTATCCCGAACCCAAACCGTTCCAGTACCTCTATGATGGACTTCATTTGACTCTGTTGAAGGTCTTTCTGTGTCCGGGGAGACGATCACTTCCAGTGTTCTCTCCCCGGATGGGGTCACCATCAAGTTAAGCAAGTGCCTGATGTTCGACGTTAGCTGCCTGTCCTTGACAAAGCCCGTCTGGCAGGCAGCTGTCCAGCCACTTTGCCAGGGAATTTGCCAGGATCTTTGCACCTACGTTGAGTCGCGGGATGGGTCTGTCGGACCCACAGCTAGATGGGCCTTTGTCCTTTTTGTTTATCAGTGATAGTGAGAGTTGTGTCAATGCTGGTGGCAGGGTGCCCCTTACTAGCAAGTTGATGAATATCTCCCGCAGGTGTGGGGCCAATAGTAGTCTGCTGGGAATCCATCTGGCCCTGCATGGAGTTGATGCTCTCCATGACTTCTCTCTGTCATAATGGTGCTTCCAGCCCCATCTCTTCTCTTCTCCCCCACGACCGGTATGTCCAGCCCGTCAAGGAACTGCTTCATCCCTGAGCCCACTCAAGGGACACAGAGGTGTGCAGCCCCCGGTAGAAGGTCGTGAAGGCCTTGTTGACCCTTTCTGACATGGTGACTAGCCTGCCTTTGCTGTCCCTGATTTGAGCTATTTCCCTCGTGGCTGCCTGCTTTCTCACCTGGTGAACCAGCAGGCAGCTGACTTTGTCCCCGTGTTTGTAGAAGGCCCCCAGCGTCTGGCAGAACTGGTGCATTGCTTTCTCCGTGTAGAGCAGGTCAAAGTCCATTTGTCGCTTCTTCATAGATTGATAGAATTTACAGTGCAGAAGGAGGCCACTCGGCCCATCCAGTCTGCATCAGCCCTTGGAAAGAGCACCCGAATCAAGCCAACACCTTCACCCTATCCCCGCATCCCAGTCACCCCAGCTAACCTTTCTGGACACTGAGGGCCAATTTAGCTTGACTAATCCAACTAACCTGCACATCTTTGGTCTGTGGGAGGAAACCAAAGCACCTGGAAGAAACCCACGCAGACAAAGGAAAAATGTGCAAACTCCATACAGTGACCCAAGCCAGGAATCGAACCTCGATCTCTGGAGCTGAGAAGCAACAGTGCTAACGTGGGCAGCACGGTAGCATTGTGGATAGCACAAATGCTTCACAGCTCCAGGGTCCCAGGTTCGATTCCGGCTTGGGTCACTGTCTGTGCGGAGTCTGCGCATCCTCCCCGTGTGGCCGTGGGTTTCCTCCGGGTGCTCCGGTTTCCTCCCACAGTCCAAAGATGTGCAGGTTAGGTGGATTGGTCATGATAAATTGCCCTTAGTGTCCAAAATTGCCCTTAGTGTTGGGTGGGGTTACTGGGTTGTGGGGATAGGGTGGAGGTGTTGACCTTGGGTAGGGTGCTCTTTCCAGGAGCCGGTGCAGGCTCGATGGGCCGAATGGCCTCCTTCTGCACTGTAAATTCTATGAAATTCTATGATAACCATTGTGCTACCATGCTGCCCACTTTCTTTCTGCCAGTAGCTCTATGGTCAGGGCCGTGAAATACCATCAGTATGGAGTCGACCAGCTCTTGCCTCGCTGTTCTATCTCTGCATGTCATGTGTGCAATAATTTCCCCCCTTATCACTGCCTTCAGTGCTTCCCAAAATGTGGAGGGTGAGACCTCTCCATTCTAGCTGTTGGTAACGTACCCATCTACGGCCTGTGATATCCATTCACAGAATGCCTTATCGGCCAGGAGGGTCCTGTCTAACCACCATGGCGGGCGGGCGGGGGGGGGGATTGTGCCCGGGTTGTGTGCTTGGAGATTGCTACTGCGGAGTGCTCGGCTCCCACTATCCCTGGAAGCACCGCTTTCCCCACTATGAAGAAGCCAATCCTGGTGCAGACCCTGTGTACCTGTGAAAAAAAGAGAACTCCCGCTTCCCTGGGTGTGTGAACCTTCATGGGTCCACTGCCCCAATCTGCTCAATGAACTCGCCCAGTTCCTTCACCATGTTTGACTTTTTCCCCGATCTGTCTCTCGCCAACATTTTCATTTTGGGCAGTCCTGGCTGCCCATTGTGAAGATCCTTTAACACGATATCCCGTCCCTTCGCCAGAACGACAACCCTCGTGCCCTAGAGTAGGATACCATCTTCTATGTTCAGCTCCTAGAAATTCAACTCACCTGGTAGCTGTCGATGCTGGCCACTGTATAGCACCAGATGCTGCACCTTGTCAAGGTCGGGGTCTGCCTGCGTCCAGTCACAAATACATGATGCAGTGACGGGTAAGGAGCCCATAAAATTCAGGACAGCGACCACCTGGTCTGCCAAAGGAGGGTTTGCGGACTCGGTTTGCAGAGGAAGACAACTCAAAGCACTGGCATGTGCAATCTCCGTCCCTGAGCGGTGCTCCGAAGAGTATGTATAAGTGTAGATTCCTGGTTAATTTGCTGTCAGTCTAGATTCAATAAAATCTGAGATGGATTTGCAGGTATCATATCATTTAATAATAACTAACTTGCAAGGCTGACTCAATCCATAGGACCTCAGGACACACACACTGTCTTCTGAGAGCCCAGAATAAAAAGAGAGAGTGTACAAAGAAACTTCTGCTGATATATTCAAAATCACAGTAAGATTCACATATAAGCTTCCCATTGGTCATTCTATACACCTCCTGACCTGGCCCTATATCCTAATTGGTCACTTTGCATTGTAACCTCAGCATCCTTTTCACCTTGCTCACCATGAGGTTCCCATCCCCCGATAGTTTCAAACAGGCTTTGGCTGAATCTCTTTGTCCTTTGTCTGTGAGCCCCCTACCATCAGCCGGCCCTACTAACATCCTATCTTAACTAATAATTCTAATTTTATCACATTCATTTATTCATTCCCTCATTCCCTCCTTTTATCATTTCATGATAAACTATCGGTCCAAGCCGCAGTCACGGCCCCTCATCTAGGAACATTCGTCGCTGTATTTCTAATTCCTGTTGCAGCACCCCATCATCCTCTGCACCCTTGTGCATCCAAACAGCCAAGACTCTAGGGGCGGCTATCTGTTCCACTGCATTCTGCATTTTACCTATCACGCATTTAAGGACGGCCAGGCCCACAAAGATGCAGCCGAGTGCCACTGCTAGATACATGGCCATATTTATCAACCAATCCTTCCAACCTCCGAAACCCCAGCTACCCCAAGAGCCAGGGTCCCGCATACCGTCCAGGTGGTCCCTTATGCGATCCATAAATGTAGTGATGTTAGCGGTTAAATCTTGAACTCCCATGATACACTTACCCTGCACTATGGCGCATATCCCACCTTCACGGGCCAGAAGATAGTCAAGAGCATACCGGTTCTGCATGGCAAACAACCTGAGTTGAGATAATTCCCTGGTTATTGCCCCGAGGGCCCCTAAGGTCTCGTTTCCCAGGATGGTAAGGCCGCAAATAAAATACTTCCTATCGTTGACCGCCAAGGAACCCCCCATACCCCCCAGTGTCTAGGCGCTCAGAATTCCCCATCCGGCTGAGTGGCCCCGGTTGGGTGCTGGAACCTGAGGTTTCTTCCAACCTTCGCAGAATTCGGCTGAGACTGACCGACGCGCCAATTTATGGTGCAGTATCCACTCAGTGGGGCAGGGGACTGTGGTGGGGACTAGAGTCCCGATAGCAATTTGGCGGGGAAATGGGAGTGACTAAACATTGGTCGCTGTACCATTAAAGAAAAAGTAGTATCCCTGCTCCGTGTACCGGCTAGCATCACAATCAGTGTATTGGTTGAGCAGGGAACCCCCAGTAGCCCATTTCATCCAACTTTGGAACGCCCATCCGGGCCTCATAGCAATGCGGAACGCCCTAGACTCAACAGTGATATGAGAGACATTCGCCCAGCTACAAAGGAGCTGGATGCCTAGCGTCAATGGGACACAAGTGGCATTGTAACAGGCACATTGACCTGATGTCAGGGTTATGCAACACTTTGGATCAGTACAAGTGGAGGACAGACATGTTATATTCATTTTCATCTCTACCAGCAACAGCCGTACCTCTCACTGCTGAAACAATTCTCATATGACCGGGAATCTCTATTGGGAGTGAAGGGGCTAGGTATATATGCCCTCCACCGTTGAAGCTTATCCTAGTGAGAGTGGGAATTATCCCCAGGAAGGGGAAGGCGAATAGCCGGTGGGCCGAACCTGGATCGTAAGGAAGAGTAACTTGCGCGGGCGGTGGCTCGGAACTCTGACAATGAACCACAGTTTGGGGAGTGCCCCAAAGCGGTGAAACAGAAAATAACCTAGACACCGATGTGGGGTTTGGGTAGCAGACAACCCTCCCCTGGCCATACAAGCGGTGGTAAATCTAGAAGAGATTCATACCGTCCAGGTTTCACTCATTCTGGATCCTAAATAAATTAAGTACATCTCCTGATAACCTACGTCTGGTTGTACCTCCCCTCTTACACAGCCCTTCCTCTGTCTAGTCCCTCTTTCTCTCTCACAACCTCTTCCTACCCCCTCCTCATAGACTGATTTTACCTGTAAGGCATCAAGGTTAACACATCCAAAATCAAATTTACATATGCTCCAAAAACAAGGCAATGTCCATGCAGTCTTCCCTTCCCATCGTTGGGACCGGTGCAATTGCGTCATAAGTCCTGCATGGTCCGTTAACCGGATGACCTTCCATGAGTCGATACCACGTCCTCATATATGGGGGCAGCGAAGAACGTCATCTTTGCAGAGGTGGAATGTCCGGGTACTTCGGTTGGGGTTACAGATGTAGATGATATTCCCCTGTTCCATTACCGCCGCCGATGTCACTCTAAGCGAGGCGATGCCGAAGATCACACAGGCGGCGTGTAGCCACCCCATCATGCTTCACACCTGTAAAATAGCGCTGGGGAAGGGAGGCAGGTTAGTGACCGACCTTTTACAGTGGTGGAGGTGGACCCAAACACTACACCCCTCCACTTTAACTGCAGTGGGGGTGGTAAGGAGAACTTGGAAAGGCCCCTCCCATCGTGGCTCTAACCCTTTCCGAGTCCAATTTTTGACCATGACATAACGACCAGGCTGCACTGAGAGCGAGCTATGTAATAGGGACGGTGACGAGTGAGCTGCACGGACCTGGCCATGGAGCTCCTTGAGGGCGTTAGTGAGGGCTAGAACATAGTTAGTCCTTTCTTTAGTCAGATGGTGAAACTGGACCAATCTGGGAACAGGCAGGTTCCAGGGTGTTCTAATGGGCCTGCCGGAAAAGACTCGGCAGGAGAGAGCCAGGCCAATCCTGCAGGTGTGACCTACAGCTGAATGAGGACACCGGAGAGCAACTTAAGCCATGTCGGCCCCGTGTCCGCTCTTAATTTAGCCAATTTAGTTTTGAGGGTCTGATTATGTCTCTCAACCAACCCGGCTGACTGCGGTCTGTCCACACAGTCTAACTGCTGGCATATCCCCAACTGGGAGCAGAACTCCTTGTTAATCTGTCCAATAAAATGAGGCCCGTTAACAGAACTTAACTGAGCCGGTATTCCGTACATAAACACCTCATCACATTTTTACAGCCTTTGGCTCTCCGTCCTCTTCCGTCTGGTGTCATGGTCACCAGTGACGAGATGTCATCTTTGGTGAATAATGATGGGCCAAGCCTATCGGCATCATCCGAGCCATAGCCAGCGTACAACACATATTAAGGCATCCAATGATTGTGCAGTCTACAATTATAATAACAAGTATTATCAATCCATGCATCAGGTAAATCCCCATGACCAAGCTATGAGAGATAACCCCGAACTGAATCTGACTAGATAGATAGCCATCCTCAATACTACCGTGTTGCCCTTAGGATTTATATCCTTCTTATAGTTATACTGACTAGCAACTATCCCTCAGCCTTGTCATTCGTGTTTACATGTCATGATTTGTAAACTGTGCAGGAAAATCAATGGTAAATGCATCCATCTCGCAGACCAGTGTCAATAGACCCTTTGTGAGGTGCTTTCCTCAAGTCCAATCACCGTGAACCATAACTGGCGCCGCTCAGGAAGGTAACACAATAGCCATTCCGGTTGTTCCACTACCTCCAAGGCATCTGACTACCTCGGGGCAGTAGCACCATAAAAGCGTCCTCATGTCCCTTAGAAACAGCCCACAACTCAGTCCATCAGCGACCAAAAGGTCCTTATCCCTCACTGGGATTTTTTTTTTTGTAGGAAGTGCTTTCCGTTTCCCAGAGGAATGGTAATTGCTGATATTTTGTATCATGCACTGATTATCTTGCTTTATTAATTGCAGGAGCGTCAACCAATCCTGTTTCTATTCTGACTTCCTGACTCTGACGTCGAACATTGTACTGAATCATGTAGCCTGCCCGCCCAGGCTTACTTGAGACAATAGCTCCGTTTTCTTCAACCCCCTGTTGTCTGTTATCATTTTCGTTACCGCATGGAGTGTATACTTGCCATTATTTGTTTTTTCTTAAACACCACTCACGCACTTAGCACAGTTAACTTCCTGGGGTTACAACCCAATTGAATTTATACATAACATTCCCAAACAACTTACAGGACTTTTAGTCTGTAATAACTGTTATACTCTCCAATGCTATATTGGTTACAAATTTCCCCTCGCGGCAGCAAGCTGCTAATATTCTAGACCAGTGCCTCTCAAAGTGTGTTACGTGTACGCACCGGTACTTGGAGTGTTTCCAGAAAAGAAAGAGACAGTAATCCTGGATTGGCTTGTTTCGCTCACCGATCCCTGGCACATTGGGAAAAAAAACTGCCGGTACGCCACATCAGATAGTTTGAGATGCACTGTTCCAGACTACTGTCATTTAAAATACGGGGGTTCCTCGTCAGTCACTGCTGTCTGCCGAGACCCTTAATAACTCCTCCGCGTAATACGCCCCTCCTGGAGACCACAGATCACCCATCAGCTAACGTCCCGTTAGAGATGTCTGACCGGAGGTTTCAGTATTCAGTAATAATTTGATATTTTGATTTGTTGCTAACCCGTAAGGTTTTTCTTCCGGGCTCTATCATTCAATTCCCTCAAACATGTAGCCAATTGTATCATTAGTTTTTTCCCATACTGTCTGAAACATTCTTCTGCAGAGTGTTGTTCAGGTTCTTCATCGGTATGATCGTTGCTTCATCTGAAACTAAAACGAACAGGTCAAAGGCGGAGAGGGCCCTATTTCTTAATTTGTATCTTCCTATCCGTGCTTGGATATTCCAGAAGTACCATCTAGCATAGCCCACGTACTGCCTCACAAATCGATACCATAAGTCTGTCACTTGTCTACAAGATTGCACAGCCTTTTAAAGTCACATTGTTGTCGGCCAAATTATCCTTGCAGTAATTGCACGTTGTCATTAATCTATCCCACTTACACTGACACTTATGTAGCATGGTGGTTAGCACAAATGCTTCACAGCTCCAGGATCCCAGGCTCGACTCCCGGCTGGGTCACTGTCTGTGCGGAGTCCGTACGTTCCCCCCCCGGTGTGCGTGGGTTTCCTCCCACAGTCCAAAGATGTGCGGGGTTACGTGGATTGGCCATGCTAAATTGCCCGTAGTGTCCCAATAGCAAGGCTAAGGGGGGGGGGGGGGAGCCGTTGGGCCACGGGTATAGGGTGGATACGTGGGTCTGAGTGGGGCGATCATTGCTCGGCACAACATCGAGGGCCGAAGGGCCTGCCCTGTGCTGCACTGCTCCATGCTCTTGGATTCAAAATCCCCCCTGTGGTCACAAACCTCAATCATTAAAGTTGCCTGATATTCCACAAAACAATCATGAATGCCCCAAATCTCCCTGGGGGCTGCAGCATCCCATCGCTGTCTTTGCAAATGCATTATCCATTCTCCTGATAACTCAGTATCTGACCGTCTCCTGGGTTTCATATGACTACCACCAGTCCAAACAATCGGGCTACAGAATGCCCCACAATCCAGACTTGTGGTTCCCTGATACTCACTGTGAACCATTTAAAACTGAGGGCCATTAATCACCGCCCTTGTTCTATCATTCCATACATTTAAATCTTTACTGATTACATTCCTACGCTCATTGCCCGTAGGCTGCCGATCGAGTATCATAATTCCTCTGTATTTGATCAATGTGACCAGATTTTTAAATTTTGACATAACTTCTTTTTGAACCTTTTTATTTAAATTCTGACATAATGTCTTTTTGAACCTTTTTATTTTCCTTATCCTTGATGTACATCATACAATTAAGGCCTGTTAAGCCTCCTCCTTCTGTTATTGCACCCCTGAGTGAGATGCGAAGAATCTCAAACTCCTCCTCTTTTGCTCACCCAGTGATCCAATCTGGTCAAAACCTTCCCTTGATACATTCCTGATAGTGCTACTGCATTTACTTTAATTACTTTATTTTGATGACGACCGGATTTGTATGAAAGTAAGATCCAAACATGACATTTGAACTTTATCAGCTGTCCAATCAATGCTGCTAACAGGTTTTAATTCACTGTCTTCTCCCCCATCGGATCACTCGTTTTAAATGTGCTACAATTTCATTTGCTCCAGACACCATGCTGCCCTAATTCAACTGTATGTGTACTCAGAATCTGAACTAATCTTGTCTTCACATCTTACAGCTTCACGGATGATGTTCCCTGAAGTCTTAGTTGGTAGCTTCACCCAAACTTCCTCTAAATTAGCAATTGGTTTTAATATCTTAATTTTTCTGCATCAATTTTTTATTAAATATTTCCCTGCAATCAGATTCACATTTCCTGATACTGCAATTAATTCTCTTAATCTAACTTCTGGTCCAATATCTTTATTTTCCAAATCTCCTTCTTCAATGTCTATAACATGCTAAACATCATTATTTCTGCAAGTGACTTTTCGTGCTCGTCGGGCACTAGGACCCTGCGGAGCCATGCAGTACAGCTTACACAAAGCTGTCTGCTTGGAAATCTCTTTGTGTCCATTTAGTGCTGAGCACATTGCCCACCGGCCATTTATAACTTCTAATTGATGTGAAACTATTGTATTTATTTCCCTCATTTATTTATTTTTTTTTCAGCCAAGACTATGCCGAGTTGCAACTAATC
Source organism: Scyliorhinus canicula (assembly GCF_902713615.1). Taxonomy (NCBI): domain Eukaryota; kingdom Metazoa; phylum Chordata; class Chondrichthyes; order Carcharhiniformes; family Scyliorhinidae; genus Scyliorhinus; species Scyliorhinus canicula. The sequence goes on along the minus strand of NC_052151.1, from coordinate 162,694,389 downwards.
ATTTACAAATCCCAATTTATACAGTTTGATTTCACTTTTTGTTTTCTTCCTGAGAATTATGTTTAATTAACATCATTATTACTAAGGTTCTGAAGAACTTCCAAATACTTACTCTGTTTTAACTCTCACTTTAATACCTCCTAAAACACAACATTTCACAAAACTAGGAACAGAGGTTATCACATTCTTATCAAACAGACTCATTCATTCATTGGAGATCTCCATTCAGACAAAGGAATTCACATCCGTATACGTTCATTCATCAACACACAAGTCATTTATAACCCAATTCTGTTTCATTCAAACAACCCATATCTTCGCGAAGCTATAGTTGAACGGCATTGAACTGTCCGCAAACATTCCATCAGCGATCCTTCCTTCACTGAACTGTTTCGCGACATCACATCAACCCGGTACGGACCTTAACCAATTTTTTCATCAAATTAGAATTGAACGGAATTGAAGTGTGCGCCAACATTCCATCAGCGGTCTTTTACTGAACTGTTGCGCGATATCACATCAATCCGTTAAAGACCTTAACCGAATTAAAGTATAATTTAATAGAGCCAATTTTTAATTTGCTACTCACATGCAACTGAGTAACCAGGCAACATCCCATCAGACACCAACTGAACTGTTCGCCTCATGCAACTGAGTAACCAGGCAACATCCCATTAGACACCAACTGAACTGTTCGCCTCATTCCAAAACTTAACCATACCTGCAATGACTGAAATAAAATCTTTGAATCCATCAGACTGACCTTTGATTTCGTCGAGGCAATCGAACCTAATCAAATGCGAGTGATTAGACTGTTAGCAGAATACGAGACAGAGGAAAATCGATATAAAAATACCGTGGGGCCCATAATTCCTTTCTCGCCGTCTGCGAGCAGTCCAATTCTGATTTCGCAGATGAAAGGCAAGATAGTCGGGAAATCCCGATTTCGGCACCAAATGTAGATTCCTGGTTAATTTGCTGTCAGTCTAGATTCAATAAAATCTGAGATGGATTTGCAGGTATCATATCATTTAATAAAAACTAACTTGCAAGGCTGACTCAATCCATAGGACCTCAGGACACACACACTGTCTTCTGAGAGCCCAGAATAAAAAGAGAGAGTGTACAAAGAAACTTCTGCTGATATATTCAAAATCACAGTAAGATTCACATATAAGCTTCCCATTGGTCATTCTATACACCTCCTGACCTGGCCCTATATCCTAATTGGTCACTTTGCATTGTAACCCCAGCATCCTTTTCACCTTGCTCACCATGAGGTTCCCATCCCCCGATAGTTTCAAACAGGCTTTGGCTGAATATCTTTGTCCTTTGTCTGTGAGCCCCCTACCATCAGCCGGCCCTACTAACATCCTATCTTAACTAATAATTCTAATTTTATCACATTCATTTATTCATTTCCTCATAAGCAGCCAATAACAAGGTCCAATGCTGCATCCTCGCTGAAGCAATTGGTGGGATCACCTTGTCTTCCGTTGGGAAGAGGCCCAATGACGGCTTGTGATTGGTGATAATGAAGAAAGCCATAGGTGATAAAAAAATTACTTCCCCGTGAACACAACCGGCAGACCTTTCTTTTCTATTTGGAGTACTTACGCTCAGCCACAGCCAGCGTCCGGGAGGCAAAGGCGATCAGATATGTACGGCCATTGCTCATCTGGTTAGACAGGACTGTCACAATCTCATACGGCGACGCATCACGTGTGACAAATAATGTTTTCAAAGGATGGAAACACCTCCCGAAGAGGACAACTGCCGTTTCACTTTTTGAAATGTCTCATCCTGGACCTTTAGGCCCAGGGATGGTTTAGCACAGTGGGCTAAGACAGCTGGCTTGTAATGCAGAACAAGACCAGCAGCACGGGTTCAATTCCTGTTCCAGCCTCCCCTAACAGGCGCTGGAATGTGGTGACTAGGGTTTTTTTTACAGTAACTTCATTGAAGCCTACTCGTGACAATAAGCGATTATTATTATTGCTCCACACCCAAGGCTGGTGCTTCTTGAGGAGCAAATGAAGGTGGGGCAGGCCTGATGCCAAATTCAGAATGCATGTACAATAATAATTGACCGCTCCAAGAAAAGAGCAAAGCACCTCGCATGGCGTGGGCCATTTAGATGATTCTCACTTTCTCGCCAACCAGGTGCAGGCTTTCTCGGCCCACCTGATGCCCCAAATAGAAGACTTATTTTGCGTGAAACACACACTTCCTGGAGCGCAGGAAGACCCCATATTCAGAAAAGCACCGCAACATCACTTTGAGGTTCTGGGCAAATGCTCCTGGTCCGTGGTCCCTGTGACTAACAGGTCGTCTAAGTTAACCGCAACGTGCGGCAACCCATGCAGGATATTCTCCGTTATGTGCTGAAAGACTGAACATGCCGAGAATACTCCGAATGGCTGTCAGGTATACTCATAGAGACCCTTGTGACATACTTCTGTGAGGACCTATTGAGCTCCAGCTGTAGATAAGCATTTCTCACGTCTAATTTTGTAAATGTGCAGCCACCAGCCAATGTAGCATAAAGATCCTCAATGCGGGGTAAAGGATAACGTTCAAACCTCGAAGCTGCATTCACCATCAATTTATAGTCCTTGCAGAGGCGAATTGTCTTATCTGGCTTCATGACGGGATTTGTGGCCCAGAGTCCTCAAATTGGCGAAGCGCACAGGTCTAATGATGCCCAAACTCTCCAAGCGACGAAGTTCCGTCTTAACTTTCTCCACTAAGGCAGGCACAGCAATATCGGGGCTGGGATTCTGGGTCCACCTGGATCTTGGCAATGGCTCCTTTAATTGTACCCAAGCCAGAATGGAAAATCTCAGGACCTTGTTCAGAACCTCACAAACCACCAGATCCCACTTGGACAATAAGAACTTAAGACGTAAGAGCAGAATTAGGCCACTTGACCCATTAAGTCTGCTCCGCCATTCAATCATGGCTGGCATTTTTCTCAACTCTATTCTCCTGACTTCTCCCCATAACCCTGATCCCTTATTAATCAAGACCTTTCTATCTCTGTCTTAAAGACACTTAGTGACTTGGCCGACACAGCCTTCTATGGAAAAGGTTCCACAGATTCACCACCCTCTGGCTGAAGAAATTTCTCCTTATCTCTATTTTAAAGGATCATCCCTTCAGTCTGAGGCTGTGACCTATTGTTCTAGCTTTTCCTACTAGTGGAAACATCCTCTCCACATCCACTCTATCCAGGCCTCGCAGTATCCTACAAGTTTCAATAAATTCCCCCCTCATCCTTCTAAACTCCAACGAGTACTGACCCAGAGTCCTCAACCGCTTCTCATATGACAACCTCTTCATTCCAGAATCATTCTTGTGAACCTCCTCTGGATCCTTTCCAAGGCCAACACATTCTTCCCTAGATAGAGGGCCCAAAACTGCCCACAATACTCCAAATGGGGTCTGACCAGAGCCTTATACAACCTCAGAAGTACATCACTGCTCTTGTATTCTCATCCTCTTGACATGAATGCTAACATTGCATTTGACTTCCTAACTGCTGACTAAACCTGCATGTTAACCTTAAGAGAATCTTGAACAGGGACTGCTCAGTCCCTTAGTGCTCCTGACTTCCTAAATATTTCCCATTTATAAAATAGTCTATGCCTCCATTCTTCTTTCCAAAGTGCATAACCTCACACTTCTCCACTTTGTATTCTTTTCTTAAATAAATTTAGAGTATCCAATTCATTTTTTTCCAATTAAGGGGCAATTTAGCGTGGCCAATCTGCCTAGTATGCACATCTTTAGGTTGTGGGGGCAAAACCCACGCAAAAACGGGGAGAATATGCAAACTCCACACGGACAGTGACCCAGAGCTGGGATCGAACCTGGGACCTCGGCACTGTGGGGCAGCAGTGCTATCCACTGCGCCACTGTGCTGCCCTCTCCACATTGTATTCTATCTGCCACTTCTTTGCCCACTCTCCTAGCCTGTCCAAGTCCTTATGCAGCCCATGTTTCTTCATTACCACCTGTCCCTCAATATATCTTTGTATCATCTGCAAACTCAGCTACAGTACCCTCAGTTCCTTCTTCCAGATCATTAATATATAGTGTGAAAAGTTGTGGTCCCAACACCGACTCCTGAAGCACACCACTGGTCACCGGCTGCCATCCTGAAAAAGACATCTTTATCCCCACTCTCTGCCTCTGCCAGTCAGCCAATCATCTATCCATGCCAGTACCTTACCCTCAACACCATGGGCTCTTAACTTATTTAACAGCTTCCTATACGGCACCTTGTCAAAGACCTTCTGGAAATCTAAATAGATCACGTCCACTGGTTCTCCCTTGTCTAACTTCCTTGTTCCAGCCTCAAAGAATTCAAACAGATTTGTCACATATGACCTCCCTTGACGAAACCGAGCTGACTCAGTTCTATTTTTTATGTACTTGCAAGTATTCTGCAATCTCACCTTTAATGGACTCTAAAATCTTCCAATGACCAAAGGATAACTTGGAGGATATTTTGCCAATCCAACTGCAGCTGCTGTAACCTATCGTGGCCCAACAAGCTAGGGCCGCTTCCTTGCACAACATTGAGGGAAAGGTGACTCCACATTATTCAATCGTCTCCAGTATAGGTGGCCAACCAAGCAGCCGTGTCAGTCAAAGTCACAGTGTGCACACCCCATTTAATAAGATTAAAGGTGCTCTGCGCCACCACAGAAATGGTAGTTCCCGTGTCCAATTCCATCTGGAGCATATGAACATTCACCTGTATCGGAACTCGAATAGGGGCCACACAGGGTGCTGTCAAACAGATTAACTGCATCTCAGCCCCATCCTCTGCCTCTTTTGGGTCATCCAGATGCAAGGCCCGGCCCCAGGACTGACGCCTACCTCGACCGGGGTGCCTGGAGCACACTGGCCCGCCTGCTGCCTGCGGTTACACACAGACCGGAATCACCTTCAGCCTGAGTCCAGGGACATCCCAGGTCAGCAATTTGCTTTTATCTTAGTGTTCTCAGATGATATCACTAACTGGCAGCATTTAGATGAGAAATAAAAGGTACCAAAGGGAGATAACATAAATAATGATGTGGGAATGGGAAGAGAAAAGCCATTTCCTGGTTAGAATTAGATAGATAAGGGGCTGGATTCTCCGATTTCCAGACTAAGTGCTGACATGGCATGGGAACAGTGCTTTTTACGCCAGAAAAAAGGGCGCAACAGCCTCATTGATTCCAGGACCGTTTGGGGGCTAGCAACCGTGCCAAGAAAAGCTCCCATGCCAAAAACAAACCTAAGACAATCTCAGCTATTAGGGGAGACAAGAAGGGAAATCAAGTGGTCAGTGGTTTAGTGGGCATTGGATCAAGGGACTAGGAGGTGGGCATTATAGACATGATGGGCTGAATTCTCTGCCGTCGGGATTCTCCATTTTGCCTGCAATCGGGGGAAATGGTAAATCCCGACGGTGTGCTGCACGAGAAATCTGGTGCGGCAGGATGGAGAAACCAGCCCCATGTATTTGGAAAGGGAACATGGGAGGTGCGAGGGTGGGGGATGGGGCCTGCTGAGAAGAGGTTTGACCCTGTGATCCAGGAAAAGGACGAAAGTGTAAGAGTCAGCTGATAGGATGGTCTCAATCTTGGAGACCGAGAAAGCATAAGTTCCTCATACTTGTCATTGGAGGTGACTTTGGAGGAGAGAGGATTGAGACGAAGACTTGCAATAGAGTGATTGGGTAATTAGGGGCATGGCAATCCATGTGTACACCACAGGCTTGCCGTCTCAATACAAACTATGGCTCAATCTTCGCATCTCATGCACATCCACACCTCAGCCAGAACAATCCAATTGACAATGAACCACAAGAATTTACAGAGAATGAGGGGATTGTGCCTGGTTCTTTACCAAGCAATTCAAAAGCAATTTCACCACTTTTCCGATTATTCAATTATTATGCACCTTTTCAATAAAATCAGTAATTTTCCCATTGGGAAAGCATTCACTATCCCAATGAATTTCTGCACAGTGCAATTTCTTCTAAACACTCTTCTCACCTTATTGACAATTTTAAATTGATAATTCCATTCTTGCTCATACTCCATCTTAGAAAATAGTATTTTCCTATTCACGGTATTGAGACCCCTCTTACGTTAAATCTGTTTCAGTCTGTTAAATCTCCTGTAAGCATTCCCTGCTCCAGTTTCAAAATTGAGCAAAATAGCTGATGTCTTCTTGATATTGAATCAATGGAAACTGCCACTCATACACAACTTGAAAATGATTAATTAATCAGGCAGTGGGTGGTGATCAATGAGTCAAGATTGATTCCTGGGAAACAAACTGAATCTTGCTTACGTCTGTGTAAATGTTGGTCTTGTTTGAATGATGTTGCCAAGAGGTATTATGCAGTTGAGGAAAAGAAAGAATCCAGGGATGATGGATGGGTCAGTAGCAGAGGACATTAATTTGAGATAAATGATATAAAAATCAGAGAGGAGATGTGAAGTTTTTAACTTTAAACACGGTGGCCAGAATTCTCCATTGCGAGTCTGCCCCACTACCGCTGCTAGCGAGGGTAGAGAATTTGGCGCTCAGCCGAATCTCCCATTCAGTACAGCAGGACCGGAGAATCCTGCCATTGTGAATGGACGGATATCCTGTGACCTCCATTGGGGTTATAACATAAGGAATTTTGGAAAATAAAACCAATGCCTCAACTCTCTCACCAGACACTTCTTTTGAAACCCTGGGATGCAGTCCATTAGGGCCCGGTTCTTGTTTAGCTAGCTAAATTGTTAGCTAACAATTTACTCAATACCGTTTCTCTGAGGACTGTAACTTTCCTGAGTTCCTCCCTCCCTTCCATTTCTTGGTTTACTGCTGCTTCTGGGATTTTACTTGTATCCTCGATCCAAATACCTGTTCAACTCATCTGCCATCTCCTTGTTTCCATTATCAATTATCCAGACTCACTTTCATTAGGACTAATGCTGTTTGGTTTGTTTTTCTTTTAAAAATGCTTATAAAACCTCTTACATTATTTTTATATTGCTGGCTAGCTTTCCCTCGCATCTGATTTTTCCCTCCTTATTAATCTTTTAGATATCCTTTGTTGTTCCTTATCTTCTGTGCAATCTTCTGACCTGTCTTTGTGCAATTATATGTTTTTTTCTTTTAAGTTTGATCCTATCTTTCACCTTCCCATTTAACCATGGATGATGTGTCCATCCCGTGTACTTTTTCTTGCTCGTTGGAATGTATCTATTGTGTTTTCTGAAATATCCCCCCAAATGTTTGCCAAAGCACCTCTATTGACCTATTCCTTAACCTGATTTGCCAATTCACTTTACCCAGCTCCCATTGGAGCTACCCTATGCCGCGGGGACACCTGCAGGTGGGGGCCCGCTGCCGGAGGGACCAGAGAATCCTGCTGCTATTCCGGAGATGGTTTCAGACCTACCCCTCTCTCCCTCAAACAGAATGTAAAATTCAATCATATTATGGTCGCTGTTACCTAGAGGCGTCTTCACAATGAGATCATTAATTACTCCCATCTTGTTGCACAACACCAGGTCTAATATTGCCTGCTCTCTGATTGGTTGCAAAATATACCGTTCCAAGAAACTATCATTCAATGAACTCCTCATCTGACTTTTCCAGTCTGTAGATTAAAATCTCCCATGATTTTTGCTGTGCCTTTCTGACAACCTCCAATTATTTCTTCATTTATGCTCCACCCTGCCACGTAGCTACTCTTAGGGAGCCTGTACAGGACTCCAACAAGTGACTTCTTGCATTTACCATTTCTCATCTCCACCCAAACTGTTTCTTCATTCTGGTTTCCTTAATTTAGATCATCCCTCTATCTAATGCTAATACCATCATTACTATGATGGTATTAGCATCATTACTATGATGGTATTAGCATCATTACTATGATGGTATTAGCGTAAGAAAGGGTGATGACCTCTAACAGCCACTGCTCCGGTTTTCCTCACTTTCTGTCCTTCCTAAATCTCCTGTATCCTTCAATAATCGTCCTCATAGAATTCCTACAGTGCAGAAGGAGACCATTTGGCCCATTGAGTCTGCATCAAGCCTTTGAAAGAGCAGACTACCTAAGCACACTCCCCCGCCCTATGCGGGTCACCACATAACCCTTTGCACATCTTTGGACACTAAGGGGCAATTTAGCATGGTCTAACCTGAACATTTATTTTGGACTGTGGGAGGAAACCGGAGCATCCGGAAGAAATCCACACAGAAACGGGGAGAAAGTGGAAACTCCACACAGACAGTTGCCCACGGCCAGAATTGATCCCGGGTCCCGGTGGCTGTGAGGCAGCAGTGCTAACCATTGTGCCACCATGCCGCCCCAATCCATGGATCCTAATCCATGTCTTCCTGCAGCTATGGCTCTGTAATGGCTGTCAAATTGTACTTATTTATTTCTATGTGAGGTTTCAATTCATCCAACAACCTTCCCCCTTTGCCCAGTAAAGGGTTAGGGTGGTAGATGGCAAGTGGGTGGGGAGCTCGCATGGCAGATGGGTAAGGTGGCAGGTGGGTCAGATGGCAGCAGGGGAGTGTGGTAGATGGGTATGTAAATGAGGTTGGGCCAGATCGGTTCGGGGCAGTCAGGGGGTGTTGGGGAGGAGTTAGGGAGTCATGCTAGGTGCTAGGTGTCAGAAGGGAACTGGGTGGTGAGGTACGGTTGTGGAAGGAGGTGGCTGCTCAAGTCGGGGTGGTGGGGAATCGAGGGTTGGGGGAGGGAGTTAGGGATTCAAAGGGGGAGTTTAGTTGGGGGGGGGGGGCGGGATCAGGTCAGTAAGTTGGAACCATCTGAAGTTTCTGAATCTCTAATTGAGAGTTGGAGGCTTTTTCACCGTGTCCCAGGGAGCATTCTGGGCAATTACAACAGTATCAACATGTCGGGACTTCCGCGTAGCCCCAACGTGGATCTTTTGGGGTCCATCTGGTTCTGATGATCCGAAGAACTGGGCTGTTTATTTAATTTATATGAGGACGCTGGAAAATATTCAGATCATCCCTGTAGAATATCATGCGCTGAATATGGTTCAATTCATCAGTTAGAATGTTTCATTTGGAAGGTTTGCAAATACAAGTATAATTTGTCACGCTTTAATGGCATTGATTAATCTAACAGAGCCTTTGTCTTAAAAATAAAGGTAATTATAATTGCTACAAAGCCAGGATCTGTTCAAGATATAATTCTAATGTTTTGTCTTGGGCAACTAGTTTCCATCAGGAAACTATCTGAGGAGCTCCTGCACTATCACAGATGGCCCCAGGGAGTTGCTCAGTGATTGATGTCAACAGCCGTGTTTCAATTATTTATCTGAAAATTAGGCAAACCAAGATCAGATTTTTCCTCTCTGTTGGGTAGCTATCCCTGGGGGATGTGCAGGGTTTGACCCATTGGAAAATATAACATTGATTTCAGATGGTCAACAGCAATTTGAACTGTTGGATAAGTATGGATTAAAATGTGAATTTATTATTAATTGCAGTTTGAAATTGAAAACTAATAGCCCACCCAGTTCAGCTCTGCTGTATGAATTTGTATTTTGATTTTTGCTGATGCTGCCATGGAGCGGCAGTCTCCTTTCAATTTTAGAATACGTGGGTTGTAGTCAGGATTTTGATTTTGCATCTTAGCTTTTATGTATTTTGTTTTCTGGTTCTGAGCAATTTATAGCTATGGTTCTCCCACAAAGTTACTAAGTTTATGGGCAGGTTTCTCCGCTTGCTGATGACGAAATCGTAAAACGCGATTGGTCAGAGAATAGTTTCTGACAGCAGAATTGCGGCAGACGCCGATTTCATGCCAAATCACGATTCTTCGTTGTCTCAACAGTGCCGTCAATGTATTCCGGAACGCATGTACAGTAAACATCGTTTGCATATCATTAGCGGGTCCAACCCTGTATTCTCCTGGGCCTCCGGGATTCTCCTCCATCGATGGGCTGAGTTCCCGACGGCGCTGTTCACTTGTGCTTTCAAGAATCAGGAAACCGGTGTGATGGCTGATGAAAGAGAGAGAGGCGAGGTAGGACACAGAGAGGAGTGATTGCTGGCTGCCGGGCTGGATACTGGCCGGGTTGGCTGGGGGGGGGGGGGGGGGGGGGGGATGGCTTTGCCAGGGTGGGGGAGGGTGTAGGGGAGAACAGGCCGGACTGCGGTGATGGCCAGGCACGGACCGCCATTACCATGGCCATCTTGCTGCACACCGAATAACCACCCACCTTAGCCCTGGTTCTGCAGAGTGAGACCGGCCAAATGGGCGTCCCGACCCCCACACCACACCCTCCGCCACACCCCCACCCGCCTGGCTGCCACACACTAGTGGCCCATTCACTAGGCCCTACAGGGACCGCAGTACTTATGCATGGCGAAGGCAGTGCCAGCTGATGGTACCCCGGCATCAGGGACGGGAGCCAGGGCCATTTGTCCCCATTGTGCTGGCCAGGGGTGTGGGGGTGGGGGGTTTGGGGGGGAGAGAGACATGCAGATGCAGAGCCCACAGTGATAACTGGGGCTACTGTGTAGCCCGTTGGACCCGGTTGGGCCCAGGGGTACACATCATGCTAACATGTCTGCCTTTCGGTCTCTGCAGGCAATGGATATTGGAATTCAACCAACAATGGTGGCCTTCCTGCTAGTCGCTGCAGTCCTAGGGGATGCCCTGTGGCTGTATGAGCGGGCGCTGCTCGAGGAGGAGGAGCAAACTGCAGCAGCGGAGCGGGCAGCAGCAGAGAGACAGCTGGAAGTCATCTAGGCTGAAGAGCCAGCTGTCCAATAGGCCGAAGAGGAGGAGGTGCCAAGGAGGCCCCGCATGAGGCCTCGTGTGAACGGGCACCGCCTGTCATTCGAGGAGCTGCCAGACCAGGCATGCCATCCAGCTAAGCAGACAAACAATGTGACATATCTTCCAGATGACGGCGCACCTGGCACTGCAGGGGTATGGGGAAGGACACTCGCTCCCAGTGGCCATCAAAGTGACGGTTGCCCAGAACCTTTACACAATGGGGTCCTTCCAGGCGCCGAGGGGGGACTGTCCGGGATCTCACAGACCTCGGTGCTCAGATACATCCGTGCTGTCATGGAGGCTCTCTATGCCCCGGTGGCTCAATACATCCACTTCAATGTAGATCGAGGCCACCAGGATGCCCGGGCAGCAGGATTCGCAGGCTACACCAGGATGCCCCGAGTCCAGGGCTGATCGATGTGATGCATGATATGTGACCATCAGATGCACATCATATATGTCTCTGATACCCCCCGGGCAGTGTGAACGACGCCTTCATCCTGGCAGACAAGACAATTCTTGACATCTTCGAGATGCCACCCCCCCCCCCACACACACACTTCCCCTCCCCCGGTTGGGGGGTTGGCTGCAGGGTGACAGGTGTTATCCGCTGTGGCTGTGGCTGATGACACCTATCAGGAGGCCACAGACCAACACAGAGACCCGCTACAACGAAGCCCATGCAGCAACCAGGACCATGATCGTGCGAAGCTTTGGCCTCCTGAAGGTGCAGTTCAGGTGCCTGGACCGCTTTGGAGGAGCCCTCCAGTATGATGCTGAGTGGGTCGCCCGCATTGTGGTGGCCTGATGCGCCCTCCACAACATCGCGCCACAGAGGGGCGATGTACTGGAGGAGGAGGAGGAACACCAGCCCTCGTCCAACAAGGAGGATGCCGAGGAGGGAGTGGATGGGGCCGGATATGGGGCCCAGGCAGGCAAGAGAGGCCAGACAACGTGTGTGCCAGGGCCAACGTGCAGGGTACACTCAGATCAACTCAAGCTTCACCGCCGGGGCGGTGCAGTGGAGGGAGAAGACTGGCCAGGGGCACGGACAACGCATCCCACCCCCACACCCGCTCACTTAACTCCCCACCCCCATGTACCCACTGGCCTCCCCCGCCTGCACCCCCTCCATGATACATACCTGTCACACTATGGGATGTAGGCCCTGGGTTGACAGTAACAGCGGGTCTGGTCCATGGGATGGAGGATGATGACATCCTGCTCTGCGATGATCTCCGGTGCTCATCGTCGTTGGACAACTTCTGACTCCTGCCCACGGTGGCACTTTCCACCATCCAGCTGGGAGATTCCTGCATACGAGTTGGTCCCATTGAATCCCTGGGGTGGCGGTGATGGGAACAGACGGGGGAGGGGGAAGGGGTGGAGCGCAGGCTCATTCCCCCGCAACATTAGCCCATCCATTCCCCACACACCCCCGGCCAGCCTAGACCAGTCCACCTGCCACACCCATCGGATAAAGCACCTAGGCAGGTTTTAACAGTGGCAACAAGTGTTTAATGTGAACAAATGTATACAGATTTCTACCCTAGCTTCTATAACTAAACAGTATCCTGCACCTGTGCCAATTTAACTAGTGTCTAACTTCCTGGCCTTATGGGCCCGAATGCTGTATCTAAGTGGGTCCCCAGACGGTACAGCAAGAGTGGAGGTGTCCTGCTGTGATTCCTGCCCTGCGACCTGGGTCCCCATTGGCGGGTGTCTTCTGGGGCGACTGGGCCTGGATGGGCCCGTCTGCTGCTTGGGTGTCCCGGGTGGTGTGGTGCCTCCCCATTCTGCCTGCTCCCCACTCAATGCACCAGGGGCAGCAGTGAGGTGGAGTCCGAGGTTCAGCGATGTTCCAACACCTCCTCTGTGGAGTCACCGGCATAGGCCCCAACACCTCCTCTTCTCTCGGGATGCCCGATGGCTCCCAAGCTACTCCACGATGCAGCGGACCTGCAAGACACAAGACAAGATGCATGATTAGACCATGGGTCTGGAGGGAATGGGTTGGGCACAGCGCCGGCCCTAGGGTTGCTGGCGCCCCGGGCAAGCTGAACTTCGGCGCCCTTGGGGGGGCGGGGGCGGGGCCGGGGGCGGGGCCAAGGAGGGGCGGGGGGGCGGGGCCGAGGAGGGGCCGGGGGTGCGGGGCCGAGGAGGGGCGGGGGGGCGGACCCGAGGGGGGGTGGGGGGGGGCGGACCCGAAGGGGGGTGGACCCGAGGGGGGGGGGGGGGGCGGACCCGGGGAGGGGGGGAGCGGACCGAGCGGGGGGGCGGACCGAGCCGGGGGCCGCCCTGGGGGAGGGCGGCCACCGCGCATGCGCTGGTTGGCACCGGCCCAACTGCGCATGCGCGGGACCCGAGTCTCCGGCGCCCCCTAGCACATGGCGCCCCGGCGACTGCCCAAGTTGCCGGTGCCTTGAGCCGGCCCTGGTTGGGCATGTGGGTGGGGTGGGGGGGTGATGATGTGGTGGTGAGGGTGGTGTAGGGTTAGGGGTTGGGGTGTGTATTTCATTTCATAGAATTTACAGTGCAGAAGGAGGCCATTCAGCCCATCGGGTCTGCACCGGCTCTTGGAAAGAGCACCCTACCCAAGCCCATACCTCCACCCTATCCCCATAACCCAGTAACCCCACCTAACACTAAGGGCAATTTGGACCCTAAGGGCAATTTAGAATGGCCAATCCACCTAACCTGCACATCTTTGGACTGTGGGAGGAAACCGGAGCACCCGGAGGAATCCCACGCGCACACGGGGAGAACGTGCAGACTCCACACAGACAGTGACCCAAGCCAGGAATCGAACCTGGGACCCTGGAGCTGTGAAACATTTGTGCTAACCACTATGCTACCATGCTGCTGTTGAGGGTGATGTGGGATGAAAGTGATAGACAGTCTGACTCATGCAGCCCAGGGGCTGGGCAGCTGGTGGCGACAATGGCCAGGGTACCCAGCCATGGCGGCCGGTATGGGTGCCAGCATGTGGTGAAGGGTAGGGGTTCAGCTGCCCTCTGGGTTGGGGTGGGGGGGGCTACGGGTGTGTGGGTTGCGGGTTAGTGCCAGGGGCACAGTTAAGCGTACTCACCCTGGGCGCCCTGAGGAGGTTGTGCAATTTCTTCCAGTACTGCGGGTTGGTCCGGACGGTTAAATCCTGGGTTAGGAGGTCAAATCCAAGACTGGAGATCTCTGAAGCATGACTGAATCCATGGCAGAAGGCTTCAACTGCATTGTGTAGACCATGTATGACTGGCAGCGCCAGATTATGTTCAGACTTCTGGAGCTCATTCCAGTTGCCCCTCCGCCCCATGGAGTAACCCAGGGGCACATGTCCACCTGGAGGGAGGATGATCTGCTGGAGCACCTCAGGACCTTCCACCGAGGAGACCCTGAGAGAGCCCAGCAATTCTGAATCTCCTCTTCCTGAGACTGCCGCAACGCAGGCCCAGGGGGTGACATGACAATGCCAGTGTCATCCAAAAGCAGGCTCGGGTCCTCCAGGTCCCTATGCTTCAGAGGATGCCCACCAAGGGGATCTCAGGTAGCAGGGAGTGGAAGGCATTAGGTCACCTCCACCTCTGATGTACATCCTGTGAACACATCAATCTTTGTGCTAGGTATAACTCCAAACGTTGGAGAATTTTCTCCCTGAGTCCCATTGATTCCAGTTTAGTAAGGGCTCCTTCATGCCTTACTGATCAAATACTGCCTTGATGTCAAGGGCAGCTACTCTCACCTCTCATCTGGAGTTAAGCTCTTTTGTCTATGATGCGTGATCAATAACTACTGAAACGAAGGAGTAGTCAGAATTGAAGGCTTTAATCTACAAGATGTTTCCCCAGCAGCACGAGTACAGAAAGAAGGATGGCTGCTGGGAAACACGGGTTCTTATGCCCCGCCTCATTGGGTGGAGCTACCTGACGTCTTGACCATTGAAAAGGCAAACACTTAGGCCAATGAGCAGCGAGCCTTCTCCACCAATGGTAGCTCACATTCCCAGGTACCGTAGTACCTCTAGTCATACTACCACAGTCTATCTATGAACCAAGGCTGTAATGAGGTCAGCAGTTCAGTGACCCTGACGAAACCCAAACTGAACATCTGTGAGCAGATTATTGCTGAGTAAATAATGCTTGTTAGCACTTTGCTCACTTTGTTGATGAAGAATAGACTGATGGGGCGATAATTGGCTGGGTTGGATTTGCCCTGTTTTTTTGTGTACAGGACACCCCAGGCCATCTTTACCTTGGTGTTTACTTAGCACAATAAAAACTAACCCTTTTCTGTTTTAAATTCAAAAAAGCCTGTCAGACTGAGTTCTTTACATTTATCCCTATAAATTTAAAAAGACAACCTGTTATGATCAATCGAGGAGTTTGAAAAAAAGCGAGGAGTCCTTGAACCTGTCCTGACCTGGTTTTAATAGGAGACACAGTTTGAGGATCACATAGGGCAGACATCATCACCCAGAGCCTTGGGAATCTTTGGAACGTTTTATGCCAGGGAGTTGTGGATGCTCCATCATTCAATATATTCAAGGCTGAGATGGATTGATTGTTCATCTCTCGGAATATCAATAGAACTGAAGGTGTTACGGGCAGCACGGTGGCGCAGTGGTAGCACTGCAGTCTCATGGCGCCGAGGTCCCAAGTTCGATCCCGGCTCTGGGTCACTACCCTCGTGGAGTTTGCACATTCACCCTGTGTTTGCGTGGGTTTCGCCCCACAACCCAAAGATGTGCAGGCTAGGTGGATTGGCCACGCTAAATTGCCCCTTAATTGGAAAAAATGAATTGGGTACTATAAATTTATATAAAAAAAAGAAATGAAAGTGTTACTACCGGAATCTGAGTGTGCACAGTTTTTCCAGCCCGACTACTCCAGAGACCACACTATTAGCATAAAAATTTTCATTCACTCACAAAAATCGCCAATTATTTACCTTTGCTACTGTTAGACCCAAAATAAAAAAGCCCTTAACCAGGCTTCCTAACGTGAATTATTTCACAAACTTGATGCAAGAACCGATTAGCCCACAATTTAGATGTGGAGGTACAACCAGCTAGGTCACGTAATATTCTCCAACACGCACAGTTGGAGCAGGGCAGAGTGATCTACTGCTGCTCTAACTCCTTATATTATTGTTACATTAGGATTGGGCTGAGTGGTACTGGCGGATGGAGGAAGAGGAAGGTAAGGATGTGCACAGAAACAGAATGATAGATGCTCTGAAACTTAGGTGGATGCAAGGAACGTTGCGAATGAAGTAGGCTCGACAAGACAGATTAAGGGGCACCATTACAAGATGTTGGCACATCCTTCCTGACCTACTTAGGAAATTAAAATGATGACAGTATCCGTGTCACCATTTTGACATAAACGTAAAAACACTGTGGATGCAGGAGATCTGGAATAAAGACAAATTGCTGGAAAAACTCAGCAAGCCTGGCAGCATCTATGGAGAAAGAAAAACAGAGGGCCAGATTTTCTGGCTCTTCTCGTCAGCGGGATCTTCGAGTCCTGGCGAAGGTGAACCCCCAACCCCTCCCCGCGCATTTCACCCCCCACCAGACTCACCCCCCCCCCCCCCCCCCCCCCCCCCACCCCTGCTGGCGGGTGAGCCATGCAAAGCGCTGTAGATTTCAGTGGGACTGGAAGATCCTGCTGCTGGCCGTTATGGCGAGCTGCCTCCTCTGCCGGAACACACACCGCAGAGGGGCCAGAAAACCCCACCCAGAATTAACATTTCGAATTCAATAACAGCCTCCCCGGCCAGGCGCCGGAATGTGGCGACTAGGGGCTTTTCACAGTAACTTCATTTGAAGCCTACTCGTGACAATAAGCGATTTTCATTTCATTTCATTTCATTTTTCATTTTCAATGTTATCCCTCTTCTTCCAAATTTAGTGTCTAATTTCATTTCCACATCTATACCCGTAGTAATTCTGGTTATTAACATCCTGCATTGTCAAGAGAATCGGAGATGGCTAACTTGTTGAAATTGCTTATTCGGCCAATGTTCTACTGTTCTAAGTGAAACAGATACTATGGTTCGTGAATACTTTTACATTTGCGATGAGCAAAAAACTGAAAATGAAAACCAAAGAAAAAGAAGGCTTTTGCTCAAATTTGCTTTTTTTGCCTTTGTTTCTTCTGAATGTAATGTATGATGTACTGCCTCAAATATTAAAAACGTAGACATCTGAAATGACTGGAAAATTTGAAGCGGTGATGCAGTCCTGATATATTACAGGATTATGTTTACCTGATAACTCATTCTGACAGACGCTGGTTTACATCCAATAATATGTCAATTTCTTTGTATTTCTGTGTGGAAGGCAACAGGTTTGGGTTAAGATTCACATGCAGGTAAAGTCCTGAGCAGTTTGCGTGCAAATGAGAATAGATACATTTAGATATATGTAAGCAATTTAGAATTAAATAGAACTTACAAAGGGGTAGGAAGGTCCATCTTTGTTGGAATATTCCATCATTACTTAGATGACAAAGAAACTGGATGCAAGATACACCCAAAGTCCAGTTTGCCCAATTCTTTGAATTTACCCGTGTTCAATTAATTTCTGCAGAATTAGTGCGGTCGAGTGCCAAAATGTCTTGTTAGTGCTGGTATATGTGCAGATAAAATAGGTTGTAGAATTGCTATGTTACCCATTAAAGTTCCATGTTCCTTGACATTTTGTGGACTTATGAAGCGTGAAATTGGACAGAGCCTGACAATAGGCCCAGGAATGGTGATGCAGGATTACCTCCTGTTGTTGCTTGTAAAGCAGGCAGCATGTAACGTAGTGCTACTTGCTCATTTAAATGGTCGTAGTGTTCAGCCAGAATGGACTTGGAGGTGTGTCGGCTGGTAATATGGTGGCAGGAAGGCGTTGAGAAGGAAGTCTGACTATTCCTGTTGCCTTATTGTCAAAGGTGGAAACCCCAGAGCCAATACTACCCAATGGGTGGCTAATTGAGCCACTAAAGGGGCCAATTAAGGGCCACTTCCTGCTTTGATATGTAAAAATCCCCAATGTTTATTCAGGCCGTAATATCAGATTGCTATAACACAAGAGGCTGTCGAGCACATTGTGACACTGCTGACTCTTTGAAAGAGCTATCAAATTACTTCCACTCCCCTCCTCTTTCCCTCTGGCCATGAAAATATTTCTACTTTAGGTATTTACCCAATTCCCTTTTGAAACTTATTGAATCTACTTCTACTCTTCCAGGCAATATATTCCAGACCATAACAGTGCGCTGCATAAAACAAAACAAATCCTCATGTCACCACTGGTTTGAATGTGTCCCACCTGCTAAATATATATCATCTGGTTAGCAACCTTGCTGCCACAGAAATCAGTTTGTCTATTGAAACCCTCGATCATTTTGAACATCTCTGTCAGATTTGTTTTCAATTTTTTATGTTGTAAGGAAAATGATCCTGCTTTCTTGCGTCTCCACATAATGGATGCCCACATCTCTGGTACTAATCTGGTAAAAATCCTGATAGTAAGAACTGAAAAGGAATACGATAAACAGTGAAGTAGTTTTCATGAAAGTATGGTAAAATAATATTTTACTGGGTGATATTATGGCCAGGATTTCCCACGGGTCGACTTTGTTATAGAAAATAAAAAACCTCTGTAAAGTACTTATTGACAAATTCTTCAAAAATTTCATCAAAGCCTATAAAATAGTTCTTAAAATGTACATAGGTCGATTAAATAAAATGTACATAGGTCGATTATATAATCCACATTTCACAAATTTATGGCAATTCCTGCTTCCAGTTAGTGCACAATATTTTTTTTATAACATTTTATTGAGGTATTTTTGGTATTATAGCAACAACAAAATAAACAATGTACATGAAACTATAAACATAGTGCAAAAACCGTCTCCCTTCCTTATAGGTCCCACCTTTATTAACCCCATACTCTAACCCCCCCTTCTGCTGACGATTAATTTTCCGTGAAAAAGTCGACGAACGGTTGCCACCTCCAGGCGAACCCGAAGAGTGACCCTCCCAAGGCGAACTTGACTTTCTCCAAACAGAGAAAGCTAGCCATGTCCGATAGCCAGGTCTCCGACTTTGGGGGCTTTGAGTCCCTCCAATCTAATAGTATCCATCTCCGGGCTATCAGGGAAGCAAAGGCCAGAACATCTGCCTCTTTCTCCTCCAGGATTCCCGGGTCTTCCGACACCCCGCAAATAGCCACCTCTGGACTCAGCGCCAGCCTTGTTTTTAACACCGTAGACATGACATCTGCAAACCCCTGCCAAAATCCCCTCAGCTTTGGACATGCCCAGAACATGTGGACATGGTTCGCTGGTCCTCCCACACATTTTGCGCACCTATCTTCCACCCCAAAGAATCTGCTCATCTGGGCCAATGTCATGTGAGCCCAATGAATGACCTTGAATTGTATCAGGCTGAGCCTGGCACATGTTGGGGACACGTTGACTCTACTCAACGCATCCACCATAGACCATCCTCTATCTCTCCTCCCACTTGCGCTTCAGCTCCTCGATCTGCATCTCCTCTGAACCCATAAGTTTCTTATAAATGTCAGAGATGTTCCCTTCTCCAACCCACCCTCTGGAAACTACCATGTCCTGAATCCCCCTTAGCGGTAGGAACGGGAAGGTTGGCACCTGTTTATGTAGGAAGTCCCTCACCTGCAGATACTTGAATTTGTTTCCCCTCGCCAACCCAAACTTCTCCTCCAACGCCCTCATACTCGGAAAGCTCCCCTCTTTAAACATATCCACCATCCTCTCAATCTCTGCTCTCCGCCATATCCGGAACCCCCCATCCATACTTCCCGGGGCAAACCGGTGATTATTACAGATTGGGGACCAGACTGATGCTCCCTCTGCTCCCACATGTCTCCTCCATCGCCCACAGACTCTTAGGGCCGCCACCACCACGGGGCTGGTGGAGTACCGTGCCGGCGGGAACAGCAGAGACGCAGTTACAAATGCCCCCAGACTGGTGCCCTTGCATGAAGCCGCCTCCATATGCTCTCATGCCAACCCCTCCCCCACCACCCACTTCCTGATCATGGCTATATTCGCCGCCCAGTAATAGTTACTAAAATTTGGCAGCGCCAGCCCGCCCTCTCCCCGACTCCGCTCAAGCATTACCTTCCTTACTCGCGGGATCTTGCCCACCCAAACGAAGCCAGTGATCACTTTGTTGACCCGTTTAAAAAAGGACCAAGGAATAAAGTTGGGACGACATTAAAACACAAACAGGAATCTCGGGAGGACCGTTATCTTCACCATCTGCACCCTCCCAGCCAGTGACAACAGAAGCGCGTCCCACCTCCGAAAATCGTCCTTCATTTGGTCCACTAGTCAGGTCAGATTTAATTTATGTGGCCGATCCCATTCCCGCGCCACTTGAATGCCTAGGTACCGTGAAGCTTCCCCCTACTAATCTAAACGGCAGCTACCCCAATCGCCTCTCCTGTCCCCTCGGCTGGACAGTAATCATCTCACTTTTCCCCATATTTTGCTTATACTTCGAAAACCGGCCAAATTCCCCTAGAATCCTCATGATATCTTCCATCCCCTGTATTGGGTCCGATACATAAAGAAGCAGGTCGTCTGCATATAGCTGGACTCTGTGCTCCACCTCCACCCTTCCCCCCCCTCCCCCCGGACCAGCCTCTTGAGGTTCTCAGAGCCAGTGCCATGGCTCTATAGATGGCACAAACAACAGTGGGGAGAGGGGACATCCCTGTCTTGTCCCCCAGTCTAAAATAGTCTGATATTATCCCATTCATCCGTACGCTTGCCACAGGAGCCTGACCCAGTCAATAAAGCCCCACCCAAATCCGAACTGTCCCAGCACCTCCTACAGATAATCCCATTCTATCCGATCAAAAGCCTTTTCTGCATCCATTGCGATCACTACCTCCACCTCCCTACCTTCCGGGGGCATCATGATCACGTTCAACAACCTTCTTACATTGGCCACCAATTACCTACCCTTAACAAACCCCGTCTGGTCCTCCCCAATAATGTCCGGAAGACAATCCTTAATCCTGGAGGACAAAATTTGGCCAGCAATTTAGCATCCACATTCAATAGGGATATTGGCCTGTAGGACCCACACAGTTCCGGGTTCCTGTCCCACTTCAGAATCAGCTAAATTGTGGCTTGTGACGTCATCGGGGGCAGCACCCCTCTTTCCCTTGTCTCATTGAACATCCTCATCAACACTGGCCCCAATATCCCAGAGAACGTTTTAGAAAACTCCACTGGCTACCCGTCCGGCCCTGGGGCTTTACCCGACTGCATGGCCTTCAGACACTCCACTATCTCTTCCAGCCCGATCGGGGCGCCCAGCCCTTCTACCAGCTCCCCGTCCACCTTTGGGAAATTCACTCCCAAGAGTAATTCACTCCTGCACTCCAAGAAGTGCCTCATCCCTTCTGGCCCCGTAGGGGGTTCTGACCTATACAGCCTACTGTAGAAATCCCTAAACGCCTTATTCACCCCTACTGAATCACCAACCAGGTTCCCATCTCCGTCATTTACTTTCCCTGTTTCCCTGGCTGCCTCCCTCTTTCTAAGCTGCTGTGCAAGCATTCTGCTGGCCTTCTCTCCATGCTCATAGATCACCCCCCTCACCTTTCTCAGCTGCCCCACCGCCTTCTCTGTGGTTAACAAGCCGAACGCCGCCCGTAGCCTCCGCTGTTCCTTAAAATCCCTGCCCCTGGGGTCTCCGCATACCTCCTATCGATCTGTAGTATCTCCTTTTCCAGTCGGTCCTTCCCTGCCCTGTCCACCTTCTTCCTATGGGCCCGTATCGAGATCGGCTTCCCTCTGACCACCGCCTTCAGTGCTTCCCACACCACCACAGCTGAAATTTCTCCCGTCTCGTTGACCTGCAGGTAGTTCTGAATACATTTCCTCAGCCGCTCGCACACCCCTTCGTCAGCCAAAAGTCCCACATCTAACCTCCAGTGTGGGCACTGGTGACTGCCTTTCCTAACCTGCAGGTCAACCCAGTGCGGAGCGTGGTCTGAGATTGTGCTCACCAAGTACCCCGTGTCCACCACTCCTGCCAATAAGGCCCTGCTCAAAATAAAGGAATCAATCCGGGAGTACACTTTATGCACGTGAGAGTAGAAGGAGAACTCCTTCACCCTCGGCTGCCCAAATCTCCATTGATCCACCCCCCCCCCCCCCCGCCCCCTCCCCATCTGCTCCATGAACCCTTTTAGCCATTGCTGGCACCCTGCCTGTTTTCGAGCTTGACCGGTCCAAGCCAGGGTCAATAATTGTATCGAAGTCCCCTCCCATGACCAACTTTTGCGAGTCCAGGTCTGGTATCTTCCCCAGCATCCTCATTATAAACTCCACATCATCCCAATTTGGCGCATACTCATTTACTAATACCACCTGCACCCCCTCCAGTTTCCCACGGACCATAATGTTCCAGCCTCCCACATCTGAGACTATTCTACCCGCCTCAAACACCACCCGCTTATTGATCAGGATCACGACCCCTCTAGTCTTTGAATCCAGCCCTGAGTGAAAGACCTGACTGACCCAGTCTTTCCTCAGTCTAGCCTGGTCTGTAACTCTAAGGTACGTCTCCTGCAACATTACCACGTCCGCCTTCAGTCCCCTAAGACGCGCGAACACATGTTCCCTCTTGACCGGCCCATTTAACCGTCGAACATTCTAGGTGATCAGCCTAGTTGGGGGCGGCTCATTGCCTCACCCCCTTCGTCAATCAGCCATCCCCTTTATTAGTCTAGCCTCCAGCCCGTGCTCCGCGCCTCCACCGGCCCACCCCTAGCCTCTGCCCCCAACCTCCTCTCTGTCCCTTAGCCCAATCCTCATCAGCTGAACATTTACCCCCTTCCCTCCCCCAGTAACAACATTCTGTAATCCAACCCCTTTACTAAACCAATATGCACACCCCCTACTGCGCTTCCGTGAGCTAGCCCTTGGCGGCCCCCATCCCTGGCGCCGGATAGTCTGTCAGTACACAATAATTAAATATAAGCATGCCAAATAGCCACAGTTTCAGTACAATGATGGACATGCAGAACAGCATTCATAGTCCATATGTGCAACAGCTGAGTATATCAAATCAGGGTATATATAGCTTTCGAACTTTGAAATTTATTGTATTGTAGCCAGAAGATAAATTGCATTTTATTCAAAGTAGGTACTAGGTCACAAGTGTAAATAGTATATCATAAAAGCTGAAACTTTCCATTTATTTCTAATGATTAAAAATGTCATTTTATAGAGCAGATGGACTTTAAAGGTACAATTATACTGTCACTTTCACTCAGTGAAAAGTGGTTTTGAGACAGCATCAACATAAAAATGGCAGTATTTACACAGCACCTTTCATTACTGAAGGATGAACCAAAGCCCAATGCCAATTAAGTAGTTTTGAAAGATTGTTACTGTTGTAATGTTGAAAACATGACAGCCATTTGGTGCACAGCAAAATCCCGCAAATAGCAATGTGATACAAACCAGATCATCTGCTCCTTTCAAGCGTTGGAGGAGTGATAAATATTAGGCGGGATAGTGAGAAGAACTTCCTTTTCCTTCTTCAAATCAGTGCCATGGGATTTACTACGTCTGTCTGACACAGCAGACGAGGTTTAACAGCTCACCCAAAAGACAGCACCTTCAACAAGAGCTGCATTCACTCGTGTTAAGTGCTCAAGTCTTGGGAGTGGGACTTAAACCCATAGCTTTCTGAATCCGAGGCAACAGCATCGCCACCAAAGCAGTAAAACCACAAGATGGGATACCTCTTTCTCTGCACGTGTCCGGCTGCTCCGGTTTCCTCACACAGTCCAAACGTGTACAGGTTAGGTAGATTGGCCACGCTAAAATTGCCTATTACTGCCCAAAGATGTATAGGTTAGGTGGGATTATAAGGATAGGGCGGGAGAGTGGGCCTAGGCAGGGTGCTCTTTCAGAGGGTCGCTGTGGACTCGATAGGTTGAATGGCCCCCTAACTATAGGGATTCTATGATTCAGAGTCATCTCTGACAGGTTTGAGTTTGCCTCATCAGGTGGCAGACCTCCAGCCTGATATTCTGATGAGAATGTGAAACAGTGCTAATGATTATCACACCTGGACTGATGGTTTATCTCATTGTTTTGTGGAAACTTACTGTACACAGATCAGATGACAAATATACCAGCATTTCAAATGTGACCAGGCATTTGAAGCACTTTATTGGCTGTGGAGTGCTTTGGGTGTCCTGAGGATGTTGAATGATATAAAAATCTAATCCAGTTTTTGTGTTCTATTTTCCATGCTAACACATCAGTAACTATCCTGCCAAGGGCTCCAGCTGAGCCAGGACACTGAGCACCACCTGTGCCAGTTGATGGTGCATTTGGCACCGCGGGGGTTTGGGGGAGTCAAGGTGACGGTCGCCCTGAACTTCTTTGCAACGGAGTCCTTCCAGGCGGCGAGCAGGGACCTGTCAGGGATCTCCAAGTCCTCCGTGCACAGGTGCATCCATGCTGTGACTGATGCCCTGTGTACCTAGCCGACGCATTATATCACCTCCGGTGTGGACCGACCCCACCATCGCCGACATGCCCCAGGTCCAGGGGGTGATTGATAGGACACATGTCCCCCTGCGGACACCGGCGCATGAGGGGGTGCCCTCCATCAATAGGAAGGGATTCCACTCCCTCAATGTGCAGCTGGTATGTGCTCCTGATGCCCAGGCAGCCTGTATAACGCGTTCATCCTGGCGCACTTGTCGGTGCCAGAGACATTCAAGCCGGATGAGGGGCTGGCTGCAGGGAGACAAGGGTTCTCCGCTGAGTCCATGGCTGATGACGCCTATCTGGAGGCCACAGACCAATGCAGAGACCCACTAAAATAGTGCCCATGCTGCGAGCAGGGGGGTGATCAAGCAGTGCATCGGCATACTGATGGCATGGTTCAGGTGTCTGGACCGCTCTAGAGGGGCCCTCCAGTAGACTCCAGGGAGGGCCGCCTGCACCGTGGTCGCCTGCTGCATCCTACACAACATTGCACAGCAGAGGGGCGACATGCTGGAGGAAGAGATAGAGGAATGATATGCCTCGTCTGACGAGGAGGTCATGTAAGACGGGCCAAGACATGTGACCTGGGCATGGGGCTCGGACAGGCACAGCAGGCCCATCAGCATGTGTGCCAGGGCCGTCACGCAAGGGACAATCTGGTTGTCTCCAGGTTCACCAATTAGAGGGCCTGGCCGAAGGCAGCACAACCTGGCCCACCATAACATATCCCCCTTCCTCCAATGGACACCCCCCAACTCTACACCCATCCACCCCACCCAAGCACGACCCTCCCCGCTCCCCATCAGCTGCACTACAGAGTGCAGGCCCTCAGTCGGCATTACCAGTGGGTCCGGTCCATGGGACGGAAAATGATGATGGCCCGCTCCGTGATGAGTTCCAGTGCTGTACAATGTCCCCAGTATCACATTCCACTGTCTTCCCGAGTGACCCCTGCATGTGTGATAGCCATCCCAGCACACGGGTCCACAGGCCTTCCAGAGGCAGGTATGGTGCTGGGCCAGGGTTAGGATGTGGTGAGCGATGATGGGTCACCCATCGGGTAGGCCCTGCATCGTCCAGCGACACCTGTGGCCCAGGTCTCCACCCCACATCTGAACACCCACACACATCCGGCGGACAGAGGGCCGAAGCAGGTCGGAATGTCAGTGAACAGGGGCGGGATTCTACGACCCCCCGCCGGGTCAGAGGATCGCCGGGGGCCGGAGTCAATCCCGCCCCCGCCGTGTCCCGGATTCTCTGCCGCCTGAGATTCAGCGGGGGCGGAAATCGTGCCGCGCCGGTTGGCGGGCCCCCCCCCCCCCCCCCCGGCGATTCTCCGGCCTGCAATGGGCTGAAGTCCTGCCGCTGTCAATCCTCTCCCGCCGGCGTGGATCAAACTACCTACCTTACCGGCGGGAGCAGGTGGCGCAAGCCAGCAGGCGGAGTGCCAACCACTCCGGCGCGGGCCTAGCCCCTCAAGGTGAGGGCCTGGCCCCAAAAGACTTCCGCACCTTTGGGGCGGCCCGACGCCGGAGTGGTTCACGCCACTCCATCCCGCCGGGATCCCCCGCCGGGTAGGCGAGAATCCTGGCCCAGGTGTTTATTGGTGATGGTGATATATACAATAACTGTGCCCGAGCCCCTATCACTAATCTATGTGTTGCACTTGTGCCAACTTAACTGATGTCTAATTTTCTAAGTTTACATGCCCTAACTCTCCTTCTAGGTGTTCCTCCAGGCGGTGCAGTGATGTGCAGGCAGCGTGCTGCATTTCCTGCCATGCAGAGTGGCCGAACCTGTATGAGCCCGGCCAGGTGTGCAGGTATCGTGGTACCAACCTGTTCTATCCACTGTCCATTGGATATGCCAGGGAAATGTTTGGGGGGGGGGGGGGATTCGGAGATGCATTGGCCCCACTACATCCTCCCTCAGTGCCCAATGGCCCCTGAGCTGCTCCCTGGGACAGGGTTCTGGCTGGCCCAAGCTCCAGGGGCACCACCATCGCATGGCTCTGCCAGTCCTGGAGACCCGCTCTTGGTTGACCAGGGACTCGATGTTCACGGCCATGGAGCACAGGGGCTGGGAATGTGCCTCTGGGACTGTGCCAGGTCACTTAGTGACCGTGCTAGGTTCCTCTGTGACTGGTTCAGGTAAGCCAGCTCCAGGCCACAGCTCTTGGCTTTCACAGCCATGACTCCTTGTAACCGGGCCAAGCTCTGGAGCGCTGCAGCAATGCCCAGGTGACCCTGGTACATGGCTGTCTGTGATAGGGCCACCCTGTCCTGTGACTCAGCCACTGCACAGATACACTGCGCCCCAAGCCTTGGACATTCTGACCCATGGCCGAAACCTTCACACCCAAGGCCTCCACCGCAGATGCCAACCATTCGGTATTGGCTTGGGTGGCATGCATTGTCGGCACCACCTCCTGTCCCTGCAGGCGAATTGACTCGTTCAACTGCACTTGCAGGCGCTGGATGTTTTCTGACCCCTCATGTAGTCCCTGCTCTGTGACTGCATCTCCAGCATTGATGGGATTGCCCTCTCCAGAAGCCCCGGACCCAGCTGGACAGCAGATAGCCCCTGGGGCCGTCCTGCCCTCCGTCCGTCCACCCCCTTGGGGGTTCTTACCTCCACATGATGTACCGCTGCATGTGTTTGGGATACATAGAGAGTGTCCCAGGGGTCCATTCACGAAAATGCCCACCGAGGTGAGCGTCTCTGGGATGGTGGAAGATGTTGGTGCCAGCTGTGACCTGAAGTCAATATTGCCCCAGACGTGGCCTCTGGGGTGTCACGGGGTTGTGGCTGGGAGCTGGGAACATCTTATAATAATCTTTATTAGCGTCACAAGCAGGCTTATATTAACACTGCAATTAAGTTACTGTGAAAATCTTTGTTTCTGAATACAAATTTTAATTAAAATCAACAGCCGACTAATTGAGTTGTGTCGATTATTAAATCTGATGGAAAATTAAAAGCTTTAACTTTCTGATGTGCATTTTATCAGCTGAAGAAAAACTAATTGGTTTCTCATCATCTGGTGGTGACCTTGCAAGACACAATAAGGTGCATGGTTGAACCGCAGGTGGGCGTGTTGTTGTCTGGAAGGGTGCTTCACGTACCATAGGGACATTGCAAGGCATTGGGGGCTTACCTGGCTGTCCCTTGCCGACCTGTGCTTTGGCGACTCCTCGCTCTGCCACCCGCCGACCAGGTCCAACGTCCTCTGCTCCATCACAGTGAGAGGTCACAGGTCCAGCAGGCCCCCTCCACTCTGTTCTCACTCCCAGCCGTTGTGGGGGGCAGATAATGCATAGTGTGAGACACTCGGACACGGGGGTCAGCAGCTGGTGACCTGTATGCACGGGGCACCCAGCCATGGTGGGCAGTATGGGTGTTGGCACATGACACAGGGTGGTGTGTGAGGGAGCTGCTGGCTGCAAAGTTCAGTAGCACTGTGGGAGTGGCGGGATGGGGTGTGTGAGTCTAGGGTGGTGCCAAGAGCCCGAAGGTGGTGGCGCACGATGTCTGGCTTGGGGGGGGGGGGCTGCCAATTCTCACCCATCGATGCCCATCTGCACTACTATTGTATAGCTGGGGGGGCGGGGAGGTGTGGGGCAGGGGGGGGGGGTGTGGGGCAGGGGGGTAGTGACTCATCCTGGCCACCTGAGGAGATCGTGCACTGCTAACTGGTCCTGGCGGTGGGGCCCACGCTACTCATGGCCTCTGCCACCTGTGCCCAGGCCCAATTGACATCTGTGGGTGGCAACCTCCTTCCCAGGGAACAAGGTGTTCTGCCTCTCTTCCATGGCATCAAGCAATGTCTCAAGCTCTGCATCAGCGAATCTAGGGGCTTCTGTTCTTGGCTGGAATGAGAGTGTGTGGGGAATGGAGTGCTTATATGCAGCTCCAGCCTGTCAGGCTCTCCAGTGGCAATGCCAAACGCAGCGAATCCAATGCAGGCAAAGGTTGATATTGCACCAGTTCCACGTGGCGCCGATGCTGGCTCATTTACATGTCCTGAATTGCTTTGGCTCTGGTACCGCTATCGGGATCACAGAACATCACCAATCCAGTCCTGGCTTCAGAATTTATACTCCAGAAAGGAGAATCCAGCCCATAGTGTTTGAAAGATCTGTGAAACTCAGGGCTGTGTTTCGGAAGAAATGTCACAGGCCTGAAAAATTGACTTTTTCCTCTCTCCAGAGATGCTGCTAGAGCTGCGGTGTTTTTCCAGCATTTTTTGTTATTATGCCAAAAACCTGGTCTGCATTAAAGTGCCGTTCGTGGCACCAAACACATTTATTGCAATCTGGAAGACAGCTATATGAAAATGGGAAGAATGGTCCATAAAAATGTCACTCAGCCAAGCAAGCCAATGCCTTCCACAAACCCAGCTTGGACTGAAGGCTTGAGAAAATCTCTTTAACCCATTGTGATTCTTCAGAAAACTCCACAATTGCTGTCACTATGCATACAGTTTATTCAAATGTGGCCAATTAATTTTCACAGCTGACATTTCAAGAGGTTAAAGAAAGAGTCAGAAAATTAGGCAGAAAAGTGTCAGAGAGAAGGCGCACAGGGAAAGTGGAGACAAATAAATAATGTTCTGCGAATGGAAAGCAAAAGTTTGATAAGAGAGACAAAATAAATATCATGGAGGAAACAGGAAAAGAAACCAGGTGCCAAACAAAGACAATGAGCTGGGTTCTCCACTGCCGGGATTCTCCGATGGCATAGGGCTGCCCACAATGGGAAACCCCATTGGCCGGCTGGCAAGATGGAGAATCCCGCCCAACAAATGTCTTGAAACCATAGCGTGGCCAAATGCCTTAATAAAGCATAATGTCAGGCATGTGTTTTTTTTAATAAACAATTTTATTGAGGTAGTTTTTGGCTTTATAAACAGTTCCAGACATCATCAGAAAGAAAGCAAAAAAGGCAAAAATGTGCAAACATCCACGTACTTTCAATACTTCCATCGTAACATATTGCACAAGCCCGCTCCCCTCCCACCGGTACTACCCGCCATATTTTCCCTCCTACTCTACTCTACCCCCCCCCCCCCCCCCCCACTCCCCCCCACCCCCCTGCTGACGCTCACTCTTCTGCAAAGAAGTCAATAAATGGTTGCCACCTCCGGGTGAACCCCTGCACAGATCCCCTCAAGGCAAACTTAATTTTTTCCATCCCCAGGAAACTCGACGTGTCCGCAAGCCACCACTCAGTCTTCGGGGGCTTTGAGTCCCTCCACGCCAATAATATTCGTCGCCGGGCTATCAGGGAAGCAAAGGCCAAAACATCGGCCTCTTTCTCCCCCTGGACGCCCGGGTCTTCCGAAACCCCAAAAATTGCCACCCCTGGACTCATCACCACCTTTGTTTTTAGCACCTGGGACATGACCCCCGCAAATCCCTCCCAGTACCCCCTCAGCTCAGGGCATTCCCAAAACATGTGAACATGGTTCGCTGGTCCTCCCGCGCACCTAGCGCATTTGTCCTCTATCCCGAAAAATTTGCTCATCCGAGCCACCGTCACATGGGCCCGGTGAACGACCTTAAATTGGATCAGCCCGAGCCTAGCACATGTCGCGGTCGAATTTACCCTACTCAGGGCCTCTGCCCACAGCCCATCCTCCATTTCCCTGCCTAGCTCCTCCTCCCATTTAAGTTTCAGTTCCTCTGTCTGGGACCCTTCCTCCCTCATAAGCACCTTATATATACCCAAGACTCTGGTATCCCATTCTCTGGTATCCATGGTACCCTTCTTCCCTCCTAGAGACTATTCTGTCGAGGATCCCCATTGGCGGGAGGCGTGGGAAAGATGGGACCTGTCTACGAACAAAGTCCCACAACTGTAGGTATCTAAAATCATTTCCCCTTACCAACCCAAATTTCTCCTCCAAGCTCCTCAAACACGCGAAGCTCCCTTCCAGGAACATATCACCCACCCTTCCCGCCCCTGCTCGCCGCCATACTCGGAACCCCCATCCATACTCCCGGGGGCAAACCGATGGTTGTCGCAGATTGGCGCCCAGACAGACGCCCCTATCTCCCCCACATGCCTCCTCCACTGGCCCCATATCCGCAGGGTCGCCACCACTACCGGGCTGGTGGTGTACTTGGCCGGCGGCAGCGGTAGAGGAGCCGTGACCAGGGCTTCCAAGCTGGAGCCCCTGCACGAAGCCGCCTCCACCCGCTCCCAAATAGACCCCGTACCCACCATCCACTTCCTTCTTATAGCGATGTTGGCCGCCCAGTAATAATTGATCAGACTCGGCAAAGCCAGCTTCAGGCATGTGTTTTAATGTAATAAATCCTGGGCCTAAGAGGGCAGCATGATGGCGCAGTGATTAGTGCTTCTGCCTCACAGCGCCAGGGACCCGGCTTCAATTCCGGCCTTGGGTGACTGTCTGTGTGGAGTTTGCGCCCGTATCTACATGGGTTTCCTCTGCATGCTCAGTCCAAAGATGTGCAGGTTAGGTAATCTGACTATGCTGAATTGCCCCTTAGGGTTGGGTTGCAGAGATAGGATGGGGGTGAGAGGGATTGGGCCTAGGTAGGGTGGTCTTTGAGAGGGTTGATGCAGACTCGATGGGCCAAATAGCCTCCTTCTGCACATGCAGACATTCTATGGTTCTCAGAGACGAGGGGTGGAATTCTCCGACCCCCCGCAGGGTCGGGGAGTCGCCCGGGGCCTTCGTAAATCCCGCCCCCGCTGTGGCCGGAATTATATGCCACCTGGGAATCGGCGGGGGTGGGAATTGCACCCCGCCGGTCGACGGGCCCCCAACGGTGATTCTCCAGCCCGCGATGGGCTGAAGTCCTGCCGCTGTCAGGCCTCCCCCGCCGACAGCGGGAGCAGGAGGTCCTGGGGGGGGGGGGGGGGGGGGGGGGCGCGCGGGCTGATCAGACCCCGGAGGGTGCCCCACTGTGGCCTGACCCGCGATCGGGGCCCACCGATCAGCAGGCAGGCCTGTGTCGTGAGGGCACTCTTTTTCTTCCGCCGCCGCCACGGCCTCCACCATGGTGGAGGCGGAAGAGATCCCCTCCACCGCACATGCGCCGGTGGTGACGTCATCAGCCGCTGACGCTCCGGTGCATGTGCGGATTCACCCCGACCGGTGAAGGCCTTTCGACCAGCCCCGACGCCGGCTGGCATGGTGCCAAAGGCCGTTGGCACCAGTCGGTGGAGCAGGAGCCACTCCGGTGCGGGCCTAGCCCCTAAAGGTACGGAGAATTCCGCACCTTTGGGAGGCCCGATGCCGGAGTGGTTCGCGCCACTCCTCTACGCCGGGACCCCCCCGCCCCGCTGAGTAGGGGAGAATACCGCCCAAGATTCAGGAAGTTTGATTTAAAGGGGGTTCGTGAAGAGAAAGTGAAAAAGCAGAGATAGAAAATAAAGGTGACACATTCATTGCTGCCCTGTAGGCATTGCAATTATTAATGTCTAGTAGAAAAAAACAGCAACATTATATTTCAGTTTGATATATTCCCTGTTTTGTTGAAAACTATATTTTATGGGCAGGATGCAATGATCGCAGTGGTGTGCCAGTGGGAAAACCACCGTGACAATTTCTGGTCGCACCAACAAGATTTCGCCCCAATCAGGCAATCTGCTTCCAGAGCCTCTGGGCCCTGAAGGATAAATCTCCCACGTACGAGAGCTGCCAGACAATCAGTGGCCAGCAGACCATGGGTACCAACAGCGCCAGCAAAAGCATTGGCCATGATCCATACTGCAAAATGATTGTTACTGGACCCCTGGAGCATAGTCAAGTATGGTGGGCTGACCCGGCATACCTGTCAGGGTATTCTTGGTGGTCTGGTTATATGTTGAGGACCACCACTAGATTACCCCTGTTCCGTGCCCCCACCACCAGCACCACCACAACCACCACCAATCCAGTGCTGCTGACAGAATACCAATGGTAGTGAGTTTTGGCCACTTAATGGCCTCAATTGTCCATTGGGTGGGAAGGCTATTCTTGACACTTCCAATCTGGACTTAATTGGGGGGAGTGAAGAAGGTAGTACACTCTCCACTCCAAAACCTCCCACCACATTATACAGTCCGCCAAGCTTCCCAGCCTGCTCCCAGGGATGTGTGTGTGGAGGGGGAGTGGGAGAATGTGGGGGGATAAGGGGAGGGTGCATTAAATGCCATCTATATTTAAGTTTCTTCATTAATAGGTTCCCTTTAAAAAATGTGGTAGGGCATGTGCAAATCTGCTATTTCTTATTGGTGGCACTGAGGCAACCCAATGTGATCTTTTTGGATAATTTATAAAAGGCAATTGATTGATGATAGGAGAACTGAAAGTAAATCATTAGTATGCAAGACAGGGAAATACATTTTATATTTTTGTAACATCTTTGATTTGATAAGATGTCACGTATGAGGTTATTATATAAGAATACAACTCATGGGATTAGGACTATCTCAGCCTGCCTTAAATAACAGAAAATAGAGAGTATGAATTAAATGTCAACAATGGCAATGATGAGGGTTGAAATAACGGGCTGGATTCTCCACCGCCCATTGCCAGTGGCAAAGTCCCTGATGTAGTTGAGAATCCAGCAACTAACAAAAAATGGGATTGCCGCCCATTCTGATGCTCCAGTCCCCCATTGGCGTTGGCATTAAGGTCCGTGCCCCGTGCTAGTGGGAGGATGAAATTGGATGAATTTGACCCATTTGCATGCTTTAACAGGCTGTGCTGGGATTATCCTGGGCGAGAATTGGTGCAGGTATTTACAAGTGTTAAGTGATCTCACTTCCTCTTTTCTCTGCAGAAAGCACTTAACTGTCTTTGATGTGGTCCAGGAGCTGTGAATCATTGCTAGGTGTTTATAAATATTGCAGTTAGTTTCACAGCTGACTACTTGAAATCCCACTTCAGCAGGAAGGGAGATGAATTAAACAATGCAGACAGTTGGCTGTGTGTGGAAGCTGACAATCACAGTCTAGTGAAAGCTTCACATAGATATGGATGAAAGGCTTACAGATCAAAGATCTGACGAGGTTTAAATCCACTGACTGGTTTTCTCCTTCCAGGAATTTACAAGTTCTGCTTCCTCTGCCTGAGACTGGACTGCTCTCTACCTTCAGGCAGGGGTCTCTCTCATGGGGGGACTTCTGGACAAGGGTCTCTCCTATGGGGGGTGGCTTCCAGGCAGGCATCTCTCTAGTGGCATCTTTGGTGGCAGTCTCTGTATATGGGGGGGGGTCTTTGGTGGGGGATCTCTGTCATGGGGGTCTCCGGTGAGGGGTAGAGAGGGTGACCCTCACATTGTGGAGCGGGGGAGTGACCAAGAAAACTTGTGTGTGGTGGGGGCGGAATTGTTTTGCTTGTGGAGGAAGGGCCCCCCGCCGCCAGATCTTGCTATTGGGACGCCTGCTCAAAATGGTGGCCTGATAGCGGGATTCACAAGGGAATCCCTTGCAATCCCTGCCATGCAGAAATTTGCATGCCAAGGGATAGTGAATCATTCTGGATTTGTGTTCCCACCATGAGCGCAAATCAATGGCGATTCATCTCCGGTGGGAAAACAGGGGGCGGGATTCTCCGATCACTGACCTGAAATCTGGTTCAGCGTTTGGCTGGAGAATTCATTTTTATGCCAAAATTGGGGCGGTGCTGTTTTTCGGATGCTCCGCCCCCTCAAAAGCTCTCACAAGGAGAGCATTCTAATACAGCGCTCCCCTAAGTAACCGATACACACCGTTTTCCCAGTTAGGCAGTTTATGCAGAACACTTTAAAATTCTGATTTTGTCCACATAGTTTTATTATTATTTCTTTATAACCCCCTACTGTACTACTGTACCTGACACTAACTTACACTCCAATTATGCTTTATACAATGGAACTGGGATATAATCTCCACCTACCCCATACACCAATACCTGAGCTTTCATTGAGCTCTCTGGAGGGAAAACCAAATCCTTTTCAAAATTATGGGGGTGACAGAAAAAAGGTTTAAATCTATGGATCAGCTCATAATAATCAGCGATAATTGCTGCCCGCCTAGCAGTCATTATCCTCTGGTAGTCAACGTGGATTCTTATTATAGAAGGCAGAGAATTCTTAAATTCTTCTAAGAGAATGTCCTCCCAGAGACTCATAGGTAGTTGCAACTCCCAATGCTCGTACTCGTCTATTCAAAACTTTTCTGATCACCCTTTCGAATTCAGCATACGTCTGTCACAGCATAAGTGAATAACCAATAATTCTTAGACAAATACCTGAAATCTTTGGCCCACAGCTGTCCAATAATTACAGTCACCAGGTTTGTTGGTTTAAGCACAACTACTGCTAATTTATAACAATAACTATAATGAAATATGCAGCAAATACAACTGGTTAATTAATATCTATTTCCTAATTCCCTGCTTTCACTTGCCCCAC
The DNA here is from genome assembly GCF_902713615.1 of Scyliorhinus canicula. Taxonomy (NCBI): domain Eukaryota; kingdom Metazoa; phylum Chordata; class Chondrichthyes; order Carcharhiniformes; family Scyliorhinidae; genus Scyliorhinus; species Scyliorhinus canicula. Next base: position 162,659,587 of record NC_052151.1, on the reverse strand, counting down.
TACCCTCTACTCTCTTTCACACACACACAATAGAAAAACAGAGGGGAAGGAAGGGGTAAAAAAAAGTAAGTAAAAGAGAAAAAGAGTCTGTTTCAGATGGGTGTTTACAGTGTCCTGCTCCTCTTCAAACCTTGCTTTCAGTTTGAGGTTTTTGCTGTAGCTTCATTGAGGCTTCTTTTGGAAATGCAGCACTCAAAGCATTTCTGGAGAGAGTAAGTTCTGGTCTTTGCCCGCAGCATGTTTTCCTGTAGATTCATTCATCCAGGATCTGTGCAGACTCAGAAAGACAGCACTCACAGCCTTTCTGGAGAAAGCTAGAAAGCATGGTCATGTCTTTCTGTGCCCAGGAGTCAAACTGAAATCTTCAGGTGGCTGAGAACCATTCAATGGGGATAAAATCTAATCAACACCTGTTACCAGGCAGAGTACAGCCTGTTGGGCCAATTCATTGCTCTCCCAGTCAATCAATCAAACCGACTTCCAGCCCATCCCTCTCTCTGGTGCTGGCAAGTCTGAAACTCCTTTTCAACCTAGCAACATTTTCTCTCTGGTAATTTATGAATTCTTCATTCTTTCTGCAGCTTGACTTAAAATACATGTTCATTATTCACCCATGGATCAAAAATGATGATGGCAAAATAAAAGAATGGGGAAATGAGGGAATAAACAGGAAGAACTCTTACAGCAGTCTGCACAGGCATGGCTAAATGTAGAACTTTGAAAACTACTGTATGTCATTCCACGCTTCTCCTGCAATCAATAAGACATCCGTCAACTGTTGAGAACTTCCCTTTGGAGGTTTTTAGTTTCACTGTAAAAGCCGTGAAAAAGTAGTACCTTATTGAATGAGATGTAATTGTGTTTTTAATGGCTTACACAGTTCTGAATTACTGTTAAACAACCTGACTAGCACTAGTCGAATCTAATAATCATTATTAGTGTCACAAGTAGGCTTACATTAACGCTGTAATGAAGGTACTGTGAAAATCCCCAAGTCAGCATATCTTTTCTTCAATGTTAAATTTCCCTTTGAGGGGAAATTAAAACATTTCTATGGAAAATATTTTTAATCTTTTTTAAATTTGTTATATTTTAGCTTCCACCCTAATGTCAGGTGTATTTTCCAATCATTAATTTTGCTTTCTGTTAAATGCAAGAATTAAGACTGAAATACTTTTGTGGTTTTTTCTTCCTGGTTTGTTGTTTGTGGGAATACTTCAATGTGATTGGCTGCTTACCTCACGTGATGATATCACTGCTGCTGGAAACCTGGAGGACTGCTTGATTGAGTGTCAAGTTCAATCTGATGTCAGGATAGGGGAAATCTATGCCACAAAAAATGTTAGATCTTTCTCAAATGTTTTATTTGAGGTCAATGATGAATGCCGTTGCTTAGCCACTACCTACAAAATCTAGCCCAATCTTTTCCAAAATTCTGTTAGGAAGTTTAAATCTACAAAAATCGGAACTAAATTTGTGATTTCTACCTTCATCATTGCAATTGTTGACTTTTCGTTATTGGTCAGTTTAATACATTGAGTTCCCTCATTAATGATTTCCTTTGTAGGATAGAAAAAATATTTCCAGATGGTTTGATTCATTTTGTCGGTTGTTACTAATGCTAATTGGTTTCAATAAAACCAAAACATTTCATAGTTGTTGTACCTTTTCCGTTTTTATAGATTTATGGGGCATATCGTTGACCTCACAACACAATTGTAAAAGTAAACCCAGTGGTTTTATTAGAATCTGAATAGAAACTAAATAAAAGTTCACGGACAGAAATTATCTGAAAGAATTTCCAAACAGGCAAAGATAAGGGAATCCAAATGATTATTGTCAGGTGGATGTATCTTTAAGACATGTGTACTCTATAGATTTAAAATTTAAAAATTATGAAGGGAATAGTTAGGATAGATGCGGGCAGGTCGTTTCCACTGGCGGGTGAATGCAGAACTAGGGGACATAGCCTCAAAATAAGGGGAAGTAGATTTAGGACTGAGTTTAGGAGGAACTTCTTCACCCAAAGGGTTGTGAATCTATGGAATTCCTTGCCCAGTGAAGCAGTTGAGGCTCCTTCATTACATGTTTTTAAGGTAAAGATAGATAGTTTTTTGAAGAATAAAGGGATTAAGGGTTATGGTGTTTGGGCCGGAAAGTGGAGCTGAGTCCACAAAAGATCAGCCATGATCTCATTGAATGGCGGAGCAGGCTCGAGGGGCCAGATGGCCTACTCCTGCTCCTAGTTCTTATGTTCTTATGTGTGTTTATCAAATGGTTGCAGTGATGTCATTGAGAGGGTGGAGCTGAGCTCTGGCTCTGCTTTTACTTTTGTGTTGAGCTGGCAGCTGCAGTGTGCTTAGTTTCGTTTTCAGAGTTGGAGAGCTGCATTCAAACATGACTCTGTATATCTCTCTGTAATCTAAAGACTGTCTCCAAATCACTTGATGAATTCAAAGCAATACCTGTTTCTGTAGCGAATTTAAACCCTCTGTCTTTATTTAAAAAGTGTTTAACTTATGGGTGTTGTTTGGGAAGTTATTAAGGGTTATCTATAGAGTACTGTATCTTTTGGAGTGTGGTCAGGGTTGGTAGTTGATAAACGGTTTACTGTGTGTTTATAAAATGTTAACTGGATTCATAAAATAAACATTATTTCTGTTTAAAAATACTTTTAGTTCTCTGTTGCATCACACCTGTAAACTGGGCCCTTGTGCTCCCCATAACCAAAATCTATTAAAGGTTATGGGTCAGGTGAACTCCATGATATACTTTGGGGTTGTCTAAACCCTGGCCTATAATATTATATAATTATAACATAACATTTCTATAAATTTTATAAATGCAAGTAAATAGTTAATAGTGGCATCCAAACAAAAATCCTCTGAGCATCAATCAGTACATTTTGCTGTTGATTTTTATTCTTCTTTGTAAGCAGACAGGTGATGCAAAAATTAAATCTCATGGCTCCAATAGCAATGAGGTAATTCATTTTTTACTCTTAATTTTGTTAGTTTTCTTGATATGTCAGCTGATTTGTCCTGTATCCAATTTCCATCAGAATATCTAGAAATTGTTATTTATTTGACAGAACAAAGAAAAACATACAAGTTGTTTTTTTCCTCAACATGAGACAACAAGAAACAAGTAGTAGTAACAGATATGTTGGTTTAAAGAACAAAACAATTGCAGACATGTCATGATTCCATTGCCAGGACTAAAGTATAAGGGGCAGGACTCTTCGTCCCGCGGCGCCCGTTTTCTCATGTGGCACGCCCACGCCGGCAGCGGGAATTTCCATTCCGACAGCCTGCCAATGGGGTTGGCACACTGTTGGGAAATCCGTGAGCGCGAGAATCCCGGCAATGGAGAATCTAGCCCCAGGACATTGTAATTGAATTGGAATTCTTGAAAGGCCAATCACAAGGGCAGCAAACTGTTTTTAGGTTATCAACTGATTGAAGTGAATCTTGAATTTGTTTTGAATGTCCTCCTGGTGACCTGCCACGTTTATTCCAATATAAAATTGAGCAGTAGAGATCAGGGCATTCAAATTCTTGTGTGCTGTTTTTAGCAGTTATCGTGCATGCATCAAATTCCTGTGTTCACTGAGCTAGATAGAATTAATATGGACTTAAACCCAATCACATGTAGACTTGGGTCTCTGATTACTGTGGAGATAGAGCCTTCGGAACTCAGGTACGTGTTGATTCTATTAAATCACCGACAGTCTTACTCTGAGTTCTATTGGTTCTGACATGGGGCTGTGTTTTTGCCAGCTGGAGAAGGAATCTTGATTCTGTTCCATTTCCTCAAATCTTTGTCCCCCGAGGAAGGTTTGTGCCACTGAGGGAGGCTGAGGGCCAGATTTCCATCTCCTCAGAAAGGTGGGTATCGGCTTGAAAAATGCAGAACATATTTATTTTTTGCAGGAAATGTTTTTGTCTATCTGACCCAAGTTGTTTTTGTGTGTGCTTTTGTGTGTGGAAAGGCCTCACAGGCAAAACGTGCACGCACCCCTGCTGACATTGGGGGGGGGGGGGGGGGGGGGGGGGGGGAGTCGCCATAATAATAATCAAGAAAAATCCACAGTCTAAAGATGTGTAGGTTAGGTGGATTGGTCATGCTAAAATTTGCCCCTTACTGTCCAAAGGTGTGCAGGTTAGATGGGGTTACTGCAATAGGGTGGGGGAGTGGGCCTAGGTAGAGTGCTCTTTCAGAGGGTCTGTGCAGACTTGATGGGCCAAATGTCCTCCTTCTGCACTCTAGGGATGCTATGGAACATTTATTTTTCTGAATGCACACCATTTTCTACTCCTGCTACATTGTTTAAAAATCACGGGCTGGATTCTCCACTGACGGGATTCTCCGTTTTGCCGGCAGCCCGGAGGGTTTCCAGACAGTGTGGGGCTGCCCCACAATGGGAAACCCCATTGACTAGCCGGCATAACAGAGCATCGCGCCGGCGGGATGAAACAGAAATGTGGAGCGGAGCGGCGGAGATTCCAGCCCCAGGTCTCCTCATTTGAGATATGACCAATTGTGTCAGGCTGGGAACAGTGCTGAATTGGAATGGAGCCATTTTTTCCAGTGTTTTTCTCAACTGTCAAAAATACAAAGCCTGTTTGCAAGCCAAGGGTTTATGCCGGCGTGGAGTGGGGTCGGTGGGGGAAGTGCACAAATGAGTATCTGCAGGCTAAACCCAGCACAACTGCAGCCCTATCATCTTGGAACTCCATTGCAGCCTCTGAGCTTTCACCAGTTCGGAACTCCTTCACAAATCTTTATTTTGTCATGGGGGCAGTATTAGACAACGTTTAGTGCACAGAGGCACAGGTGCAGCAACACTAGCAGTCTGAAATGGCTTGTTCTCCATATTCATGGAAAACAATATCTTGCTCTCCAAGGACAGGAGGAGGCATGTGGTTGGTGACCCATCTGAAAACTCTACAGGAACAGAGTAACTTTTTGAAGAAGTATTTTAATTCAAACTTATTAACAATGAAGCAAAGTAAAACCAACACAAAATTCCAAAACCGTCTCACCCCCACAAATGTAACCATCCACTTCACCTTACCCTCTCCCCCCCACACCCCTAGCAACTGACGGTAACTCCTTGAATTGGTTACCGTATAGTATATAGTATAAACAAACCCTATCTCTTATGGAGCCCTTCACCCTATCCCCTCAGGGCAAATTTCACCTTTTCCAAGGGCAGGAACTTCATCCTCTGTACTTCTCACTGTCCCTTGCCTTGTATGTCTTGCCCAAGTGCAGCACCTCACACTTATCCAGATTGAATTCCATTTGCCACTGATCAGCCCATTTGGCCAGTCCGTCTATATTGTCCTGTAATTCAAGGCTACCCTCTTCACTATTTACCACCCCACCAATTTTCATACCATTAGCGAACTGTCTGATCCACGCCCCCCCCCCCCCCCCCCCCCCCCCCCCCCCCCCCCCCCACCACCACCACCACATGCAAGTCTAAATCATTTATATAAACCACAAATAACAAGGGCCCCAACACTGATCCCTGCAGGACACCACTGGACACAGGCTTCAGGTCAGAAAAACACCCCTCAATCATCACCCTCTAGCTCCTGCCACTCTGCCAATTCTGGATCGAATTTGCCAAATTTTCTTGGATCTTATGGGCTCTTACCTTTGCTACAGTCTCTCATGTGGAACCTTATCAAAAGCCTTGCTGAAGTCCAAGTCGACTACGTCAAATGCATTACCCTCATCTAAACACCTGGTCGCCTCTTCAAAAATTTTTATCATGTTGGCCAGACATAACCTCCCCTTAATAAAACCATGCTGACTGTTCTTGATTAATCCCTGCCTCTCCAAATGCACATTAATTCTGTCTCTCATAATTGCTTCCAATAGTTTCGTCACCACTGAGATTAGACTGACTGGCCTATAGTTTCCTCGTTGATCCCTTGGTGTCTCTACCTTCCAGGTCAGCCTCACAATCATGAATGGTTCCCATCATGTGAAGGTCCTTGGTCAGGTTGCCTTCCCGCATGAATTCCTCATAGCTTATTCAGTAACACCACCTCGCTCATCTCTAGACTCATCCCTCTTGGCTTTCATCCTTATCTCTTCCACATGAAATTCTTCCTCCTCCCACTGCTGCTGCTCATCCTATGAAGGAAGAGCTCCTTTCTTTGGCCTCCTCCTCCTTAGTCCCTTTTGAGCACCACGTTGTGGAGCGTGCAGCAAGTTATAATGATTCTGTGTACTCTGTGAATTGTATTCTGAAGTTCAACCCTGAACTATCAAAGCACCTGAACCTCTTTAGTAGGCCAATGACCAATTCTATTACTGTCCTTGTGTGAAGGTGGTTAACACTGGACCTCATTTGTGATTGGGTTTGTGGCTGGCAGGGGTATGAGGAGCAACATTTTCAGGAGATAATAATTATTCTCAAATTGCCATCCATGCAGCTTGGGGGGTTGGATGGAATATTTGTGACAGCCCAGATTCCCATAGGGTGAATGTATCATGGTAACAATAAAGTTTGCAGATTCATACATTGCGGAAACTGTTTGCAGTGGTCACAGAGAAGTTGGACATTTAAAGGGTGGTATGACTTTTGATTAATGTACCTCTTCCCAATTCCACTTTGGTGTGCTTATCGCAATGTGCATGCAGACGACCGCACCCAGCACCTGGGGGTAACCTGCAACTAAATCAAATCCTGTCACCCTCTGTGACTGCAATGCAGCAGCTGTCCTTAATGAGACAAACTGCTCCATCCTGGCAAAAGGAGGGCATCATGTGGATAGGGGCAGCACGGTGGCACAGTGGTTAGCACTGCTGACTCATGGCGCCGAGGTCCCAGGTTCAATGCCAGCACTGGGTCACTGTCCGTGTGGAGTTTGCACATTCTCCCCGTGTTTGCATGGATCTCACCCCCCACAACCCAAAAGATGTGCAGGGTAGGGGGGATTAGGCATGCTAAATTGACCTTTAATTGGAAAAAAATTGGATACTGTAAAAAAATGTTTTTTTAAAATCAGTGAGCGGATGAATGCACGATATGCTGCTGACTGGAGCAGAGGTTAGTTGCACAGCCTTGAAATCAGCTGCTATAGAGAGAAATCAAGGATTACAGTCACCTTCAAGGTAATCGGGACTGGATTGGGTTGGATTTGTTTATTGTCAACGTGTACCGAGGTACAGTGAAAAGTATTTTTCTGTGAGCAGCAGATCATTAAGTACAGGGAAGAAAAGGGAATAAAAGAAAATACAAATTAGGGCAACACAAGATATACAATGTAACTACATAAGCACTGGCATCGGATGAAGCATACAGGGTGTAGTGTTAATGAGGTCAGTCCATAAGAGGATCATTTAGGAGTCTGGTGACAGTGGGGAAGAAGCTATTTTTGAGTCTGTTCGTGCGTGTTCTCAGACTTCTGAATCTCCTGCCCGATGGAAGAAGTTGGAAGAGTGAGTAAGCCAGGTGGGAGGGATCTTTGATTATGCGGCCCGCTTTCCCCCAGCAGCGGGAGGTGTAGATGGAGTCAATGGATGGGAGGCAGGTTCATGTGATGGACTGGGTGGTGTTCACAACTCTCTGAAGTTTCTTGCGGTCCTGAGCCGAGCGATTGCCCTTGAGAAGTTGCTCTCGGGTCCCTTTGGCTGCTGTCTTGTTGCAGAAGGACACAAAACTCAGCGAACAGTTTTTCACAGTAACTTCATTGAAGCCTACTCGTGACAATAAGCGATTTTCATTTCATTTCATGAAGACAGCCTCCTCCGGCATTGCTTCTCTCATGTTCACGTAAGTTACTCTATTCCTATGGTGTCTCTGGAGGGGGTTAATATCAAGTGGGAGGAGGAGTTGTGAATAGCAGTGGAGGAGGGGCTGTGGTGTAAGGTGCTGCAGAGGGTGAATGCCTCAACCTCCTGTGCACGGCTGGAGTCGATACAGCTAAAGGTAGTGCATAGGGTGCATCTCACAAAGCTGAGGATGAGTCGTTAGTATGAGGGGGTGGAGGACATTTGAGAGCGGTGTGAGAGGGGCCTAGCCAATCAGATACATGTATGGTCCTGCCCGAAGTTGGAGAAGTTTTGGAGGTCGTTCTTCAGCACCATGTCGGCGATCTTGCATGTGGATTTAGAGCTCAGTCCCCTGGGGCTATATTCGAGGTGTCAGCCTTGCCGGAGTTGCAGACGGGAGCGGGGGACAGATGTTTCCCTTCGTTAGTTACTCGCCGCAGGCAGGTCCTGTTGGGGGAAGGTCAGTTTCTCCATGCTGTGTCTCTATGACTGGGTGTGCATGTACACTGGTGCCTTAAGGTAGCAGGGCAGGTGGATACAGCAGTTAAGAAGACATATGGCATATTTGCCTTTAATAGCCGAGGCTTAGAGTTTAAAAGCAGGGAGACTAAGGGCAGCACGGTGGCCTAGTGGTTAGCATAACCGCCTCACGGCGCTGAGGTCCCAGGTTCGATCCCGGCTCTGGGTCACTGTCCGTGTGGAGTTTGCACGTTCTCCCCATGTCTGCGTGGGTTTCGCCCCCGCAACCCAAAAATGTGCAAAGTAGGTGGATTGGCCACGCTAAATTGCCCCTTAATTGGAAAAAAATAATTGGCTAATCTAAATTTATTTAAAAAAAAGCAGGGAGATTATACTGGAACTTTATAAAGTCATGGATTAGGCCACGTCTAGAGTACTGTGTGCATTATAGGAGGGATGTGATAGCACTGGAGTGGATGCAGAGGAGATTTACCAGGGTGTTGCCTGGGCAGAAGAGTTTTAGCTATGAAGAGAGATTGGATAGACTGGGGTTGTTTTCCTTGGAATAGAGGAGACTGAGGTGGGACATGATTGAGATGAATAAAATTATGAGAGGCAGAGATTGAGTACTCAGGAAGAAACTTCTCTCTTTGGTGGAGGGATCAATGACCGGGGCAGGAGGGTTAGAGGGGGTGTGAGGAAAAACCTTTCACTCAGAGGGTGGTAGGAGTTTGGAACTCACTGCTTGAAAGTGTGGTGAAGGCAGAGACCCTTATAACATATAAGACATATTTAGATGTGCACTTGTGATGTCAAGGCATCTCAGGCTATGGGCCAAGTGCTGGAAAAAAGGATTAGAATAGTTAGGTGGTTGTTTTTGACCTGCGCAGATGCGTTGGGCCTTTTCTGTGCTATTTATTTCTATGGCTCTATGGCATTGGAAGCATCCTGCAAGCAAACACATATGAGTATTGATGAAAGGCAACTGGATGATGTGGTCAGGTGGTGCCTATATGCTGCTGCATGACTGCTGAGTATCTGGGGCGAAATTCTCCCCTAACCGGCAGGGCGGGGGGTTCCGGCGTAGCGGAGTGGCGCCAACCACTCCGGCGTCGGGCCTCCACAAAGGTGCGGAATTCTCCGCACCTTTAGGGGCTAGGCCCGCGCCGGAGTGGCTCCCGCTCTGTCGACCGGCACTAATGGCCTTTGGCGCCACGCCGCCAGGCGTCGGGGCTGGTCGAAAGGCCTTCGCCGGTCGGCGTGAGTCCGCGCATGCGCCGGAGTGCCAGCGGCCGCTGACATCACCACTGGCGCATGCGCAGTGGAGGGGGTCTCTTCCGCCTCCGCCATAGTGGAGGCCGTGGCAACAGCGGAAGAAAAAGAGTGCCCCCCACGGCACAGGCCCACCCGCCGATCAGTGGGCCCCGATCACGGGCCAGGCCACCATGGAGGCACCCCCTCGGGGTCCGATCGCCCCACGGCCCCCCCCAGGACCCCGGGGCCCGCTCGTGCCGCCTGCTCCCGCCAGCAGAGAGGTGGCCTATGGAGAATTCCGGCCACGGCGGGGGCGGGATTTACGCCGGCCCCGGGCGATTCCCCGACCCTGCAGGGGGTCGGAGAATTCCGCCCCATGTGCCCTGTTCTCCCCCCCCCCCCCCCCCCCAGGCCGGCAATGCTGTATACAGAAAGTCCAGGTTCTCTGTGTGATAGGCACATCTCACTCGCCTTACCATAGTGCAGAACGACACAGAGGAACTTCCAGTATTGAATATAGTTTTGCCAGTGGTGGCCCGAGACACTGACCATCTTAGCTTTCTTGATAATACTAGAAGGCAGCGTCGACTTCCGGTGTGCGTCATGAAGTGAGTGAGCACACACGAGGCAGCTCCTGCCTAAGGTTGCAGAAAACAGCTCTTTTTTGGGCAGCACGGGTTGGAATTTCGATGAAAAGGCATGGGTGAATGTTCAAGGAGTATTTTCCCCCAGGAATAGGATGTTTCTTGGTTATCAGACCCTCAGAAACAGTGCAAGATTTGTCTGAGCAGCAGCAAATGAAAGCCTCTGCAAGCATGCTAGCGGGGGAAGGGCCAGCTTATAGGTCTCAAGCTGACCTGAGGGCCTTTATGAAAGCTGAATTCTAGCAGCAGAGGGAAGAACTGTGAAAAGATCTCACCAAGGCCATTGAAGAAGCGGAGACGGACTTCCGGTAGCGGTGATGCGGAGCTAAGCCGCACGTTCAGTGGCTCCCACTATTTTCGGACTTTGGGGCTCTTTTAAGGGCTCGTAGTGGTGCTGTTTGGAATTTTCCCCGTGTGGGAACACTCCTTCTCAGATTCTCCACCGGTGGATGGCCTGGACTAGGAGTGGAGCGGTCAGAAAACCGGCTTTGCAGTTGCGGCTAAGCCGCACCGCAGCTCCCGCTACTTAAGGACTTTTGGGCCGATTTGAGGGCCCCAAACAGCGCTGTCTCGACGAATCCCGGTGGGGGAAGGTGTCTAGAGGAGCATTCCTCATAATTTATGGTGCACACCCGGAGTGGGGCAAAGGAAAAGGCTGCAGCAGCTCCACAAGAAAAGCGGGGGAAGAAGGACAAAATGGCGGCCGGCGGAACACCTGAGGACTGGTGGAAGTGGGCGCAGGAGCAGCAATCTGCTCTTCTGCGCTGTTTTGCGGAGCTGAAGGCTGAGTTGCTGGACTCACTGAATGCGACTACAAACAAGCTGCTTGGAGCTCAGGCGGCCCAGGAGGTGTCTATCCGGGAGTTGCAGCAGCAGGCCGCTGAGAGGGAGGAGGAGGCCGTGGTCCTCGTGGGGAAAGTGGAGTTGCTCGAGGCAAAAAGTGGCAAGACCGCTTAGAGGAGCTGGACGTTCGCACGAGGCGAAAGAATTTGAGGATCCTGGGCCTGGCGGAGGGGCTGGAGGGGTCGGATCTCCCGTGGTACGTGACCACGATGTTGAGCTCGTTGATGGGAGCGGGGTCCTTCCATTTGCCCCTGGAGCTTGAGGGAGCTCACAGAGTGCTGGCCAGGAGGCCTAAGGCAGGTGAGTCCCCGCGGGCGGTGCTGGTGCGGTTCCATCGATTTAGTGACCGGGAGTGTGTGCTGCGCTGGGCCAAGAAAGAGAGGAGCAGCAAGTGGGAGAATTCGGTAGTACGAATCTACCAGGACTGGAGTGCGGAGGTGGCAAAGCGGAGGGCCGGGTCCAACCGGACGAAGGCGGTGCTGCATGCCAAGCAGGTCAGATTTGGAATGCTGCAGCCTGCGCGTCTGTGGGTGACATATAAGGACCGGCACCACTACTTCGAGTCCCCGGAGGAGGCGTGGGCCTTTGTACAGGCAGAGAAACTGGACTCGAACTAGGATCTGGGGACACACTATGGCCGTTGCTGTTTTCGCTGTTGCTGTTCTTCAATTTTGACACGTGTTTTTTTTATGCTGCTTTTCTTTTTGCTCTGTTTCCGGGTGGGTTTGTCTGTTGGGTATGGGTGTGGGGTTTTATTCTGCGCCGGCACCTGTAACCCGATGCCATGTTGCATCAGGGCTGGCGCAGAGAAGGAAGCCAGTGCGCATGCGCGAGTGCCCGTTTGACGCCAGCCCCGGCAGCTGGAGCTGCATGAGTCACTCCAGTGCCGTGCTGGCCCCCTGTAGGGCAGAGGATCGCTACACTTAGCGGTCCAATGATGTCGTCGTTAAACTATGACAGCGCCAACACTCTGACATCAGGAGGGATAATCCCGCCCAATGTTTTAGCCAACATAGAACTACACAGTGCTTGTAGTGCAAGGGTCACAAGTCACCTCTATTGCAGTAACAGGTCTGTCTCCAGGTAGACATTTGATTTTGGTGCTGTTTACTGTCCTTATATTGGGCAGAGGACAGGAAGCAGCAACCTCCACCCCAAATCTCCTCCGACCTCAAACATGAGACTCACAAGCTACACATGGAACCGCTCCCTTGCTTGAAAATAAGTAGGATGGTTTGGTATACAAAGAGTTAATGTGGGACTGAGTATAGTACCGCCCATTCATTGAGGTAAGAAGGCACATGACCCTGAGCCGGCGTCAGGAGTCAGTCTAGAGATGTATAAAGACCTAGACTGGAGTCACTTCCATATCTGTACCCTCTACTATATAAATAATAAATACCTGCTGTTAACATACACTAGACTATGAAGCCAACTTCATGGTGCCGGAAGCAGGATTCTTACTTCTAACTAATGCAGATTTATGTACAGAGATAGTATTTGTGGAAGAAATTATAGGATTCCTTGGATTTCAGGATCAGGGGCAGGATTTTCTGTTGGCCGACGCCGAAATCGGGAAAGGTGATTGGGCAGAGAATTGGTTCCGATGCCGAAATCTCGGTGCCAAATCGCAATTCTCCATTGCCTCTACAGCAGCGTCAATGCTTACCAGAACGCACGAATAGTAAACACCGTTGGTATATCATTAGCGGATCCTAATGATATTCCCCAGGGCCTCCTCGAATCTCCGCCTCCAATGGGCCAAATTCCCGACTCGTGCTTTAAAAAAATCATGGACCATGTGCCATGGCTGCTGAGGGAGAGAGGGGGGGGGTACGGAAAGTATCCAACAGAACCATAGTTTGCTGACAGTCATGCTGCTGTCGGGGGTGGGGGGGGGGGGGGGGGGGGGGGCTTCTACCAAGGCCGAGGGGAGTAGCGGGGAGTGGCCAGGATGTGGGCTATGGGGTTGGGGAGGATGGGCATGGAACACCATAGCCGCAGCCTGCAAAACAGCTATGCAGCTGTGCATTCTGCTGACTGCCCACTGTGCCCTCTAGCCCCAGTTGACCCATCAGCTGGATGGGCATGCTCCAGCGCAACCATCTTGCTGGCTGGTATGGTGTGTGTGTGGGGAGTGAAGTATTTGCGGCTGTTGCTTGTAGGCCTCCTGAGTGTCAATCACGAATCTGGCGAATCCGACACGTTTCTCTTTGGAATCGATCGTGTTCCCCGTGGCGTCGGTGCTAGCCCCTTAACAGTTCCTGAATCGGTCCAGGTGCTGCCCCAGATTTGCTGATGTGGAAGTCCACAAATCCTGCCCCAGCGTCAACACTTATTCTCGTGAACGGAGAAACCTGCCGCAGGTTTCTGGATTGATTGACCTAATGGTATGTTACTTCTGCTGGAGACACATAAAATAATATTTCCAGCAGTGATGCAATTGTTTTGATTTAGTGTGCCAATAATTGCAAGGGGTTTCCGACACAGGAGAATTTGAAAGCCATTACTGTGGTTGCATGCTTACTTGAAATGTATTTAAGTCTGACCAATCTCATTTAGCAGAGTGAACAATTTTCATCCCGGTCAGCTTGGACTGGATTCAAATCCAAATGCCAGAATCTGAAATGTAGGCCTCCACAACTAAACCAGCACAGAGTCCGTAATATTTGTCTTTAGTTTCAAAGCATAAAAAAGATGCCTTAAAGGAGGGAAAAAACTCAAATGTCTTAAATTCAGGATTAAGGGGTAGATTAAAGTGCTGCTTTTAATTTATGAAACACAACATGACATACACACACACATATAGGGTTTCTTAATCATAATTGAATAGTTCTGCAAAATTTGTGATTTTTATCATCTCATTTTATTACACTCCAAGTTCCATTTGATTAAATACTTAACATTCAGATTTCTGCCTGATAATCATTTTGCAATAACCCACCACCATAATTCTGTACTTTAAACTTTAAAAGTGCAATACTAATTTTCAAACTAGACTTAGATAATTGTAAACTGTAATTTGGCAGAATTGTTTCAACACATATATATTTTTTGGCAATTCTTTTATTTTATCATTCGAATGATTGGCAACCATCATATTTCCTTGATTAAACAGTACAGAATTATTTTTATACACCTGTGTACAAAACTTCCATTCTAATTTGAATATAATTATTCTGTCACAGATGAATGTGCTTTTCTCCTGTGAATGCCATTTGGTTCTATATAGATGCACTGGATGATCCTCAAAAAGCATCAGTTTTAATTGTATAAACATGTTCTAGAAAATAGATATCAGAGTAATAAAAGTGTCAATGGTGAGCAACCTAATCTTGGCAATGATGTAAGATTGATGAACATCTCAGGCCTATGAGGCATTTTTATATTCTGGTTGGTAATTTCAGGCCTCACCCTGATGAGACAAGCCAGTCAAAAGTCCACTGACTGTCAAGGGGACCGGTTAATCCCGGTGGTGTGTGCGTGTGTGTGTGTGGGGTGGGGGTGGGCGGGGAGGGGGTTGGGGGAGTGGAAAATCCTGCTCCTTGTGTATTTCTGTCATGCTGTAAGGCCATCTTTCCTTTTTTGTTTTAAATTTGATAATTTGTCTTATCTTTATACTTGTGAGCTGGACCAGTGTGATCAGCTCAAAACTGGGTGTTAGGACATTGGGCAAAGGGATACGTTTTCTGACCGAAGACATCAATGCTGAGGCTTATATTGAATTTCAAAACAAATAAAGGCTGGGCAAGGATAAACACACACATGTAGACAGACATGTAAGGACATGCCATGGGGTGATGGCCAACCACCAGACATCCCGATTACAGGCACTCTCGGGTATGTGTCAATTGCTTTGTTTCTGCCAGCGGGTCTTTCCTGACTACAACTTGACATGCTGAAAGGTGGTTTAATGATTTTTAAAACTACAGAGGGAAGACCTGCCAAACAACCCCCATCCCCGGAAAGACAGTCAACCTGAGCCCCTCCAGCCCCCCCCCCCCCCCCCCCCCCCCACCCTCCCAACTCCCCTGAAGGATCCTCTTCGGCACCCTGGAGGGAAGTGTGAAGACCTCCCCTCAAGAGGCACCAGGTTGGTACTGGCAAGGGATGGGGTCTAAAATGGGGGTCCCTGAGAAGGGAAGTATTTGGTAAGTCCGTAACAGGGTGTAGATCAGGAAGTGTTAGCGCGTTTAGGCCCCACTCCTCTCAAAGCAAGTGCAGAACCTTTCCCTCTACAAAAAAGTTTCAACGTGCCATTGAATCCCACCTCAGCAGCGCTGCCAGTACCGGGGGAAACACACTGGTTTTCCCACTAGCGGCAGCACTTAGCTTTTAATTGGTCGAATCGTGGCTCACATCTATTTTTGGCAGCTATCTGGAGGCAACCCCTTCTGAGGGCAAGAAATGGGTGGGATTGATAATCCAATTGGATGACTCGATTAAGACATTACCTTCTATGCTGAGCGACCAGGGTCAGTAAAGGGTATCAAGCTACAGCTCTCAAGGGCATTGTGGCTGCAGACAGGAAGGATGACTCAGTCACGGGAAGTATTGCAGAAGAATCCGTTCAGCAGCCCGACCACCCGGAAACGTGTTGCTGCATGTGGACCTTACTAAGAAACTGGTATTGTAAGAGTATACCATTGCTCAGTGGATAAATATAGGTTTTCCACATAAAGTGGAAACTGTATCCATAGTTTGTTTTGTGTCATTGATACCAGATAAAGTGAGGAGCTTAGAGGGTAGTGAGACCCCCTGTTTCAGAGTCCAACAGGCTCAGCACTTCTGGTTTATGAATAGGAAACTACTGTTATAACTACAGGTTATCTATTTTGTTGTGTATATTTCAGGATCAAATGTATTCTTACAATATAGTAAACATTATAAATCTTTTAACAAACCAAAGGACACCATTTGGAATGTGAGATTCACGGTCAATAGTCTTGAGAAACAGATGTATAGTTGGCTGGAAAAATGCCAACATTGCCTCGGAGATTTCCTTCCCACCAATCAAACTGAGAATTAGTTTGGGATGTCACTGTGATTTTATCACCTGCTTGGAAGCTGAGATCACCTGGTGCCTGTCCCTCAAATGAGTGTATTGCAGTCACTATTGAAGGCATTTCCCATGGACTTTCTGTAAGGCAGGAAACAAATTTGATTATAATTACATGAACAGAATGGACTCGCAAAATCCACAATCCCACCCAGTCCACAGCCACATGAAGTAGATCTACAGCTGCAGAGTAATGTGCCTGATCCAGCACAAATTGTTTGGATCAAGTAATTGTAACCTTGCCACAGCTTGGGACGGTGAGGTAAGGTGGGGTGGGGGTGGAAAGGGGAATACAAGGAGGAATGGAGGGTGAATGGCGATGCAGGAAGACACCGCATTGTCCTGCCACTTAGATGATGACTGAAGTATCAAAGTAAAGTTGCCCTTACTTGGAAAATTACTTTTCACTTGGAAAAATCAACTTTTCTTCAATCTTTTAAGATTGTGAAAGCAGGTTGAAACACTCTTGCGAGCTTCAATTCTGATACTGAAGAATATAAGTATGCGTTTTACAATAGATACCAGTGGCACTGGAGGTGGGACTCATGTGAGTCTTTTAGATGATGGGCGCGATTCTCCAGAAAGATTTCTAAGTGTGTTAGCGAGCGGGAATTGCTGCGAGCTTCACGACGCTCGGCCCAGCGAGGCCAGCAACGCAATTCAGTGTTAATTGGTCCACTTAACGAAGCTTCATGGCTTCTCGCCGCAAATGAAGGCTCGGAGCTGATTTGCCGGGACCGCGCTCACCGCTAACAAGACCAAGCAGCACTTGAGCAGTAATTGCTCAGCCAACCGCACCCAGCTCGCAACAATGGCACCGAAATGGCACCGAGGAGACCAGCCCCAAGCTTGGGGGACACTGACCTGGGGAGGCTGCAAGACGCAGTACAGGCCAGGAGGGATGTCCTGTGCCCCCGAGGGACCAGGAGGGTTAGCCATAGGACTGGCAGTCCTGCCTGGGACTAGGTGGCGGCTGTGAACGCCGGAAGTGCAACCAGGAGAACTGGCCTCCAGTGCAGGGAGAAGGTCAATGACCTACAGCGGGCAGCACGAGTTAGTAGACACCATTAGCAATAGCCTTCAGTAGCGCGGCCAGAGGCCTCGACAGCCGGTAGTGGTTATGGATGGACGGTGGAACAGACGGGCAGGGACAAGGGTTGTCCCCGGAACCGGTACGCACAATCCAGGGGTTGGCATGGTGGTGCCATGAGCAGCTGCCTCCTCTCAGCGCTTCCCACCCACTCTCCTATGGTGGCCCATCCCTGCGGAGGGTCCCCCACCTCCAGCCCAGGGTCCCCCACTCCCCACCTCAAGCCCTGGGTCCCCCACTCCCCACATGGGTGGCAGGCCCAGCACCCCAGGACTCTTTGCCTGTGAAAGATGGCTACTCCTCTCCTTGGCTCCCCACAGAAATTCTTCCGGCAGGTTCACACTTTTCAAAAGGTGTAGTAATCGGCGCCAGTGTGACCATTTGCTGGGGTAGCCGCTGAATGAAAGGAGGTTGTTAGATGTGGGGTGACTCCCGTTAATGGTAAAGAAATGGGGTTTAAGTGGTGATAATTGGTTTTTGCCACACTACGGCGAAATCCCGATTTCGCCTACGGGAGCGGGCCCAGTTGCATCGTGAACTGTTTGGCGCCCTGCACAGATCTCGCTTTTGGCCTCTCCCGCTATTCACTGACCTCTTTTTAAATATAAAACATTTTAATTAATATAATTGACTGGGAGACATGCAGAACTAATATCACACAGCTTAATTTCACCCTAAGTGAAGATTGTTTTGACTGTGAAGATAATTGCAAGTTCCAGCAATGGAATAGCACATTGTAGATCAGTTGTACTACATAGATGACTATGGAAGTGACAAATACTCTGTAGAAAAAATGGTCCATAAAGTAGCTGAAACAGGTAAAAGTCACTACAGGAAGAAGAGATCAAAGTAAAAAATATTTGCATCATGCTTTGCGCCTCATCAATTTTGTACTCTCCCTTGTGAAGTGAACTGAACAACTTTACATCATTAATCATGTCTTTCATTATTTGAAAGAACAAAATTATATTTTTTTCTCAATCTTCTTTCCACGAACTGAAATAAGTCAAAGCCTATGATCCTTTTATTGAATCCAACCGTAATAAGTTCTGAACATCTTATTGTGTAGAATGTCATCAAAATAGTAAGATTCTGATTGGAAATTTACTGCCACAAATCTCAAAACATACTTCAAACAATTACAACTAATGGAGAAGGGGACTCATCTTGCAAGCTGGAACTGGTAACTGCATGCAATATTCGATTAATAATAATACTAATTGATAAAAGTATTATCCAAAGGTGTTATTTTATGATCGGCTCTAATCTTGAGCCTGGTTCCTTGCAGTCACATTTATTCTCATTAAAACGTGCACTGCTGCGTCACATCGCCGAGGACCCGGGTTCGATCCAGGCTGTCTGTGGGGAGTCTGCACATTTTCCCATGTCTGCGTGGAGCTCACCCCCACAACACATAAATGTGCAGAGTAGGTAGATTGGCTACGCTAAATTTCCCCTTAATTGGAAAATGTAAAACAAAATAAACGTGCAGGAAGCACCCCTCGTTCAATCTTGCAATGTTGATTAGTTCACAACAATCAATAACAAGGGATATTGCCAAGCCAGGTACATGGAAAGATGCGTTTTAAAATCTGACTCTGCATGCCAATTACAAAGCAGTAGAGGCCGTTTTTCATTTATAACTCTGTATCTGGGATATTGGAATTTAAAAAAGAAAAATTGACAATCTAAACTATAATTGTTAACATTAAATAGGTAAAATATTGCGCTAAAATCTGAAATCTGTTAATCTCTTGATAAGAGGCAAATAGTTTAATCTACTGCTACATAGATAAAATTTTATTCGGCATCCATATTACAAAATATATATGGCACAGAAACAGGCCATTGGGTCCAACAGGTCCATGCTGATATTTATACTCCTCGTCAGCTACCTCCCATCCTTCTTTTTATAACCCAATTAACATGTCCTTCTATTCCATTCTTCCTCATCTGTTTATTCAGCCTCACATTATAATCTTCACCTTGTTATTGGACTAGTAAACCAGGGATCAGAGGTAATGCTTTGGGAACATGGGTTCAAATCCCACCACGGCAGATGGTGAAATCTGAATCTAATAAAGTCAGGAACTAAAAGTCGAATGATGACCATGAAGCCATTGTCATTTGTCGTAAAAAAAATCTGGTTCACTCATGTCCTTTGGGAAAGTAAATCTGCCATCCTTACCTGGTCTGGCCTACATGTGACTCCAGATCTACTGCAATGTGGTTGACTCTGAAATGCCTTCTGAAGTGGCTGAACAAGCCATACAGTTCAAGGGCAATTAGGGATAGGTATCAAATGTTGGCTCAGCCAGTGATGTCCACATCCCATAAAATACATTTTTAAAAATACATCTTATTAAAAAATATATTTAAAGTTTTCATTTTATAAAGCACAAAATAAACAAAGCCATACAAATGAAATATAATTTACATACCCCTATCCTCGAAGAATAAAAAAAAAACACCCTCAGCTTCCCCCCCCCCCATCCGATAACCCTGAAAAAAGCTTCTAGAAAAACAACTCCCTTCCTCTCTCCCCCTGCCTCCTTCCACCAAACAAATAACCTAGCCTCACTGAATTGTGCTCAAGCAGGTCCAACAAGCCGCATCCTCCCCCACTTCACTCCCCTTCACTGGCTGAAACTTTACAGCTAGCAAAGGTAATGTCCCCAACCCAGAGTCTATATTCAAAGAACAAAGAAAAACAATGCCTACCAGTCATTATCGGCTATGGATGAGCAACCTGTTATAACCTGCCTGCTTACCATTGGCTGGGGACTAATGACAATCCCACAATCCTGTGGGAGTTTCAGCTTCCCGAATGAGGGAGGCGGAGAATTCATTAGCAGACTCACTGCATAAATAGAACTGGCCAGTTTGGAACCAGAGAGAGAGGAGTTTGGCAGCAAAGGAAGTTGTTGCTGCTGTTGTGTATATATGTTAATTTGTAAATAAATGTTATTTCTTTGTATACTGAAAACTCGTGCTGGATTCTTTGTGGCCCTCACAAAACAACCAAAACCCAACACTCTTACAATAAACACCCCCTGGGGCCCATATATTCCCCATTCCGTTGCCCTGACCATTATCCCCCAGCAACCGTAGCCCCCTCAAATCCCAAACATACAACAGATACAAACTGCAACCCCTCTAAAACCAACCCCTCCCAACCGTCCCTATTAAAGTCCCAATCAAATCCATTCAATGAATGGCAGCACGGTGGTGCAGTGGTTAGCATTGCTGACTAACGGCGCCGAGGTCCCGGGTTTGATCCCGGCTCTGGGTCACTGTCCGTGTGGAGTTTGTACACTCTCCCTATGTTTGCGTGGGTTTCGCCCCCACAACCCAAAGATGTGCAGGTTAGGTGTATTGGCCACACTAAATTGCCCCTTAATTGGAAAAAATTAATTGGGCACTCTAAATTTTTTTTTTTTTTAAATCCATTCAATCAAGTCCAAGTCCTTGACAAAAGCCTCCACCTCCTCCGACGTCTTGAAAAAATGATATTTCGACTTGAAGATCACTCTAGCCTCGCCGGATACGTCACTCCAAACCTGACTCAACCCCCGAATAGAGCTGAATTTGCTTATTAAAAGCTGTATGGCGCTTCGCCAACTCCTCTCCACCTTGGGTCCCGGTTCACTTTGGCCTATTGCAGAATCCGCTCTTTCTCTTGGAAACTGTGGAATCCAATAACCACTGCCCGCGGGAGCTCATTCACCTGAGGCTTCTGCCGGACTACTTGGTGAGCCCGATGCAACTCTGGAGGGGATATTAGACCATCCCCCCCAGAAAACTTGGAAAACATCTGAGAAAAGTACTGTCGGCTTCGTGCTCTCCACCCCCTCCGACAACCCCACGATTCTGTCTCCTCGACCTGTTCTCCAAGTCCTTTCCCCTTATATACGTGACCCCGAGTTCAAATGTGCCTTTTTTGTCTTTCTTCTCTAAACTGTTATTCTGAAAATAGAGAAATGACATTGACAGCAATATGTGCTCTTACAGTTATTTAACCTGAGCTGATCGCCTTTAAATAGAAATTGCTTGCAATAGGATACACGTTGGTTCCTTCCAGAACGTATGCAATTCATTTGTGCAGCAAATGTTGCCAATTGGAGGCCATGGGAATAAAGGAGGGGTGCTTGAGATTTGAAATAAAAGTAGAGATGACACAAAACTTGGAAATGTATTATATAGGGGGGAGGACAGAAGCAGACTTCAAGATATGAGCAGGCACTGTGCAGATGAAATTTAATGCAGCGCTAAGTTTAAAGAGATGCATTTTGGAAGAAAAATTGACAAGAGGCAACATGAAATATATAGCACAATTTTAAAAGTGGCTGCCGGAAAAGAGAACAGTGGGGATTCACATTTGCAAATCTTTGAAGGTGGCAGAGCATGTTCATGAGGTAGTTTAACAAATAAATCATGGAATGTTTGAATCAACGTAGATGCTAAAGGAAGAGAGTACAAAAGCAAGGAAGTTACAGTAAAGATTAATAAATCACTAGTTGGACCTCAGCTAGGGCAGTGTGTGCAATTCTGTGCACTACACTTTAGAAGGGCATCAAGGCTCTGGAGAAAATGCAGTGGAGATTTAGCAGAATGGTCTCAAGAATGGGGGAAATCGGATATACGGGAGACTAATGAAACTGGGATTGTTCTCCAGAGAACAGAGAAAGTCAAGAAAAGATTTAATGGAGATGTTTGAAATTTTAGAGGGTTTTGATAGAGCAAACAGGAAAAATTGATTTTAGTCGCAGGAGGGCAGGCGATCATAACGAAAATGATTGGCAAAAAAAGCGAAGGAGGAGATGCAATGGCTGAAAGGATGAAACAGATTTAATAGTAACGTTTGAAAGTGAACGGAATTTCTAATTATAAAAGGAAGCTCAGCAAAGATATGGAGTGAAAGCAGTGATGGGACTAACAGTAGCTTTTTCAGAGAGCAAGCACTGGCACAATAGGCTGAATAGCTTTCTTCTATGCTGTATGGTTCTATGAATCAATGATAGGTGTATTCCTTAAATGACACATATCAATTATTCGGATCTGTATTTTTAACTTCAGAAAAAGAAAATTGAAAAAGACAAAAAATGACCGTTGAAACTTGGTAAAATATGTCATTACTACTTCAGCAACAATTTAACAAGCACGAGTTAAAGAATCACTGGCTTGCTACTAATAAATTCTCCTTTTGTATCCAAAAAAGTTAGATGGGGTTAGTGGGTTACGGGGATAGGGTGGAGGCCTGGGCTTAAGTAGGGTGTTCTTTTGGTGTACATCGGTGTAGACTCGATGGGCCGAATGGCCTTCTTCTGCACTGTAAATTCTATGATGACAATTGGGAAGCGGTAATAGAATAGGTTGGTGCTAAAATTTTGTGTTTAAAACAGATTTCAGCCAGCATTATTCAATTTCACTCAAATCTAGTCATACTTCATCACTCAGATTTTGCTGCCAAAATTGTGCAGTTACTGGGTGAGGAGGAAAAGATGCCTGTGGATTTCAAACTGTCACAGGTTGCTAGATAATTTGCAATGCCCGTTAAGTTTCATAGGTGTTTAGAAATTGCGGCACTTGTGTAGTAATTGCCAATTAAACTTAGCACAGAAAGTTATGGTGAGTATTGTTGCACGTTTTACTGTGGTTGTAAAACGCGTTTATTGGAGTGTATTAACACGCCTCCGTATTCGACGTGTGCTTAACACTACTAGGCTCTGTTCTATGTATTTATTCAGCTCTGGAGTCGCCAGGTGCCGTATAGACACCGTCACAAGTATTCCAAGGTCAAGTTCAAAGTAATAAAGACGATACACCGATTAGTAAGGTTCAAACGATCAATATTTATTATACAGTTATAATAAATACTCATGCACACACTAAGAGACTAAGCTATAACTAAACTTAAGTGATCAGAATACTTATCTAACAGGAACAGGCAAGGTCAGAGAACGAGGCCTTCGTCCTGGTCTTGTACTGCAGCCTTCAGCAAGCGTTCTGGTACTGGGGGTCTAGTGGGCTTGGATCGCGTAGCGAGCGTTGAACTTACGGTTTCGGCGGCTGGTGCTCAACGACTGGAGTCAGGATGCAAGATGTCAGTCAGAGCCGGAGCACGGGTTTAACAGACCGGGCTATGTGGGGAATTTGCCTTTATACCCCTCTCTAATGTCCTTGCCCCCTTCTGGGCGGGCTCTACCTTTCGGTACCGATTGGAGCGTTTCCAAACGGTTACCTTCGAAATCCTCCAATGCGAGGGCCTTCCTCGGTGTTGGGGGGTGGTTTCGATATTCGTTACTTTGGTGCCATCCTGTCTGCGCAACCAATTAAGTGTTACATTGAGATGGAAATGTTGCCATTGTTCGTGCCTGGATCTGGGCTGCCTCATCAGAATGCTAAGCGCTTTGCCATTAACACCTTTGGCTTGGAGATCTTGCACCTGGCCAGAAACTGGTTTGCTGCTTGCAAAATGCTAATTAGTTGAGAGCAGACTGTCTGCTCTCACTAAACAGGCTTTTCCTTCTGTCTTCCATTTTACTTTGGCTCAGTGTCCATTTTGCGTGGCCAGCATGGCTACAGTATGTAACGGTGAAAGTGCCTTTTTAATGACAAGATTCATGTTCCTGCAAATACACTCAATCTCTCTGCTGAACAACTTAGGGCTGGATTCTCCAGTCCCCCAGCTGTGTGATTCTCAGCGGTGCGCTGTTCGCTGGCGATGGGATTCTCTTTCCTGCCATGAGTCATTGTGACTTCCCAATGAAGCCACTCCATGTTGCCGTGAAAACCGTAGGCGTGGGTGCGCTGCTGGCTGGAAAAGAGTATGCCAGCGGCCGGAGAATTTCTGTCTTTAACTGTTTAGCTTCCCAATTATCATCATAGAAGTTACAGCGCAGAAGAAAGCCATTCGGGCCATCGAGTCTACACCCTTGGAAAGAGCACCCTACTTAAGCCCACGCCTCCACCCTATCCCCGTAACCCACTAACCCTATCTAACCTTTTTGGATACGAAGGGAGAATTTATTACTAGAAAGCCAGTGATTCTTTTCAATCAGTAAGAAAGAGAGAGTCATTCCTACAGGTATTAAATTTGCATTGGAGATTTTGTAAATGAAAAAAAAATCTTGCTTTACCTTTGTATTTTTATCAAATTTTTGTTTCTATTTCTCATCGTGTACCTAATTTTATTTTAATTCACCATCCTTTTCTATCATTCTGCTGTTTCTCTTTCAATCCTTAAATTTTTATGTTTAAGGGGATATGTGTAAGGGGTCAGCTCATTGACCAAGGGCCCAGATATCTCATTGGCATATCAGCTCCCACCTACCAGCAACTTACAGGGGGGAAAGAAAATCAAACTTGAAAGCATAAAGGGCTGGACATGCAACAAAGTCCCCGCTCCAGCAAATTAAGGTCACTTATTATTGAACTTCACTCAACTCTTGCTTAAACAAATATATTATTCAACCTCCTATCAAGCTGAGTGTAATACAATGTAAATGGGAAACAGACGCGTGTCATTCAATTGAAACAATTTGAATATTTGAACAAACGTTTAGAGTGGAAAAGCTGAAAATAAAAAATTAAATGATTAACGTGTTTATACAGTTGATACATCATCCCAGTTTATAATTTAAAAGGGGAAAGGCCAACCACTACAGTTATACTGCACTGGAGCAAAAAGCTGTGTTCCAGATTGTTTAAAGCATATCAAGAAGTCCTGTTACAGTGAAATGGTGACACTTAAAAGTATTCCAATGAGTAATAATTTCATATTGACTAAACATGTTGAGGAGATGAAAGAAACACCGGCTGCCATACTTTGGTGCATTGAATTTGATCATTTTGTATTGCCAAATTTGTTATTCAAATTATGCAAATTTATAGAATTATGAATTGTCTTTGTTTTCAAAGATTATCACATTTTTCAGCCACATTGCAGCCATATTTCAGATTAATTGACAGCAGGAATATTTGCCCTCAACAGTTTGACACTCAGTCATGCAGTTTAGTTGAGCCATTACTGGCAAGATTAACTTGGTGGTTCTCCCACGTTAAAGCAAAACAAAGGTCTGCCACATTCTCCATGTGGATGATGCCCTTTTCATTCATTCTTTCTTTCCCTTTATTCTGTTCCACCATTTGCAAACGAGTTTGATGTTTTCAGGCTTCTCCTAATACCATTGATTAATAAATAGCAAGAGCACAAAAGTTGTCCTGAGTGACTTGCCTCTTGATCCTTTTAAAATTTTGCTCTAATGCAAAGTCTCCACTCTGCTCAGTACCTCTTCTGAAGGTATACATGATATTCGGAGATAAAGGGCGCGATTCTCTCCAACAATTTCTAATTTCCCTGTGCTCGGCCCAGCGAGACCGGCAACGATATTCAACATTAATTGGTCCACTTAATGAGGCCTCACGGGCTTCTCGCCCCAAATGAAGGCTCGTCAGCTGATTCGCTGTGACCGTGCTCAACCTATACTGACTGGGCAGCACGAGTGAGTAGACACCAACGTTCCCCACTGCACACCAACCCCCCCCTCCCCCCGCCCAAACACAACGTTGAACCATGCATATGGCTAACGATGCCCCCTCTGTGTCGCCTCAGGAAAAGCTCTCCCATTATCAGCTGGAGAGGGCCCAGATTGGCTGGACTTGAGAATCATCACCTCCTTCGAGGAGCGGGACCTGGAAGTGACAGGGGTGGCAGAGGACAGGGTGGTCACCCATGTGATGTGGAGGTTGGCGGACACCGCAGTGGTGAGGAACTACTGGGATCCACCTGGAGAACCTGTCAAATGTGAGTACTGATCACCTTACTGACTGACACATCCCTCCCACTGACCACATGTCCATTCTCCTGCAGATTCTCCAGCCAACAGCCAACGGAGCCGGCCCATCATGAGCGGCATCCTATCCTGACCCAGAGGAAAACAGCTTGGAGAGCTCCGAAGAGGCACTTGTTCTCGTTGCGGCACAGCTGTCAGCCCCACCCTCCGCCAGCGCAGATACATACACTTCTGTGGGACGTGATCGGGACACAACCTGGTGAGCACCACACTACTGATGATGCAAATCTGGTGGAGGCAGGAACCCTCAGGCAAGATAGTAGTCGGAGGTCTGCCTGCCAGATACCTGGACCCAGCTAAGTCCCAGCCTGACGCTGAGGCTCTAGAAGTGGATTACCCGGAGCCGATGGAGATGTTAGGGCATGGCCAGAACATTCAGAGGAAGATGTCAGCGACACTCCAGCAGATCCATAGCAGCTTGGAGAAGTCCCAGAGGCTACGGGCACAGGAGAGGCGCCGATGCGAAAATTACTAGGGTGTTGCCCGCTGGGGAGAGTCTGGTGAACCATTATTGAAGGTGTCCATGGCGTGGCACAGTTAGCGCCGGCCATGGTTGAGGGTCTTGACAGTATGACTGCCTTACTGGGGGATGTCACCAAGTACCAGGCCAACCTTGATGAGGATCTGCGGGACATGTCCCGCTCTCAGATAGGAATGGCCGTTGCATTGCAGAGCTTATCACAGTCGCAGATAAGCATTGCCGAGGCACTGCAGAGCGTGGCCTAGTCACTGGGGGATGTGGTCCAGTCACTGATGAGCATCGCCGAGGGCGTTGTCACAGTGGTGCAGGCATCGGGGATCCGCCAGGTCTGGCAGAGCCAGATGATGCAGGGGCAGCCGGGGCTCGAACCAGCTGCTCCTCCATCCCAAGGCAGCCCCAATGGCCCTCTGGGCAACAATCAGGAGGAGGGGATGCTGTGTTCCAACCCGGACCCACCCCATGGGACGGCGACGGTGCATTCTGTCCAACAGCACAGCCAAATATTCCAAGTGAAGGGAACTATGCCGACAAATATGGGGAACTTTCAGCAGGCCAGTTAGCCTCTGTGAGGTGCCAGCCAATTTTTCATCAGAACTGAAGATATTACAGATGAACAGTATTTGTAAAAGATTAGAACAAGGAATAGGATAAGAAGAAAAAAGCAACACAAACTGGTAAAGGAATCAATGACCTGCAAAGTATTTAACTAGAGTAGAAAATGGTTACAAAGCATGACACAATAAGAAGCATAATGACATAAATCAAAGAAACAAAATATTCAGAGTCTGTAAAGCACAGATTACACACAAAGCTACCTCCTCCCTCACCCAGTTTTCTTGTACATCAGTTAGTTCTCACTGTACAGCAGGGTTATGCTCATGGCAGCTTTGTGTATAATCTGTGCTACACGCACTCTGAATGGTCATGGCAGAAATCTTCCTCTTCCAAAGGTTCCTTCCTTCACATGTTTCTCCCTCTAACAACTGCTGTACTTGCAAGGTACATGGTCATAATTACTATTACTGCATGCTCTCATGTATTCCCTCCTGGCAACTGTCAATTGCTCCCCAAGTTTACACTTGGAAGCCAATGCTTAACAAGTGAGAGAACACATCAGAGACAAGGCCCTCCCATCTATCTTTGTGCTCCTGCAAAGGAATCAGTCATGATGATCCCCAGCTAGAGGCCACTGAGAGGAGAGAAAAAATAGGAAGCATGGTCTCTGTTGAAGGTCTGCAGTAAACTTCCACTGCTGTTTTTCCCCATGCTACAGTATTTGCTTATTCACTTGCCAGCTCTATAACATAACCCGCAGTACAATCCCCATCCATCTTTCTCCTGAAAACAATGTCTGAAAGTTCGACAAAATACTCAACTATAACATCCTTTTCCTTTTTTTAATAAATTTAGAGTACCCAATTATTTTTTTCCATTTTTGAGGGGCAATTTAGCCTGGCCAAACCTATCCTGCTCATCTTTAGGTTGTGGGGGGGGGGACCCACGCAGACATGGGGAGAATGTGCCAACTCCACGGGGACAGTGACCCAGGACAGGGAATCGAACCCGGGTTCTCAGCGCCGCAGTCCCAGTGCTAACCACTGCGCCACATGCTGCCCCCATAACATCCTGTTCTTCAAGGACGCCACGTGAAGCTAAATCTGATTCTGGGATTACTGATACATAGCAAGCAAGACAGAACTTCACATATATCAGCAGCCCCAACTCCACCTCACCACTCCGAGCACTACTTATACTGACAGCTAGGTTAGGGGAGTACACTGGATGATACATGAGTACGAGTGAGATGGATCAGATGATGATGGCAGGAGGAAGAACTGGAATTAGTTGTCTGGGGTTTTAACTCATAATTTATCCTGGCTGATGGCAGCAGGAATCCAAACCACAGGGAAATCATTTTACTTTTGAAAAGGATGCTTTATCAGCATCAAATGTTGCTGCAGGAGTTAGAGAGGCTGTCGAGCCTTGCCATGATAGGAAAACATTCAGGGTGCTAAATGGTAGTAACAAAAAAATGCGAGAAATACTTAGCGGGTCAGACAGCAACGTGAGGTCCCTGACCTGAAATGTTGGGTTGTGTTTTTGCTGAGTCGGGTCTACACCAGACTCTTCTACAAATGGCAAGCGGGAATTAAATGATGGGATCCAGATGCAGAAGTCCCTCCTCCATTTCTGACAGATTCAATTTTTGCAGGCGTGGATGGGGCGTGCGGCAGGAATCACCGAGGCGGGAATCCTTAACTCAGCAGGGCCATTTGAAAACTGCTGAGATCAAATAGACCCTATTTACACCGTCCTAAGGGACCTAACCACAGTGTGGCCTGTATTTATGGAGGGAGTGGAGAGTTGAGGGTGTGGGGGGCGCTAAGTTTACAATTTGGTTGGTTGTTTAAAGAGGCTGTTGAAGAATTAACTTTCTTCGAGTGGTTAATGAAGATAAGTTTGTTTGTTTGGAAAATAAACAGAGGCTGGACAGAGAAGTGAAGTGGAGGAGGGTAGGGAGGAGAGGTAGGAAGCTATATCCACCCAAGGTGTTCAGAGAATAATTCTGTTACCTGAAATTTATTGATGAAAAATATTTGAGACATCTGCGCATCACTGAAGAGGTGGTCAGCAAAATCTTCCACCAGCTGCAGCCACAACTCTAAGCTAAACAGTGTAGGACCACATGGTAGGACCATAGGCCAAGCTGTCACAGGAAATATGAGGGAGCTGACCATTCATCTCCTGAAACACAAATTCCGCTGCCCACACTCCTCTGGAGCAGCCCTGCATAACTTAATGGAGGCAGTCCTGAATGTTCTGAAAGGTGAATGCCTCTCAACCTGTGACCACAAAGAAACAACCTTTCCACCACTATCTTATCAGTGAGAAGCTGAAGATCAGGAGCACAAAGATAAGGAAGAGGAGGCAGTAAGAAGAGGAGGGGAAGACATATCTGAAACAGTCCCTTTCTGCCCTGCCGGCATGTACGTAACTAATCGAAGAGCAATTTTAGTTATTTTAATCCCAGTTCACTGATAGAACCATACTCCTTACCCTCCCTCTGACACAGACCAGCCTCCTGCAAAAATAATAGTTAACACAAATATTCAGAATGATAAATTAAAGCAAGTCACACTGCATAGACACCAATCATTCTCATGCATTGCCTTAATGCCTGTCTTCTCTGTGCCTTTTCCTATCCTAAGGTTGCCACTAGGGGTATCCCAATGGCTTCAGCATGACTGATGGAAAGTTGCTGAATTTCAGTGGAGGACATTCTGGAGGAGTTCTGGAACCAATTTTAGACTACACCATCTCACCATGGTCTCACCCCGCAACAGCAAAGGCACTAGTGGAGTGCCAGTAGTGGGTGGACAGATGTTGTAATTGAGAGAAGATAATATGTTCTTACCAGTAAGGCCAGCATGCAATTGTGCCTATCCCCTTCCAATTAACTGCTGCTGTCTTTGGTTTCTTTAAATTCGTTCAGGGATGTGGGTATTGAGGCAAATGTACATGGGATACAGGGTGATTTGATAAGGTGGGCTCATAATTGGCTTAGCGGTAGGAGACAGAGGGTGATGATAGACTGCTACTTTAATGTCTGGAAGCCATTGATTCATGGCATACCCCAGGGATCCATGTTGGGCCCTCTACTGTTTATCACTTATATAAACAACATAGATGACAATGTGTAGGATCAGTAAGTTTGTGGTTGACACAAAGATTGGCTGGGTGGTTGAGAGACAGTGAGGTTGAGTGTCTTGAGTTACAGGAAGATATGGATGGGATGGTCAAACGGGTGGATAAGTGGCAGATAGAATTTAACTCTGATAAGTGTGAGGTGATACGCTTTGGAAGGAGTAATTTGACAAGGAAGTATACTATGAAAGGTCTGACACCGGGAAGTTCTGAAGAACAAAGGGACATAGGCGTGTTTGTCCATAGATCTCTAAAGGCAGAAGGGCAGGTAATCTGGTGGTGAAAAAGGCATATGGGACTCTCAATTTTATCAATCGGGACATAGATTACAAAAGCAGGGAGGTCATGTTGGAGTTGTATAGAATTTTGGTGAAGCCGCAGCTGGAGTACTGTGTGCAATTCTGGTCACCACATTATAGGAAGGATGTAATTGCATTGGAAGGGGTGCAGAGAAGATTCACCAGAATATTGCCTGGTTTGGAACATTTAAGTTATGAAGAGAGGTTGGATAGGCTTGGGTTGTTTTCTCTGAGCAGAGAACACTGAGGGGTGACTTGATTGAGGTGTACAAGATTATGAGGGGCAGTGACAAGGTGGATAGGGAGCAGCTGTTTCTCTTAGTTGAAGGGTCAGTTACGAAGGCACAAAGTGAGTGGTGGAAGGTTTAGGTGGGATTTGAGGAAAAACCTTTTCACCCTGAGAGTGGTGATGGTCTGGAATGCACTGCCTAAGAGGGTGGTTAGAGGTGGGATGCCTCATGTCCTTTAAAAAGTATCTGGATGAGTACTTGCCACGGCATAACATTCAAGGCTATGAGCCAAGTGAACATTCAAGGTTATGGGCCAAGTGCTGGCAAGTGGGATTAGATGGGCAGGCCTTTCATGGTGAAGATTTAATGGGCTGAAGGGCCTCTTCTGCACTGTAGTATTCTGTGATTCTGTGATCACTGGCTGGGCCAGCATTTAATCCCCATTCTTAAATGCTCTTGGGCATTTAAGAGTCAGCCGCATTGCTATGGGTCTGGAGTCATGCATAGGCCAGACCAGGTGAGGGTGGCAGCTTTAGAAACAAGATAGGTTTCAGTAAGGATCAGTAAGTTTGTGGATGATACAAAGATTGGCTGGGTGGTTGAGTGACAGTGAGGTTGAGTGTCTTCGGTTACAGAATGATATAGACTGGATCGTCAAATGCGTGGATAAGTGGCAGATAGAATTTAACCCTGAAAAGTGTAAGGTGATACACTTTGGAAGGAGTAATTTAACAAAAAAGTATACAATGGAAGGTGTACAAAGATGTGCAGGTTAGGTGGATTGGCCATGCCAAATTGCCCTTTGTGTCCAAAAAGGTTAGGAGGGGTTATTGGGTTACGGGGATAGGGTGGAAGTGAGGGCTTGAGTGGGTTGGTGCAGACTCGATGGGCCGAATAGTTTCCTTCTCCACTGTATGGTCTATATTCTTTCATAATCAACAACAGTTTCATTTAATTCCAGAATATTATTAAATTCAAAATGCATGATCTGCTGTGATGGGATTCGAACTTGGGTCTGCAGAGAATTACTCTGTGTCTCTGGATTACTAGTCCACTGACAATACCATTGCATCATCTTGGTTATGCACCACCTTGTCCTGCAAGAGAGAGAGAGAGAGAGGTGTATCAGGGAGTGTGGTTCAACGTATGTTGGTGACGTGACTGTCATGGTTGAATGTGTAAGTTGTGAGATATGGGTGTGAGGATTGCAACAGTTATCAGTGTGTGAGAGTGAGCTGGGATATGAATGTTAGGTATAAGGCATGATTGTTGGTAGCTAAGTAATGAAGGTGCTGTGAATTGAGCAGCAGGTGAGACTAGTAGTGCAGTTGGCATGATATAACATTTGTCACTGCTTTTACTGATCTTGACCACTCAAGTGAAGGCATAAACTTATCCCGGAATTGCATTCAGATTCCTGAGGCTGAATCCTCCATAGCTATCTGTGCTCACTGATTTCACATTGTGTGCCTGGATAGAATTTATGGCTCTTCATTTCCTTCTCCTTGCCCAAAAAGTAATGGATTTGGGCCCCCTGCTGATGCATGCAGCCAACAAACAGTGCAGGTAGCACTGGATACACACAGAAGGATTCAGGCAGTTTGCTGCATGCATCACACTGAACAGGTGTAGGTTATCCACACAACACAATCACTGTGCCTGCTTTTGGAGGTTTTCCAATTAAATCCTCCATTCTCAGATTGATGGGTACCTGATCAATCTCCCCACATGAATGTTGGGCCCTTTTAATTATCACCAACCCAATTTTCTAAATAATGTGTTGCTGTGTTATGAACTTAATGCACTGATGGGAAGGATTTTATGTTTGGTACTTGGCATGAAACCATAAACATAAGTACAAACATATTGTTTTGCAATATTGTATAAAAAAAATTCCCCACAAATAATTCCCAACGGACTTGTAGAGGTACTTTCTTTCTGCCCACTATTAACTTAATAGAAACAGATTTTACAAGTCTCCATTGGAACACAGTTTCCAAAGTATTAGATTTTCACTAATACTGTTCCAAACTGGCTTTCCGAAAGGATTTCTTCAGACACTGGGAGATAGTGGGCAACGAAGATTCGGATGGTGATCTTCCCAGCAATGGACAGTAGGGAGATTAATCGGTAGTTCCCATAGTCCGCTTTGTCTTCTTTCTTAAAGATGGCATCCCTGAGGTCGGCAGGAATTTCTTCTCTGTCCCAGATTTTCAGCAACAACTGATGGAGATGACTGGTGATCTCTTTTCCTCCAAGTTTGGACACCTTCGCTGGGATTCCATCCACTCGTGTCTTTTCCATTCTTCATGTGTTAAATGATGGCTTCAACTTCATTCACACTTGGTGGGAGTCCAGGATCATCTTTGATGGGGCGTTGGGGGATTTCTTCAAACCAGTCCTCATCTATGGTTGTAACACAGTTTAGGAGTTCTTTGAAATGTCCTGTTCATTGAAGGACAGTTTTCCCTGTCTCTCAAGGGGATTCAGTTCTTACTCAACACCGGTTTGAGGCCTAGGCTATTGGGTCTATATATTGCTTTGGTGGCACTGAAGAAGCCCCAAGTCATGCTTGCCAGTAAGGAGTTGCAGCTCCTTAGCTTTCCCAGTCCACCATTCATTCTGGATTTCCCCAGTTCATCTTTGTCCCTTCGCCATAGCTAATTTACAAGCTCTCCTCTTTGCCTTGCTCATTATGTCATTTTACCAAGCTTCTTGTTGATGGGGTCTTGGATGATGTGGTCACTCTCCTCGAACCAGTCTTGGTGTTGCCTGATCTTGTAGCTGATGGTTTCTTCCCAGCTTGAAATGATGGCTGTCTTTAGCTCTTTCCAGTTTCCCACCACTCAATTAGAATACACACTTTTGAGATTTTAAAGACATAAGAACATAAGAACTAGGAGCAGGAGTAGGCCATCTGGCCCCTCGAGCCTGCTCCGCCATTCAATTAGATCATGACTGATCTTTTTTGGACTCAGCTCCACTTTCCGGCCCGAACACCATAACCCTTAATCCCTTTATTCTTCAAAAAACTATCTATCTTTACCTTAAAAACATGTATTGAAGGAGCCTCAACTGCTTCACTGGGCAAGGAATTCCATAGATTCACAACCCTTTGGGTGAAGAAGTTCCTCCTAAACTCAGTCCTAAATCTACTTCCCCTTATTTTGAGGCTATGCCCTCTAGTTCTGCTTTCACCCGCCAGTGGAAACAACCTGCCCGCATCTATCCTATCTATTCCCTTCATAATTTTAAATGTTTCTATAAGATCCCCCCTCATCCTTCTAAATTCTAACGAGTACAGTCGCAGTCTACTCAACCTCTCCTCATAATCCAACCCCTTCAGCTCTGGGATTAACCTGGTGAATCTCCTCTGCACACCCTCCAGTGCTAGTACGTCCTTTCTCAAGTAAGGAGACCAAAACTGAATACAATACTCCAGGTGTGGCCTCACTAACACCTTATACAATTGCAACATAACCTCCCTAGTCTTAAACTCCATCCCTCTAGCAATGAAGGACAAAATTCCATTTGCCTTCTTAATCACCTGTTGCACCTGTAAACCAACCTTCTGTGACTCATGCACACCCAAGTCTCTCTGCACAGCGGCATGCTTTAATATTTTATCGTTTAAATAATAATCCCGTTTGCTGTTATTCCTACCAAAATGGATAACCTCACATTTGTCAACATTGTATTCCATCTGCCAGACCCTAGCCCATTCACTTAACCTATCCAAATCCCTCTGCAGACTTCCAGTATACTCTGCACTTTTCGCTTTACCACTCATCTTAGTGTCATCTGCAACTTGGACACATTGCCCTTGGTCCCCAACTCCAAATCATCTATGTAAATTGTGAACAATTGTGGGCCCAACATGGATCCCTGAGGGACACCACTAGCTACTGATTGCCAACCAGAGAAACACCCATTAATCCCCACTCTTTGCTTTCTAGTAATTAACCAATCCTCTATCCATGCTACTACTTTACCCTTAATGCCATGCATCTTTATCTTATGCAGCAACCTTTTGTGTGGCACCTTGCCAAAGGCTTTCTGGAAATCCAGATATACCACATCCATCGGCTCCCCGTTATCTACTGCACTGGTAATGTCCTCAAAAAATTCCACTAAATTAGTTAGGCATGACCTGCCTTTTACGAACCCATGCTGCGTCTGCCCAATGGGACAATTTCTATCCAGATGCCTCGCTATTTCTTCCTTGATGATAGATTCCAGCATCTTCCCTACTACCGAAGTTAAGCTCACTGGCCTATAATTTCCTGCTTTCTGCCTACCTCCTTTTTTAAACAGTGGTGTCACGTTTGCTAATTTCCAATCCACCGGGACCACCCCAGAGTCTAGTGAATTTCGGTAAATTATCACTAGTGCATCTGCAATTTCCCTAGCCATCTCTTTTAGCACTCTGGGATGCATTCCATCAGGGCCAGGAGACTTGTCTACTTTTAGCCCCATTAGCTTGCCCATCACTACCTCCTTAGTGATAACAATCCTCTCAAGGTCCTCACCTGTCATAGCCTCATTTCTATCAGTCGCTGGTATGTTATTTGTGTCTTCCACTGTGAAGACCGACCCAAAAAACCTGTTCAGTTCCTCAGCCATTTCCTCATTTCCCATTATTAAAACTCCCTTCTCATCCTCTAAAGGACCAATATTTACCTTAGCCACTCTTTTTTGTTTTATATATTTGTAAAAACTTTTACTGTCTGTTTTTATATTCTGAGCAAGTTTACTCTCATACTCTATCTTACTCTTCTTTATAGCTTTTTTTAGTAGCTTTCTGTTGCCCCCTAAAGATTTCCCAGTCCTCTAATCTCCCAGCACTCTTTGCCACTTTATATGCTTTTTCCTTCAATTTGATACTTTCCCTTATTTCCTTAGATATCCACGGTCGATTTTCCCTCTTTCTACCGTCCTTCCTTTTTGTTGGTATAAACCTTTGCTGAGCACTGTGAAAAATCGCTTGGAAGATTCTCCACTGTTCCTCAACTGTTCCACCATAAAGTCTTAGCTCCCAGTCTACCTTAGCTAGTTCTTCTCTCATCCCCTTGTAATCTCCTTTGTTTAAACACAAAACACTTGTATTTGAAGACATTGTTGGACATTCACTAGCATGCTTGGCTCTTTTAGCCGCTCAACGTTGATCTTTTTTCTGAGCTGTTTCTTCATCTTCCACTGTTTCTGTAGGAGTTTGATGGACATAGGAGTGAATTAGCTGTGGTCCGTCCAGCAATGATTTGCACTGGTCATCGCTTTGCTGATGAGGGCATCCTTTTCATCTTTGAATGGGTCGACATTTGAAAGTGCTTTGATCGTGGATGTCTCCAGGACGTTTTGAACGTGTCTTTTTGGTGGATCTGTGCGTTAGTGATGGCCTGTGTGTTACTGATGGCAAGCTGCTGTTCTGCGCATTTAGTGAGCAGGAGCCCCCTGCTGGAGTTGCAATTCCCAACTCCTTCTTTCCCAATGGTTCCTTTCCAGATTTGGCATTCCTTTCCAACCTTGGCATTGAAGTTCCCAAGGAGGATGATCTTATCTTCCTGAGGAATATTGGAGAGTATGGTGTCCAGGTTGAAGGTGTGAGCCTTCTTTGGACTCATCAGGGTTGGGATATAGGCACTCATGACTGCTGCCTGCTGGTTCTTGACAATCTGCAGACGAGGGTCATGAAGCACTCGTTCATGGCGACAGGGAGCTTCAAGAGTCAGTTGATGAGTTTATGCGCCATGGGCTGTTCCTTGGGTTTTCCTCTCCAGAAGAAGGGGTAACCACTGTCATCTTCCCTCAACTGCCCTTCGCCTACTCTTGGGTCTCTTGCAGGTCAGTGACATCGATGTTGAAGTGCCCAGGTTCATGGGCCAACAAGGGCTGTTTCAGTCAATTGTTTTGCTCATTATCCATAAGGGTCCATACATTTCAGGTTCTGAAATTCAGTTCACCTTTGATTTTATGACATCATGTCACAAAACATAGATGAACCAGCTGGATGCGACAGTCCAGCCAGGCTGGGGATGGAACAGAATTTTTTGGGGAATCTTTTCTAGCCCTTTCCCTATGTAGGATGAGCAGAGTAGACCTTGAAGAGGGCTGCTCAGTGAGGAAAGCTGCCAAAACGCTCTCTTGTTCCTATTCCAAAAGCGAGACAACTGAATCAAACTCCACCTGCTACCTGCTGGTCCGAAGCTAGGGACTTCGAAATCTCACGGTCCTGTTCTCGTTAACTCAAGCCGATTATCGCTCGGCTTGTCTGTGTGGGGAGTGTGTTGGTTTCCTCCAGGTAGACGCCTGATGTGGGACATCTTTTAATGTGGGTATGCCATTGCACATCAGCCGACCCATGGTCCTTGACAGAGGGTAGGTCCAGTTCCAAAGGCAAGGGAACTTTGATGACTGGGGATCTCCCTACTGCTGCAGCCTTCATCCGCTATCGCAGCCGTTCATACCATACAAGTATCTTCCACCTGATCCTCCATTGAGGACCTGTTTTGAATTGAATTTTGTCTGGTTACTCCCCTCTGACCTTGCTATCATGGAGCTCAAGACTCCCAATGACATTGCTCTCGGGATCAATGGAACAGTCAATCCTCTCCACCACGGCAAGGTGGCAATCCAAGGAAAGGCCCAGAATCTATAAACTAATTAATGAATAACATCGCACAATAGTCACAAGGGAAATTAGGGATGTGCAATAAATTCTGGTCTCGCCAGCAATGCCCACGCCCTATGAAAGAATTTTAAAAGATTGATTTCTGATTCATTTAATTTCAATCCTAAACTCGTTAATTTAATTAAAGCTGTATTCAACATATAATCTAACAATCTAAGATATGTAGATGTTTTAACATGATAATTTGTTTTTAAGCATTGATATGGTCTCTTGGAAAAGACAACAGTTAAGCAATTGAATTACATTCAAGTGACTTTTGAGTGAATCAGACAAAAGTCAAATAATGGCAGTTATATAGTGTTGAAAACAATCACTGGGAATCATAAACTTGGACTAACCCTAATAGAAGTGTTTGAGGCAGCAATCCATGATGCTAAAATTGAGCAATAATCTATGTTCCAAGGAGCTGTATCAGAACATTGACAATTGGAAGCTGGAGGCTGTAATTCAAACCACCTCTGTCAAAGGGCCACCATTGACAAGGAGATCCAACATTGGATCACCTGTGCCAGTTCAGCCTTCTACAAATTATGGCAATGAGTGTTTCACAATAATGATCTCTGCAAGTCAACAAAATTCCTAATGTACAGAACAGCTATCATCACCATGCTCCTGAACTGCAGTAAGACCTGGACTGTGCATCAGCGACACTTTACAGCATTAGAGAAATCCCATCAGCAGTGTCTCCGCCACATCCTCTGGATTTAACAGGAGGACAGGTGAAGAAACACTAATGTCCTTCTTGAGCCCAGCAAAACTCCTGCAAAATCTATCTGATGGATTGGGCACAGTTTCTTGTTCGGAACTAGATATTGTGTTAAGTAAATTACATTTGTATTTGTGGGTGTTAGGTAGGTATAGATTAAAGTTTAATTAATGTTTTTTTTATTTGTTTGTTAAAAAGGGTGAAATTTGGGTTTCCATTCAGTTTAAAGTTTTTGTAAGATGGAGCCAGGATGTCCCCAGGCACGTTTGCATACATGCATTTTTTAATGATGTTTTATGACCCATGAAGTGAAGAGATGGGTTACCAAGGGGTCAGTAGTTTACAGAAGTTAAAACAAACACAAAAAGCAGATAAAAATGCTTCTGTTGCCTAAATGACGGGATCTGAGAAAAGACCCACACAGAGGCAGGGAGGGATAAGAAAATCAGTTTTCATTTCAGTTGGTATGGATATATCATAGTGCGAAGACAGAAAGGTCTTCTCTCTAGCTGAAAACGATGCCAGACTGCTGAAGAAATTAGTTGAAAGAGCTCATATATATTGCTCCAAAGTAAAAATTAATTTAGAGTGAGTTTCCTATATCTCAAGGGAAATACCTATTGTGGGAGAACATCTGATGAAAACTCAGGGGTGGGATTCCAGCCGTGTGTTTCCGGGTAGTGGGGAGGGAGTAGCGGTTCGCGGGTGGTGGGAATCTCTGTTCCCGATGCTGTCAATGGGAATTTCCATCGAAGCTACCATGCCGCCGGGAAACCCATGGGCAGAGATGTGCTGCCGGCAGGACCAAAGAATCCTGTCGGCAGGAGAATTCCAACCTAGAAGTCCACCGGAAAAGTTCAGTTCCTTCAACTGAACCAACTCTTCCCTTGGTGTGGAAATAGTGGGATCTCTTCACTGGAGGGTTGAGTCTGCAAGGGTGATGCTGGGAAAAAAGGGATAACATGAGTTTGAATCATTGTTTCCTTGGTGTCCTATTGAAATATTTCCAACTTTGTTTTGTTATATAGCACAACATAGTTAATGTTGAAATGAAATGAAATGAAAATCGTTTATTGTCACAAGTAGGCTTCAAATGAAGTTAGTGTGAAAAGCCCCTAGTCGCCACATTCCGGCGCCAGTTTGGGGAGGCTGGTACAGGAATTGAACCGTGCTGCTGGCCTGCCTTGGTCTGCTTTAAAAGCCAGCGATTTAGCCCTGTGCTAAACTAGCCCCAGATAATGTTCATTTTTTAAAATAAATATTTCATATTTTTGTTAAAAACAAAATCAGTAACAGACCCCTGTGAATCTGTTCAGTAAATAAACTCCATGGTTTAAAGAAACAATTATTATCTATAAAGCCAGATTCCATTCTGGGATCTGAGTTGTTCAGTAATAATATCAGCTGGGATCATAACAGTTGGATGGCTGAAAGCTCTCTCTTCCAACAGGTCATGTTCTGTCACCTCTCAAATGGTAAATATTGTCGGGGAGGACAGAACAAAAAACACTTGCTACCATTCATTCAAAATGGCGATAACTGGTCCATCAAGCTGTCTATGCTTCGAGTCAAAATGTCTTGATGATGAGTCAAATTGGCAGGAGTGAAGGAAAGAAAAGGAAGCAAATCCTGCACTCTGGATCCCACAACATTGTGGGACATCCTGCCCCACGTGTCCAAAGATCTACGGGTAGAGAATCGACCTGTTCAGTCACATGAATATCCATTGCAGAAATTTGTCACCCGAGTGGAATTCATCCTTGAATGAAAGGACAGCCATTGACATTGCGAGAAACAACAGTAAAACCCCCATGCCATTGCTCATGGGTAGCATGGAACAATGATTGGGGACAGTGGAATGGTTAGGTGGGAAACTAAACCACGAGTAATAGTTGTTGGAACCAACAATTCTACGGACACGTGCTTATAGGATTAGAATAGCGGTTTTAATATACTCACAACAGAACCAGCCTATTAGCCATTGAATTTTCGGTGAACTGGCCGGCTGACCATGTGGCACTGATCTTTATACAGCAGCTCCAGGGGGAGGAGTCCTGGGCGGAGCCAAGGGAGAAGCCCAGTACAATTCTCGAGCATTCCCAGAGCTGCTCCCCCTGGTGGTCAGGTAGTGCAACTGCACTTACAATATAGACATGTATATACAGGTTATAATCCGGTGTGAATCACATTCACCACAATAGTCACAAGAGAATGCAATACAGCTGCAGGCAGAGCAAAGAGGGACCTAAGGTAAGGTTCTTAGTGTTTGTGTTTCTGGGGTTCCCCTCCTGTGTTCCAACAATTCCACAGATTCCAGTCATACCAGTATATTTTTCTGCACGAAAAGTAGTTATACCATCCAACAAAGAGAACGCCACAGATACCATGGGCCAACTGGCCTCCTTCTGTCTTCTATGATTGTATGGAAGTTGATTCTATTTCTTTTACAGTCTGAATACAAATGGTATCATCCTTCAAATTGTTCACCTGGAAGAAATACTTCTTCAATACTCTGTGTAACAATATCATGAATCTGTTTATAAAGAGCAGGTATAAAACTTTGAAACAAATGCACATAAACATCATTCCAGCTCACCAGATATTTCAACAACATTGAAATGTGGGACACAGACCAGGATATTGGCATTATTTAATGATAGTTCTGGAATATTCTCCATGCCTGGTATCAAAATGTCCAGCAGTTGTTAATCCTTTCAACCCCATGTCTGCCCAGAATGGTGATCAATTCAAAGGGACTGCATCATTGAAAGGGATGCCCTCAGTGATCACCAAATATAATGTAATTTGAGAATTCTAGAACCAGGGGACATAGAATCTAGATAGCAGACGGAATGTGTAGAGGAGAAACCTTTTATTCAGAAGGTGGTGGACGTCTGGAATTCGCTGCCTGAATTGGTTGTGGAGGCAGAGACCCTAAACTCTGATACCTGGATCTACACCTAAATTGGTCTAAGCTACAGGGTTTTGGACCGGGTGCAGGAAGGTGGGATTAGAAATGGCACATGGGTGTCCTCAAGCTGGCATGGGCAAGATGGGCTGAATGGCCTCCTTCTGTGCTGTAACTTTCCTATGATTCTATTCTACTCAATGTGAAGTCACTGCGAAGTCAATTTTAAGATCAATCTGAAGATTTGGTAGGTCCTGTGAAACATTCTCGCAGATCCCTAGAGCAGGAATAGAGCAAAACATAAGGCTCAAGTTGAATCGGGGTACAGCCTGGTCCATCCTGTTAACTCGGAATACTTATCTGGAAGAGCCTTACTGGAGCGAGGGCAGGAGCATAGGTATTCCTAGGATTATGGCTAGAAGCAGTGAGATTACAAAAGACAATCGTGCATGACTTACATCTTTATGATGTAGCGCATATAAGAGGAGCAACTGACAGCAAGAGTGCAAGCAGTTTTCATAATTATATAGGTGTACTTTCTTAATCACTTTCTTAATTTGTGACAAAACATAAAAAATCCACTGACAAAAAGCATTTTCAAAACTCTTTGCAAATAAATGTTAGATATCATTCAGGTGTTTGCCTTGCATATAAAATATGTTTCTCATGATATTAATAATCTAACACTACAACAGCACTTTAAAATACAACAAATTCTATTCTTCCAGGTTAATACCTAGTTTCAGGTTTCCATCTAAGCCATGGTGCAGAAATCCAGTGCTTCACTTGTTTAAGAATGTTGGGGAGCAACGATAAGACATGACACTATTGCATGCAGTTACTGAAATTGACTTCACATGTTGTATTTTTCCTTTTCCACCTTCGTGAAAGTGGGAACTTGGGGGGGAAACTCTCCATAGGCTGAAATAAATATAGCCAGCACAAAAGCAGATGACTGTGCTTTTCACAGTAACTTCATTGCCGCGTTAATGTAAACCTACTTGTGACAATAAAGAATATTATCATCTCGCCCTCAGGATAATGCTGCAGGAGTTCTTCAAGGGACTGTCCAATACCCAATGATTTTAGCTGCTTCAACAATGATATTCCATGCAATATATGGTCAGCAAGACCAAGAGACTATTCATACACTACATAAGTTCCAGGTGACGAACACCTCCCAACAAAAGAGAACCTAACCACATATACTTGACATTCAATAACGTTATATCTTTAAATCCAACCCCACCATCAACATCCTAGGGTCACCAATGAACAGGAAATTAACTGCACTGGCCACCTAAATACTATGGTTACAGAGCAGGTCAGGGACGGATTCATTAGTGAATAACTCTCCTCCAGAGGCCCCCGCCCCCACCACCACCACTTACAAGACACACGTCAGGGGTGTGGTGGACTGCTCTCCACTTGCAGGAACATGTAGCTCCTGTAACATTCAAGAAGTTTGACACCATCCAGAAAAAAAAAACAATCCACTGATTGGCCTTCATTGCGAGTGGATTTGGGTACAGGAGCAAGGATGTCTTACTGTAGCTGTACAGGGCCTTGGTGAGACCACATCTCAAATATTGGGTGCAGATTTGCCCTCTTTCCTTAGAAAAGATACAAGGGCAGCAAATTTTCACCAGATTGATTCTTGGGATGGCAGCATTGTCGTATGAAGAGAGAGTAGGCCAGTACTCACTCAGAAGTTAGAAGAATCAAAGGACAACTCATTGGAGCGCATAATATTCTGACAGGGCTAGGTAGGCTGGATGCAGAGATGATGTTTCTTCTGGCTGGGTAT
The DNA here is from genome assembly GCF_902713615.1 of Scyliorhinus canicula. Lineage (NCBI taxonomy): Eukaryota > Metazoa > Chordata > Chondrichthyes > Carcharhiniformes > Scyliorhinidae > Scyliorhinus > Scyliorhinus canicula. The sequence continues at coordinate 162,616,765 of NC_052151.1, read as the reverse complement.
CTAGAACAAGAGGTCACAATCTCAGGATACTGGGTAGGCCATTTAGCACCGAGATGAGGAGAAATTCCTTCACTCGGAGCATGGTGAATTTTCTATCACAAAAGGCTGTGGATCCAAGTCACTTAATGCATTTGAGAAATAAATAGATTTCCAGACAGTAAAGGTATCATGGGTATGGGGATAGATTGGGAGTATGGTACTGAGATAGAAGATCAGATTTGGTTATATTGAATGTAGGAGCAGGCTCAATGGGCTGAATAGCCTATTCCTGCTCCAATTTTATATGCTTCTATCACCTTTAGCATTCACTCTCATCATCACCAGTACCCTCTAATCATACAGTGTGTGATCTACAAGAAGCATGGCAGAAACTCGCCGTTCTTCAATAGCAAAACCTCCCAAACTCACGACCCTAATATCTAGACGAACAAGGGAAGTTGGACACATGGGAACACCACCACTTTCAAGTTTCCTTCGAGATTATACGCCAACCTAACTTGGAAATGTCACCACTTTTTCTCATTGTCACTCAAAATTTCAAAACTTCCTACCCAACTGTATTTTGGGTCGACCTTCACCACATAGATTACAGCAGGAGTGGTTCAACGTGACAACTCACCACCCTCTCGAGGGCATTTTGGGATGGGCAATAAATGCTGGCCTTGCCAGTGGTGTCCACATCAGTGAATAAATAAAGTAGAAAAGAAAAATATCAGCTAATGTGATCACAAATTCCTTACACCACCAGCAGTGTGTATCTAACTGATGTGTCCCTGGGGTTGATGCACTAATGTTGAATATTTGTAAGACTTATTGAAGACATCATAATCAGGCTGACACAATATCACCAATAAAACCTTGCGAATATGCCTTTTCATCAGTCTGTACATTGCATTGGAGCTGAAGTGACTGAATCAGTGCAAACACTATTAATTTTTACAATAGAGGTACAGTAATTGATCGTGGAAATTGCAATACACAGGAGACATTTTATACTGATCTGCTAAAAAGCACAACAAAAATTCAATTCCAAATTTCCCAAGGAATCCCACTAGGTGGTAGCACAGTCACTGCCAAGTTCACTAGTAAATCTTAAAAAGAAATGCTCAAACTTTCACTCTCCAAGGTGATGGCAGGTAATAGATATTGCCTTTACACTTTTGTCAAATTTGAACCTGCTGTGAAGTTGATATATTCTGAGATTGCAGCAACATGCAGTTTGCCTGTGAGAACTGAGCCCAATGCTGATTAAATTCACTTTAGCATACGCCCCCACAGAATAAGATCAAAATGAATTGCCACATCTCTCTCCTAATGCCCACCCATAAATTCAGGAGATGGCTGCAGCAATTAGTATGTGATCTGCTGGGGGAATATAAAGTATTACATGGTTCTAGGTGGAACTTCAGTCAAAACTTACACTCTGTTTATAGACTCTTAAAACATTTGCCCTCTTGCCACAAACATCACTTTCTGCATTTAACTTCTCACGGAATGTGGAACAGTTTTGCAAAACATCTTAATGAAAATACATCAAATGATGGGCAGGAATATCCGTTTGGGAGACAATGTTCTCCCGCTGCAGTTCAAATTGCACCTAATTTTCAATCCTGCTGGGAGCACAAATCAGGATGCAATTCCCAATCCTGAGCTATGCATGTTTTTGTATGGTGAGGTTGTGAAGGATTCCCTAGGGAATCCCACTATTGGGGCACCATTTTGAGCGGGCGGCCAGTTAGTGAGGTCCCGCGGCTGCCACCTCATGCAACACAATTCAGCCTTCCTCCCCTGCAGCGCAATTCATCCTCCCCCTCCCCCCGGGATTTCCCGGGTCCCAAAACCCCTCCCAGACCCAGTACGGGGGTGACCTAACACCCCCCCCCACCCACCAGAGACCCCCCTAAATAAAGAGACCCCTCCCCCCTGAAGAGAGACCCCCGTCAGTATTGGCCAGGTGAATGTTAAAGCAGTAATCTTGTTCACTGCCTATCTGGACAACTCTCTAGTTTCCAGACATGGCCCTTACTTCTGGGAGGCTTCCTGACAGGGATCTCTCTTCTGGTGCATCTGTAGTGTGGAGTCTCTTTATTTAGAGGGTCTCTGTGTGGGTGGGGGGGGGGGGGGGGGGGGGGGGTCACTGGTGAGGGGGGGATGGTGCAGGGGTCTGGTGGGGATGGCAGGTCTTGCATGGTTGGGGGGGGGGGGGGGCCACTAATGGACTTTGGGGGCACATCCATTAAAGAGTTACCCCTTGGACCACCGCGAGGTCTACAGCATCAAATAAAAGCTTGTCAGGACCAGCACCAATTCTTGCACAGAGGACCGGAGAATCGTGAGGACGCGGAGAATATGGCACCTGGCCCAGGAATCGGATGCAAATGGGGATGTGAATGTCGATCCCGAAGCTAGCGGGGAGCTGGAGCATCAGAAACACCCATTGTTTTCCCTGACACAGGCTTCTCACCCGCATCAGGAACACTGGTGTGAGGTGGAGAATCCAGCCCAATATCAGTAATACAGCAGAGTCAATTACAAGTTTTATGCTCAATAGCGGTCCACAGATAGGTGGTATTGTAAATAGTGCAGATCAGAAATTACAAAGAGATATTAACAGATTAAATAAGGAGGAGTGGGCAAAACCATGGCAGAGAGATTTTAATGTAGCCAAATGTGAGATCATCTACTTGATCTCAAAAGAACTGAATATTTTCCACGTGATGGAAAACTAGAAATAGCGGAGATCCGAAGAGATTTGGGGGCTCAAGTACACAGATCATTGAAATGTCAAACATGTCCAGAAAACATTCAGAAAGGCTAATGGAATGTCCTTTGACAACACCTTACAAACCCACAACCACTACCATCTAGAAGGACAAGAGCAGCAGATACCTGGGAACCCTACCACCTCGAGATTGCCCTCCAAGTCACTCACAACCCGACTTGGAAATATATTACCGCTCCTTCATTGTCGCTGGGGCAATATCCTGGAACTCTCTCCTGAATATCACAGTCGGCGTACCTACACCTCAAGGACTGCAGTGGTTCAAGAAGGCAACTCATTACCACAAAGGGAAACTAGGGCATTGCTGGCCTAACCAGCAATGTCCACATTCCATAAATGAATAATTGAAAAAAAATGTTGGCCTCTATAGCTAGAGGATGTAAGATATACTAGATAGCTGGTATATCTAGCTGTGCAGACTTACTCGATTAATAAATGGATTGCAAGAGTTAAATTTTACAAGACAAGATTACACAAACAAGGGTTGAAATCCCTGGAATCTAGAGGATTAAGAGTTATTTGATTCAAGTTTTCAAGATATTAAAGGGAAGAAGTAGGATAGATTGTGAGAAATTATTTCCTTTAATTGGACTAGTAGGAATATTAAAAAAAAAGACAAAACTTTTAGGAGTGAAATTAGAAAATACTTTTTCACAAAAGGAGTTGCAAAAGTTTCGAACTCCCATCTACAAATGGCAATTGGCAAAACTGTGATTGATAGTTTTTTATTGTTAGCTAAGGGTATCAAGGAATATGGGACAAAGATGGTTATATGGTGTTTGGTTGCATATTAGCCATCATGTTAGCCATCATCTCATGGCAAGGAGGCATAGGCTTGAGGGGCGAAATGACCTAATCTTGCTTCTAAGTCCACTTCAGACACTGTTACTTGGATTTGGAACAGCATTATTTTTTTTCCGTGTGGTTTTGAATCACATATGTTCAGTGCATATTAAAGTGAGGGATATAAGTACAGGGGAGTATTTTCTCTCCCAATGTTTCAACATAAATCAAGGAATCAGAAAAGATCCATCAAGCTGACTCTTCACAGAATGCTCCGTTTAGAAGACTATGGGTTGGTTTCACCGATTTTGAGACTAAGTGGCGGAACTGTGGCATTTTATGTCCAAACAATCGGCGCCTACCCCTCATTGTCCTGCGACTGGTGAGGGGCTGGCAGCCGTGCCAAGCAAAACTTCTGGCTCCCACGATAAAAATGGCTGGAGAATGGCCGGGTCCATGGCCGCGCATGCGCACAGCGACAACCTGCAGCGGTTTGCCGTTAAACATGGCGCCGGCTGTGCGCGGACCCGACCTGCCAGGTAGTGCCCAGCTGGCGAACCCCCACCAGTCCCCTCAGCCTTTGTGTAAGCACCCCCCCCCCCTCCCCCCCCTCCGGCAAGCAGAAAGGGAGCAGAGTGCTGTGAGATAATCTACTTGATCTCAAAAGAACTGAATATTTTCCACGTGATGGAAAACTGGAAATAGCGGAGGTCCAAAGAGAGAATAAAAGGCGCGAAAGGCTAAACAGCACAGAAACTAAATTTAGAGGGTAAGTTGTGACAGATGTAGATTTGGGGAGAGGGGGGACATGGGTGGATGAAAGGGGAAGGGGGAAGCAAAGGGGAAAAAAGGTAAGGAAAGGATAGATAAGAGAGGAGGGGGAAATATATGTATAAAGAAAGACAAGAAATAAATAAGTGGTAACAGTCAGTTAAAATGGGTCAAGGCGGGGTAGAGCTAATCATCTGATGTTGTTGAATTCAATGTTGAGACCGGAAGGCTATAGCATGCCTATTCGGAAGATAAAATGCTGTTCCTCCAGTCTGCATCTCTCCCTACAGATGCTGCCAGACGTGCTAAGATTTTGCAGCATTTTCTCTTATGGTTTCAGATTCCAGCCTTCGCAGTAATTTATAGAATAGAACAGTACAGCACAGAACAGGCCCTTCGGCCCTCGATGTTGTGCCGAGCAATGATCACCCTACTTAAACCCACGTAACCCGCATACCCGTAACCCAACAAACCCCCCATTAACCTTACACTACGGGCAATTTAGCATGGCCAATCCACCTAACCCGCACATCTTTGGACTGTGGGAGGAAACCGGAGCACCCGGAGGAAACCCACGCACACACGGGGAGGACGTGCAGACTCCACACAGACAGTGACCCAGCCGGGAATCGAACCTGGGACCCTGGAGCTGTGAAGCATTGATGCTAACCACCATGCTACCGTGAGGCCCCTTAAATTTGCTTTTAACATCTCGGAGCTAAATGCTTTCACTTCCTCTTTTTATCAGCAGAAAGCAGTTGACTGCTTTTGATGTGGTCAGCAGCTGTCAATCATAGCTCGATGTTCATAAAAATTGAGATTAGGTTTAAAACAGGGTACTTGTAATGCATTCAAGCGTGAAGGGAAATGAAAACAAGCAATCCAGACACCTGGCTGCCTAGAAGCTATTACCCTGTCAATTACAGCCTACTAAAAGCTTTTCATCTTTGAAAGTGAATAAAAGTCTTGCAGATCAAAAGGTCTGAGGGGGTTTAAAACCTAGTGATATGGAACTGAATTTACTGCTGCTGCTTTCTACAACTCTGTACGAGGCAGGTGTAAGGGACAGGGGAGTAGAAACGCAGTGATTCTGGTATGTGGGGTCTCTGATATGAGAGGGGTCTCTGGTTTGGGGGCTGTGGTGGGGTGGCAGGATTTGCATTTTAAGGAGGGAAGGCACCCACCGATTGCCTTTGAGGCACCTCCGTTAAATTCTCACCTTCTTGGCCCACCGTGTGGTCCACTGCATCAGAGCGACATCCTGGCAAATACTTGCACCAATCCAAGCCTATGTCAAGCACCACAGAGGCATAGAAAATCCGGTATCTAGCCTCTGAATAGGATGCAAATGGCCCATTTGAATTCTCTCTCTGGCTCAGGGCAAGGACCTCAGTGCTGCTGCCAGTGGGGGGACCGAAGCATCGCCAATCCCGATTTTTGTCAAACTCGAGATTCTCCGCCTCATCTGGAACTATGCTACCGATGGAGAACCCCCTGCCATGTGTAAACATCTCTACACTGGACTGTAGTTGACCCATGAAAGCTTCTTAAAAGAAACGTCTGCATAATATTCCAATTACCAACTTTAAGTAAATGAGTTCCAAAATATCCAACTATCCTCATATTACTACGGTTAAGTCCAAAAGAGATTAGCCCCTCCTCCAGCAACATTTGTGGGTTAAGAACCAGTTAATGAACTTGATTCATAGTTAGAAACATAGAAAAGACCACAATCCATTTGACTAATGTCAAACTGAATGTGCGCGATTCAGCGACCATATTATGCCCAACATGGATTGGGACACGCTGGGTGATAAGCAGGAGGGGGCAAAATCGAGATTTGCGCCAGGCACGAACCATTGTGCGATTCCCCCGGCCCGCTCCTGATGTAGAGTTCCAGATCGCACCTACAAATGGAGAGAATATCATTAACCCTAATTTGCATGCATTTCAATCTCATTAACAAGACTGAAGTCGAATGCAATGGTCTCCCAGGAATTGCCTGACCCCCCCAGCTGGAAGTCATAGAGGCGTCATTTAGTACTCCATTTCAAAAACATGAAACAGACACAATGGCTACTGAGGAGCATCGAGGAGGTGAGTAGCCATTTCCATTCTCTAGCATGGAGCTCAAGGGCAATGGTGCATGATTCCAGCACAGTGTGCCTGTACTCTAGGAGCGTAGGTATAATAATGGCAGCTGCCAACAATCATTTCAAAAGGGCAGGGCTTCATTATTCAGGATTCACTCACGGCTAAAGTGTGTGTGGATGGGAGGAGAGCAGCGGAGCACAGTCTCCCTCATATTCCTGGCATCGGTCTGGGGTCTAGCGGCTCCTGATGATGTGGCGAGTGAGTCTGCCAGCACAACTGGCTCGCTGGATGGCACTCTGAGAGATGGTGGGACACTCGTGGTAAGGTTGGGAGCGGTTTGGGGGATTTTAGGGTCCTGGAATGGGAGACCTAACGGATCATCAGCCTCTCTCCTCCAATTTCTCCCAGGTAAAACTAAGGTTGCTGCGAGGCTGCCCTCGCTGCACTTGTGGCAGTTGAGGCAGGTAGATGCTGCAGCAGGCAGCAACGACAATGCAGATTCAAGGCAGCGCCCCACATGCAGGGAGCAGCCACACACCCCGAAGACTCGACCGCTTATCTGGCTGACGAGGGAGCCAGAAAGGGAGCCCAGCAATGGTCCAAGTTGCACAGGCGGCGTCGGTCATTGCATGAGCTGATATGCCGCAGAAGACTCTGTCTCAGCATAAACACAGTGTGGCACCTGTGCCACGTCATCGCGAATATGGCACGCTGTGGTGGAGAAGGACACCTGCTGCCGATGGCGGTTGTGGTCACCGCAGTCCTCAAACTCTAGGACACAGAGTCATTCCAGGGTTTGAGCGGGGACCTGTGAAGGCCCACTGTGAAGACTAACGTGATAGAGGCTACACGTGTTTGAGATGTGACATGTTTTAATAGTGAACATTTTACCGTGACAGATTTCCATTCCCCCTAGCTACAGATAGTGACCCCACCAGTGCCCACTCAGTGCTACTCTTGATCTTCTGTGATCTAGTGCTATGTCTAGGTGTGTCCCACTTCAGAAGTGGAGGCAGCCAGCTGTTTTCTGAGCACTGTGGCATTTGTCACTGTGGCATTGTCCTTGGCAGACATCCAGTGGAGGACCTGGAGCCAGAGGGCCCCGGGCGACATACCGGTGTCACAGATGTCGTTGTGTCACCCTGTTCTGCCCACTGCCCTTGAATGGGGGGGGGGGGGGGCTGTTTGACGGACTGGAGACCACTGTAGTCTCCACCGGATTGGCCTACAGCACTTCCTCAACCCGGAGGGTGCCTGTAGGGCTCTGGGGGACACCATGGGACAGCTGCGGTCAGCTCCAGAGGCCTCTGGAGGCACCATGGTATTAGTGCTCTCAGCGACTAGTGTGCCCTGCCTCTCATCAACAGCGTCGAGAAGCCTTGTGAGTCACCATCCCCGAAGGGAGGAGCAGGTCTGCATGCTGCCATGCTCGTGTGTTGACTGGGAGTGAGTGGTGAGGGAGCGTTTAAAAGCGGCGAGCAGCTGAGGTACCAGTTGGGCGAATCAGACGGTGAGACAGCCAGCAATGTTGAGAATCTTGAGGGGAATCCTTTATGGTAATGAATACCATTGAATATGGGCCACCATCCCGCCCATTCGGCTGTCGTAAAACTCCCTGCCAAATGCGCTCGAACCAGATCTACTAGCTCGAATAACCATTCGATCTACCCTTCATTTTTTCCCCACATGGTCAGTGTCCGCTGCCATCCTAGGTAATTCATGCCACATATTTATCAACTTCTGCATGAACATAGTTAAATTTAAACCTGTTTGTTCTGTTCACTCAGCTGTACCTTATGTCCATGGTTCTGTCGTTTGTAGAAATCTTTGATATTTTATTGGGGCTGAAGTACTTATTTCCTTCAGAACTTTGAAAACATCCTTCAGCTTCCATTTCCTCAAAACAGAAAATGTTAGAAATACTCAGCAGGACAAACGATTTAACTTTTCTGATCTGGACGTTCTGTAAAATTCCAGAGAACCAAAATGTCAACTTTTCAGCACTCTACAGATGCTGCACAACTTACTGAGAGGTTCTAGCATTTTCCATTGAGTTTGTAGCATTGTTCCTCTTTCATTGTAAATACCTTGGGCGGGATTCTCCGCAGCCACGTACCAAAATCGCTCTCCTGCAGATTACAAGGTGGGGGGGGGGGGGGGGGGCATTTTGCAGAGACCCCCTCCCCGCCCCCCAGCGTTTCTCCGGGCAAAACTGGTCACATTCCCAACGGCGTGGTTCTAACCACGTATTGCCAGTCGGGAACCTCAGGTGGCGGCTGCTGACTCAGTCCGTGGCCGCCCTAGAGGGGAAGCGGGGGGAATAAAACACCGCAGGGAGGGGGGGGGGGGGGGGGTGTGCATGGGCCGCCAGGGCCAGCAATCGGGTGGCTCGGATCCTCGGGCACGCCAAGGGCTGACCGGAGGTGGGGGGGGGGGGGGGGCGTATCTGCAGCCAGAGCTGCGAGAAGCACTACGGGGCCCTGCCAGCCCCCTGCAGGTAGGAGAATCGCTGTAAATATTTATATGGAAAGTCTGGCGTGAAATGCCAGTGTTTTTACTCCGGCGTGGGGACATAGCCCCATTTTTGGAGAATCCAGTCCTTTGCATTTGTCCACAAGATATGCCTTTTGCTACACATCCATCTACATTCACAAACTATGCAATCACTTCCTACTTGGTTTGTCTCCTATGAAATATTTGAAACCCCACCCATTTTGTTGTCACTACACACTTAAAACAACTTCATGTCTCTTGCTCTAAATCATTTGTATACATTGTAAACAGAAACGCCCACTGCATGCTCACTCACTGATTGTATGCTTTGACTTGTCTATGCGCTATGCTTTGTAATTCCCGCCCTAAAATCATTTTTCCAGATTTAAGACCCTCCTTAAATCTCATTTCTTTGGCCAAGTTTGCCCTAACATCACTTTTATATAGCTCTGTAGTAATAATTTCATAAATTATCAGAGAATTTACAATGCAGAAGGAGGCCATTCGGCCCATCGAGTCTTCACTGGCTCTTGGAAAGAGCACCCTACCCAAGGTCAACACCTCCAGCCTATCCCCATAACCCAGTAACCCCACCCAATGCTAAGGGCAATTTTGGACACTAAGGGCAGTTTATCATGGCCAATCCACCTAACCTGCACATCTTTGGACTGTGGGAGGAAACCGGAGCACCCGGAGGAAACCCACGCACACACGGGGAGGATGTGCAGACTCCGCACAGACAGAGACCCAAGCCGGAATCGAACCTGGGACCTTGGAACTGTGAAGCAGTTGTGCTATCCGCAATGCTACCGTGCTGCCCGTAAATTCTCCATAATGCTTCTGTGAAACATTCTGAGATGGTTTACTATGTTCAAGAATTTAACGTCCATATAAATGCACGTTGCTGCAACTCTAAATAGTTTGACTCGCATCCCAGACCGTATCAACCATGGACACATTTGAAATGGGTTTTTTGATTGATATTGCAATATTTTGATTTCAATAGGAGATCCACATAAAATGGGCATCCATTCTGATACTCCTGGAAATTGGAAAAAGATCATAGAAACATATGCAAGTTTGCACCACATATAACATCAGCAAAAAACTGCATACTGCACCAAATGAGTGTTTTTCACTTAATGTAAATCCATATTTTGAATAATCTAACCATGTAGTTAAATGCTGACATAATTTCACTAATTTACTCCTGCTAATAGTTACATGTTGACTGGAAAATCTGAAAGAACAAATAAATCACAACGAATAAAACACAAGGTACACGATGTAGTTGCATCGTGTACCTTGTGTTGCCCTATTATGTATTTTCTTTTCTCTTATTTTCATGTACTTAATGAGCTGTTGAGCTGTTGGCAGAAAAATACTTTTCACCGTACCTTGGTACACGTGACAATAAACAAAACCCAATTCAATCCAATCAAAATTGTACAAAATCCTTATTTCTTTTTCTACCTTTGCTACAGACTTGCTTAGCATGCAAGAGCGGAGAAGAATTAAAGTCTGCCGTCTCCAATCAACCTTTTATCCAAGTAATTCTTTAGAATGGAAACTGGTGCACGGTAACTTAGTCACAATCTGCCAGATGCTGTTTCAAATCTTTGCAGCATTGTCAGATGGTCTGTTAAACAACTCGAGTCTGCCGGCCTACTTTTTGCTTCAATGGAAATAATGAGGCGGGTTCATTGCTATTGCCAAGTGACAGAAGTTAAATATACCTCCAATGTGTTCCCAATTACTCTCCAGTCTATAAAACGAAACACTCATTCTTCTGCGATGCGACACGTACTATTTTTTTGCTGCACAAAAGAAAAAGAGACCCTTGCATGATGAGGAATTAAACTGAGGCAAGCCTTTGAACAGAAAGGAAATCTTGTGGGAGCCAGATAAAACAATAAAAAGTTTCACATGACACGATAGTCAGCATGTGGATGTGTTGGATTTCCTCTTTCCACCATATGTCCTTTATCTTCCACATTTGTCTTGCTCTTTTTCGTTTTTGGAGGTCAGATATTTCAGTGCTCTTTTTGTTGAGCCAGTTCAGGTGACGGTGATGCCCGAACTCAATGGTATGGGCACAAAAAACTACCTAGTACAGTGTGGTGAATTATACGGTATTGTAATTCACACTGTATTGCACTGCATTATATTATGTCCTTGTGGGCTCTGTATGTGAGCCGGTGCGCGGCTCAGCCCATAGGGGGAGATGAGGAGCTTGTACAGGGCTCCACCTTTGGTTCCGCCCATGGCTCTGCCGATGGTCCCTCCCACTACTGGTAGTATAAAGTGCTGCAGCCGTAAGCCTGCTCTCAGTTCCTCTGGTCGCAGGCTGGCTCAGTTGTAAGACTATTAAAGCCACAGTTTACTTCCAATGGTGTCTCTAGTGAATTGATGGTCGCATCATACAGTTGACATTATTTTCTTTAATTTTGATTCCAAAATTCGAGAATTGAATTGGATGTGTAAAATTTTCCAGAGTGTTTGTGAGCTGCACTTGGAATTCCCCTCTTTGGACGCGCTGCTTTTAGGGCGGAGACATTTCTCTTTTTCCTCTTGGAGTTTTGCGTCTTGCAGGGCTGGTTTAGCTCAGCGGGCTAGACAGCTGGTTTGTGACGCAGAACAGGGCGTGTAAAGAGAGACTGAAATCTAAGTAGTGAACATGGGAAAATATAGGTTCAGAAATTTGAATAGAAATCTCAGACAAAGAAATGTGTTGCATATTGAAGCAAAAAAAATTTGGGCTGTGAAGTTCACCCAATCTCAGGGTCCTGATGGTATTACCAAGCAAGAATGACACGTAACCCACAATTGTCAATTATCTTAATACTGTCCAGTGAATTACAGACTCCTACTAGCCCTGAGAGTTTTCTGATAATCTGTTAAAATTAAAATTCATTGCACTGCTTCACAATCAATGCTTTTTTTTGTCAATGCCCGAAAACTGTGAACCTTCTTACCTCTTATCAGCTTTCCATTCCAACTAAACTTTACAAACCTTTAAACAGCAAAACAGCTGTCACCCCGCCACTATTTTTTGAATTAGTGTTCCCTTTGCAGATTTGCCCATGTCCTGTGGGCCCTTTTCTAAGGCTTCTTGGTATGCACCATCAATTATTTCTGATCGTATTCAATGGCAAAGGGCTTGGGTGAGGGAATCTATCTTTCAGTTGAGATGTTAATCCAAGGAAATGTCTGGCTCTCATAGGTGGAAGACGCCAAGGTACTATTTCGAAGAGCAGGAGTATTCTCCCTGGTGTCTTGGCCAATATATATCCTTCAACCAAAACTACAAAAAGGGTGATTTGGTTACCACATTGCTGATTCAGGGAACTTGATGTGTGCAAGCTGGCCGCCCCATTTCCCACATTACAGTCACTGCACTTCAAATGTACTTCATTGGTTGTGAAGAGCCTTTAGAACATCCTGAGACTGTGAAGGGCATTTTGTAAAGGTGCCATTTTCTTCTCGGGAGTGAGGATTTTAAAACAAAAACAAACACGTTTTTGCTTCATCCATTTTAACAGCTTTGTAGGTACACTTATAGCATGACTAAAGTGGATCTTTGAAATCAAACGGCATCGAAAAGTAGCAAAAGATAGATTCAACAAACCTATATTGCTGATGTGCACCTAAGCAGGCTGGGAGTGCATATCAGGAATTTATCCATAGAGGCTCCTGTTACACGCAAGATTTTCTGTTCATTAATTTTAATTCCGCCAGAGCCTACTTACTTCAATGCCTAAATTCCTGGCATGTATAAACACTCCACTGTAGGAGTGAAATGTAATAAAATCTCTTAATTTGCAGCATCGAGCTTTTACTGATCAGAAATGATTAATTGTTCTTTATTTAAGTTTTCAAACAGGTCAATTATACTATAATAAAGTGTTACATACTTAAAATATAAAAATATAGGAAACTTTTGCTATATTCTTTTAAAGGGAAATTATCAGAGAATGGAAGTACAAAATGCATAGCTCACAGTTATCATGCTCCCAATTCCATAATCTGCTGTGTTTTAAATCGCCTTAGTTTTTGAACTGCATACCAATTGCTTGCTTGGTTTTTGCTTAAACCTTAATTATAGAAACAATTTTATGAATTTTATATGAATTTTGCTACCTCAGATTATGATTTCCTAATTTTACACATTATTTTCAAGAATGCATTTTTAAATAAATGATACACATGGCCAAATTTTTATTTTAGGCAGACAGAGAAAATAATCAAAACAGTCTCTGAACATAATTTTTGGGGATTTCCTTCTGCCTGCTTTGACTGTTGGAATTCAGACACGTTGTGCAATTGCACCTAGCACACCAGATGGATGTTTATACGTAGCACCCTGTTAAGAATTGGGGACAATTAAGATTAAAAAACAAAGTAAAACAGGGAATTGATCAGAAGCAGACGGTGGAGAAATAAAGTGATGTGAATTTTCTATTAATGGAAAACAGGTATTTTACACATGTGATTAGAGAAAACAATGGGACTACAGAGGTGGCAACTCCACAGTGGAAAGATAACACGTGTCTGCCAAAAGCCAACTCCATAGGGTGAATATCAAAATGAAAGGAACAGTATAACTGTAGAACTCTAACTAGAGAGAGGGATGATGTGGCGATGTCGGCGTTAGAGTGTGACATCTCCATCAAGGACAGTCACCTCAGCACTTTGCTTTATCGCAAGCCCACGGATAACCTCACGATGCTCCACTTCTCCAGCTTCCACCCTAAACACATTAAAGAAGCCATCCCCTATGGCTAAGCCCTCCGTATCCACAGGATCTGCTTAGACAAGGAGGAGTGTAACAGACATCTACTGACGCTGAAAGATGCCCTCGTACGAACGGGATATGGCACTCATCGATCGACAGTTCCAACGCGCCACAGCAAAAAACCGCACCGACCTGCTGAGAAGAAAAAAACGGGACACAACCGACAGAGTACCCTTCGTCGTCCAGTACTTCCCTGGAGCGGAAACTACAACTTTTTCTTCGCAGCCTTCAACACGTCATCAATGAAGATGAACATCTTGCCAAGGTCATCCCCACACCCCTACTACTTGCCTTCAAACAACCACGCAACCTCAAACAGACCATTGTTTGCAGCAAATTAAACAGCCTTCAGAAGAGCGACCACGACACCACACAACCTTGCCACGGCAATCTCTGCAAGACGTGCCAGATCATCGACATGGGTACCACCATTGCACATGAGAACACCACCCACCAGGTACGTGGTACATACTCGTGCGACTCGGCCAACGTTGTCTACCTCATACGCTGCAGGAAAGGATGTCCCGAAGCGTGGTACATTGGCGAGACCATGCAGACGCTGCGACAATGGATGAGCGGGCATTGTGCGACAATCGGCAGGCAGGACTGTTCCCTTCCAGTTGGGGAACACTTCAGCAGTCAAGGCCATTCAGCCTCTGATCTCCGGGTCAGCATTCTACAAGGAGGCCTTCAGGAGACGCGACAACGCAAAATTGCTGAGCAGAAACATATAGCCAAGTTCCGCATACATGAGTATGGCCTCAACCGTACCTTGGATTCATGTCGCATTACATTTACCCCCTACCATCTGGACTGGGCTTACGAAATCCTACCAACTGTCCTGGCTTGAGACAATCCACACCACTTTAACCTGTAATTATCCCTCTCTCCAGTTGCTCCGTCTGGACCTGTAAAGAATTAGCTACCTGCAAAGGCTCACATTCAAAGCATCGTTTTGCATCATTGACTTTGTCTATATATATATATATATATGTTTCTGGAATCGACCTCTTCATTCACCCGAGGAAGGAGCAGTGTTCCAAAAGCTAGTGACTCAAAACAAACCTGTTGGACTTTAACCTGGTGTTGTAAAACTTCTTACTAGAGAGGGGGAGACAGGGAGTCAGTCAACATCAGAACCGTATTAAGTTGCAGATCTAGTCTACCTAAAGAATCAGCTGTTTTCTGCTTTTGCTGAATCTGAAGACTATTTCCCATACATGGCATCATAACCTGGCTGTTTTAATTACTTGTTGGATGTAGCTGATAAAGTTACTTAAAATTGAATGTTGTTTGGGGAAAGGGGTGTCTCTCAGAATTCAGGTGAACATAAGTAGTTGTGGACCAAAGGATAGTTAAATATAAAATCATACGTGTATAGGCATTAGTATACTTAAGTGTCATAGGGCATTATAGATCTTCTTGTCGTGTTTTGTGTTTTTTTCAAATTAATAAATATTCTTTATTGTTCACACAACAACTGGACTGGGTTGTACATCATTCCTCATATTATACCAAACACATTCGCCACTGTTGGATTCAATAATTATAGAGGGGGGTCCTTTAAAATGTTCGCTAAATGACTTCCGGTTGCGGTGATGCGGAGCTAAGCCGCACGTTCGGTAGCTCCCGCTATTTTTGGTCTTTTGGGCTCTTTTAAGGGCCCGCAGCGGTGTTGGTTGGACTTTTCCCCGGGTGGAAACACATCCACTGTGCTTATCTGCCGGTGGATGGACTGGACCAGGAGCGGGGCAGTCAAAAATTCGGCTTTGGAGCAGAGAAAGATGCGAGGCAGGAAAAACAAGATGGCGACGGGCGGGGAACCGGCAGCGTGGCAGCAGTGGGCACAGGAGCAGCTCCATCGCTGCTTCAGAGAGCTGAAGGCTGAGATCCTGGAACCGTTTAAGGCCTCGCTGGACAAGCTCATGGCGACTCAGATGGCTCAGGGTGCAGAGATGATCCGAGAGCTACAGCAAAAGGCCTCGAAGAGTGAGAACGAACTCCTGGGCCTGGCAGTGAAGGTGGAGTCGCACGAGGCAATTCACAAGAAATGGCTGGCAAGGATGGAGGAGATGGAGAACCGCTCCCGTCGGAAGAACCTGCGGATTTTGGGCCTCTCGGAGGGGCTGGAAGGTTCGGATTTGGGGGCCTACGTGGTTGTGATGCTGAACTCGTTAATGGGCGCGACGTCGTTCTAGGGACCCTTGGCGCTGGAGGGGGCCCATCGGGTGCTGTTGAGGAAGCCCAGGCCGAACGAGCCGCCTAGGGCGGTGCTGGTCCGCTTTCACCACTTCGTTGACCGTGAGTGCGTGCTGAGATGGGCGAAGAAGGAAAGGAGCAGCAGGTGACAGAACGCAGAGATCAGGATCTATCAGGACTGGAGCACGGAGGTGGCGAAGAGAAGGGCTGGTTTCAATCGGGTGAAGGGAGTGCTTCACAGGAAGGGGGTGAAATTTGGCCTGCTACAGCCGGCTCGCCTAAGGGTCACTTACAAGCTCTACTTTGATTCTCCGGAGAAGGCCTGGGCCTTTGTCCAGGCAGAGAAGTTGGACTCGAACTGAGGACTGGGGGGCTGGGGAATGATGTACGTAGTCTGGAGGCTCAGTCCTCCTTGGTATCCTTTCGTTTTTATTGGCGGTGTTTGATGTTGCCTTTTTGCTGTTCTGCTTTTTTGCTTTTTGGGGCTGATATTTATTTATTTTGGTGATTTTTCGTTTTTTCACTGGTGGAGGGTTGGGGAGCTGTTCTCGGTCCCACTGGGTCATGTGCCCGTCTTTTTCCCGCGTGTTGCCGTGGGGGGGGGGGGGGGCGGGGTTTGGAATGGAAACGCGGGCTTTCTTCCCTCACTGTATGAATAGTGGGCGGGGCCGGCACTGGGAGGGGGGAATGGTGGTTGTGTTGTATCGGTGGGGGGACGTCGGGATGGCGGGAGCAGCCGGGGTCAGCAGCAGTCGGCTGACTTACGGACGTACAATGGTAGGGGTTATGCAGCTAGGGGGGCCCTAGCTTTGGGGGGGGGGGGGGGGGGGGGGGGGGGGGCTCGGGGGGGGGGAGGGGGAAGTGGGGGGGGGGGGTACCGGGTTGCTGCTGCAGGGGCCGTAGGGGAACAGCTGGTGAAGGGGGAGGTTGGGAGGGGGGTCTGCTACCATGGGGAACGGGCCTGGGGGGTTCTCCGGACACGTGGTGAGCCGAGGAAGAGCTATGGCTGACCGGCGCAGAGGGAGGGGGAAGACCCCCCATATTCGGCTGGTCACATGGAACGTGAGGGGGCTGAATGGACCAGTGAAGCGGTCCCGGGTCTTGGCGCACCTGAAGGGGCTGGGAGCGGACGTGGCTATGCTCCAGGAGACGCACCTGAAGGTGGCGGATCAGGTGAGGCTGAGAAGAGGCTGGGTGGGGCAGGTGTTTCACTCGGGGCTTGATACGAAGAATCGAAGGGTGGCGATCTTAGTTGGCAAGAGCTTGTCGTTTGTTGCGTCGACTGTGGTGGCGGACAGTGCAGGTAGATACGTAATGGTGAGTGGTAGACTTCAGGGGGAGCGGGTGGTTCTGGTCATAGATATCATAGAAGTTACAGTGCAGAAGGAGGCCATTCGGCCTATCGAGTCTGCACCGGCTCTTGGAAAGAGCACCCTACCCAAGGTCAACACCTCCACCGTATCCCAACACAGTAACCCCACCCAACACTAAGGGCAATTTTGGACACTAAGGGCAATTTATCATGCCCAATCCACCTAACCTGCATATCTTTGGACTGTGGGAGGAAACCAGAGCACCCGGAGGAAACCCACGCACACATGGGGAGGATGTGCAGACTCCACACAGACAGTGACCCAAGCCAGAATCGAACCTGGGACTCTGGAGCTGTGAAGCAATTGTGCTATCCACAAGGCTACCGTGCTGCCCAATGTGGTCAATGTGTATGCCCCCAAATGGGACGATGCGGGCTTCATGCGGCGCATGTTGAGCCGGATCCCGGACCTGGAGACGGGGGGGTTGATCTTGGGAGGGGCCTTTAATACTGTGCTGTATCCGGCTCTGGATCGTTCCAAGTCTAGGACGGGTAAGAGGCCGGCGGCGACCTCGGTGCTCAGGGGGTACATGGATCAGATGGGAGGGGTAGACCCTTGGAGGTTTTTGAAGCCGGGGGGTAGGGAGTTGTCCTTTTTCTCCCATGTCCACAAGGCTTATTCCCGAATTGACTTTTTTGTTCTCAGCAGGGCGCTAATCCAGAGAGTGGTGGGGGCGGAGTATTCGGCGATAGCCATATCTGACCATGCTCCGCATTCGGTGGACCTGGAGCTGGGGGAGGGGAAGGATCAGCACCCGCTGTGGAGATTAGATGTGGGGCTTCTGGCAGAGGAGGAAGTATGTGGGCGAGGCCATAGGGGTATAGAGGGGTATTTGGAAGCAAACGATAATGGGGAGGTGCAAGTTGGGGTGATTTGGGAAGCGCTGAAGGCAGTGGTTAGAGGGGAGCTGATATCCATTCGGGCGCACAGGGAGAGGGAGGAGAGGGTTGAGAGGGAGAGGCTGGTGGAAGAAATGATAAGGGTGGACAGGAGGTATGCGGATGTCCCGGAGGAGGGGCTTTTGAGGAAGCGTCGCAGTGTCCAAGCGGAGTTTGATATACTGACCACCCGGAAGGCGGAGGCGCAGTGGAGGAGGGCGCAGGGGGCGGTATAAGAGTTGGGGGAGAAGGCAAGTCGGATGCTGGCCCACCAGCTCCGGAAGAGGGAGGCAGCGAGAGAGATAGAGGGAGTCACAGATGCAGGAGGGAATTTGGTGCGGAGTGGCAGGGACATTAATGGGGTGTTCAGATCCTTTTACAAGGGACTGTACCGGGCGGTGCCCCCTAGGGAGGTGGGCGGGATGGACCGCTTTCTGGATAAGCTGGAGTTCCCAAGAGTAGAGGATGAGCGGGTGGAGGGTCTGGGGGTCCCAATCGAGTTGGAGGAGCTGGTGAGGTGCTGGGGAGCCTGCAGACAGGGAAAGGACCGGGACCTGACGGGTTCCCGGTGGAGTTTTATAAGAAGTTTTCAGATCTGCTGGGCCTGCTGCTTATGAGGACCCTGAATGAGGCGAGGGAAGGGGGGCTCTGCCCCCGACGATGTCTAGAGCAATAATCTCACTGATCCTGAAGCGGGATAAGGACCCTCTCCAGTGTGGGTCTTACAGGCCGATTGGCTAAGGTACTGTCCAGAAGGGTGGAAGATGTGGTCCCGATGGTTATCCATGAGGACCAAACGGGGTTTGTGAAGGGGAGGCAGCTGAATGTCAATGTACGGCGGCTTCTTGATGTTATGATGATGGCGTCGGCGGCTGGGGAGGCGGAAATAGTAGCATCGATGGATGCGGAGAAAGCTTTTGACAGGGTGGAGTGGAGCTACCTGTGGGAAGTGCTGAGGAGATTTGGTTTGGTGAGGGATTCATTAGGTGGGGGGGGGATGGGGGAAAGAGGGGAGACCACCGATTGTCGCTGTATGCGGATGATTTACTGTTGTCCATCGGGGATCCGGCGGGGGGGATTCCAGAGGTGTTGAAGATACTTGGGGAGTTTGGGGCTTTTTCGGGGTACAAGCTCAACGTGGGGAAAGGTGAGCTGTTTGTGCTGCACGTGGGGGACCAAGAGAGGAAGATAGGAGAGCTCCCGTTGAAGAGGGCGGAGAGGAGCTTTAGATATCTTGGGGTCCAAATAGCTAGGAGCTGGGGGGCCCTGCACAGGCTAAACTTTTCGAGGCTGGTAGAACAGATGGAGGAGGAGTTCAGGAGGTGGGACCGCTGCCACTCACTTTGGCGGGTAGGGTCCAGCCAGTTAAGATGACGGTGCACCCGAGGTTTTTGTTTCTTTTCCAGTGCCTCCCCATATTGAATCCAAAGGCTTTTTTAAGAGGGTGAATAAGAGTATTCTGGGGTTTGTGTGGGCACGGAAGACCCCGAGAGAGAGGAGGGTAATCCTGGAGCGAGGAAGGGAGGTGGGCGGCTAGGCGTTGCCCAACTTGTGTGGGTATTACTGGGCTGCGAACGTGGCAATGATTTGCAGGTGGTTGATGGAGGGGGAGGGTGCCGCATGGAAGAGGTTGGAGGTGGCGTCCTGTGTGGGTACGAGTTTGGAGGCATTGGTGACGGCCCCGCTCCCACTCCCCCCGGCAAGGTATTCTACGAGTCCGGTAGTGGTGGCGTCCCTCAAAACTTGGGGGAAGTGGAGGCGGCACAGGGGGATGAGAAGGCCTCAGTGTGGGCCCTGATACGGGGCAATCACCGGTTTGCACCAGGGAGAATAGATGGTGGGTTTTTGAGTTGGCATAGGGCAGGCATCAGGCGGATGGGGGACCTTTTCCTCGATGGGAAGTTTGCAACTTTAGAGGATTTGGAGGGGAAGTGGGGCCCCCCCCCCCCGGGAATGCTTTCAGGTATATGCAGATTAGGGCGTTTGTTAAGCGGCAGGGTTCCCGCTGCTGCCGCCTAGGGGGGTGCAGAATAGGGTGCTCTCGGGGACGTGGGTCGGTGAGGGTAGGATCTCGGCAATTTATCAGATGATGCAGGAAGAGGAGGAGGCCTCGGTGGAAGAGCTCAAAGCGAAGTGGGAGGAGGAGCTAGGGGAAGAGATTGACGATGGGACGTGGGCTAATGCCCTGGCGAGGTGAACTCGTCCTCTTCTTGCGCACAGCTCAGCTTAATTCAGCTGAAGGTGCTGCATATGGCGCACATGACTGGGGCTAGGATGAGCCGGTTCTTTGGCGGGGGGGGGGGGGGGGAAAGAGGACAGGTGTGGGAGGTGTTCGGGAGGCCCGGCGAACCACACCCATATGTTCTGGGCATGTCCGGCGTTGGAGGGGTTTTGGAAGGGGGTGGTAGGGACTTTGTCCAAGGTGGTCGGGTCCAGGGGGCTCGCGATCCTTGGGTAGCATCGGAGCCGGGAGTGCAGGAGGCGAGAGAGGCCGGTAACCCTGGCCTTTGCGTCTCTAGTAGCCCGGCGTATGATTCTCTTACAGTGGAGGGACACAAAGCCCCCAAGTCCGGAGGCCTGGATCAATGACATGGCCGGATTCATCAGGCTGGAGAAGGTTAAGTTTGCCCTGAGGGGGTCGGTACAAGGGTTCTTCCGGCGGTGGCAGCCCTTTCTCGATTTTCTGGCGGAGGGTTAGAGGGTGGTCAATCTCAGCAGTAACCCGGGAGGGGAGGGGGTCCGGGGTTTGTTAAAGGGGGTGTTTTTGCGACGGTGTGTTTGCTATTTTCTTCTTTTTTGTATTGTTATTAAGTTATTAATTTATTGCTTTGTACTGTGGGGGGGGGGGGATTTCTCTTTCTGTTTATTTCTACACCTTGTTTACTTTATTGTTGGGAGAAAATTTGTTGCTGAAAAATTTGAATAAAAATTATTTTAAAAAAAATATTAGCTAAAATCATTCTTGAAAATTATTGAATTTGCAGAAATATGGGTAAGTTATAATCATTTGGATACTGTCCACGACAGTTTCAAATGTTACGAGTAATGCACTACAAGTACTGATATGAAGGTACATTCGACAAGTTTGAAACAGTATCATAACTGAGACCAGACGTGAATTAGGGAGTTTGAACATTGGACAAAAGTCATGGGACAGTTAATTAATTAATTTGGAGTAATTGATTAATGTCTAATTAACCAATCACCTGTTAGTGACTGACACTTTCCTGAACAAATCAAGGGAGTCGAAGCTGAGAATTAGAACCAATGAAACTAAGAGGCTAAACCCAGATAAGGATTCCCTTAAGAATGTGATCCGTCTAACTGATTAGCAGAAAAATTGTAGCTGTCTGAGAATCCTTGGAGCATTAAAATTACTTTTAAAGGCCTTGTTGAAATGACTTTTAATTTTGTAAATCGGAAGTCACTTTTATCTTGAAGTTCTTTTGCTTCCACTTATTGGTGTCTCAAGGACATTTTGAGAGACACAGGAGAAATGTATTTTTGAGTGAATCTCATGTGAATGTACCAAAATGTGTTCTTAAATAAATAAACATTACTGAAATTCATTCAACCGGACTGACTTATCTATAAGCGAGAGATAAGGCGAATCTTATTGGCGAGCCAGGCTGATGAGAACAAAGGAAAAGATACCTTTCCGGAGTACTGGACACTGAAGAACGGAGGTGAGATAAGATATCTACAAATCTGTGACCGTATAGATTCCTTAAGCTTTCTTTACGAACCGAATGTGTCTGGTGTGATTGAAAAATGGGGAACTCTGGTAGCACGCATGGTCCAACAGAGATTTCTTCTGAAGACATATTTCAGACAGTGAAAATTTATATGGAACAATGCCTTGATTTACTCAAGGTCAGCAAGAATATTGAACAGACAATTTGAAGATAAGATGCTGAGGGATAATGGTCTACTGAAAATATTTGAACAGTTTGGAAACACATAAATAAAAAGAAAGATAAAGAGCAAATGAAATGGTCTTTGATTATAATGAATCAGATTTGCAAAAGGAATGAGAACATTCAAAATACAGGCCTGGATTCTCCGCTCCGCCACATTTCTGCCTTGACCCACTGGCGGGATTCTCCGTTACACAGTTCGGTCAATGTTGTCTCCCATTGTGGGGCTGCCCCACGCCCTCGGGAAACCCCCGGGTGCCGTCAAAACGGAGAATCCCGCCAGTGAAGAATCCCGCCCACAAATTATGACCATGAAATTAAAAAACTGAAAGAGCAGATGCGAACGATTTGTGAAGAATTAACTGACAACGATGAGAGATTGAGCATTTGGAGATATTAGAAGAAGAAAATGCTAAATTTAAAAGCAAGATAAATAGTCTAAACCGAGTGAAAATGGATTACGATATGAAAACAATGAACTGTTGGTGAAAAATGCTGGATGCAAACCAGAGACAGCAAACCTCTTGAATGTGATTCGAGAGTTTAAAAATAGAATATCAGTAGAATGTTTGAATGCAAGAGAACATCTTTGTGATATATCTCACACACCCACAAACCAACAGTATGTCACTTGCACAGAAACCATGCCCCTACGTGTCTAGTGAAATAACTGATTTTAAACATGCTGTCTCTAGAAAGAAAAAAACAAACATGTCTACAAATCACTTTTTAATGAAATCATCGGAGTTCGATGATCCTGAAGCAGAATTCAAGAGGGAAATGCTTCAGAGACACAAATGATCCAGAGCTAAAAAAAACCAGATGATGTTCTGCTATCTCCCTTAAAGTCAAAGCAGTATAAAACTGGGACAGTAGAACTAGTCACTGAAGGAGGAGACAGCAGGCTAACTTGAGCCCAATATAATCAACGTATAGTCCATAAACCTGCTGACCCATATAGGATTGACCCAAAGAAGGGGGGTACGGCGACATGGGAGGGGTTCGGGAGATTGAGACAATTTATAATCTCCATCCATTAGATGGCGTTCAAGTTCTGACTGCAATAATCCCCAAACGAGAAAATGACCAACTTGTTTGAGAAGTTAAAACAGCATTAGGGGATGATGAACAATTAGTGTATGGCTGCTAATCAAACAGTGGTTATTAAAATATAATCCACCGAGAACTGATTGGACTAAAATTGCTGATTGTCGACAAAGAAAATCTGAGGATATTTGTGAGTACGAACAGAGATTTATTAAAGTGTGAACAGAACATTCAGGAATGGAGTTACCAGGGGAACTGGAGTCGTGGGATGACAGTACTTTTGGACCATTAAAGTCTGCATTCCTTGCTGGTTTAAAAATAAAAGTCTCCAACGCATTGAAACTGGTGTCTCCTCATCGGACTCCAATGATTCCATTAAAGAGGGATAACAACTTATACGCCATTAGTAACTTGATGTGCTCAAACTGATAGATTAAGATTCTAAAATCTATGGGCTGGATTCTCCCAAAAAGAGGTTATGTCCCCACACAGGGGTAAAAACGCAGACATTGCACTCCCGGCTTACCTGAAAAAAATACAAGCCAATTCACTTACCTTCAGGGGGCTAGCAGGGACCCGGAGTGCTTCACGCAGCTTTGGCTGCGGACATGGCCCCCCCCCCCACACGTCCGGTTCAGAGTCCACACATGCATGGCGTCATAGCGGACTTGGACCCCAGGCCCACACAAAGAAATTGGGCCACCCACCGATCTCTCCCCCGGCCGCACATTAAGCCCCCGCCCGGTGCCAGGTCCCCCTGCCCTCACCAGGGGACTGAGTCCGCAGTAGTCACGCGAGAGACCCGACCGGCCATACCATGTTAGTTCCACACCGTCGGGAACTCGGCCGGTTGGGAGCCGAGGTTCTCTGGGCGGGCCTCTGGCAATGGTCCCCGAGCCGTGCGGCGTAATTCATGAACGCGTGGATATTCGGGGCCCGGAGAATTACCGGAGCTGTGCCAGGCCCGATTCGGCACGGGACTGCAGAGAATCCAGTCCCATGTTTTTCAAATAGAGACACAACCTAAGGAGAAGCAGTTCAAACAGAAAAAAATTCCATATATAACTCAAATGCTTCTCAAGAATCAAAAATTAAAAGAGGGAAATTTTATTTTTGTGGGAAAGAGGGACACTGGGCTAGGTCATGCTGAGCTAGACTATGAGAATAGCAAGAACAATATGTGGCTACAAACTCAGCTCCTGCTCCCAATTGCACACCGACATTTCATCCACAATTTCCACCAGCCCGCTCTGAGGAGGATTGGCCTGAGTGGGAAGAATTTTTTAAAAATATCACCACAACGTAGAGCTGCACTATTGGAATGTCAAGAAACTAGAAACACCCACCCTCAGCCCCTCCGTCCCTGCCTCTCCATGCCTTGCTTGAAAATAGAAGAGATAGATTATACATATTAATGAGGTTGGGCGGTATGGAAGTGGACTGCCTCTTTGATACAGGAGCAGAGTTAACATGTTTTCAGTCGGAATTTGAAAGAATATTTCCTTTGGATTACAACAGCCTGCAGCTCATGGAATAGGGGGAGATCCAGTAACTATTAAAAGAACTAAACCTATGTCAACAGAATTTGGTTCCTCATGAATTAATTTCCCCAGTCTGGGTAGGCGAAGTGGATCAGGCCATTCTGGGTTTAGATATTCCATCCCAACTAAATTCTTCCCTAAGCTTTGAAAATGGAAAATTACATGGGCAGTTAGAACATTCAGGAAAGATCAGCTTTACAAACATCTGATCTGGGCCAAAGATAAGAATGGCTGTTGATTATTACATATGGAACCAGCATCATTGACTGGTAGCACTCCACCATGTACCAAATAGTACCCTATCAACCTGCCTCAATTGAAGGGATTTTGCCTATAGTAAAACAGTTAGAAGAAAGAGGGTTATTGATCAAAATACACAGCTCATCAAACAGTCCAGTTTGGCCTGTGAAAAAGACAAATGGCACATGGCGTTTGACTGTTGACTACCAAAAAGCAAATCAATATATTGATAAAAAAGTTCCTTTGGTAACTCCATTGCAGTGTTAACGTCAGCCTACTTGTGACAATAGAGATTATTATGTGCTGCAAACATAGGGATTGTGAAAAGGAATCCATAAATGAGTATGTCATAAGCAATTTTATAATTGACAGGGTGAAGTATGAAAAAAGATGACTGTGATTTTTATAAATCAATTTTGAGGTGTTTTCTGGAAATTACTATTTATGCACTAAGTAAGGACTAACCCAATGTTATTCCAAGATTTGAATAGAACAGATGCACAATTAGCTTTGATCGATTTTAGTGGATGCCCTTGAACCCGAAACATCCTTCAACATCCTAAGGACTCTACATTGACCATATACTTAACTGCACCAGCCATATAAAATGTCACTGTAAAATTGAGTCAAAGACTGAGAATTCTGCAGGGAGTAATGCACCTCCTGACTTCTGTTCAGAATCTACAAGGCACCGGTCAGATGTGTGATGGAATTTTCCCCACTTGCCTGGATGTGTGCTGGTTCAGATAGGCAAATCTTGTTGGCCTAAAAGTTTTACATTAGATTTGTGCCTGCCATCATTTAATTCTGCAGAAAAGAAGAGCAAAGTTACACTAAAAGGCAAGGTGATTGACTGAGGAAGTATCCTGCCACGTGTGCTGTGATCAAATTGCTTCTTCAATTATGCTCAAGATCGTAGAATCTTGTTCTTTGCTGTAGACTGACCTCCAATCATACCCTCAAACACAAAGAAAACAAAAACCCTTCAGAATACCGGACTTTATATCGGTGTTTTGTCCATGCACATACACTTTTCTCAAAGCTTCTTTCGTCTACTTCTCTTCTTCTGCACTATGCCCAAATCTATTTAACTACTATACTGGGATACCAGTGATGCTTGAAAGCTCTGTGGTACCATGAGTTTCTTTGAATCAAGGTGCCACACTAGAGTCCTGGGATGTCTCTTCAGCAGGTTGTGTCATTGCTGCTGTATATGGGCAGGCTCTGTCCTGACCCCAATGAGCATCTAAGGAGGCTGGCATGAGATTTCATTATAAGAGAGGATTGAATCTTGTATCCTAAGCTCATTTCTGCATAGTCATCATCAACCATTTAGCAAATCCCTCCCCTTGCAATGCTGGCCACTTCTTTGAACCGGTCATTTGTAAATCACGGAAAATGAGGGCAAGGCCCGAGTCTCCAATCGATTTATTTAATTTCCACCCGAGTTATACCTGTTTCCCAGGGTCGACATAGGAAAGGTGTCCTATTGGCCTGCAGCCTCTAATTTTTGCATTTTATTTCTGCTCTGTTTTAGGTTTAAATATTTCATGTCATTTTGCATTTTCTCACCTGATAGACACAGATCTTAACCAAGCTACGATTATGCTTTGATTAATTGATCAATGATAATCAGTAGTAATCTGTTTTTCTAGATCTTGTGCGCAGTTTAACGAAAAAAGTGTCATTTTAGGAGAGTTTGACATAGTGTTTCTCGCCAGATTTATTTGGTGAGATCCCCAACGCTATCTAACTACACTTAGTAATTTTTCTAAGTGTGTGAGAGAGAGTGGGTGTGTGTGAGAGAGTGGGCTTATGTGAGAGAGATTGAATAGACTAGGGGTGTGATTTAACGGAAAGGTTTCTAAGTGTAATTTCAGGCGGATTTGGCTGGGAGTTTCTCCCTGGTTCTGTCGGCGAATTCCCCACCGCTATCAAACCACACTTAGTCAGTCTTTCGGGCCCTGGGAAGTTTCTCTCCAGGTTAGCCCACACTTAGAACTTTTTTCATCACTGGGGAGCTAAACTCATTGGCCAGACCGGCTCCTCGGAGATCGGGCCACCATTTTGAAAGGGTGTCAGATCTCTAAACGAGCTTGAGGGTCCCCCACACCCCCCCACCCACAGGCAATGTCATGCGCCATATACATGGGCATTAACCCCCCCCCCCCCCCCCCCCCCCACCAAGTGAGGCCACCCTGCTATGGGGTTGCTGAGGGTAGGCAGGCCTGGAAGATCCCATCTGCTGGTGCTAGAAAATCCCAGCCTACTGTCATTTGGAATGGCTTAAGTGAATAGCATTGGTACAGCTAAGTGAAGGCTTGATGTATCCAAAAGGCACGGGGCCAGGGGAATATGGGGGTAGGTGAGGAAAGGTGATAAAACATCAGCTTAGACAACTTAAGCCAAATGGCCTGTTTCTATGTTATAGGGTTTATGTACTGTAACTGTTTATTAATTTTTCTCTCATAATTTGACTGTTACAATACATTCAAATAAAACTATTAAGTGAAATTCTTGGTTGTATTTATTGTAAATTCAAACCAGATTTAATATATCCACCGTTGGCTTATTATTAGTTACTGCTATAATGTTCGATTGTTGCACCATTATCTTATTATTCAAAGCATCACATTGACGCCAGATGTTATTTTTTCCCCAAAGTATCGTGAAGCCAGATTTGGTTTGACAAGAAACAATACATCTGGGCAGAAACAAAAGCAACATCCAGATACAAGTGAGATTTGTGCTGAAATAGGGCAATATGATTGAGTCCGCAAGGACAGATAATGACATTTTTATTCTTGATATCTGAGTGAAGTTGCAATCAACTTCAAATAACATGCACGAGCTACAATCATGCTTACTTGGAATCCTGATCAAAATTGATACATGCACATGAATGTATATAGTTACTCAAAGGGACAAGGGAATTACATAGGAGTACTATTTATTTACTCTCCAACTAACCCTTAAAAGACATACTTGTTCAGCATGTTTGATTTTTATTCCCTTGCAGAGGTAAACAATTTTCCTCCAATATCTTTCAGAGCTGCTCTTGGTTAGATCATGTGGGACCTGAACAGCTGAGTTTACTTTAAAGGGAACAACACTTCAGGCTGAACCAAGCCAAATGGCCCTTGACAGACCTCCAATTCGAATATTTTGAGATTTCTATTGCTAGTAATTCCACAGAAACAGTCATACATATGGACCATAAACCCCTAAAGTTTCTGGAAATTTTCAAGATTGGAACAGCATGGTTTTCCGATGGAGCCTGTTACAATAACTATTTAATTTAAACATCATTCATGTGGCCGAAGAGAATGGTATTGCGGATACTTTATCACAAGTATAAAAGAGACTTTGGGGAACATTGGATGTAAATTCTCTGGGCTATAATTTCCTTAATGCATGCACTTAAATCTTTGTAATGGTTGATAAGGTAGAACAGCTAAGAAATGATTGAGAAGTGAAAGCATCTTTCAAATTAAGATGCTTCATTTTTAAAAAGAGGGGTCATGTCAGAATTGTGGAAAGTTAGCAAGATTAACAGTGAACTTGAGAAGAGAAGAAAATAACAGAAAAGTAAGAAGATTAGCAGTTTAGAGACGTTGGGCGCCGATTCACCCAAAAAATTATTAAATGTCATTTTGGCTGGGTTTGGGGGGTGATTTGCATCAGCTGTACTGGTGAGATCGCTCCTGCTTCACCCGCATTTAGTACAAGCCCCACCTGAATCTAGCCATGCATGACTCCTTCGCGATCTGATTTTCTCAACTCGCGCCTCTGCTGCTGTAGCCATCTGGGATGGCCACTTCCAGAATACAAAATGGATGATTGCAATGACTGTAGGGAAATATGGACAATGTTAGGAAAGCAAGCAGGCACAGGGCCTGTATGCGTATCGAGAAGGCAACTCCAAGACAAGACTGAAACTGTAGGTCAATTAACATATTGATGGCCCATCTCCGGGAACAAAGGAATGACACTCAAGTAACCGATGCTATAGCAGACATCCCGGCGCCAGAAAGACACAAACAAAGCAAGGCCAACGGCCACCAAAGACACGCCCAGCCATCAATGCACCCACTCCTTTATTGGTCAAGATCAATACGAGGGATTAAGATATGGCCTAATTAATCGGGCCAAGTTCAAGGCCCGCCCAAAAGCGCGCGAAGCCCCCGAGAGATAATCGCTCTCGTGGGCTCGGCTCTCGAAGTGGAGAGGTCCGTCCACTAGCTGCACCAGAAGCAAGTAAGTCCAAGGTCAAAGCTCGCTATCAGACGGACGACCTTAGCTGTTCTCCTGTTGCATCTTCGAACCCAACTGCCTCAGATCCGAACAACGGCCATTGTTCCTCTGACTGAGTGGGCACCCAAAGTTAAGTATAGGCGTTAGATTTTAGAGATAGTTTAGTTTATGGTATTTTGTGCACGAGTAGATATTGCTGTGTGTGTAAATAAATAGTGTTAACTTTGAACTAACTAACTGGTATATTGGTTCCTTGATCAGTATTCGGGTTTGAATCTTGTGGCAGTATCGAAAGATACCTGGCGACTCTAGAGCAAACATAATCAGGATCAAGGAAGGCGACCATATTGACTGCTGTATTTAGAACCAGATAAATATAGCAACACTACTCACTGCTAGCAAGAGAGGCCTGCTTTTAAATGCTCCCTTAGAGATCTGCTGCAGGATTCTCCATTGACGGGATTCACCGGCAGCGCACCAACGCCCACGCATTTACCCACAGCATGGGATGGTCCACAATAGGAAACCCCCATTGGCTGGCTGGGGGAAAAGATAATCCTGCTGCTGGCAGAGATGCGCTGCACCGGAAAATGAGAGTGGCGGTGCGCAGAATCCCGCCTCTGTTCCTTTGACCTGGCCAGGCTTCTCGATGCAGTGGATGAGAGGCAGGGCACCCTATACCCCAGAGAATCGGCGGTCCGGCACGGCACGGGATCGGAGAATCCTGGCCAGGGTGTTTCAGTGAATTCAGGGAATGTGGGTATATTTTGGGAACAAGAGATACCTTCAGATAAAACAGTGTTTAGTTATTCATATACTTACGTGTACATTAGTCTTATGTCATGGTTTTTCTTTTCTTTAATAGTTGTTTACACAACGATTGAACTGTTCCCCACTGGGTTGTACATTGTTCCTCATATCATTCCAAATAAAAATACACTAAGAACCAGTGTTTCAATTTATCCTTTGGTGGTCAATGTGATATTTTAATTGCAATGTAATGTCCAACTGCAAGGGCAGATAGGACCTGGGCTTAGCATCTTATTGAAACAGTAAAATGTGGTCAGCAAGTCTGGAAGAGTCAATACTCAGATATGTATTGTCAGATCACATAAATTATGTCCTGGAATAACTGTTATCTGCACTATAGTCTGTCAGTCAGCATATGACAACACTAAAGATATCCAGTGCTGACCTCTGCTGTATCATCTATAAGCATTATGTAAGTCTCTCACATATGCTCCTGCTTGTGGCTACGGTGTTTCGTAAGCCTCCAGGATGCAGTTTTAATACAATTGGAGAATAGCTACTCACATCCCAGTGAACGGAAGATTCAGAGGGTTCACATGAGCCCATTGTTTTATGTTCATTCAGATTGGTGAGCCTCAGAAGTAAATGCCCTCCATGCGTAGAATACCAGGTGAGCTGCTGATTAGCATTCATGTGAGCAGTTATTCTGCGCCATGTCAAGGTGCACAAGTGACAGTAGACAATAGTCCTCCGAAAGGGAAGGGATTTCGGTGATTACTATGAAAGAAACTCATGAGATAGAGACAGGTGGAACAGGATGATTTTTAATAACTTAAATTGATAGATAGGTTCAGTAAGTGTTGTGGCACAGCTGGGACATGTACTTCCCAAAGTATTTCTACCAATTATTATGGATAATGTTCCATAGTAAAACTACAACATTACCAAAAGCAAAATTGTTCAGTGCTCTCACGTATTATTAGAACAAGCGATTACATTGTTAAAATCCTATGTAATTTCAATTGATGGACATTCTGTTCTTCAAATTCAAAGTCACTTTGCACAAATAATTTGATAATTCAATTTTTGCAAACTAAATTAATACATTTCATTTAACATTCAAGTTGCTTCATTCAATATTCTGAATAATTTTAAAGAACAAAAAACATTAATATTAATAATTATTAATAGTCTTTTTCAGCTACAGATAAGATAATGAAGTGCTTTTTAATTTAACATACAGCTGTAATAAAATGTGCTGTCAAAGGAAGAAATGTGATAGGTTCAGGTGAGGTATTCCATCAGAATCAATGGCAATCAGCCCACTGCCATATCCTTGCTCTAGCAAAACTAATTGAAACTGCAGTCACAGTATAATGCACCTTAAATATTCTACAGTTGCAGATCTCAATAGGATCAAATCCTCACTCCCTCATCTTCTTTATCTATTTGCTGCCCCTTGGCAACATCAGCTTAAGACATGGGGTTAGGTTTCATATTTACAACCATGATATCAGCTGTACCACCGACCCACCTACTGCTCGTCTTTGACGGCTTCTCTGACATCCGTTCCTGGATGGGCTGCTATTTCCTCCAGTTAAACACTGGGATAATTGAGGCTATTGTTTTCGTCGCCACCCCCTCAGCATCACAGAATTTTCAGTGCAGAAGTAGGCCACTCGGCCCATCGAGTCCGCACCGGCTCTTGGAAAGAGCAACCTCACTTCCACCCTATCCCCATAACCCAGTAACTCCACCCAACACTAAGGACAACTTTGGACACTAAGGGCAATTTAGCATGGCCAATCCACCTAACCTGCACATCTTTGGATTGTGGGAGGAAACCCACGCACACACGGGGAGAACGTGCAGACTCCGCACAGACAGTGACCCAAGCTGGGAATTGAACCTGGGACCTGGAGCTGTGAAGCAGTTGTGCTAACCACTATGCTACCATGCTGCCCTTATTTGCATCAATTGCATTTCCCATTTCCTGAGGTTGAACCAGACTTGTTGCAACCTTGCTGTCCAATTTGACCCACGGCTGAATTAATAACCCCAATTCCTCTCCCATCATACAATCTACTTTCGTTCCACTGCATCACACCCATCTGCCTTGGTGCAGCCCACCTGTGAAAAATTGCATTAACGTCATTGTCACTTCCAGGCTTGACTATTCCACTCTTCGCCTGGTTGGTATTCTGTCATTCATCTTCCAAAAACTTGAGGCTGAATTTTATCTTGTTGCCACCCAACCAACTTTTTAGCTGGTCTCACCCATAAAATCCAACCCGACAGCTAATCAAAAACTCTGATGCCAAATTCCTATTTTGCACTGAGTCCTGGTCACGCTTCACCAGTGCTCACTGGCTAACAAATCACTCCACCCAAAGACTTTCCTTAGAAATTGCCCTTTCACCTACTCGTCTTACCCCATATCTTCTTCTTTTATATACATTTTTTGTCTCATAATGATCCTATGAAGGGACATTTTACATACTAAAGGCACTAATGCATGCAGGTTGATGTTAAGATGTTATAATTTGGTCAGAAGAAAACTTGATTTCACAAATGCTATATTACATTTAATGCACAGTAGTTAGCTGTATCTTTAGCTTCAAAACTAATTTTCCACACTTACCACTCTCATATCTGGGCAGATCAGGGTAAAGATTGCTGGTGGGATTCTGCTCTGAATCATGGAAAGAAAATAGCCAGTCAGGATTCATAACGGAACAAACCAGTTCCACCCATTACAACAATATTTGAACCGATCTGGTGCAGCATATTTTGTTTGGTTGATGCTAGCCTCGCTACCAAATTACATTTCCACAGGTTCTACACTCCGCACCCAGTTACAGGTCTGCCAACATTCGTAAACTGATGGAGAGAGTCACAATTTCTCAGCCAAATTCAGTGTCACTCATGATCCTCAGTGTCCAAAAGGTTAGGTGGGGCTACTGGATTATGGGGGATAGGGTGGAGACGTGAGCTCAAGTAGGGTGCTCTTTCTAAGAGCCGGTGCAGACTCAATGGGCCGAATAGTCTTCTTCCACACAGTAAATTCTATGATTCTATGATAACACCCAGTCCAAAATGGCCTGTTCTCTTGTTGGTTCCTCAACATATTGGTCCAGGAAACCATCCTGTATACACTGCAGAAATTACTCCACTATGGTATTGTGACTAAATTGACTCACCTAATCTATATGCAGATTAAAGTCACCCATAATCACAGATGTTCCTTTATTACATGCATGTCTGATTTCCTGTCTAATGCCATTCCCAACATTACCACTGCAGTTTGGTGGGCTGTATACCACTCTTACAAATATTTTGAGCCCCTTGCTGTTTCTTAACTCGACCCAGATTCCACATCATTTGTGTTAATATTTTTCATCAATATTGAATCAATATCTTCTTTAATCAACAATGCAACTCCACCACGTTTTCCTTTCTGTCTGTCCTTCCTAAAAACGTACTAAAAGCTCTCAATATTTAGTTCCCATCCTTAACCTTGGAACCATGTCTCCGTAATTCCAACTATATCATACCTCTGTACATCTATCTGCGCAACTAATTCAGCCATTTTATTTTGAATGCTCCGTGCGTTCAGGTGCAAAAACTTAAGGGTAGTCCTTTTATCATTCCTTGACCTGTCCCTACTATTTTTTAACCGTGTCATTATTTGATATAGGCCATAGTGTAATACACAATATATTATAAGTTGTTGCTTGGCTGCACAGTACTTGGATATTGTTGAAAAGAGAGACATGTTGTCTTGCACTTCAGAAATGCACTAATGCTAAATTTCAAACAATTACAACAGTTTATACAACAGGAGAAAAGGGAGCTGATTGGTAGGCAAAGCAAATTGGATTGGAAATGGCACTGCCATGTAGAAAGCAATGAGTAACTTTAGGCCCTCTAAACTTCAGGGCAATTCAGAAAAGGCACAAGGCTTTAACATATTCCTTTTTTTTTAAGAGAACTGGTCCTTGTTTATGGATATATGTCACTTCTAACAAGTGCAAATGTGCCATATTATGAGCTTAACTATCTTAAATTATTTAGAATCCTTACAGTGCAGAAGGATGCCATTTGGCCCATCGAGTCTGCACCGACCCTTTGAAAGAGTACCTCACCCAAGTTCTTTCACCTGCCCTATCCCATTAACTCCTTAATCTAACCTACACATCTTTATGGACACTAAGGGCCAATTTAGCATGGACATTCCACCTATCCTACACATCTTTATGGACACTAAGGTCAATTTAACATGGCCAATCCACCTACCCTGCACATCTTTGGACTGTGGGAGGAAACCAAAGCACCCGGAGGGAACTCATGCAGACACGCGGAGAAAATGCAAACTCCACACAGACAGTGACCTAAGGCCGGAATTGAACATGGGTCCCTGGTGCTGTGAGGCAGCAGTGCTATCACTGTGCCTGTGTTTGTTGGTGTAGCTATTAGTACACTCAGGATTGTTCAGCAATTGCTGCACAATCATGGAATCACATGGAACAGTATCTAACTGTTATTTGGGTATTGCAAGATCAGGCAGGTTGAGCATGGTCTGTGTCTGGCATTGCACCAGCATTTTTTCGAAGCTGGACACATGAATCACAGAAAGTCGCTTTGCAGGTAGAGCATGTGATTAAAAAGGCAAATGGAATGTTCGCATTTATTGCAAAAGGACACGAGTATAAAAGTAGAGAAGTGTTGTTGCAATTGTATAGGGTGTTGGTGAGACCACATCTGGAGTATTGTGTCCAGTTTTGATCTCCTTATTTGAAAAAGGATGTGGTGTCATTGGACACAGTTCAGAGGAGGTTCACCAGATTGATCCCAGGGATGAAAGGGTTGACATTTGAGGAGAGATTAAACAATTTGGGCTTATACTCACTGGAGTTTAGAAGGATGAGAGGAGATCTGATTGAGGTATATAAAACACTAAAAGGGATTGATAAAGTAAACATAGACCAAAGGGCAATCTAGAATGAGAGGTCATTTATAGCTTGAGAGGTAGCAGATT
Organism: Scyliorhinus canicula; assembly: GCF_902713615.1. NCBI lineage: Eukaryota > Metazoa > Chordata > Chondrichthyes > Carcharhiniformes > Scyliorhinidae > Scyliorhinus > Scyliorhinus canicula. The sequence goes on along the minus strand of NC_052151.1, from coordinate 162,581,810 downwards.
TAGAAAAGAGATGAGGAGGAACTACTTCTCGTAGAGAGTGGTGAATCTGTGGCACTCACTGCCCCTTCGTGTGGTGGAGTCCGAGTCATTAAATGTGGGGAAATAGACATATTTCTGATTTTTAAAAAATAGGTGAAAGGGATATAGGGAACAGGTAGTGAGGTGGATTTGAGACCAGGAAGAGATCAGCCATGGCAGAGCAAGCTCGAGGGGATGAATTGCCTACTTCTGCTCCTGATCGGATGTCTCTCCTGATCAGATCATTGCTCACTGTGTATCATAGAAACTAGCAAATGGCCAATGGCTGCCACTTTCAGATCTGAAAAGTACCCGATCTACCTTTACCCTTCCAGGATAATTTAAGTGTCTCAAAACAATTTGAACAATAGTTTTAAAAAGCCATTTCATGCTGCTACTGTGCAGTGGCTACAAGAGTGGTATTTTCCACGAATGGAATGGTGCCCAATCCAAAAGGACATTCTGCCTATCACACAATTTGAGCAAAGTTATGTATAATTTTCAATATTCATGTGATGCCAGGTGGGTAGGCCATACGTCCAAGCAACTGACTGATCAAATAAACCAGCATGTTCCTTTGGTCCTCAACCAGCTCACACTTACAAAACCAAACAAAATGTCAATGGTTAGATGTGATTCTGTGATTGGGTAGCACATACTGAATAATCATGAGTGCACAAATAGCTACACTAACAAACAATTTAATATAATCAGTCAAGCTCATAACATGGCTCATTTACTCTTGCTAGAAATGACATACATTCATATGCAGGAACGTGTTCCCAGCAAACAAAAGGAATATGTTCAAGCCTTGCATCTTTCTTTCAATTACCCGGGAGGCCTTTAGTTCCCCATTGCTTTCTCCATGGCAATGCCTTGGCCAATCAGATCTGACTTGCCAGTCAATCAGACCCTTTTATCCTGTAGTATAAATTGCTGTGATCATTTGCAATTTAACATTCTTGTGTTGTCACGATGAGTGCAAGATGAAAAGTTTCCACAACATCACCCTCTTTTCAGTAATATTATAATTTGGAATAGAATATTGAAACAGAATAACCCAAGATTTATTATTCATATGTTTGTATTAGCTTAAGTTCCACCATCATATTTTGAATAACTCATATTTGGGGTGATAATAGTTACTGTGGATAAATATATTAATATATAAACCATGGGTTAAGTTTCACCCTGAAGGAAGGAACTGTTTCAGCCAACATTGACTATGGTGGGGGCTCCAGTCATTGTCGTATCTATATCGCACAGGAACTTCTCACCTCCAAAATGTTAAACAATTGACACAAAATTACTTTGTAAATGCAATGACTGCTGTTGCAGAGGCAAAAGCAGCCATTTGGTGCAAGCAATGGCCCACTAACAGCCATAAAATAAAAGATCAGGTCATTAAGTTTGTCCATGACTGAAGTAGGAATGTTGTCAGGGGAACATCCTATATAGTTCAAGTTATAGGACAAGATCATCAACATTCCCAGAGTTAAGTCAGATGGGACCTCAGTACAAGGACTGCACTTGTCATCATGTAGCATTGCATTGGAGTGTGTCAGCTTCGATTATGAATTCAAACTATGGTCTATATGGAGGCATTTATGACTGGGGTCAAACATACACTCCTCTTCCCCGAACACAAAAGGCAAGTTGAAATACAACACATTATAATGAGACCATTAGAGATACCTCCTAATCCTCCTTTCACAGATTGCAGTGTACGCTGTGGTCTGGGTGAAGGTCTTTGTGATTCTTTGCCCTGTAAAATGAAAGAAAATGATGAAATTACATTTGTACATCCTCCGCGATGGTAGAGCCCATCATGTGAGGATAAAAGATAGGGCTGAAGCATTTCCAAGAGCTTCAGCTTGAATGGCCGACTGGATGATGTATCTCAGTCTACTTCTCAGATCCACACTATCACAGATACCAGTCCCTGATAATGTTCTAAGTGGTATGTAGGAACAATGTTCCGATCCAGTTAGGGACTGAACATTTAAAACGATATCTGAATATCCTGTTTAACCAATAGAACTACACCACAATGGGCAGCATGGTGGCGCCGAGGTCCCAGGTCCGAACCCGGCTCTGGGTCACTGTCCTTGTGGAGTTTGCATATTCTCCCCGTGTCTGCGTGGGTTTCGCCCCCACAACCCAAAGATGTGCAGGCTAGGTGGATTGGCCACGCTAAATTTCCCCTTAATTGGAAAAAATGAATTGGATACTCTAAATTTATTATTAAAAAAAGAACTAAACCACAAGATTTCACTTTTTTAAAACAAAACAAACATGTATATAAAAGAATTAAACAAAACAAGTAATATTAACTTAACAACATTGTTATGCACTCAGATTTGCTTCCTTCTACTGCCACCCCCACACCCCCTTGCCCTAAATAATTATCTTATCAGACACATAAATCTTTTAAAAAGTGGGCGGGGGGAGATGGCACGGTGGCACAGTGGTTAGGACTGTTGCCTCACAGCACCAGGGACCCGGGTTCAATTCCAATCTTGGGTCACTATCTGGAAAATCTGCACGTTCTACCCGTGTCTGCGTGGGTTTCTTTCGGGTGCTCCGGTTTCTTCCCACAGTCCAAAGATGTGTGGATTAGGTGGATTGGCCATGCTAAATTGTCCCTTAGTGTCCAGGGATGTGTAGGTTAGGTTATGGGGATAGGGTGGAGTGGACATGGGTAAAGTGCCCTTTTGATGGGTTGGTGCAGACCAGATGGGCTGAATGGTCTCCTTCTGCACTGTGGAGATTCTATGATTCTATGAAAAGTTACTTATTTCTCTCGGGACCATTCAGAGGGATTGTATGGCACAATCCCTCTGAAGAATGTTCTCAGCTCCAGCTATTCTCGGATGTAAAACTTTCAATTATATCTCAATACTGTGGAGGCGTTAATCACTTTTCCAATCCTTCTAAATTTCATTAAGTTAATCTGTTGGTTATTTTCTTTTGCAGTAAGAGACTGATAAAGGCTACTGTAGATTATCCCAGTAACCTCAAACCAGGCCATAAGACCACAAGAAATAGGAGCAGAATTAGGCCATCCGACCCATCGAGCCTGCTGCCCCATTCGATCGTGGCTGATATGTTCCTCATCCCATTCCTCTGCCTTCTCTCCATAACCCTTGATCCCCTTCTTAATCAAAAAAACACCAAATTGAGAAGGTGCTTGGGTGCTGTTACATGCATGGCATCAGACCAAGAGTTGGAAGGTGGAATCAGACAGAATAGTTCTATTTTGGAAATTGAGAAGTAGGCAATTTACCCTCTTGAACCTGCTCCACTGTTCAATGTGATCATGGCTGATCTCACCCTGGCCTCATCTCGACTGTCCTGCCCGTTCTCTGCAACCCTTCAACACATTACTAATTAAAAATTAGTCTAACTCCACCTTAAATTTACTCACCGGCCAAGCATCCACCCCACTTTGGGGTACCGAATTCCACAGATTCACGATCCTTTGGGAGAAGTAGTTTCTCCTCATCTCCATTTTAAATTTGCTATTCCCTTATCCTGAGACGATGACCTCTCGTTCTAGAATGCCTCACAGGAAGGAACATCTGCTCCACGGCGACTTTATCCATACCTTTTGTTATCTAGAGAGCTATTGGCCTACACCGTTCAATCTCTCATCATAAGACAGACACCACTGGCTGGATTCTCTGTTCCTTCGACTAAGTGTTGAAGCCAGCGCAGTATTCGTGGGACTTCTACAACAACAAAACTGGTGCCGCACCTGGACCAATTCAGCGACTATTGAGGGGCTAGCGCAGGCGCCATAAAGAACACAATCCAATGAGAAACAGTGCGGGATTCGCCGGTTTCGCTATTAACACTCAGGAGGCTGACAAGCTGCAGCTGCAGATACACACTTTACTCCCACGCAACATCCCAGCCAGCAAGATGTCAGCAAAGAGGGCAGCACCACGTTTCAGTGATGCCGAGCTGGAGCTCCTCCTGTACTCGGTGGAAGAGAGGCAGGTCACCCGCTAACTCGGCCTGGGAAGGAGGCTGCCAGCTGCTATCATTCGGCGTGCATGGGTACAGGTGCCAGAGGCGGTCAGTGCCATAAGTAACACCATCCGCACACGCCTGCAGTGCAGGAAGAGACTGCACGACCTCCTCAGGGTGAGTAGGCAGCACTGTGCCTCCAGCACCACACACGCGTAACCCGACCCACCTCCCCACTCGGAGGGCGTACGAATCCCCACCCTGCACTGTTTTGTTACCTGTGTGGTAGGTAACATGTGCTACTCCATCCAGTTACAGCAGGGGCTTCCGGAAGAAGGCTCAAAGTCGTCCAAAAGTTTACGTAAGGTTTATTGAGTAATAGAACTTAACAACTGCGTGAGTTCTTACTTTAAGAACTATACTAGTGGAAAGGTTACAACTTTTACATACAGCAACTAGGCCTGGCCACACTAGCAGCCCTGGGCTAAATCTCTGCTTCTGCTCTCCTCACAGTCTAATCAGCCAAAGAGACCGGAGGGCTGCTTGCTTCTCCTTTTATACCCGCCAGTGCTGCCCCCTAGTAATCTTTCCATTTCCCATCAACGCCTTCTGTACATACCCATGTAAAGATCACTACATGCACCACATACTGGCACCCATACCGGCCACCATGGCCAGGTGCCCTGGCCACTCAGACCACCAGCTACCCATCCCTGTGCGGCATGCGTTGGACTGTCTAACACTGTCCATTGTCATTTTTGGCTCCCATCCCCAGGACAACACCGCCCAAATCGCCGGGAGCGGAAGGAAACTGGAGGGAGTCTGCCGGACCTGCAGCCCCTCATCATGGCTGGGCAGAGGGCCCTGGACCAGCTCGGCAGCCCCGAGGAAAGGGAAGCCACCGGAGTGGAGGTCGGCCACGGGCAAGGAAATGAGACCCTGCTCAGTTGTGGTTCCCCATGCCATGTGCCAATCATTCCCGCTCCCCCCAGCAACACCCCCACACCATCCTCACACTCACCCCCATCCTCACCCCTACCACCCCCACTCCTCCTCGGCCAGCAGTTTAACCATGCGTCTTGTCTTGTGTCTTGCAGGACCTGCTGGTGATGGGGCGGGTCCATCTGGTGTCCCCCACACCCAGCCAGTGCCACAGCCGGATCAACGAGAGACCCTGGACACCCCCGAGCTCGAGTCCGGGGATAACTGGATTTCTCATAACAGCTGTCTCCAACACTCTCCACCATCTCAGAGACACTCACCTAGGTTGGGCACTTTAGTGAAGAGGCACCGAGTACACTCTTTGGTGCGCACTACACAGCAGGTACATCAGGTTGAAGTAAAAACACCCGAGGGGGTGGACATTTGGAGGGCAGGCCGACCCCAGGGACTGGCTGCCGTCCAGAAGGGTTTTGGGCTTCTGGAATGGACAGTACCATCTATGGTGGCGATACAGTCAGAGAGCCAGGGACTACATCAGGGGTTGTCAACGAGCATCCAGCACCTGCAGGTGAAGTTGGAGGAGTCCTATCGCGTGCAGGAGCAGGAGGTGGTGCCAGCTATGCGTGCCACCCAGGCCAACACTGCATGGGTGACGTCCGTGGTGGAGGCACTGGTCATGGCCATGGATTAGCATGTCCTTGGCCTCAGGCATTCTGTGCATCCGTCTCACAGGGAACCATGTGCAGAGCCACTTGGACATGACAGCGCTGCTCCTGAGCGTGGCCCCGTCATGGTTGGTAACGTCAGCGGCATTGTCCAGGCACTGGCCGCCGTGGTGCGGACCCAGAGGAAAGTGGCCCAGTCCCAAAGGGAGATAGAGCAGTCACTGGCTGATGTGACAGACCCAGAATATGGTGGCACATTCACAGCGTGATGTGTCACAGGTGGTCCACTCCCCATCCTCCATGCACGAGTGTGCAGACCCTGGCCAAGGTGAGAGCAGGCCTCCAGGACAGTCAGCGCCAGGTGGCAGGTAAACCTCATGGGATAGCTCCGCTCACACTCCTGTTCAACAGAGTAGCCCATCTGGCGCCCTGAAGGAGGAGGAGATGATGGGGCCCTTGCCGGTGACTCCCACAGGGGAGGGGCCGGAACATCGCAGCACCTCGGCTCCCCCCGTCTCCGTCCGTGGCACATCTGGTGGGCAGAACAGTGCGGCACCACACCACCTGGGACACCCAAGCAGCAGTCGGGCCCATCCAGGCCCAGTCGCCCCTGAAAACTACCGCCAACGGGGACCCAGGTCATGGGGCGGGAATCACAGCAGGCCGCCTCCATTCTTGAAATGCTGTGTGGGGATTCACCTAGATGTAGGGCTCGTAACGCCAGAAGGTTAGACACTAGTTAAGGTGGCATGGGTACAGGGCACAATTTGATTCTAGGCGCTAGGGCACGTATATGTATATATTTGTGCACATTGAACTGTTACAACCTGCCACAGATCTCCGTCAGATGAGTTTGAGGGGTGGGTTGGTCTGGGCGGGCCAGAGAGGAAGCGCGAGGGTGGGGGAGATGGGCAAACACTGTGGGTGGGCTGGGTTCTCCACCCTACCGACCCACTCCCTACACCCCCACCCTGCGACCGTCCCCACAATTGCCACCCCAGAGATCCGATGGGACCGTGTGATGGATTGACCAGTTTGCATGCACCCAGGTGGACATTAGAAAATGCTACAGTGGGTGATGTTGAGGATATCGCACGACAATCGCCAGGCAGGAATGTTCCCTTCCAGTCGGGGAACACTTCAGCAGTCAAGGGCATTCATCCTAAACGTTCTCCATGGCAGCCTTCAGGACACGCGACAACACAAAATCCGCGAGCAGAAAATTATAGCCAAATTCCGCACACGTGTGTATGGCCTCAACCGGGATCTTGGTTTCATGTCGCATTACATTCACCCCCCACCATCTGGCCTGGGCTTGCGAATTCCTACCAACTGTCCTAGCTTGAGACAATTCACACCTCTTTAACCTGGCGTTACCCCTATCTCTGGATCTGTAAAGACTTAATTACCTGCAAATGCTTGCATTCAAAGCATTGTCTTGAATCTTTGACTATATATATGTTTCTGGAATATACCTCTTCATTCACCTGAGGAAGGAGCAGTGCTCCGAGAGCTAGTGATTTGAAACAAACCTGTTGGACTTTAACCTGGTGTTGTAAGACTTCTTACTGTGCTCATCCCAGTCCAACGCCGGCATCTCCACATCATTTCTGTGATGTCGTAGCCGGCTCTAGTCTACCCTCAAACTAAACTTTAAGCTAACTATCCCTCGTTTACAATTTGTCCAATGAAGTAAGCCCACATGCAGCTTTATAGCTCTCTCTTCTACTCTGAGTCCAGTCAAAAATATGGGTAACCTTTTGAACTGCCATTTTTTTTAGATGCTCTCGCAATCATTAATGTCCAACACTTTAATTACCTTACCTTCACAACAAAAATCTTGCCAGAACTAAACATTACCTCTGAAATATTATCAACAATAAACTAGATATTCACAAGAGAGATTGGCTCATTAACCCTTTGAGCCTGTTTGACTATTCAACGAGATCATGGTTGATCTGTATCCTAAGTCCATATACCTGTCCTTGCTCCATATCCTTTAAGACGTTTAGAAAAACCATCAACTTCAGATTTAAAATTAACAACTGATGTAGCATCATATATCATTTGCAGAAGAGGGTTCCAAACTTTTACCATCCTTTATGTGTAGAGGTGCTTCCTTAAGTTCACTCCTTAAAGATCTGGCTCTAAGCTTTAGACGATGACCCCTGGTTCTAGACTCCCCAACCAACGGAAATTGACTTGTGCTCCAGAACCAGCTGACAAAGTGGAAAATTCCCCAGGCATATTCACGCACAAAAATCCAATCTGGCCAATTGCTACCCCATTAGCCTCCTGGAAAGACACAGGCTTCTGTTATCACCGGAGCCTGAAGGGGGCAGCACGGTAGCATTGTAGATAGCACAATCGCTTCACAGCTCCAGGGTCCCAGGTTCGATTCCGGCTTGGGTCACTGTCTGTGCGGAGTCTGCACATCCTCCGTGTGTGTGCGTGGGTTTCTTCCGGGTGCTCCGGTTTCCTCCCACAGTCCAAAGATGTGCAGGTTAGGTGGATTGGCCATGATAAATTGCCCTTAGTGTCCAAAATTGCCCTTAGTGTTGGGTGGGGTTACTGGGTTATGGGGATAGGGTGGAGGTGTTAACCTTGGGTAGGGTGCTCTTTCCAGGAGCCGGTGCAGAATTGATGGGCCGAATGGCCTCCTTCTGCACTGTAAATTCTATGAAGAAAGGATATGCGATTAATGTTTATAATTTTCTTTTTGAGTATTATTCACTTCTTAATTGTTAACTAAATTTAATTGCAAATTGATAGAAAATGTGTTCAACAGTGGCACTTATTCAATAACCTTTTCACCGGAACTCAGTTTCTGTTCTGCTCAGAGACTCTGCTCCAGGCTCATTACAGCTTTATTTAATTATGAAAGTTGAATTCCAGAGGTGAAGCAAGAGTGATTGAGCCTGACACCAAGGCAGCATTTGACTGAGTTCGGCACCAGATGCACCATGTGAAGTTGGGTGAAAATTGGATGCAAAATTGACGACTCCAAGTTTAGGATGGGAGGTCGAAAAGATACCAATATAGTCATCAACTTACCAGAAAAATAGGCAAAATTGGGAACCCGAGTAGGCCTGCAACAAATAGTGTTTCTAGTAACGCACAAAAAAAACAGGCACAGCTGGGACTCATATGGGCTTCAATAGCGATACCTTTTATTTGGAGGACGTGAGTGGAGTCAAAGGAGAAACTGTTCTACGTGAGAACAGTTTCAGCCAGAGGGCCGGTGATGGTGGTTGAAGGGCAATGGTTGGACCTCCATTCAAAGATTAAAAAATAGCAAGCCCTCAACCTGTCCTGGTGTGGGATGGAGATACAGAGGCAGGATGGCCATGGTGTAAAGAAGACAGTTAGGGCCAATAAACTGGATAAACTGTTTAAGTGGGGTTAACTTGGCTAATCTGTCAAAACTGAAGCCTCACAAGCAGAAGGTTGTGGGTTCAGTTCCCACTTATGCACTTCAGCATATATTCCAAAATGATATTTTGGTACAATCCTGAGGGCATGTTGCATTGTTGGAGGTGTCTTGAGAAGTTAAATGAAGGTTTTGCTTGCCTATTCAGATGGACATAAAATATGCCTCAGCATTTTTCAAAGAACAGCATAGACGTTGATCTAATGATCCGACCAACACTAATCTTTCAACCAACATAATCAAAAAGATCAACTCTTACCACATTTGCTTCTTATGGAACTTTACGTGAATTAAATGCCAAGTTTCCCTGCACAATAGCAACCAGAGTTTAAGATTAATTTGTTGCCTGTGAAGCACTTTGTGAAATCCTGAGAACATGCTATGAACGCTGTATAACTCTAACTACTTTATTTTCTTATATTTTACTGCTCAACAGTATCAAAAACAAAATCAAAACTTTCTCAAATCATTAAGAAAAGTGCTGGAAGTACAGACTAGACTTTCGACTTGACCACCTGGGCAGAGCACAAGATGATCGATCGGTGGACAGATTTGAATACAGCTAACATAACAATTAAGATTTGCCTTCCATGGTGTTAATAAAAGCCAATGGGTTCTGTTAGGAGCTTTTCTTTTCTTCATTTGGCCCAGGTGCTAATATTATACTGGCACAGTAGCACAAATTTATGGCTGCACAGCGCCAGGGTCCCAGGTTCGATTCCCCGCTGGGTTACTGTCTGTGCGGAGTCTGCACGTTCTCCCCATGTCTGCATGGGTTTCCTCCAGGTGCTCCGGTTTCCTCCCACAGTCCAAAGATGTGCATGTTAGGTGGATTGGCAATGCTAAATTGCCCTTAGTGTCCAAAAAAGGTTGGGAAGGGTTGTTGGGTTGCAGGGATGGGGTGAAAGTGAGGGCTTAAGTGGGTCGGTGCAGACTCGATGGGCCGGGTGGCCTCCTTCTGCACTGTATGTTCTAAATAAATAGTGAAAATTCACCTCCATGTTTTTTATCGTGCAACTCACAGTGACATTAAAATAAAGATAATTTTAAACTTAAACATACTTGTTGATTTTTGTTAAATATCTTTTTAGTTGTCACTGTTCTGGTCATTCTTCAAATTATGATTATGTCACATTTAATAATAAAGGTTAAGTTTATGCACTGAGAAAGTAAAAGGGACATAGGTCAATTTAAGGGACTTTTCAGCTACAATCCATGGGCCCCCATTTTGGATGTGGAAATATTTTGGGATAGCACGGCTTTGAATTGGCCAAAATACTAAAAATAGTAAAAATGCTGGCTTGGTAATTTATTCAGGTAACCTTCAGAAAATGGAAATTGTGGCACCACTGGATTACTGTGAGCCCAGAAAAAGAATGAAGTTTGAAATGACCTTGGATTCAGGAATATAGATGGTGTAGAATCGCACAGGATCTCAAAAGGATTCTTTTCAAAGATAGGTAGAACCAGCTTTAGCAAATTGACCAGGATACGCTTTGCTGACTAACCAGTGAAACTTGTTCGAAAGGCATATTGCGCTGAGAATGCAGGATTATTATAAACTTTGGATAAGCAAGTGTAATCTACATAAATGTTTCTCCGCTCCCTATAGTTAGTCAAGTTATTTTGAAGTGCAGTCACTTTTATTATGGAGAAAGATGGACTGCCAATTCAGGCACAGCAAGATCCCAAATACCACAGTCAATTTTAGAGATTGTTGGCTGATGAATAAAAGTTAACCAGGAAGCTGGGGGATCTTCCCTGATCTTCTTTGAATAATGCCATGAAATCTTTTACGCCCACATGATAGGGCAGATGAGGCTTTGGCTTACCATTTCATCCGAAAGGCAGCATCTCCAGCATGAACCACTCTCTTAGTTACTACACTGGCATCAGCCTAGATTATGTGTTCAAGTCTTGGACATGGGGCTTGAACACATGTCCTTCTGACTCAGAGGGAAGGAGAATACCGCCAACTGATCCAAGACTAACGCCCGAGTTAATGTAAATGGCACTAAGAGAAATGGTTTTTCTACATTCTCTGAGTTAATTATCCATAAGATAGCTTGAAGGAGTATAGGCAACATTTTGATTGTTCAGGATTTGGATTAAGTAAAGTTATTTTGAAGCTAAAATACTCCTTGCAACAACTTGTGTTTTAAACATTGTGACATTTACTAATGGAGAAGCAGTCTAAAATACAACTCTTAAAAACACGTTACCCATTATAAAGTTCCTAAAGACAGTTGGTCACAATCCAATGCATCCAAGCAGCTGGTTCATGTGAAATCACTACTTTGAGTCTGACAGAGAAATCGGACTGATGGCTGAATGAAAAAAAGCACTCCTATTTTGTACGTAACAAAACAGATCACTTACCTTTGCTTGTGCTTTTGTTACTTTTCTCTTATTCCCACGCTGTTCTTCCTTTTGGTACTGTTCGGTGAAAACCTCCAGTATTTCATACAGTTCTTGGGCTACAGCTGGAGGCGCGACATCTCCATACAAAATTGAGCATGCTCGGATGTCCTGGCAGTAAAACCTATTAAATAAATGTTTTCACCGTCAACATTTTTCAGACAAGTAGAATATTCTGCATTATACACTGTTGCATAAATGTGAAATTATTTTATATTGAAAACTTAACCTAAAACTCAAACAGTACATTATCGGCATGTGTACATTATGGGCTGGATTCTCCGGTCCCCCGCTGTGTGTTACTCGGCAACAGGTTTCCCACCACTTTTCAATGGGATTTCCCATTGAAGCCACCCCAACGCCACTGGGAAACCATCGGGCAGGGGTGCGCTGCCAGTGGGAACCGAGAATCCCAACGGCTGGAGAATTCCGGCCTATATTTTTAATGAGTTATCAATACATAGAGGTAAAAGTCATCTCACATCTTTTAGTTAAGGTAGTAAGTCTACATCAAATTATAGAAATGTACAGTATCAAAGCCTTGTCAAAAGCCTTCTGAAAGTCTAAATAAACACCCACTGATTCTCCCTGGTCAACTCCAATAGGTACATCTTCAAAGAATCCTAGTAGATTTGTCAAGCATGATTTCCCTTTTGTAAGTCCATGCTGACTTTGTCTGATAATACCACTGCTTTCCAATTGCTGTGCTATGAAATCCTTGATAATGGACTCCAGCAACTTCCCTACTAGCACAGTGGTTAGCACTGATGCTTCATAGCTCCAGGGACCCGGGTTCAATTCTGGTCTCGGATGACTGTGTGGAGTTTACACTTTCTCCCTGTGTCTGCGTAGGTTTCCGCCGGGTGCTCTGGTTTCCTCCCACAATCCATAGATGTGCAGGTTAGGTGGATTGGTCATGCCAAAATTCTCCCTTGGTGTCCAAACAGTTAGGTAGGGTTACTGGGTTACAGGGGTAGGTTGGAGGTGTGGGCTTAAATAGTGTGCTCTTTCCAAGGGCTGGTGCAGACTTGATGGGCTGAATGGCCTCCTTCTGCACTGTAGGGATTCTATGATGCTACTGACGTTAGGCTCACTGGTCTATAGTTTCCTGTTTATTCTCTACCTCCCTTTTTGACATCAACAATGCTGATGATTATTCACCAGCTAAGTGAAACTTTAATTCAATAACACTTTGGGCAGCACGGTAGCATGGTGGTTAGCATAAATGCTTCACAGCTCCAGGGTCCCAGGTTCGATTCCCGGCTGGGCCACTGTCTGTGCGGAGTCTGCACGTCCTCCCCGTGTGTGCGTGGGTTTCCTCCGGGTGCTCCGGTTTCCTCCCACAGTCCAAAGATGTGCGGGTTAGGTGGATTGGCCATGCTAAATTGCCCGTAGTGTCCTAAAAAAGTAAGGTTAGGGGGGGGGGGTTGTTGGGTTACGGGTATAGGGTGAATACGTTGCTCGGCACAACATCGAGGGCCGAAGGGCCTGTTCTGTGCTGTACTGTTCTATCTACTTGTTGATCAGAAGTGAAAAAAGTGTTTACAATTAAGAACAAATGCAAAATAAAGATTTTATCTGTAGGTAGATAGTGCCAGATGAAAATATGCATGTAAAACATAAAGAATATAATACAAGACCGTACAAAATATAGTGACACAGTTAACATATGGAAAAAGCGTATTTTCCTTTCTGGACAGCAAGTCTAACTGTTGTGTGCTTTGTCACCACTTGGTGTCTCTCTTATATCTCCTTCTGAAATTGCTTGCTCATTGTGTGAATAGTTCCAAGACCAGAACCTGGTCTTGTGATGCAGCCTGCCAACATAACTGTGTCATTGGATTTTTGTGCAATATGTTGCGCATAACTAATACAATGCTTTGAACAAAGAACACTTTTTGGGTCTAACTGCAACTTACTTGCGATTAGTCTCTTTTCTTTCAATCAAGCAAGATCCTTCTAATGAAATTCCAGCAAACAAGCCTCGTGACTTGCAGTAGGTGTACACTGCGGCTGAACTTCTTATAGCAACATCTCCCTCTAAGTTTCTGGAAAACAACACATTTTTACAAGATGTTTACAAACAGCACAATAAATCAAATTGAAAAATGCTTCGGGGTGGCACTATTTCACTTTGTGTTCAGTCACAATGGTGTCAGCCTTGACTCAGTATTGCTTCCAAGTCAACATGTTCCACGTTCCACTCCAGAGAATTGAGCGCATTATTATCACAATATTGCTGAATTGTTGGGAGTACTCTCTTTTAGATGCGGGTGTCGAACTGAGACCATTTGCCTTCACATGGATATAAAAGATTCCATGGCACCAACGAACATGACTAAAACAGATGATATGATGGTCGTCATATTGTTTTTTGAGGGATCATGCTGTGAGAAATTTAACTTCCATGTTTCGCTACATGACAAATTGATTACATTTCAAAAGTAACAAATGGCTGTAAAACACTGAGTCATTGCGGTCTTGAAAGTTGCTAAACAATTGCGAGTTCTTCCTTTAATGAATCAATGTTCAAGACCTTTGGCGCAGGATATATAATTAAGGGTTATGAATATGTAAGTTTTCTTTTTAATAATACTTAATGTCATAAGAATTTCATGAATCTTGTAAGGATGGTAGGACACTGCAATTATGTCATTGGTCTAATTTGCTGCTATAAATTAATTCCCAATATCCTATTAATGCTACTGCTTAAGACTGCACCACTGCCTTGCTACCAAGCTGCCCATTTGACATTAAGTCATGGATCAGTAAGGACTTTCATCAACCAAAAGTAATCAAGGTTAAAGGAATCCTTTGCAGTTTCTGCCAAAAAGGATAAAGCCCAGCCATCTGTTCTGCTCAGGCCAAACCTGACACTGCAAAAATCATGAAGTTATGTGATTCAAACCCTGTGTTGCAGCTCCCACCAGGCCTGCTTATTTCCACCTAGGCAACACCAAAGTTTCTTATGCAGCATCTTCCAAACCCATGACCGCTACCATCTAGAAGGACAAAGGCAGCAGATACCTGGGAACACCACTTGTAGATGTGCCTGTCTCCGAGAACCAAATGGGACCAAGAGCCAGTGATCATCCCAGTGGATGGAGTCCCCGGCCGAGCAGAATACATCATGGAGCCATGTAGTAAAGACGTAAAGGCAGCGAGGCCAGTGGTCTCTGTACCATTGTTCCTTGTTATCAATAATAAACTCTGTTTGTTCCTATGAAGAGCCTCCGCCTGTTGGCTGCAAAGCCACCACATTGGCAATGAGGATAAAAACAATTATGGGGACATGTGAATATTCAGTTAAACTGAAGCCTGAAGGAAGGAAAGATTCACCCGAATATCAGTTAGGCGAATAGTTAAAGCCAGGCCCTGAGGGACAGACTCAGATAAAAATTAAATTGGCTAGGGCAGTCAGAAGTTTGATAAATGTAGGAAAAAGACAAACAAAGAAAATATTATCCTCAGAAGCAAGAGGTGTGATCCCAAGTTTAAGATAAAGGGAACTGAAGGTAAAAGAGAAAAAAAACAAGGAAAAGTGAGAACAGGGAGCAATGTTAAGAGTAAAAAGAGGAAAAGCCTCAAGGAACTGCAGAACCTGGTCCCAAAGCTGTGGGAAAGTGAAGAGGCTGAGACTCTAAGCTCCATATCTGAACAGTGAGGGGAGGGGGTCCAGGCAGTGATCCCTAAATTGGTGGACTGCAGGCAGCAAAGGTCTTAGATTTTTGGCAGAGAAGAACTCCAAAAAGTTTTAAATACAGCCCTGTGAATATTGAGAGTGCTGGATCAGTTGATGAACCTGACAAAAAAATAAAATGGCATATCAGGAGAAAACTTAGCTGAGAGGCTTAGAAGAGAGCTGCGAAGATCATTGAGAAAGTTTTCCACCTCAAAGGAAAGAAGAGAAGTGAAGGAAGAGAGATGAAACAGTTTAATTGGGTATCCATAAGGAGGACCTGCAGGTTCCCGCCAAATCTGCTGAAGCGTGGGAAAGCCCAGACAGAGAGAGAGAGAAACAGTAGCTGTGAGCCAAAAACAGGTTTTGGCAGTCTTAAAGCAGTAATGCACAAAGGCGGCATGTGGCACAGTGGTTAGCACTGGGACTACGGCACTGAGGACTCGGGTTCAAATCCCTGGGTCACTGTCCATGCGGTGTTTGCACATTCTCCCCGTGTCTGCGTGGGTTTCATCCCCACAACCCAAAGACCTGCAGGTTAGGTGGATTGGCCACGCTAAATTGCCCCTTCATTGGAAAACAAAAATTGGGTACTCTAAATTTATTTTTAGAAAAAGGAAACAAAGCAGTAATGCATTTAAAGTTGTGCAACATTAATACAACAACCACCAGAAGGAACAAAGAATAGAAAAGTCAGAGAAGACCCCAGATAGAGGGCACCTTTAAAAAGGGGTTTCATAAGCAATTGACAACCTCAGAGAAGGTAGCGAAGACCTTGAGGAAAAGGCAACACTGGAGTTCAGAGGAGGTAATAAGTCCACAACGGAGAGGCAATGCCAGACTCAGAATAGGCAGTAAAAGAAACCCCAAAGGTGATGGTGCAAAGTCGACCCTGACCCCGGGGATAGGGGGCAACGAGATTCAGTTGCATTCTGTCCCTTTGTATTGTAACGAGGAGTTCCTTGGAAATTTTGGCAATGAACAACAAACAAACGATAAAGCTGCAATCAGTCAGAAAGTAAGGCCAGCCACAGCAAAAGGAGAGCTAAGATTGAAGAGAAAAGAGTTGGGTAAACCTACCTGGAGACTGCAGCAAATAGGAAATGAGTTAAAAGTTTGCCCCTGGTCTAAAAAAGAAACAGCCCATCTTTATCAAAGTCACTATGCCAAAGGTGGAAGTTGCTAGGGAATCTATCAAGGCCAGTGAGAAACAGTACAACATTCACCAGCCAGCAGAAGTGCAACTAGAGTTAGAACCAGTTGAGTGTTGAGAAAAAAGCACAAGCAGAGCTCAACGACAGAGGTCAGAATGAAACTTGAGTAGTGCCAAGGAAATCCTATTGTAATGGAGACTGTCAGTTTTACGATGAGTGAGAGAAATGCCAATCTCAGGGTGAAATACATCAAAGATGTAATCCATGCCATTCATGTAGGACATCCTGTATCATCTATTGCAAAGTCTCCTCCAAGTCACTCACCAACCCAACTTGGAAATATATTGCTGTGCCTTCACTGTCGATGAGTCAGAATCCTGAAACTGCCTCCCTGCTTAGGTGTGCCTACACCTCAAGGTCTGCAGTGGTTCAAGAAGGCAACTTACCACCACCTTCTGAAAGGCATCCAGGGATGGGCAATACATGCTGGCCTAACTAGTGACGCCCACATCCCGTAAATAAAAAGTCATTCGAAATTCATGAAAAATAAGATTGGCCAGTTAAAAGAGGATTTGCCCAAGAAGGAATATGAACTCCTTGTCTTACAAACCAAGCTTGAAACATTGAACTATCAAAATTCTGATTGTAAACAACACATTGAGGTTCTCAAAGAATCACTCACTGCTAAAGAAGAGAGAGCTGCCATACTTCGAATAGAGGATACCACGATGGCCTCACTGGAGAGAAATATTAGGGATTTAGAAGATGAAATTCCAATGCTGTCGCCTCATGGAGCTTAAAGTACTGACTATCGGGAAGAGGAGTTTCAGCAGATGGGAGTTTACAAGAGCTATTGTTGGGAATGCTTTGGAGATTCAATCGAATGATCAACTACCAGTCGTGTGGAAAACACAAATGAGCTTGTGAAATGGGCATTCTGCAGAGAGGCGAAAACTGCCCAAGCATTTGAGGGTGCTGTGAAGAATGTAGCAGTGGACAAGCCCAAAGGAAGAACACAGCTCTTGGGACAAGTAAGCAATTCAGGAGAGCTGCCTAATTAACATAAGAAGAAGGAAGAAATGCTGAACGTGGAAGTAGAATTCAATGCAACCACAACAAAAGCAAGGGTCCAGAACCATGCACAGCATGAGAAGGGAGAGACCATTATCAAATATTGCTATAAGAGAATGTTGGATTCGTCTTTAAAGAGACTCAAAGATGGATAAACTGAATAGATTGCAAAGGCAGAGCCAAGGACTAGAGAACGGTTTTGATATTTTTCAGCAAGAGAAAGTTATTATGGCCAGAAGAAAGCTACAGTAATCGAGGAAGAACACTGAGGAGTTCACCAAGAGTGTTAAGCTGGTGGAAAATGACAGTGGATTGAGTATTTCCTGCAAAGAGTTGGAAGTCCAGATCAGCACGCTGATGGAACATCGTTGCTGTTTCCAGGAGATAAATAGACTACGGGTAAAATTAACACACGCTGAGGAGAAGGATAAGAAACCAAGGGGAACAGCTGAAGCATCGGATACAGACAGATCAGCTCTCAATTGAGTGAGAGTTTGGGAAGGCAACAGTTCGGAAAAAACTGCAACTGAAAAGATTAGGTGTCGAGGAGAAAGCAGATGAATGGCAGAAAGACTTTTTCATGCCCAAGCAGAAGATTAGTTGGTGCAGTAGACTAAAGAAACTAGATGACATGCCAGAACAAGATTGCTGAAATTGTCACACTGGGTGCCGTTTAATGGAGATGAAACAGTGTCCCATGTAGAGCATGTTTTACCGAGCGTTTCCCGGCATTGGCAGCCCCGCCGATGCCGCATTTGGTCCCACGTCCTGTTGACGGGCTTCACTCACCAGTGAAGGAAGAGATCGGGGTGCCATTTGATCTCTAGATCCCCCACTGCGGCCTTCAGGGGGTCATCGATGCCACAAGGGAACCTTGGCACTGCCTTACTGAAACTCTGGCAGTGCCCCTGCCAGCCTGGCGGTGCCACCTGGCCACCAGAACCCCCCCACCCAACTAAGTTGCAGTATGCTTGGTCCACGTTTGTGGAAATCAGTGCTAATTGGCACCCGCTCAGATCTCCAAGGTGAGACCTTTAGGTCCCATACTCAAATGAGACTAACTGCTAACTTGAATATGCAAATCTGGGTCCTGACCACAATGGGCTGGATCCCGTTCTCAACTCATCGCTAACGAGGCTAGTAATCTCACAAAATGCCTCTCGCGAGATTTACCAGCCTCGTCGCGTCCAGACTCGGCCACAGCACGGCCATTAGGTCGTGACCACTAATAGATATGCACAAGAGCTAAGATGGTTATATGGGAAAGGTGCGAATGAAAACGCTAGAATGAGAAGGGACTTTATCATACAACTCATACACCAGAAACAGGGTATCATGGCCAACGCCTTCATAAGTGACAAACCGAGTTCTTGATTGAGCTGTCAAGACATAAAACTGTGTTGTATTTTGTGATGAGGGTACCGCATGTATTGTAGAGTAAGGTACTTGACAGATAGAAGGACCAAAGCAGGACTGTAGAGTGACACCTACAGAGTAAAATACAAAGTCCTTGGTCAGCGCACAGTCTAGGACATAATTCGGAAAGCAGAAAGCCTGAATGGAAGAGTCCCATACAAGATTATATTTGAAGCCTGCTGATACAAATCTTGTTAAATGCAAGCCTCAATGATTGTAACCATTGAACAATCGCGACATGAATTTATAAATGTCTAACTTGTGTATCTAATGTTCATGTAGAATTCGGGGTGAGTAGATTAATTTTGAAGATTATATTAAAAATGTTAAAGGGAAATGGATGTGGTGGATTGAGGTGACTGTCTCTTTAAGACAGCACAGCAGAGGAGAGTTACATGGTTCTGGGCACCAATGGGGACCCAGAGCTGGTGATCGCCCCAGAGGGTGGGATCTCCTCCCAGGCAGAATACATTGGAGAGCCATGTAGTAAAGATGTAAAGGCTGGGAAAGCAGCTCTATGTTGCTCCATGGCAGCGAGGCCAGTGGTCTACATATCAATGTTCCTTGGTATCAATAAACTCTGTTTGCTCACACAAAGAGCCTCCACTCGCCATTGCCAGGACTCCACAACCACCACCTGGAATTTCTCCTCCAAGTCACTCACCATTCTGACTTGGAAATATATCACCGTTCCTCACTGTCGCTGGGTCAAAATCTTGGAACGACATGGGCTGCAGCGGTTCAAGAAGGCAACTCACCCCCACCTTCTCAAGGGCAAATAGGAATCGGCAATAAATGCTGACCTAGCCAGCGACACCCATATGCAGTAAATGTACAAAACAAAACTCTCTTCCACCCAAACAAGCTTTCATCGCCGCTGACTTGTTCAATTCCTGAAAAGATCTCCTCACCATGGTCTTGGTTTTTACTCCTCACACACGACAGCTTGTCCAAAGCTCCATTAACTCTTTGTGAAGCTGCAGATTGTGCAAAATGCCACCAACAGCACATCTCACAAGCTTTGCTTACCACTGGACTCGAGAAATTCCATTTGATTGTCAAACTCCGTAAAACGTAAAATCCTTCTTTTCATCTTCAAATCCTCCACAGCCTTGCTCTTCCCTGGTTCTGAAACTTTCTCCAACTCCATCTGTCAACATATTTCCTTATTCTCTCGAATCTGGAATTCTTTGCATCATCTACATTTCACCTCAGTGATGGTACCTAACCACCTTCATTTTGTATTCTCTCTCTCTCCTCTTTCAAAAGTCTCTTGGAAACCTCTCTTTGACAATGTTTTTGTTCATCCCACTGAACTTACTCTAACTGTGGCCACCATTAAGTGATTTTGTATGCGTTGCTATGACAAAGCTATTATAGTGATGTAAGATGGTATACAATTAGCTTTAGTCAAAAGAAAAGGTGAAAAATCACAAGACAGCGCTGAAATCAGTGTTGCAGCAGACAATGTAATGAAAAATTTTCCAATACATTTCAGAAGCAATGTCATCATTTAATCTTTGGTCCATCAAAGTTAAACATAGTCAGGGTTTTTACTGATTGCAGGCCTTCCACGTATGCCTCACTGAATTCAACACTGTACCTAAACTGTGAAAATGTCTCCACAAAAATCAGCTGAGTATAGGAATCAAACTATAACTACAAAGTTAAACTTAAATATTTACCGAGTGAAATACATGGATGCTTTATGATGTAATTAATGGGTGGAGCAATGCCTGTCTGTAATTTTGCATTCTGCTGTAGGATTTGAAAATGAACAGAAGTGTCTGACAATACAGCTCTTCAGTTGTCTCCGGAAAGGTTCTCAAGGATTCTTCATAGAAAGCAAGTAAACCTCAACTTTATTTATAAGTGATCTTTGAAACTCTATTAGTATGCTTTATTGGAATATATAATGGCAGGTGTAGGTAGTAAGTTAAAGATTTTCCCCTTTTATTTAAGAACTGTTTTGAACAGCTAAGTATAAAGTTGTTACTTTGTTGCTACTTTTATTGGGCGGTGGTCATATAGGTGAGCTATAAATTGAAAGAGAAACATCAGGGCCGGAGAGCAGTGTAGTATTTTGAATAAAGTTATGTAGAGTGTACCAGTATGTGGCAGTGTATTTAATGGTAATAGTGTATCAGTATCAAATTAGGGGAAAATGGTAAAAGGTTAAAATTAAAGTTACTTTATCTAAATGCACAAATAATTCATAACAATTATAAATTAGATGAATTATGGCATAAATATAGTTCAATAGGGTTGACAAAATAGCCATTACAGAGATATGGTTGCATGATGACCAAGGTTGGGAATTGAATCCTCTAGGGTATTTAACATTTCAAATTGACAAACAAAATGGAAAGCTGGGAGTAGGCGGAAGGGTGCATTGCGGGGGCTGTAGGTTTGATAATTAAAGATGACCAAAGGACAGTAGTGAGGATGTACTTTGGCTCGGAAGATCAGGAAGTAGAATCCTGGGTGGAGATAAGAAATGACAATGGGCAGAAAACACTGGTGGGAGTAGTATTTGGGCTCCAAGAAATAGATATCCTGTTTATTATTATTCAACAAGAAAGATGATGCAATAATTGTGGGGAGACTTTAATCTTCATATAGACTAGGGAAATCAAATTGGCAAAAGTAGGGAGGATGAGTTCATGGAATGGTTCGAGAGAGCTTCTTAGAGCAAAATTCCATGGAACCAACCAGGGAACAGGCTATTCTAGGAACTTTCTTGTATAATGAGACATGGTTAATTAGTAATTTTAGAGCAAGACATTATCAGGGGAAGAGTGATCTTAATATGAAGAATTTCAAACAGCATTCAAGAGTGACAAAGTGAAACTAGCATCTTAAACAGAAACATAAAGTAAAGTTAATTACATAGATATAAGTTGGGCGGGATTCTCCGACCCTGTGCCAGGTCGGAGAATATCTGGCGGGCCGCGTGAATCGCACCGAAGCCAGCACGCGATTCTCCGCAGAGCGGAAAGTTGGCACTGGCGTGGTTGGCGCGCCGCCGGTCGGTGGGCCCCCCCTCCCCCGTGATTCGCCGGCCCGGATGGTCCGAGCAGCCTTTGGGGGGGGGGGGGGGGGGGGGGGAGGGGGGGGTCCGACCCCAGGGGGGGGCCTCCAATGGGGCCTGGCACGTGATCGGGGCCCACCAATTGGCGGGCCGGCCTCTGTGGCTGGGGGCCTCCTTTTCTACGCGCCAGCCCCTGTAGTCCTGCGCCATGTTGCGTGGGGCTGGCGCGTTAAAGGAGGCCATTGCGCATGTGCGCGTTGGTGCTGGTGCCACTGTGCATGTCCTTGTTGGCGCCGGCGCAATTGCGCCTGCACGGATCCCGCGGTGTATAGTTCGTGCCGGGATCTGCAGCTGGAGTGGCGCGAACCGCTCCAGCGCCGTGCTAGCCGCCTGTAGGGGCCAAAATTAGTCGTGGGACGGCATTTACGACTGCGAGGACACTCTGCCGCGGGATTGGAGAATCCCGCCCAAGGGGAGAGCTGTTAAAGTAGATTGGAAAATTAAATTAAAAGGCATGATGCTATATAAGCAATGGCTAACATTTAAATAAATATTTCATAATTCTTAGCAAACATAAACAACATTGGGAGATAATACTCCTGAAATGAAGGTGAGGGAAAACCTGGGGAGAGAGAAGGCAAGCTAACATTTCAGGTTAGTGGCCTTGCAGCACAATTTGAAAAGCATTTGTTTTAAATATGTATAGAGGCTAAGAAAGTAGGGGTATTTGGAAAGAACAAAGAGAAGATTGTAAAACAGAAGAGATTAAATAAGAACACAAATGATAGTGCAAGGTAAAAGAGATCATCATGAGACAAGCAAAAACAAAAGATGTGTTTGCACGAGCTGTAAATGAACATAGAAGAATCAACCTAAAGTGTCGCCGTGTGAAAAAACTATCAGAGGCTATGACCTAAATTTGTTGAACTCCTTGTTGAGTGTGGAAAGCTGTAAAGTGCCTAATCAAAAGGTGAGGTGCTAGTCTTCTAGCTTACATTGAATTAATTGGGACACTATGCATTGAGGACAGAGAATCTAAAGTGAAAGTGGGTAAATAAGTAAATGACAGGTGAACAGAAGTTTGGGGTCAAGCTTGAGGACTGACCGGGTGTATTCTACAAAGTGGTCAGCCAACCTGTGCTTATTAGTCCCAATGAAGGGGAGACCATAATGTGAACAGTGAGTACAGCAAATTAAATTTAAACAAGTTAATCTCAGTATCACCGGGAAGATGTGTTTAGGGTGTTGGGCAGTGAGAAGGGAGGAACACAAGGACAGGTGTTGAATCGTCTGAATGAGAAGATGTGGTGGGATGGGAAGGGAATAGCAATGAGGAGTAAACCAGTACATTGAAGGGAATTGCCCTCTGGAATGTCGTAGGGGAGGGGAGGTGAGGGGAAGGTGTGATTGGTGGCAGCATTTTGCATAAGGTGACAAAAATAGCAGAAGATGATCCGTTGATAATGTAGGCTGGTGATGTGGAAGGTGAGAACAAAGGAAAGTACACATCAATTCGCATCAACTTGGCTATACTTCCTCCTACTCTGTTCCCAGCAAGGACTCTCATCCATTACCGCAGGACTGGACTTACTCCACCCCCGCCCCCAAACAACCAGCACGCTTCCCCCCACCCCCACCCCGACCCCTGCCCTCCCTCTGTACTCGTATAAAACCTGATATAACTCTAACTTCTTCCAGTTCTGATGAAAGATCAACCTAAACATTGCGTTGCGCCCAAAAAGCAGTGCGGCGTGGAAAGTAGATGTGATCTTGCAAAATGTTGCAATGTGAATCCTACCCATTGTGGGAGGGAACACTTTCTGGCAAATCTGCATTTAGAGTGAGGTAGCTAGTCTCACTCTAATATGCATTCCCAAGATCTAACCAAGTCGTGGGATCTCAACCTCTCACCTTGGAGACTTCGGGCGCGCCTTGTTCATGCTGGGAGGGAAAGACGACACCCTTATAGGTGAGTTGGGGCTTGGGGTTTTTGGGTGTTGTGTCGAGGGGGGGGCGAGAGATCGGTTCAAGCAAGCAGAGCTCCTCAGTTCAACGTTCCCTGCTGAGGTCCTCCACCCGAATGGCCGTTCGATAGCATGGTATTTGTGGGCGCCCCGAGTGTCAGGAAATAGTCGGCTAATCATGCGCCACGGGACTCTATTCCCATTTAAGTAGATCGCGCTCACTAACTCTGCTTCTCTCTCCACATGTTGCCAGATTGGCTAGGTTTTACTAACTTTATCTGTTTTTTTTTCAGATTTCCAGCCTTCACAGCTTTTGACTTTTATGTCAAAGCAATCTGACCATTTAGAGACACTGGAGGTGTTGGGATAATTGGTAGTGAGGCAGAGATGGGTATTGTCAGCATGTATTTGGAATATGATGTTGTAATTTTGGATGATGTTGTCAAGGAACAGCATATAATTGAGAAATAGGAGGGGTCCTTGGAAGATACCAGAGGTAACAGTGCAAGACCAGCAAGGGAAGCCTGGTCAGATTAAGGGATATGGACCAGGTGAATGTAGTTCTGCTCACCTGATAACAACGGGGAGGCAGTGAAAGAGAATGATGTGGTCAATCATGTCAAAAGCATATAGGAAAATAGGAACAGGAGTGGGCCATTCAGTCCCTCGAGGCTGTCCCGCCATTTAATGAGATCATGGCTGGTCTGCGGTCTAACTCCATATACTTGCCTTTGGCCCATATCCCTTAATATCTTTGATGAACAAAAATCTCTCGATTTAAAATTAACAATTGTTTGAGCTTCAACTGCTGTTTGTGGGAGAGAGCTCCAAACCTCTACTACTTTTTGGAGTGAAAAAGTTCTTCCTAACATCTCTCCTGAATGGTCTAGCTTTAATTTTTAGATTATGCCCCCTTATTTTAGAATCTCCAACCAGTGGAAATAGTTTCTTATCTACCCTGTCTTTCCTTATTCACATTTTGAATACTTCGATCGGATCATCCTTCAACTGCCTAAATTCTAGTGAAAACAGGCCTAATTTGTGTATTCTCTCTTCATGAATTAGCCCCTGTAGTCAAGGTATCATTTTCGTAAACCTACGTTGCACTCCCTGCAAGGCTAAGATAGCTTTAAGTTGTGGGGCCCAGAACTGCTCACAGTCCTTTCAACGGGTCTAACCAGGGTTTTACGTAGCTGCAGTATAACCCTTGTCTTTATATTCCTAAAGATATAAAGGCTAACATTCCAGTAGATTTTCTGATTATTTCCTGCACTTGTTCGTGGCATTGTAAGGGAACCTGAACCTCCAAGTCTCTTTGGACATCCATTGTACCTAACCTCTTTCCAGTTAGAAAGTACCCTGCTCTATCCTTTTTTGGTCCCAAATGGATAACCTCACACTTGTTTACATTGAATTCCATCTGCTACAATTTTGCCCATTACCCTAAGACTGTTAATATCTCCTTGCAATTGTATCCTATAATCTAGGCCATTGACAAAGCCACCTAAGTTTGCATCAGTAGCAAATTTGGATACATTGATTACTATGCCATCATCCAAGTCATTAATGAATAATGTGAATAATTGAAGCCTCAGCACAGATCCCTGTGGAGCACCATAGTCACTTCCTGCCAATTAGAGTAATTACCCATTATCCCATTCTCTGTTGCCTGCCACTCAAACAATTTCTAACCATGTCAATAATTTGCCCTCAACTCCATGGGCTTCAACCTTAGTCAACAGTCTCTTATGTGGGACTTTATCAAATGCCTTCTGGAAGTCCATGTAAATAACATCCAGAGACATTCCCCTGTCCACTACCTTAGTCACCTCTTCAAAAAACTAAATAAAACTGGTCAGACATGACCGTCCCTTCACAAATCCATGCTGGCTACTCCTGGTGACCGAAATTTCCCTCTCCTCTCCCACTTCCCTCTCCGCAATCTAATAAATGTAGTTTTAAATCCCTTTGGGAGTCGTAACAGTATCTCTCCCATTCGTCCAGATCTGTGCTATGTCTTGCATTTTTATAAGCCCTTTCTTTTAGTTTTATGCTCTCCCTAACCTCTTTAGTTGTCTTTAGCCGTTTGTTTTGTGAAGTGGAGCCTTTTCTTCTCGGGGATATATTTCGTATATCTCTGTATCTCGTTAACTGTTTCTTTAAATATTCCCCACAGATCTTTAGTCCTTTGACCCATTAACAGATCTTCCCAGTTTACCTTGGGCAGTCACTGCCTCAT
The DNA here is from genome assembly GCF_902713615.1 of Scyliorhinus canicula. NCBI lineage: Eukaryota > Metazoa > Chordata > Chondrichthyes > Carcharhiniformes > Scyliorhinidae > Scyliorhinus > Scyliorhinus canicula. Next base: position 162,555,811 of record NC_052151.1, on the reverse strand, counting down.
CCCGCTCAAGTCAACTGTACCTATGTCTAAAATTCTAGTATCTGAAACGTGCTTTACACTTTCAAACACTACACTGAATTCAGTCATGCTGTGATCACTATTTGATAATTGTTCGCGTACAATTAGGCTGCTCATTAAATTTGGCTCATTACTCATCACTAAATCTAATATTGCCCGTCTCCTTGTTGCATCTAAAACATATTACCGCAAGAAACTATCCCGGACACATTCCAGAAATTCACTACCTTTCTGACAGGTGCTTGTTTGTGATGTACCATCAATTCGACTCAAGACACATTTAGGATCCGAACTGTGGCTTTAATCAGCTAGTTGTTAGCCCGGTGGTCGACTACAGAGAATGGCCGACCGCCGGGAACTCTGGGTACTTATACCGCGCCTCAGAGGCGGGGCCTACTTGCCTCTCGACCAATTGGAGAGCAGTCACATGACTAGTCCCAACCAATCGGACGAGAGGCACATGACCAGCCAGAGCCAATGGGAAGCCAGTGCTCTGCACCAATGGCAGTGCTCATATCCATACCACCACAGTCTGCCTCTCCCAATCCGTGCGTAAGTTGAAATTTCCCATTATACTACTTTGCCTTTGCTACTCATTTACTCACTTGCCTAATTTGTGCTTTTGTACAATTCAGCACCTCAGAACTGCTACCAGAGGTTTGATACACAACGCCCAGAAAAGTTTAGATCTGTTTTTATTCCTCAGTTCCATCCATATGGTCTCCACTGGATGCTTTCCCCTCATTATATATCCTCCCTCACCATTGAGGTGATAGCATGTCTAATCAGTAAGGCCACTTACTCCAACCCCTCTGCCATCTTCCCTGTCCCTCTTGTAAACTTTATAACCAGTTATATTTAGTTCCCAGTCCCGACCATCAGCAACTATGTCGCCGTAATAGCTATTATATCATCATCTTCAATTTGCGTTTGCGCCTACATCTCATTTAGTTTACTCCTTACACTGTGCATTAGTATATAGAACTCTTAACTGGGCTACACCCCCTAATCAGTCCCTCAGCATTGATATTTTATTTGCTTGTTTATTATTTTTCACTTTTGGCTTAACCAGTATAATTCTTGTACTTTTGCCATTAGCTGCATGTTTCTGAAGTTGGGTCCCTGGCTATTTCTTTACTCTCTGCCCTCCTACTTGTTTTTGGAACTGTATTGGCTTCCCCTGAGGCCCGACAAAGGCTGTAAACAGGTTGAATAGGAAATGTTTAACATAGAATATAATTTGAGACAATGATGAGAGCATACTTCAGTGCGAGACAGTGGGTGGGAACCCGATTAGAAGGATTTAAACATGGAGTTCACGTAAAGATGGACATGTTCAAGAACTTTAAAGGGGAAAGGGAGGTTAGAGATGAAGCTAAAAGTTTGCAGGAACCGAGGAAGGAGTCGAGGATGTTTCTTCTATCTTCAAAAAACGGTTGGTTCACGGTAATACGGTAGCATTGTGGATAGCACAATCGCTTCACAGCTCCAGGGTCCCAGATTCGATTCCGGCTTGGGTCACTGTCTGTGCGGAGTCTGCACATTCTCCCCGTGTGTGCGTGGGTTTCCTCCGGGTGCTCCGGTTTCCTCCCACAGTCCAAAGATGTGTAGGTTAGGTGGATTGGCCAATGAAAAATTGCCCTTAGTGTTGGGTGGGGTTACTGGGTTATGGGGTTACTGGGTTATGGGGATAGGGTGGAGTTGTTGACCTTGGGTAGGGCTCTCTTTCCAAGAGCTGGTGCAGACTCGATGGGCTGAATGGCCTCCTTTTGCACTGTAAATTCTATTTGAACGAAGTATTCACCTCAAACATTCCTTCCCAATTAAATTTATTAGCCAGATTTTCCCGTCCCAGATAGTCGGGGACACGAGACATAAGAGCCGGGATTCTCCCCTACCCGGCGGGGCAGGGGGTCCAGGCGTGTTGGAGTGGCGTGAACACTTCCGGCGCCGGGCCGCCCCAAAGGTGCGGAAGTCTCCGCACCTTTAGGGGCCAAGCCCTCACATTGAGGGGCTAGGCCCGCGCTGGAGTGGTTCCCGCTCCGCCGGCTGGCGTGAATGGCCTTTGACACCACGCCAGCCGGGGCCGATAGGACTTCGCCGGCCAGCGTAAGTCCGCACATGCGCTGGAGCGTCAGCGGCTGCTGATGTCATACCGGCGCATGCGAAGGGGAGGGGGTCTCTTCCGCCTCCGCCATGGTGAAGACCATGGTGAAGGCGGAAGAAAAAGAGTGCCCCCACGGCTCAGGCCTGCCCGCCGATTGGTGGGCCCCGATCACAGGCCAGGCCACTGTGAGGGCACCCCCCGGGGTCAGATCGCCCTGCGCACCCCCCAGGACCCCGGCGCCCGCCCCGGCGTCCGCCCGCGCCGCCAATCCCGCCGGTCAGGTAGGTGGTTTAATCCACGCCGGCGGGAGAGGCTCATCAGCGGTGGGACTTCGGCCCATCGCGGGCCGGAGAATCGCCGCGGGGGGCCCGCCGACCGGCGCGATTCCCGCCCCCGCCGAATCTCAGGGGGCGGAGAATTCGGGACACGGCGGGGGCAGGATTGACGCCGGCCCCGGGCGATTCTCTGACCCGGCGGGGGTCGGAGAATCCCTTCCCTGATCGGTGATGTACGTCACGACCTCACCGAGGTTCTGACAAATGGTTGTCCATGATAAGTGCTCAGGGAGCTTCAAATTCCGAAATGCAATTCTTCAAGTCCACGGGATCCTATGCAAATGTCTTTGATTCTGAGTTAAATTCGGAGGCTTCAGGCAGTTCCGTGGACTTACCTGAAATGCTAGATAGATTAATCCTGGTCTAATTTCTGGCTATCCACAGACCTGACTACTCCTCCCTCCCCAATTACCTCCCAACTCCTTACTCAACCCACTAATCCAACTGACCCAACCACTCCTCGACCACACTATGTAGTGGCATCACCCAATAACCCGTACCAACGCTGCTCCACCCACCTAACCTGCTTGCCACCCTACCCACTTATATCATCTGCACCTACACCTTCAATAACATTCACCCAGTCAGTAACATTCACACTGGACATTTAAACCTACCATACAGCAGCTAGTGTTGTAAAAAGACCCCCACCGGCCCCTCCCCACAGACTCCAAAATTATACGATAGAGTTCTCCAAGGGATGCAATTCTGGAAGAGTTGAGTTTGGAAGACCTAGCAAAAATATGTGGAGCAGTGTCAAGGCGGGAGAAAGTTTGGGTGGAGCAATCCAACAATGATTGCAACTTTGCAGAAGACTGGGCCATTATCTGATAGAGATGAGTTTGTTGATGTTCAGAAGTTAGGCAAAATGAGCACAAAATTCACACAAGCTACATTTAAAAAATAAATCAAGGGGCAACATTGTTGTCTGAAACAGTTAACATTTCGGTGACAAAAACATTTTGTGATGAAAGAATATTCAACCATTCATCAGATAGCAACAAAACATGTAACAGCTCACCTGCCAATGGGTCCAATTGCGACAGTAAAATTTCCACCTAGTGTGAGATTTCCCCCTTTTGCAAAAGCATCAACTGCGCGCTTCTGATTCAGGATTATTACCAAGTCAGATACCTATAACAACAGTTAAAAGGGATTTAATTGATGGAACTGCAATCCAACTTTGCATTACATGTCACCAAGGAATTACGCTGCTGCTTCTTGATAATTTGCCAAAACAAAAAATGGGATTAGTCATGAAAACTGAGGGTAGCTATTGATTTATCAGGATAGTTACAACTGCACCATTGATAATTCTGTCAATGATAAAGTTATTTTAATATGTAATATAAATGTTCAACAAAAATTTAGCACAACTATTTATATTCATTTTATGGATATTAATTTCTAAGCATAAACAATGTAATCTGATTCACAAGCTTAAACACAGTCCAGTTAGCTTTCCTTACTGCTCCTGCAAAGTTGGTTACATGTGTGAGCTATCTACCAGTGCAGCACACTCAGCCTTGACCTGCTTTTCACCTGTTCCCAGGCTCCTGCTTCAATACCTTCTCAGCGATTCAGACACTGGCCTCGAAATTATTTCTCTGCACTGGAATTGGGTGTCGTTCACCAGGCAGAGAAGCTGCAGACACCAGCTGGGCGTGCCCAGGCGGTCACCAGTGAAGACCTCTGGAGTAGGTCTTGTTAGGTGGGGGGAGAATTTGGGACAGATGGGAGGGGTGTTGATTGCCACATGTTGAGCAGCAGCAGCCCACAGTTTAACAGGCAGGGGGAGTTTTATATTATTTGCTCCTTTCGTGTTTGACTTAGCGGAGTAACAGGAATACAAACAACAAATACTCGGCTTATTTATTGTACTTTGAACTGGAACATATATACACGTCATGAGTGCAGCAGCTCATTTCCACAGCTCTTACTCTGTTGGTCTACACCCACAACACCTGGGCCAAGTGAGACATTTCATCACTTCCTTCAGTATCTCAAATGTGATTCCACAACAGGATGAAGTGTTTGCAGTGAGTGAGACATTCTCTTTCATTTATTGTGCTTCTTTTAAAATGCTGTTCACCTGTTCTGATGAAAGATTCACATCCAAAATGAAAACTATTATTTCCATAGATGCTAGCTGGCTAGGCATGAGACTTTCCCATATTGTCTGATTTTAGTTTACACAAAATCCTCTGAACTTACACTTCTCCAAAATCAGTCCCTTCTTCTAAACTGTTTCTCACATCTCTGTACCATCTCTTTGCTGTTACTTAGCGGGCGGACATATTATTAAGCATTACTCCAGCTCATAATCCAATATTCCAATTCGAAGTACTTGATTGCTGAAGCATGGAATCTGGACAGTGGTGGGCTACCAAGACAAAAGGTCCCCCTCCTTGGGGCAGCACGGTAGCATGGTGGTTAGCAAAAATGCTTCACAGCTCCAGGGTCCCAGGTTCAATTCCCAGCTGGGTCACTGTCTGTGCGGAGTCTGCACGTCCTCCCCGTGTGTGCGTGGTTTTCCTCTGGGTGTTCCGGTTTCCTCCCACAGTCCAAAGATGTGCGGGTTAGGTGGATTGGCCATGCTAAATTGCCCGTAGTGTCCTAAAAAGTAAGGTTAAGAGGGGGGTTGTTGGGTTACGGGGATAGGGTGGATACGTGGGTTTGAGTAGGGTGATCATTGCTCGGCACAACATCGAGGGCCGAAGGGCCTGTTCTGTGCTGTACTGTTCTGTGTTCAAGTTAAGCTTCTGATGATCAAAGGTATAGATGATTGGGGACTCACGATGAATTGTGGAAATGGGGAAATGCTTCAGAAATCAGAAGCACAAAGGGATTTGGGAGTCCTTGTTCACGATTCACTTAAGGTTAACGTGCAGGTTCAGTCAGCAGTTAGGAAGTAAATGCAATGTTTGCATTCATGTCAGGAGGGCTAGAGTACAAGACCAGGGATGTACTTCTGAGGCTGTATAAGGCTCTGGTCAGACCCCATTTGGAGTTTTGTGAGCAGTTTTGAGCCCCATATCTAGGGAAAGGTGTGCTGGCTTTGGAAAGGGTCCAGAGGAGGTTCAATAATCCCTGGAATGAACAGCTTGCCGTAAGAGGAATGGTTGAGGACTCTGGGTCTGAACTCGATGGGGTTTAGAAGGATGAGGGGGGGGGAATCTTATTGAAACTTACAGGATACTGCTAGGCCTGGATAGAGTGGACGTGGAGAGGATGCTTCCACTTGTAGGAAAAACTAGACCATAGACCATCTCAGACTGAAGGGATAATCCTTTAAAACTGAGATAAGGAGGAATTTCTTCAGCCAGAGGGTGGTGAATCTGGGGATCTCTTTGCCGCAGAAGGCTGTGGAGACCAAATCACTGAGTGTCTTTAAGACAGAGATAGACAGGTTCTTGATTAATAAGGGGATCAGGGGTTATGGGGAGAAGGTAGGAGAATGGGGATGAGAAAAATATCAGCCAAAATTGAATGGCGGAGCAGACTTGATGGGCTGAGTGGCCTAATTCTGCTTCTATGTCTTATGGTGTAGTTGAATGTCAGGGACTGATAGTTGGACTTTTCCTTGTTTGAGACAATCATCATCAGACTCATGGTGCAAGTGCTACCAGCTGATTTGTCAGCTCAAGCTTTGATTATAGATGGCATGGGGTAATTCTAGATTAGAAAAGTTGTTCTTCTAAGTCACGAGACTAAGAACTATGGAAAAATCAGCAAAGGACTCCACCTTTGACTTCATGATGCAGCTAATGAAGATTGTTGAGCTGAGAACATGTCTCTGGGGAAACTCGGCAGCAAAGATGAGCCGCCAATGACCATCTTTCTAAGAGGATATTAATGCCTTCAATAAAAGCACAACTTCTGACTTATACTCAGTTCTTCGAAGATCTGATAAAAAAAATCATTCTTCCAGCGGAGCAGGCAGAGAGGGGAGCGATTTTTGGAGGGGAGAGCTGGAAGGTAAGCTGAGTTTTTGATTTTTAATGTATTGTTTCTGAGCTTTTTTGTTCTCAGAGCAGCAGGAAACCGGAAGTCGGTCGTGGGGAGACCTGAAAAGGTTTGTATTGCCCAATAAATTTGAACAGTGAGGCAACCCGAGACACTACACGTGTAGTGTGCCCCACCTCCTCTAACCTAAAGAAAAAGACTCGGTGCTGTGAGCAGGTAAGCTATTTACTTATTTTTTTTTAATGGGAGACTAAGTAGAAGTGATGGCAGCTAGGGCAGTGGAATGTTCCTCCTGCAGAATGTTCGAGGTAAGGGAGACCACCGGTGTCCTTGCTGACTTCACCTGCAGGAAATGCAGCCATCTCCAGCTCCTCACAGACCGTGTTAGAGAACTGGAGCTGAAGCTGGATGAACTGAGGATCATTCTGGAAGCTGAGGGGTGATAGGTAGAAGCTACAGGGACATAGTTACACCGAGAACAAAGGTAGCTGGGCAACGGATCGAGGTGGAAAGAGGAGTAAGCAGTCAGTGCAGGGATTCCCTGTGGTCGTTCCTCTCAACAATAAGTATACCGCTTTGGATACTGTTGGGGGGGGGGGGGGGGGGGGGGGGATTATCTAGCAGGGGTAGGCTGCAGTGACGTCTGGTACGAGGTCTGGCTTTGGGGCTCAGAAGGGAAGGGGGGAGATTAGGAGAGCACTAGTTATAGACGACTCAATAGTTAGAGGTACAGACAGACAGTTCTGTGGGCACGGGCGAGACTCTCGGATGGTTGGTTGCCTCCCGGGTGCCAGGGTCCATGACGTCCCGGATCGTGTCTTCAGGATCCTTAAGGGGGAGGGTGAGCAGCCAGAAGTCGTGGTGCACATTGGTACCAACAACATAGGTAGGAAAAGGGGTGTGGATTTAATAAACAAGTTTAAGGAGTTAGGCTGGAAGTTAAAAGCCAGGACAGACAGAGATGTCATCTCTGGTTTGTTGCCGGTGCCACGTGATAGCGAGACTAGGAATAGGGAGAAAGTGCAGTTGAACACGTGGCTGCAGGAATGGTGTAGGAGGGAGGGCTTCAGGTATTTGGATAATTGGAGCACATTCTGGGGAAGGTGGGACCTGTACAAGTAGGACGGGTTGCATCTGAACCAGAGGGGCACCAATATCCTGTGAGGGAGGTTTTCTCGTCATCTTCGGGAGGGTTTAAACTAATTTGACAGGGGAATGGGAACCGGATTTGTAGTCCAGCAACTAAGGTAGCCAATGTTCAGGACGTCAAAGCACGTAGTGATGCAGTGGGGAAGGTAACACTGACAAAGGAGAGCACTTGCAGGCACAGAGATGGGTTGAAGTGTGTATACTTCAATGCAAGAAGCATCAGGAATAAGGTGGGTGAACTTAAGGCATGGATTGATACTTGGGACTGTGATGTTGTGGCCATCACAGAAACTTGGATAGAAGAGGGGCAGAAACGGTTGTTGGAGGTTCCTGGTTATAGATGTTTCAATAAGATTAGGGAGGGTGGTAAAAGAGGTGGGGGATGGCATTGTTAATTAGAAATAGTATAATAGCTGCAGAAAGGCAGTTCGAGGAGGATCTGCCTACTGAGGTAATATGGATTGAAGTCATAAATAGGAAAGGAGCAGTCACCTTGTTGGGAGTTTTCTATAGACCCCCCAATAGCAGCAGGGATGTGGAGGAACAGATTGGGAAACAGATTTTGGAAAGGTGCAGAATTCACAGGGTAGTAGCCATGGGTGACTTCAACTTCCCAAATATTGAGTGGAAACTCTTTAGATCAAATAGTTTGGATTGGGTGGTGTTTGTGCGGTGTGTCCAGGAATCTTTTCTAACACAGTATATAGACACAGTATTTCTAACACAGCATATTTGATTTGGTACTTGGTAATGAACCAGGACAAGTGACAGATTTGTTAGTGGGGGAGCATTTTGGAGATAGTGACCTCAATTCTGTGACTTTCCCTTTAGTAATGGAGAGGGATAGGTGTGTGCAACAGGGAAAGGTTTACAATTGGGGGAAGGGTAAATACGATGCTATCAGACAAGAATTGAAGTGCATAAGTTGGGAACATAGGCTGTCAGGGAAGGACACAATTGAAATGTGGAACTTGTTCAAGGAACAGATACTACGTGTCCTTGATATGTATGTCCCTGTCAGGCAGGGAAGAGATGGTCGAGTGAGGGAACCATGGTTGACAAGAGAGGTTGAATGTCTTGTTAAGAGGAAGAAGGAGACTTATGTAAGGCTGAGGAAACAAGATTCAGACAGGGCGCTGGAGGGATACAACAAGATAGCCAGGAGGGAACTGAAGAAAGGGATTAGAAGAGCTAAGAGAGGGCATGAAAAAAATCTTTGGCGGGTAGGATCAAGGAAAACCCCAAGACCTTTTTCACATATATGAGAAATATGAGAATAACTAGAGCGAGGGTAGGTCCGATATAGGACAGTAGCGGGAAATGGTGTGTTGAGTCTGAAGAAATAGGAGGTATTGAACGAGTACTTTTCTTCAGTATTTACAAATGAGAGGGGCCATATTGTTGGAGAGGACAGTGTGAAACAGGCTGGTAAGCTCGAGGAGATACTTGTTAGGAAGGAAGATGTGTTGGGCATTTTGAAAAACTTGAGGATAGACAAGTCCCCTGAACCTGACAGGATATATCCAAGGATTCTATGGGAAGCAAGAGATGAAATTGCAGAGCCGTTGGCAATGATCTTTTCGTCCTCACTGTCAACAGGGGTGGTAGCAGGGGATTGGAGAGTGGCGAATGTTGTGCCCCTGTTCAAAAAAAGGGAATAGGGATAACCCTGGGAATTACAGGCCAGTTAGTCTTACTTCGGTGATCGGAAAAGTAATGGAAAGGGTACTGAGGGATAGGATTTATGAGCATCTGGAAAGACACTGCTTGATTAGGGATAGTCAGCACGGATTTGTGAGGGGTAGGTCTTGCCTCACAAGTCTTATTTGAATTCTTTGAGGAGGTGACCAAGCACGTGGATGAAGGTAAAGCAGTGGATGTAGTGTACATGGATTTTAGTAAGGCATTTGATAAGGTTCCCTATGGTAGGCTTATGCAGAAAGTAATGAGTCATGGGATAGTTTGAAATTTGGCCAGTTGGATAACGAACTGGCTAACCGATAGAAGTCAGACAGTGGTGGTGGATGGCAAATATTCAGCCTGGAGCCCAGTTACCAGTGGCGTAATGCAGGGATCAGTTCTGGGTCCTCTGCTGTTTATGATTTTCATTAAAGACTTGGATGAGAGAGTTGAAGGGTGGGTCAGTAAATTTGAAGACTATACGAAGATTGGTGGAGTTGTGGATAGTGAGGAGGGCTGTTGTCGGCTGCAAAGAGACATGGATAGGATGCAGAGCTGGGCTGAGAAGTGGCAGATGGAGTTTAACCCTGAAAAGTGTGAGGTTGTCCATTTTGGAAGGACAAATATGAATGCGGAATACAGGGTTAACGGTAGGGTTCTTAGCAATCTGGAGGAGCAGAGAGATCTTGGAGTCTATGTTCATAGATCATTGAAAGTTGCCACTCAAGTGGATAGAGCTGTGAAGAAGGCCTATAGTGTGCTAGCGTTCATTAGCAGAGGGATTGAATTTAAGATTTTGAGGTGATGATGCAGCTGTACAAAACCTTGGTGAGGCCACATTTGGAGTACTATGTGCAGTTCTGGTCACCTCATTTTAGGAAGGATGTGGAATCTTTGGAAAAGATGCAAAGGAGATTTACCAGGATGTTGCCAGGAATGGAGAGTAGGTCTTACAAGGAAAGGTTGAGGGTGCTAGGCCTTTTCTCATTCGAACGGAAAAGGATGAGGGGAGACATGATAGAGGTTTAGAAGATGATCAGGGGAATAGATAGAGTAGACAGTCAGTGACTTTTTCCCCAGGTAGAACAAACCATTACAAGGGGACATAAATTTAAGGTGTATGGCGGAAGATATAGGGGATGTCAGAGGTAGGTTCTTTACCCAGAGAGTAGTGGGGGCATGGAATGCACTGCCTGTGGAAGTAGTTGATTCGGAAACATTAGGGACCTTCAAGCGGCTATTGGATAGGTACATGGATTACGGTAGAATGATGGGGTGTAGATTAATTTGTTCTTAATCTAGGACAAAAGTTCGGCACAACATTGTGGGCCAAAGGGCCTTTTCTGGGCTGTATTTTGTATGTTCTACGTCCTAAACTGGAACCTATTGGCTCCCTACAAGCTGAGAGAAGAAACAAGCAATGAAGATCCATCTCAACTAGATTTGTGGTCTTTGTGAGTCCTTCTACAGGTTAATGAAAATGCACTGAAATTTAAAGACTATAAGGAAACCCCCAGGATCAAAAACCTTTGAAACAAGGCATTAACATGACCAAAATGACACCAACAGTAAAACAAAATAAAACTTTGGCTTCAAACAATACAAGGATTTAGGTCCAAGACAAATAAAGTGACGCTAATTGGGGCAGCACGGTAGCATGGTGGTTAGCGTCAATGCTTCACAGCTCCAGGGTCCCAGGTTCTGTTCCCGGCTGGGTCACTGTCTGTGCGGAGTCTGCACATCCTCCCCGTGTGTGCGTGGGTTTCCTCCGGGTGCTCCGGTTTCCTCCCACAGTCCAAAGATGTGCGGGTTAGGTGGATTGGCCATGCTAAATTGCCCGTAGTGTCCTAAAAAGTAAGGTTAAGGGGGGGGTTGTTGGGTTACGGGTATAGGGTGGATACGTGGGTTTGAGTAGGGTGGTCATTGCTCGGCACAACATCGAGGGCCGAAGGGCCTGTTCTGTGCTGTACTGTTCTATCTATTTCTATCTTCTATCTATCTAATTGAGGTCTGTCAAGCTTAAAGTTCTAGCATATTGACAAACATAAAATAAAAGACTCTGCTCTCACACAACGGAGACAAAGGGCGCGGTCTACCGGCTGTTCACGCTTGCGGGACATTCCAGTCCCACGCTGGTGCACGGGTTTCCCGGAAACGATGGGTACAGTCACTGGAAAATCCCATCGACAATGGCGGGGTCAGTAAATCCTGCTGGCAGACTGCCTTCGCCACCAAAAATCCCACCCATAAAGTTACAGATTTGTGTGTTGGAGCTGGGAAAGAGGAACTAAAATGCAGCCAGAGTAGGGTAATGAATCTGGAGGATAAGGGGAAAGGAGACATAATTATAGTGAATGCGGGAATAATTAAAAGGGATATCTGCTCCTCAGTCATTTTACCCCAATAGATTGAAGACAATATCCAAGAAGCTTGGGCTGACAAGTGGCAAGTTACATTCGTGCCACACAAGTGCCAGGCAATGACCATCTCCTGCAAGAGGGGATCTAACCATCGCCCCTTGACGTTCAGTGGCATCTTCATTGCTGAATTCTCCACAATCAACATCCTGGGGGTTACCATTGATGGGAAACTGAATTGGGCTAGCCATATTAATACTGTGGCTACTAGAGCAGGTCAAAGCCTAGGAATCCTATGTGAGTAACTCACCTCCTGATCCCCCAAAGCCTGTCCACCATCGAAAAGGCACAAGTGAGGAGTGTAATGGAATACTCTCCACTTGTCTGGATGAGTGCAGCTCCAACAACACTCAAGAAGCTCAACACCATCCAGGACAAAGCAGCCTGCTTGATTGCTCCCCCTTCCAGAAATATTCAATCTCTCCATCACTGACGATCAGGGGCAGCTGTGTGTACCATCTACAAGTTGCACTGTAGTAACTCACCAAGGTTCCTTAGGCAGCATCTTCCAAACCCACGACCACCCACAACAAGTGCAGCAGGTACCTGGGAACCCCAGCACTTACAAGTGCCCCACCAAGTCATTCATCCCCATGACATGGAAACATAACACCGTTCCTTCACTGTTGATGGGTCAAAATCCTGGAACTCTCTCCCTAAAAGCACTGGGGGTGTACCTCAGGGACTGCAGTGGTTCAAGAAGGCAACTCACTACCACCTTCTGAAGGGCAACTAGGGATGGGCAATAAATACTGGCCTAACCAGCGACGCCCACATCCCGCAAATACATTTTTCAAAAACCTTTGCTCATTGTATGTGGAAGATGTTTGATATAGAGGAAGGTTGAATGAGCTTTCAAAGGTTTCAGACTACTAAGGATTGAGGTGCAGAGTTAAAAACTCACACTTCAGACTCACTAAGTATTAGCAGATGGAAAAGCTACAGGTTGAAAACAGAAAGACAGGTAGAAATTGAAGGGATAAACCAGCAACAGGATTAATTGAAAAGTGGTAACAAATGGTGAGGCGATGAGGGTATTGAACACGTTAATATTCTGGTGCCTGATGATAAAAATGCAGATTAAAATACACTTATGCAGTGTCAAAATAATAACCAAGATTGTTTCTCAAATTTATCCTGTAAACACTTCAGTGCTTTAGTCATTTATGAATTTTATTGCATAATATTCACTAGACCATGTGCGAACTTTGGAAACATAAACCTGCAACGAAGCTGTTCACAAAACCCCTCACTGTTTTAATTTCATTTAAGCATTCAGTTTTTTTCATACCTTGCCCAAAATTAAGTAGGCACAACAGGGAAAGCAGGATTATTCACCTGAAATCAATACATTCAATACAAAGCATATATCAATGCTGAAACTGACTTGTCTGTTAGTCATAGAAATGGTATGACAGGTTATTAGTTGCACTATTTTTAGTGACTGGCAAAGAAGCTCCTGAAGAATTAAGAGTTAAGAGTAAAAGATGAGTCATCTGTGTTCAATGACGTAGAATTTATTGATTTATTTTACTCTTTTTAATTTTCAAGACCACAGACTAAAATTTACAGCTCCTTTGCCGCTTTCATTTTCAGCAAAATACTAAAAACCAGTCAAGCTAAAATGCTGACCCGATAAGGTAATCCTACCACTGGCTTTCAAATTGACAATGGCAATCAATCATGTGTGAATAACTGAAAGGTTACTTTATTTTTGCCCCAAAATGATTGATGTAATGCTAACTCGCCAAATTACACATCTTTGCTCATTTAATGAAAAGCATGTCTCACATAGTTCCGAAATTAAGAGGTCATCTACGGGAAAGAAAAAACTACAGCAAAGCAAGTTTTAAGATCAAATGAGCGAAATCATATTAACAAAGGGATTATAATACTTTTGATTCGACAAAGAGGCCAAATTATTCAACTAGGCTCAGTAAATTGTCTCCATTCAAATCCTTCTAAAAAGTAAGATACATATTTTGGACCCATTTAAGACTTTGTTTCACATATTAGATTCATAGGTTGCTATCAGGTTTGTTTAAACATTTATTTCAGATTAACTAAGCATAATATGAGATCAACAAGGGGAATAAAAACGTACATTTACAAATTAGCTCCAGGTACAATGGTACGTGTTCCCATCATTCCCCTTCAGGAGGAGGCCTGGTCTGTAATCGAGGGCCAGACCTTGCTTGTTATGTTGAGACTACTGGACGTGGCTGAAATTTCAGTGTTGCAGGCACTGAATCCTACAATATTAGGATATTTGGATGAAGAACATAGATCCATTCAGACGCTTAGAATACGTGGATGTCATTGGTTCTGATTTTCATTTTAATTGGGCCTATGTTCTGACTCAGCGGACCACTCTGGTGATCAATTGTAAGCCCCACTCAACTTTGCCGTGGCCACAGTGAGAGTAGTAAGAGGGCGATGGGCCACTTCTGACCATGTTCATTCATAATCAGGTCACTTTTGATCATTTTCAATCATAACAAAGCTTTGGAAATTCAGCCATTTTTCTTTACCGTACCAGCCTCCCCGGACAGGCGCCGGAATGCGGCGACTAGGGGCTTTTCACAGTAACTTCATTGAAGCCTACTCGTGACAATAAGCGATTTTCATTTTCATTTCATTTATCAGTTAAGAGAAGCATGACTGGAAATATCTGTGAAATACTTACGGAGGCACAGCAGTTAACTCAGCCTCACAGCGCCAGGGACCCAGTTTCAATTCCAGCTTTGGGTGTCTGCGTGGTTTTCCTCCGAGTGCTTGGTTGCCTCCCCCTGTCTAAAGATGTGCCATGCTAAATTGCATCTTATTGTCTAAGGATGTATAGTTAGGTGTGGTTACAGGGATAGGGCAGGTGAGTGGACCTAGGTAGGGTGCTCTTTCAGTGGGTCAGAGTGGATCTGATGGGCCAAATCGCCTCCTTCTGTACTGCAGGAATTCTATTATATTTGTTCATATTCAGTAATAGTTGGGTTATCATTTATATTCAGATTCCAGGTGCATCAAAAAGTATGCGGTCACCTTATAGTTTAGAAGTATTGGTCCTATTCTTTATTTTATTCTTTCACATGATGTAAGCAACACCAGCATTTGCTGTCCATCCCTAATTGTCTCAAGAAAGGGCGGTGAACTGCCCTCTTGAATCAGTGAGTTCATCTGGTGTGGATCGATCCACAATGCTATTAGGAAGGGTGTTTCAGAATTCTGACTCAGTGACGAGAAAGGAACACCAATATATACTTCCAACTCAGGATGGTGTGTGGCTTGACGGGAAGTTGTTCCCATGAATCTGTTTCTTTTGTCGTTTTGGGTGGCAGAGGTCAAAAGGGTTTCAAAGGTGCTGTCGAAAGAGCCTTAACATGTTGCTGCAGTGCATATTGTATGTGGCACACACTGCTGCCACTGTGTGTCAGTGGTGGAGAGAGCGAATGAATAAGATGGTAGATGGGGTACTAATTAAGCAGTCTGCTTTGTTCTGTATTTTGGAGTGCTGGTGGAACTGCATTCATTGAGGCAAATGAAGACTATGCCATGAAACTCCTAGCTTGTGCTTTGGGGAGTCAGGAGGTTGGTTGCTCACTGCAAAATTCCCAGTCTCTGACCTGCTCTTGTAGCCAGTGGGTGAAATTCTCTACGGTGCGCTGCCGGTAGCAGAGTTCCCAAAGAGGTAGAGAATCCGGCATCGTGAAGAAAATGGGTTCGGAACCTGTTTCCAAGGTTCACGCCCCACGCCAGTGGGAGGATGCAAATGGGTCACATTTGAGAGGTCCTGGACCAATTCAAACAGAGTTAAGTGCTGTCAATTTCCAGCTGACCATTTCAAAATCACACCTCTGTGAAGGGAGGTGATTTGAAAGCACTCAATTCTGTTTGAAATGGTCCAGGACCCGTCAATCAAAGCTTGATGTTTATAAACATTCGTTAGAGCATTTCAGAGTTACTCAAGTGTGAAGGAAGATGAGTGGAGCAAAGCTGACAGCTGTGTGTGTGTGGAAGTTGTTAATCATTGCCTCGTAAAATCAATATCAAAGATAAATGAATGAAAGGCTTGTAGCTCAAAGACCTGGTTAAGGCTTGGGATTCAGGTGTGCAAATCTGGTGCAATTCAGCTCCAAGAGAACATAGTTTCCCCAACAGAGAATTTTGCCCATGTATATGGATAGGTCAATTTGGTTTCTGGTCATCGGCAATCCGTAGGATGTTGCTAGTGGGGAATTCAGCAATGGTAACATTGTTGAACGTCAAAGGGAGGTGGGTAGATTCTCTCTTAAGGAGGGTACTATTTATCAGCCAAATCTGAATGTTGTCCAAGTCTTGCTAAACATGGTCCTGGACTGGTTCAGAATCTGAGACGTTGCGAGTGGAACCGAATATGGTGCAATCATCAGCGAACATTGCCACTTCTAACCTGATGCTAGAGGGCTGGCCATTGATGGAGCAGCTGATCATGGTACGACCTAGAAAACTACACTGGAAAACTCCCATAGTGATGTCCTGGAACTGTGATGAAAAGCCACCAACAACTACAACCATTTTCCTTTGTGCCAAGTATGACTCCAAACAACAGAGTTTTCCCCAATTCCCAATAACTTGTTTTACTGGAGTTCCTTAATGCCAGTCTCGATCAAATGATGCCTTGATATCAAGGACAGTCACACTCACCTGTGTGCCCCTCCTGGCTATAAATATTTTATGCATAGTTCAAACTTTCTTTTACCAGTCATACGTTACCGGAGTCTGAATTCTCCCCTTCCTGTGGCCAGCAGCGAACTTGCGATTGGGTGGAGAATAGTAAACAATGGAAAAATCACAATTTGCACCCGCCGCTAATTCCATCATCATGCTCCTATCCCTCGCTGACGGCATTATTGAAGTTTGAACCCTGTGCAGACGGATCCATGCAAAACCATCATTTGCATAGATTTAAATCTCATTGGAGGTTGGACACTAAATGCCCCACCTCTCCGCAACGCTCCGCTCCTCTTAGGTGGATGTCATATGGGCGAAAATTAATGCAAGTTGAATTAAACTCAAGAACTCTCAAAAATTATTGGGCTTGCTGTCTGGGCAGGGGGGTGGAGAGTAGCGGGGAACAACTTTGTGCCACGTCTGTGGACGTGGGGTGTCCTCCTCCTCGGAATCAACATATGGATTTAAACGCACCCGATTGGTGTTACATATAGGCTCCTGGCTGCTCACACTGCTGACTGCTCACTGTATCCTCTAAATGTTCAGAGGGCCTCTGGTAATGTGACGCCCCACACAGGCCACCCCTCTGGAACCACCAATGCCCCAGTGGTATTATCAAGGAGATGGACAATCAGTGGCCTATCAAGTGTTGGCACTCCCCAGAAGTGCTGACCCATTGCAGAGGAAACAGGGGATTAGCAAGGCTCCTCTCAACCAAGGACACTTGCACCGTGGCCTTTCAAACCCTCCCTGGTACTCTGCCCCTCTCAGAGGCCTCACAACTGACCCCCACCCCCAAGAATCTCAAGCTGCCTCCTCCTGGTGAGGCTGGCAGGACTGACTGCCTCTGTCACCACCTCCCAGGCGCTGTTCAGGAGGGCAGGCTCATGTCTCAGCCCATCCTGGGGAAGAGGGTGTTCTTCCTCTCCTCATTGGCAGTGGGTCCACCTCAGACCTCCGTAATTGGGGGGCTGATCTTTCTGAACCATCTTCATGTCTGCAATCAGTGTGCAGTGAATGGAGCATTTAAAAGCATCTCCAACTGCCAGGCTCTTTAGTAGGCTCACAAGTGGGGACATTTGTAAAAGAGGATAAATCAGATTTCATCACCCCTGCCCTTATCACGTTCTAGTGGCTCTCTACTGTGGGTGAAATAATAAAGATGTTTATCCTCACCTTCAAGTCTTTCCCTGGTCTTTCTCCAGCGTACCCAAGCATGCTCTCTTCTTCAACTGCTCATCCTTACATGAACTCCACAACACCAGTTCATACCTTGTTTCAATCACTGTGCCGTAGGCTTCTTTAACTGCCTTGCTCAAGACTGCTATATCATGAACTGTCTAAATGTTTACAAGAAGTCTCCTGAATATTGTTTCCTTACATCCTGCTTTTCTCACTTACTCCACTGTCCTCCATGTTTTTTAAAAATTTGTTCATTGAACGTGGGAGTTGCTGGCCGGGCAGTATTTATCTTGTAATCCGTACAGTTCAGAAAGAGGCTATTCGGCCCATCAAGTCTATACCCACTCTGCCCATCCTTAATTGCCATTGAACTGAGTGGCTTGCTGGGCCCTTTCAGGGTGCAATTAAGAGTCAACCACATTGCTGTGGATCTGGAGTCACAGGTGGGCCAGACCAGGTAAGGACAGCAGATTTCCTTCCCTAAAGGTCATTAGTGAACCATTTGGGTTTTTACGACAATCGGCAATGGTTTCATGGTCACCTTTAGACTTTTATTTCCAGATTTATATTTAATTCAAATTTCACCATCTGCCGGAGGATTACCCTGCATCCCTGGATTTTGTCCACCAGTATACAAGGTGCTGCGAGGTGAGGCACGCATTAAAGTGTAAGCAGCTAATAGTAAAAGAGAGATACTGAAATATTCTCACACTTCTTGCATTACCTAGCTACTTGCTACATATACAGTACCCAATTATTTTAAAACTGTCAAGGAGATCATCATGATCTGCAAATACGTAATAGCAACTGAAAAGTTAGCAGCAATATCCTCTTTTGACAAAATGTGATTTTTAAACAGAAATAGAAAATTACAGAATCAAACAGTTTTACCTAATTCAGTACGCTATTGTTGGGAAGCGGAAGGAATTGAGATTCATTGAAATTCAGCAAAGCAAATTACCTGCCAGAAAATGGTTGATTTATTCCACCTGTGTCTCTCTTGTCCACTATTTATACTGAATTGATCTGTACAACCTTTGTGACACCAATACAAATGCTGTTATTACATTCCCAGCCATTTTCTTCTCCAGACTTCTGAGGTCTGTTGCAAATTTAATAAAATAGCTTTCCATCATTAGTGTTATCTCAATAATCAAAACCATCCACCTGCACAAAAAAGTGAAACTGTTAGCTCTTAAAATGAATACAAGGCAATTTATGGATTGTGTCATTCATTTTCAAATATTCTGGAATCAAGTTTTCTTCTACTTGTGAATTATCCTCATGCAGAAGTTCAAAATAGGCACAGAAATGAAGTTATGGGCAAAATATGCAACACAGTTTTGGGATTTGCAATATCCAAAATAACTAGTCTATTATTTATTTTTTGAGGCACATCCATCAGCAAGTAATAAGAATGCACAGACCTTTAAATATCATAGGATAGATTTTCCTGGGCTTGCATGTGTGAGTGGAATCATAGTGCAATACAACAGAAGTGTGCTGAGCCCCAGGAAGAAATTAGCACTTAAATTTCCTGAGGGTCCTGATCTGTATATCGACAGTGAATAACAGGTAATATCATACAGCACCATAGATGCAGCGCTAAAAGAAAGTTCACTGACCTTATCAGAAGAAATAGATTATGGAACTATCTCCCAATGTTTTTCACAAGGATAAAGCAATTATTGTTTGCATTTCATTGCATTCTGTCCCTCACAATCTACATTCTGTATGGGCTTGAAAACCTTCTGACTTCAGTTTTGACATCTTTCTTGAACACCAGTTATTCCCCTCAGAGCAAGCACAGCCTGTGCTAAACATTTCGAAGCTTGCATATGATTCCCATGCAAAAGATCTACTTATTTCTTACAAAGCAAATGTCAATGACACATCAGTGAGGGGTGGAATGGGGTGCTGGTAACCACTAGCATTCACTGTGTAACAATCGTTATTCTTCCAGTTGTATCTCATACGGGAAAGCAGCATATAATGGAAATTATCTCACATTCCCTTTGAGGAGTTAATTAATAACTTTGCCTAATGAATTACAATAGTGCAACCCTGAGTTTGGCCATCAACGCGATCTGCCTGGCAAGGGTAGTAGATGGTCCTAGAATTGTCACTCTACCCTCGGCACCTCACTCATATAGTTGCTGGACTTTTCCAGACAGCTGCCATTTGTTCTGGGTAAAGCAATGAATAATCCAAACTACTGTACATGTTCAGAAAGCATCCTTATCTTAAAGATTAGGCATTAAGTTCTGGTCCCCACACAGCTGTGGAAGGAGGACCTCATCTTCCAGACAGAGTCTTCCCCACATCTGTCCCTGTTCATCAGCAGATCCACTGCTCTGAACCAGGATTTTTCAAACTCAGGGTCACGACCCGTGATTGGGTCACGGGCGAGTGTCAGGAGGGCCGCAGAGCGCTGAACAGCCGCTACCTGCTTTTACATGTGAGAATTGCGGCCGCTGCCTCCTTTTAAATGGAGATACAGATTAGACTGCTTGTGGAGTCTTCCAGCCAGAAGCGGCAAATGAGAGGTCACGTAAATTGATGACTAAAGTGCCATCCAGGGGCGTGCTTTTGATACCAAAGCATGGAGCAGAGTTGCTTTGATTTTGCAGCTGCTGGTAAGAAAGACAAGTGAACGGGGAAGATCAATCTTTTTTTTAAAGTAAGAGACGGCCGAGATTCAAATAGGCAGTTTAACTATTGGAGAGGATCTCACAACAGAATCTGCTGGAGAGAGCTGCGCAGGAGAGTCCAGGGCAGGACAGAGCAGTACTCGTGTTAGGACTCCAGGGCCTCTGGTTAAATAAACTTAACTTGGAACAAAGCTGTATAAAGGTGATTTCTTGAGGTCTGGTTTTGTCAATTGTGACAATGTAAATAAGGAGGCAAAGCCTGTGTGTTATATGTAGACGTACTGGCAAATGAGAAAGGTTTCTGAATTTGAAAGAGAAGCGGTGTGTGAAAAATTATCATTGAGGTTGAGATGTAGCTGTTACAAGGGGGCATAACTATAAGATTCAGGTTGGGAGATATAGGAGGGATATCCGAGGTAGGTTCTTTACTCAGAGAGTGGTTAGGATGTGGAATGGACTGCCTGCTGTGATAGTGGAGTCAGACAGTTTAGGAACTTTCAAGCGGTTATTGGATAGGCACATGGAGCACACCAGAATGACAGGGAGTGGGATAGCTTGATCTTGGTTTCGGACACTGCTCGGCACAACATCGAGGGCCGAAGGGCCTGTTCTGTGCTGTACTGTTCTATGACTCCAAAGTCAGTTATTAACATATAGCTGACACCAAATTAAAACACTATGCTGCTGCAGCATCCCTGCAATACCACATTAGAAACTCGCCAAAAACCCACGAGGCTGTCAGCATTCTGATGTAGCATCTCCCAGGAGTATCCAGTGCTGAGTATCCACACGCATATTGCGCTTCACAATGATCTACATGTGTTTGGATTTTCCATTTTCATAAAGTTGAAGACAGCACAAAGGAACTGGCTGGAGTTTGCACCTGATATGCGCACTGCCCTTGCTCTTTTGAACCGTACTCAAGTGAGATCATGAGAACAAAACAGGCTCCCCTTTCGGGAAAAAAAAGTAAGCGCACATGGAGTGCATGTGTCATGAAGGTCGGTCGGCATGTGTCACAAAGATCGGTTGGTGTGCGTCATGAAGGTTGGCCGGTTGCCAAAAGTGGGTTACCAGGATAAAAGTTTGAAATACACTGCTCCACACGCTAGCTCTCCAAGACGATTAAAAGGACTGGCATCGTTCAGCAACATGCAGAAAAAAAACAGAATTCAAGAGTTCTTGACAATACCAGAATGTCCCTTTAACATAGTTAGTGCCGAAATGGCAGCTCTAAAGCAAGCGTGCCAAATTATTTTAGAAGCAGTCTGCTTTGAACTGCATCCTGCGCTATCACAGGAAATCTGTGTACAGAGGCATCTGACATTCATTTGCATATAATATGCATGACTGCATCCTCTTCAAGTTAAACCACCTGAAAAGCCATATGGGAAATTCAGGGGCACTGCTACTCAGGTGCAGAACAGGAGAAAAGGATTTTCCTGTGTATAACGCAACAATATCACTTTTCCCAATATCACTGCGCCCCAGATTCCATCTGCTCAGGAAGCTTGAACAGTTCCCTGTCACAACAAATGTATCAACACAAACTCCATATAAAAATGCAGCTAAGGTCCCAAAAAGCACACGCATCACACGCTCATCCCCAACTGTTGGACCTGCCAGCACACCAGGCCCTTAGCATGGCGACGGATGGCTACACAGCATGAACGCTTGACCACACGAGCAGTTGCCACCCTCCTGGCCGGATAGCGCAAGGATAACCCATCAGGAGACCCACAGTAGATCCCATTGGGACAAACAGGACAGGGGTAATAGAGCCTATCGCTAACACCAGTTGTGACATACATTTGTTGGCAGGGATGGGTGGTGAGGATGAAAGCTCCTCACTTCAAAGGCCAGGTACCAGTGACTGATGGGGACAGGGTTGCAGTGCGGACTAACACATTGAAGGGGCTGGAGGGGGGATGCGGGGGAAATACATGTTGAGGGTGGCAGTACCATTCAGGGTGACAAGGTAACCTGGTGGCATTAGTTGGTCAAGGGAATCCTCATTTTGTTGACATTCCCTGTCTCTCCCTCCCACCTGCAGAGACATGGATTTGGACAACAGCCAGTTATGTTTGCTATCTACCTGGTCACTGGTGCCATTGCAGGTGCATGGCAGTGAGAGGGCCAGGGAGGACCCTGCACAAGATGAGCCTTGCCCAGAAGAGCAGGGGCCACCTGGTGAGGCCCAAATGCTGGCTGTCTAATAGACATAGGAGGAGGTTCGAAAGAGGTGATGCTTCGGCCACGTGTATGCCATCAGCACCTGTCCTTCGAGGAGCTACCGGACTGCCTGTGCTGCCGAAGACTTTGGCTAACCAGTGAAACCATAGGCCACCTGCGTCAGATGGTGGCACACCTGGCACTGCGGGGGTATGGAAGAGGACACCTCCTTCTAGTGGCTGTCAAGGTGACTGTCGCCTTTTATACCTCTTGCTCATTTCAGGCCTCGAGCTGGGACCTGTGTGGGATCTCGAAAACATCTGCAAAGAAGTGCATCTGGGTTGTCACAGATGCCCTATGTACCCGGGCATCGACTACATCATGTTCTACCTGGACCAGGCCCAACAAGGTGCCCAGGCAGCCGGATTTACCAATATCGCTGGCAGGTCCATGGGGCGATCGATGGCACGCATGTCGCCTTCTGAGTACTGGTTCGATAAGGGGTGCCCTTCATCTACAGGAAGGGCTTTCACTGCATGAATGTGCAATTGGCAGCAACCAGCAGTTGCTCATCATGCACGTCTGTGCCTGATATTCAGGCAGCATGCACAATGTCTACGTTCTGGCGTACTCATTGGTTCTTGGCTCACTTGGTTGAGGTGTTAGCTAGTGTGCGACAAGACTACCTGCTGGGTCATAGCTAATGACACCTGTGCAGAGAATCTCTATAACAACATCCATGCAGTAACCAAAAGTGTCATTGAGAGGTTCCCTCTCCCTCAGTCCTTCCACTCCTTCACTCCACCTTCCCCTCCTTCCGACTACCACAGCGGGAGATGATGCATGGGTAGGGGTGCTGTCATACAATGTGTGCTCACACTGCTGCCCCCATGCCCTGACAGGGTGTAACCATGTGGAATGTTCATATGCCCTGGGTGTCCTGAGCCCCCTGTCGCCCCCACCCATCCCTGCCATCCTTCACATCCATGAGACAGAGGTTAGAGGCAGATCAGACTGGTGCTGCAGAAGTATTTAATATTGAGTTTTATAATAAGTGTGCCCTTCCCACACTCTCTACTACACCCATGCCAACTTAAGTGTCATCTATCTTTCTACTCTTTCGTGGTCTGCCGATTTTTCAAGGTGTTACCCAAGGCAGCACGTCAGAAGTAGAGGCGGCCCGCTGTTTGTCTCGCCATCAGCCCTGTAATGCCCTTGGTGGTCAAAGTCTGGAGGGCCTGAGCCAACGACGTTCAGGTGTCACTGGTGATGACATGTCAGCCTGTTTTGGCCGCTGCTTACGAGAGGCAGCAGTATAAGATGGCAGGAGAGTGGGGGGGGGGGGCAGATTTGGAAGGCTGAGGTGTTCCAGCTCCTCCCCTTTCGGAGGCGCGATCGCATCCTCCTCCCTCAGGGTGCTGACTGGGCACCGGGCTACTCCATCGGACGGCGTGGAGGCCAGAGTGAGCGGAGGCCCCAGCGTCACCGAGCACCGCCAGTTCTGGAGGCCCGCCCTCGTCTAAACCATGGTCTCGATGCCCTCAGCCATGGTGCACTGAGACTGAACCATGTCCCTCTGAGATTGTGACATGTCCCTCGGTGACTGGCTAAGGTCAGTCAGCGCCCGGCCAATGCTCTCCATACCCTCAGCCATGACCCTTTGTGAACTAGCCAAGCTCTGGAGCAATGTCCATGCGTGCCTGGGACATGTCCGCCTGTGACTGGGCTCTCCTACCCTGCGCATCTGCCATCGACCGCATAGTGTGCCTGAAGCCTCGAGCATCCTGACCATGGCTGTGATGTCTTTTCCCAGGCTTTACACCGTAACGCCACCCTTTCAGTGTTGGCCTGGGTGCCACGCAATGTCAGCACCATCTCCTGCGCCTGAATGTGGCTGAATTCCTCCAGCTAAACATGCAGGTGCTGAAATTGCTGACACCCCCTCCTATAGATTCGGACACTGCTTCTGCATCTGCACCAGTGATGGGATCATACTTTCCAGAAGCGCAACTTCTGTCTGGGGGTGGGGGGGAAACAGCTGTTCCCTGGGATCGGCAGCCCTTTGACCGTCTGGTCCCTCACGAGTCTCTGCCTTTAACTGATGTGCTGCAGTATGTGCATGTTGCTCACCAGAAGGTGACCCAGGAGCCTGGCCAAGGTGAGAGTCCCGACGATGGTGGATGTGCAGGTGAAAGCAGTGCCGAGATGTCCCTGGAGCCGTGCTCCGGGGTGTTCGGCAGGTCGAGATGGGGGTTAGTGATCCCGGACGGCCTGGCCTTGTCTGATGGGGATCCTGCAAGATAAAAGATATAGGGTGAGATATTGGTAAGGACTGCGGGAGACGAGTGACTCGCTCTAGGGACATCTGTGTTGCATTGGACACTCGCTTGTTTGGCACAAGCTGAACTTCACTGCAACCATTGCCCTCTCCTTGGCATCCCCTGTGAGTGGCAAGGCCCATTCTTCTGAGGGGGCACGGACCCGAATATCTGGGATGCCCCCTCCCTTCTGGTACCTCGAACAATAATGGGCCACTTTATCCTTGGGGACACAGAAAGGACATAGTGAGACACAGGGAGGCAGGATTGTAGGAGGCGCTGCAGCAGGTGGCATGGGTGAGGAAGGCTCATGGCCAAAGAGGACATGTGGAGGGTGGGTTGTAAGAGAGATGCAGGCAGATGAGATACTATTGGCCTCCAGAGGATTGGGGGATGATGTGAGGAATGAGGGACGGGAATGATGCCAGGGGCACAGAATTGGTTACTCACCCGAGTTGCTCGAAACAGAACAGTACTGTGTTTTGGTCCTCCTGGTGAGGCTGGCAGCACTGACAGCCTCGGTTACCTCATCCCAGGCCTTTTTGACAGTCCGTGGTGAGTGGAGCACTTAAAAGCTGCTCCAGCTTGTCAAGATGTTAACGCCAGCGCCGGCCCTAGGGTTGCTGGCGCCCCGGGCGAGCTGAACTTCGGCGCCCTTCGGGAGGGGGGGGGGGGCCGAGGCCGAGGGGGGCGGGGCCGGGGGGGCCGGGCCGAGGAGGGGGGGGCGGGGCCGAGGAGGGGGGGCGGGGCCGAGGGGGGGGGGGGGTGAGGGCCGAGGGGGGGCGGGGCCGGGGGGCGGGGCCGAGGGGGGGGCGGGGCCGAGCCCGAGGCGGGGAGGCGGCCGAGCCCGAGGTGGGGGGGGGAGGCCGAGCCCGAGGCGGGGGGAGGCCGAGCCCGAGGGGGGGGGGGGGGAGGCGGAGGCGGGGTGGGCGGGCCGGAGGCGAGCCGGAGGCGGGCCCGAGGCGAGGGGGGCGGGTCCGAGGCGTGGGGGCGGGGCCGAGGGGGGGGGCAGAGGGGGCCGCCCTGGGGGAGGGCAGCTACCGCGCATGCGCATTTGGCACCGGCCCAACTGCGCATGCGCGGGACCCGAGTCTGGCGCCCCCTAGCACATGGCGCCCCCTAGCACATGGCGCCCCGGGCGACTGCCCGAGTTGCCGGTGCCTTGGGCCGGCCCTGGTTAACGCAGTTCTCGACCACAGCGAATCAGACGACTGTGGGGCCGAGAATTGGGCAGGTGCACATGAGCAGTGTGCTGGTCCATTTTCATGACCTAAATTTCTTCTAGCCGGTGTTCATAGCAGGAATATGCGGTTTCCACAATTCTATACCAGCGGCAGCACTTAGTCTCCAGAACAGAGAATCCAGCCCTTAAGGGTGGCACGGTAGCACAGTGGTTAGCAGTTTGATTCCCACTTGGGTCACTGTCTGTGCGGAGTCTGTACGTTCTCCCTGTGACTGCGTGGGTTTCCTCGGGGCGGGGCTCCAGTTTCCTCCAAGTCCCAAAAGGCATGGGGCTGGATTCATGCGCGGCTACTAACTTGCCAATTCTCCGGCCCATATCGGCAGCTAGAACCAGGTGCTCTACGCTGCCGGCATGCTAGCCCCCGGCCAAACGGAGGATCGGTGGCCGTTTTACACCATGTTTTCTATCGTAAAATGCTACCGTTCCTACGCCGGCGTGTGGACATAGCCTCAAAATTGGAGAATCCAGCCCATGCTGTTAGGTAAATTGGACATTCTGAATTCTTCCTTTGTGTACCCGAACAAGCGCTGGAGTGTGGCGACAAGGGGATTTTCACAGTAACTTCATTGCGGTGTTAATATAAGCCGACTTGTGACAATAATAAAGACTAGCATCCATAATCTTTAATAACCTTTACAATAAAAAATTATTAAACTGAAATTGTTGGCCAAAAGGAAGCAGAAATCTTAAACAGAAAAAAAATGGCTGATGAAGATATGGTACAATATGGAGTTGCAATGCACAACGAGGGCCACTTCTGTTTAAAAATGAGTAGCTTTGAAGATCTTCGGGGGTATCCACACAGCATTTAACACAACCACAATAAAATTGGAAATTCTGCTGAGAAAGGATTTTCAATTGACGTGAAGTACTTTACTGAAATACTTCAGTTATTTTGAGGAACTGCTAAAAGCACAATTCACAGATATTTGTGTTACAAGAAACATTGCATAAATTAATGCATTGGACAAAGTTGGGAAAAATTGAAAACAAAAAAGTGTTGTTACTTAGATGGAAGAAACAGGTTAAGCTTTTTGAGCAAAGATTAGCCAGTGATTTCCTCCAATTATGAAATGGTCTATTTACAGTTGGGTTCTGATGGTTAAAGAATTAAAGGGTTTTTGATTGAACTGTTTATTTTAAATATTTTTTATGTTTATTAATTTGACTCAGCCAAAGGTTGAAATCTTCTGTAATCAATCTATAGTATGCAGGTTGGGAAAGTAATGGGAGATAGTTTGAGGTTGAAGATAAAATAATTTCAACCTAAACCAAAGGTTATACAATAAACTGTTGTTCCTAAATTTCCTTGAGAGGTATATGGGGGCAGAAGAAAGGAAACTGGGCAGCTCAAAATTTCTGCCTAAACATTGCAGACATTCCTGAATCTCTTCAAAATCATGGTACTTTTAGGGGCAAACCCAAAGTATAAATGCCCTCTGTTACATTGACTGCATTACTCAAATTGGCAGTAGATGGTTTCTTATCTTATTTTAAAATGTGGCCTCGCTCCTCATACCTTTCATTATGGTCCAGTGAATTTCTTCCTTCTCTGCCTCACTGATAGAAACTAACCATTTTGTACAGGTAAAAAGGGTTCAATTTAAAGAAATGATTTAAAGAAATCATAATGGCTGATTTACAGTCACTACATTTCATATTTGACATGCATAAAATGGCTGACTGAAATGGAATCCGATATGAGGATGCTATAGCTGACAAGGTCAGGTTGACAAATGAAACTGACATGAATAGTTCTTTGTCTTAGAAAGAACCGAATGACATCCAGCTACGTGTTCAGGATAACCGCATACCATTCTATGATAACTACAGAAGTCACCCCACGAAAGGAATTTGCTGAAGCAACTTCTTAAGATTACCAAAGTAATGTTTCGTGATAACTACAGAAGTCACCCCATGAAAGGAATTTTCTGAAGTAACTTCTTAGATGACCAAAATAATTTTTTGATTAATTGACAGACAAATCGTGTGATCAAATTAGAAGGATTATAGATGATTTCAGACTAATCAAAGCTTTGAAGGGGCTGAGACTTCATAGATAATAACAAATAATAATTCCCTTAAAAAGTTAGGTTTCGGGATGAAAGAACAGTGCTTTCTGCTGTGCTATGAAATTGTTATTCTAATTTAAACTGCACCGTTGTCTATATACTGTGCATATTTGATTTGAACTGTTAATGCATCTTGAATTCAACCTATCTGTAATTGCAAGAGACAATCATTTCAACTAAGCTTCCTGCAGGGCGAAGTTGAAAAAGTCTTAATAGTCTGTCCAAGAAAACAAATCTTCAGTAGACACACAAATTAAAGTAGCTAATTGATATTAAAACCCAATTTAAGTTGTCTCAAGTTCTGTTCAATTAATGTATGTGTGGTGACACAGAAATATATTAATGAAAAGTTCATATCCAACATTAGACACGCATTAGCACCTTAATTGTGCATTAATTATGTAAAATTATTTAAAATAGCCTCACCCCAGGATTTCCAACAGGGTCACAGACATCAGGAGTGTGTGAGTAAAAGATTCACTGCCCCTTCCAATCTGGCATTTGTGGAACCAAAGTCAATTATATTCAGCACTTTCAAAGGACATAATGAGTATAGTATAATTAGTATGGCAACTTGCTACTTTGTAAGATGGGAAATAATTCTTCAAATTCTTAGTTTGTTCGTTACCCTTTTGCGCCGAGTCATTTTTCTTGTTCACAGTTTATTTTAAAATGCCTTGTGATCTTCATTATATCCCAGCTTTTGAAAGTACTGAATCATATTCACCTCTGTAACAATTCTTTTGCTCCATTGAAAACATTTTTTATTCATCTTTATCATGTAACATTGTAAGCATCATTGCCTGTCTTCTGATCCCTCTCAGACACATGGGAATGGATTTTGCATTTCAGGGGTGAGGAATTTATGTTTTTGACAGAGTGAGGGAGGAGGAATGGAAAGTGAGAGGTACATTTGGTTCTGCCCCTGAAATCACAGATTGTAGAATAAAGTGTCAGATAGCCTATTAGTGGTTGTCAGGGGGGAGGTGCTCATTGAGCAGTGAGAAAGGCAGATCTGCGTCCAATTGGGGGTCTATGCCTGGACGCCATGCCGTTAACAGCAGTTTGGTCACGGGTAAACATTTAAAGGCCCTCTGCTCCCTCAATCTTTCTTTATCCCTTATGGCAAGGTCTAAAAGGTTAAAATACTTTACCTCACCCTCATGCCACCTTCCTCAGCAGAAACTGCTGATTTCAACCCCTTGTCATAGCAGCTACAAAACACCCCTAATCCTTTTCACATCTGGGTCGAATTCTCTGGCCGTTGGGACTCACCTTTCTTGCCGTTAGCGCACCCTCGTCCACAGGTTTCCTTGTGGCGTGGGGCGGCTTCAATTGGAAATCCCATGGACAAGCGACAGGAAGAGAGAATCCCGCTACCAGTGACCGGTGCGACGCTGAAAAACACACGGATGAGGGCCAGAAAATCCAGTCCCTGATGTCAGAAAATACAGCTGCCCACGAAAAACCGCAGATGATTCGAATGTTTACAAGCTTCATTCCATTTCTTGTTAATTAGTTAATTCAAACCAGCAGGTGGGTTTCTGATTTCTGCACCCACTCGCCTTCCATGATTTAGGAGACTGGACTGGTAATGTTTTATTGCCAATCCTACATCATCATATGCTATTTCAACTACATCTGGAGAGGGTGGGGGGGGGGGGGGGGGGGGGGGGGGATTGGGGAACATTTATTGATAGGCAGCCTTAAAATCCAGTCCATGAATAAGTTGCCAAAATTACAGAACAATATTGCAAATGCTGTCTCGTCAACAAGCAGTACAAGACTAGAATATAGTCTACAACACCTCACAGCAACAGCATTATATCTCCAGAATGTCAGTAAAAGTCAACAGGATGAAACACATCCATCAACTTTTCAGCAATTAACCATTCAGCAATGAATCACCTTCATTAGGTTTCCTGTTGAATTCTTGCGTTACCTTTTATTTATCCACGTAATACACCTCCCATATTTTATCCTATATCGGCTATTAATCAGCTTTCTACACTTCACTTAACTGTTTCCATCAGTAAATTTGCATATGTGGGAACTAGTCTCTACCATTTCATTTATGAAAAATATGTTTGAACGGGAACTGCCACAGAACAGAACCACGAGGGATTTTACTCTTTGCTTTCCCAAACAGAGGATCTTGTATTTACCATATTCTGCTTTCTTTTGCAAGCCAACAAGAGTTCAAACTGTCCAAACAGCTTGTGATAAATAATCTGTGAATTTTAATATCTGTAAAGTCCCACACACAGAGGGCTGGTGAACCCAGTTAGACTAGATTATTTTTTTTAAAGCTATGGCAGGTGGTATGGACATTGGTATAATGAGAATAATTTTTTGGATTTTGTGAAAGATCGAAATTTGAAGCAACATTTAGGGCTCTGGGGCAGAGTGTGTGCATGGGGGCAGGGCAGGGCAGCAGTGGTCTAATAATTTGTCTTTACTGTGAACTCAGTGTGTTTTCCTAAGCAAAAACTGTTGTTTAGTTATTTTGGCTTGTGAAATGTTACCAAGATCTCTAGAGGCTTTGCTTTGACATCCTTGGAAATACAAGAATTCTCATACTGCGCATAAACATCAGTTGTAGAGGGAATAAAAATCAGCTATGCTGAACAAACATAAAAGGAAAGTCAAAGCAGAGTTTACATTCTTTCATTTAATGATTAGCACGTTGTGTGACTGAATGGTGTCCGTAAAAGAAATTAAGTGAGAAATGAGAATTTCGCTACATCCACATGAAGAAAGTTTGGTGAGTCACTGCAGTACATCCTGTAGGGAATGATCCAGTTCAGAGTTCACAGTTTAAACACTTATGTATGCAAATGCTTAATGCATTTGTATGACAATACCTTGTCCTCTACTGAAGACATGAAATAATCCAGTGGTTTTTTTCTGGGGACCCATTTTTACCAACCGGCCAACCTTCGGGACCCAACCCGGCCACATTCGCGACCCACACCAGCCGACCTTCGTGGCCCACGCCGGCCGACCTTCGCGGCCCACACTGGCTGACCTTTGCGGCCCACGACGGCCGAGCTTCGCAGCCTACACCGGCTGACCTGCACGACCCACCATTTTCTCTTACCTTATTTGCTGCTGAAAGAAAATGGAGGAAATTGTTTTGGGTCCCTTTGGCCCTCGTACACACTCCTCCAGTAAATCTTGTTGGATGAACAGGGCAGACGGTAGCATGGTGGTTAGCACAATTGCTTCACAGCTCCAGGGTCCCAGGTTCGATTCTCGGTTTGGGTCACTGTCTGTGTGGAGTCTGCATGTTCTCCCCGTGTGAGCGTGGGTTTCCTCCGGGTGCTCCGGTTTCCTCCCACAGTCCAAAGATGTGCAGGTTAGGTGGATTGGCCATGCTAAATTGCCCTTAGTGTCCAAAATTGCCCTTAGTGTTGGGTGGGGTTACTGGGTTATGGGGATAGGGTGGAGGTGTGGGCTTGGGTAGGGTGCTCTTTCACAGAGCCAGTGCAGACTCGATGGGCCCAATGGCCTCCTTCTGCACTGTAAATTCTATGAAAATGAAGGTGAAGCCTTCCAGTGTCGGAAAGTATGGAATCTCCACCTTTCCAAAGTTCTGCATTTTTGTCCTGTAAAATTTTATCAAATAAAACCCCCCCGAACTTGTAAAAAAAATAAAAATAAAATGGATAAAATAAATGAATAAAATAAAACGAATAAAACCCCCCCGAACTTGTAAAAAAAAAGCTGCGACCGTTTAAAAAACAAAGCGGTCGCATTGCGCATGCGCATAGTTTTGCGCATGCGCACCGATGATCTGGCACGCATGCGCAGTGCGACCGCATTTTCTTTACATGTTCACAGCAATTTTGAAGGCCGCTTGCAGCCGGCGTTATTAACAGCCAGCAGCTGCGGATTTGCGCGATCGGGAGCACGCGACGGATGGCTCCGCGACGCTCTCGACACCCGCCCGCGACCCACCTGTGGGTCGCACCCCCGAGTTTGACAATGCCTGAACTAATCTATTTGAAACAAACGAGCATCTCTCATTATAAGACACTAATGTCATATGAATGTGCTCAACACTCTGACATCAACATCACACACAATAATTTCAAAAGTCACAGTGGTGTATAATGTAGAAATTGATAAAATGCCTACCAGTAATAGTTTTTTTTCTCAAGTGAATTAAACTACACCTAATGTACTGAAAATATAATACCAGAAAAAGATTAGCACTACAATTCAGAATATTATAAATAGTAAGGGATAGTGATTTTTTTTCTTTGCCTTCCACTTTCGTTGAAGTTTTGTTTCAAGTAATAATTATATATGTTGCATTTTCTAGTTAAAAGGAAATTTTCTCGGAAATGATCATTTCTCTTGTAAAGGAAGTAGGTGCAGCTCCTCAAAAACAGAAAACTGAATTTGCTGGGCTGCAGTCCTCAAGTGTTCTGTTTTTAGAAGGGAAGGTTATACAGGAAGAGTGGAGGGCATTACATTAAAAATTGTTAATATAATTAATGAAGATGATTTGGTATTTACTTTATTTATGTACTGTGAATTGTAGTATTTTATTACTTTGTCTTGTTCAAAATAAATGTTCAAACACAAGATGATAAAAGCTAACCAAACGGACCAGCACTTGGAAAAAGGCTTAGACAGAAACAAACTGCAAAAAAAATTTGCATTTCGAACTTCCAGTGGCGGTGATGTGCTGAGCAGACACGCATCAGATGGCTCTCCTCTAAACAGGCATTTTTGGTTAAATTTAGCCCAAAAATTCAGACTTCTTTCACCCATCAATAAGAAAGGGAGAGAAGAGGAACAACAACATGATAGTAAACGGGAGATCGAGAAGCCGCAGGGATGGCAGGAGTAAAGGGAAAGGCCAAGAGCAGCGAGTGGACGAGACGGCAGAGCCACAAGGTGAGGGGTCCCCGGCCACCCCAGAAAAGAGGAAGTGGGAGACCAACGACTCGAACAACAGTCTCTCACCACCCCCCTCCTACCCGCCTGGAGATGGATGTAATATGTTCCTCACCAAGGAACTGCTGGCGATGAGAGAGGCAATAGAGCTGGAGATCCAGGTGGCGGCCAAGGTGGCTGTGACGGAGGAGTTGGTCACCATGCAGTTAGCGACCAACGGTCTGGGGAAGAAGCTGGAAGTTCAAGGGAAGACGATCCAGGAGCTTGAGAAGGAATCGACGGACCAGAGTGACAGGATTGTTGCTCTGGAAGCTGAAATTAAACGGTTGTTGACAACCCGGGGAGCCTAAAGGGGAAGGTCGAGGACCAGGGGAACTGGCACCAGCACCAGAATATATGGATCACGAGCCTGCCAGAAGGGATTGAGGGCAGGGACTCGATGGACTATGCGGCCCAAATGCTGGGTAACCTGGTCGGGAGGGACAGCTTCCCCAAACTGCCGGAGATTGACAGGACACACAGATCGCTTCCAATTCCCTGCGGGGTCACTGTCTGTGCGGAGTCTGCACATTCTCCCGTGTCTGCATGGGTTTCCTCCGGGCGCTCCGGTTTCCTCCCACAGTCCAAAGAAGTGCAGGTTAGGTGGATTGCCATGATAAACTGCTCTTAGTCTCCAAAAAGGTTTGGAGGGGAAATTGGGTTACAGGGATAGGGTGGAAGTGAGGGCTTAAGTGGGTCGGTACAGACTCGATGGGCCGAATGGCCTCCTTCTGCACTGTATGTTCAATTACAACTTAAGAGTATGCTTTAGAATTGATTGGTGAAGATTAGTTCTTGGTCTTAAATCTGCTTAAGTTTGTACTTGTACTTTGGGGGTGGCACGGTGGCGCAGTGGTTAGCACTGCTGCCTTACAGCATTGAGGACCTGGGTTCGATCCTGGCCTTGGGTCACTGTCCGCGTGGAGTTTGCACATTTTTCTCCTGTCTGCGTGGGTCTCACCCACACAACCCAAAAAGATGTGCAGGGTAAATTGTCCCTTAAATGGAAAAACAATAATTGGGCACTCTAAATTTATTAAAGAAAGAGGTTTTATTTGTACTTCTGGGTTTTGATTGCTGCTGGTGCTGTTCTATTGAAATCGGTTGCTACTTCATAAAAAAGAAATTTGCTTGAACGGCCGTTAACAAATGTGCTGTATGAAATGTGCCCAGGATTTCACATTTCAATTAATGTGACAGAAGTGTGTAATAACAATGGAAATCCAGAAACATGCTTTTTAATATATTAAAGCACATAAATAGATTACATGCACAGAATAAATTACCAACACTACTTCTAAATGGCAAAATCAAAATTTACTTCTGGACAACAGATAAATATTGGATTCCCTGCTGTCACTGGTGGAAATTTAAAAGAAGTTCATAAATACTTGATGCCATTTGAGTGGATGATAGGAAATGGTAATGGAATGTACAACTTATAAAGGTTCAGACATTACTAAAATATAGGCTGGAGGAAGGGTG
The DNA here is from genome assembly GCF_902713615.1 of Scyliorhinus canicula. Lineage (NCBI taxonomy): Eukaryota > Metazoa > Chordata > Chondrichthyes > Carcharhiniformes > Scyliorhinidae > Scyliorhinus > Scyliorhinus canicula. The sequence goes on along the minus strand of NC_052151.1, from coordinate 162,521,365 downwards.
ATGTTATGCAATGAATTGAAGCAAGCAACTTTGAATTTTTATTGAAGCTATTAAGAATACAATTAAACGCAAGGGGCTGGATTTTCTGTAGCCCGACGCAGAAATCGTGATCGGCGATCGGGCAGAGAATGGATTCCCACAGCAGAATTGGGGTAGGTGCCAGTTTGACACCGGTCCGCAATGTCCGGTCCAAACCGGTGTCATCGGGACGTGCGACACACGCAGTTGCAAGACCTTTGGCACGTTATCGGCCAGCCCACTCGCGATCCTCCGACCCGGATCGGCTGAGTTCCCAACAGCGCGAGCCACATGTGGTATCAGCGGTCGGGAATTAATGGCACAATGTCCAGCGCCCCCACACTCATCCGGGATCTGTGCTGCTGGCTGGGGCGCTTCTGCTGGGGCTGTGGGGTCGGGGTGGGCAGGTTAGGTACCATGTTTTTCGGAACGATCGGTACAGGCCGTCAGCCCTGCGCATGCAGGGCCCGGGACCTGCCCATTCTCTGGCTGTTTTCCATGCGATCCGCGGGTGGTTCACGCAGCGCTGGTGCTAACCTCTCACTGGTACCGGAATCGTCAAGGGATCCGCTCCGATTTTCATGTCGTGAAACACCCGAGGATTCTCCGTTGGCGCCGGCATTTATCCACTGGAACGGGGAATTCTGCCCAAGAACTACAGACGCATCCTGCCCCAAGAATTGCATCCACTCACGTTTGGCACTTTCTTTGGAGCCAGGAGTGATTCTTGCCATTGGATTCCAAGAAGCCGGCAAGCCCGGATCCTCAGAGATCAGGACGCCCTCTCAGAGTAACCCTGCAGTAGCCCCCCAAAATCACTCCCAAAGATCCACTCGCAATCCCTCATGTAGTTACAGCCTGTCATTGATTCACCAAAGCACCCTGCTCTCGCCCCACCCCTGTTTTCTGGGAACCCCCTTCAGGCCCTGCCCCTTGGCATTGCAAACCTGGAACTACTCCGTGGCACCATGGCAGTACCAACTGTCCAGCCATGTCCCTGACCACCCAGGGGATACAAAGGCCTCCGAGCATCCCTGCAAGGTCATCACGTCACTCCAGAGATTTCAACAGTGGCTACAAGAATGTCATCTTTGAGGAACCCTTGCACTTCAATCTCTGAGTGATGCCAGCTGCTTCTGTGGTGGGCGCAATTCAGCGATTGCGATGCACCCACCGGGGATCCAGGCACGTCGGGTTAATAGCGGGAGAGGACGGAAATCGAGATTTGCGATGGTAAGTTCTTGATCGCACCCAAAAAGGCGAGGATATCAATAACCCAAATTTGCATTCATTACAATCTCATTAATGAGATTGAAATCAAATACAGCACCCTCCCAGGAATTGCCCGAATCCCCACACGTGCGTTGTTTAGTCCGCCTTTTCTAAAACAGGAAATAGGTGCAAAACAGGCGGGGTGGGGGGGGGGGGGGGGGTTTGGCCTTCATGAGAATGGGGTGGTTCAAGGCACTGGAACCTCCAGGTCGTGGGTCACCTCTGGGCCGGAGGGCAGAGCCATGCTGCAGCTTTTCTTCTGAAAGTCAATTCAAACTCGCTCCCATAAGATATGATGGTACCGCATTCCTAAACCTCTATACCACCGGGTCATTGCAGGACTCTAGCAGGGGCCTTTGTGGCATATTGCCCTAACCAGTGCCCAGTAAATGCTCCTCCCTCTTCTTGCTGTTTTGTGGTCTAGTGCTACGTCTAGGTGTGTCCCCAGGATGCACATCAGAGATGGAGGGAGCCTGCTGCTTTCCATGCCCTGTGACCTTTGATCCCCTTGGTGGATGCCCTCTGAAGGACCCTGGCTGACTTACCTGTATCACAGGTGTTGCCGCGTCACCCAGTTCTGCCTGCTGCCCTGGAGATGTGACGGTGTCAGGAGCGGGGGATTCACAAGAACTGGAGACAGTCATAGTCTCTTTGGTGGCAGGCCCCGGGTTGGCCTCAGCGCTTCCTTCTCCCTGGGTGCGCATGGGCCCTGAGGGACTCCATGGCATGGACGAGCAGCTGGAGTGGGCTCCAAAAGCTTTTGAATCATTTGGCTCTGCCAGTCCTGGAAGTTCCCCATTGTCTGCACAAGGCATCAACAGCCTCAGTGACGCTCCTCAGTGACTGGGCCACACTCTGGAGTGGCTCGGCAATGTCCATCTGGAACACATTCCTCACAGACTAGGGCATGATGTCAAAGCCCTCATCATGGTCGTCACAGACTGAGCCATGCCTTGGACACCACCACTCAAGGCATGGATGTCATGCTACAGGTTTTCCATTGTAGTCGCGACATTAGCAGTGTTGGACTCAGTGCTACGTATTGCCGACACCATTTCCTGCGGCTGAAGGCTTTGGGATTCCTCCAAATCACTGGAATGTCGGTGGAATGTCACTGATCTGTCTTATCTTCTGCAACAGCTCAGGAGAACCTTGTCCATCTTGGCATCTGGTTAGAACCCAGCTGTCTTGGGATTCAACACAATTCCAACTGCTGTCTCCTTTGGATGTTCCTGCCTCCACCTGATGTGCATCAGCTGACATTTGGTGTTCACCAGATAGTGCCCCGAAGCCTGTCCACTCATGTCGCCCACCGAGGAGTGCATTGGCGGAGGTGGGGGGAGATTTCCTTGAAGCATTGCCGGTGTTATCCTCAAAGCTGGATGGCCCGGCCTCATCCTGGGAGAGAATGGACATGTGGTCAGTGAGAGGAAGGATCGTTTTGTGGAACATCAACAATTCACTTGAGGCAGGTCATCTGGGTGAAGGGGCAGTGGATCCTCATTCTCTAGAGCAGGCCAACCTCGCTCTTGGTGACTGCTCTCTCCTCGGGCAACCCTGCGATCTGCAGGGCCTTGTGGATATGGTTTCAGGACTCGAATCTCTGGGACTCTTTCATCCCCATCTTCGCCCTTTCCCACTTATTATGGGCTATCTTCTCCTGCGGGGACAAAGAGAGGGTATTGCAAGCCAAAATTTTGATGGGTCAGAGGGGTCTATAGCATGTGTGGGCACCACACCTAGACATGAGGTGGCTGTGCTGGTGAGTGCCAGGGGATTCTGAGGAACAAGCTTAAAGATAGGATATGGAGGCAGCACGGTGGCTCAGTGGGTTGGCCCTGTTGCCTCACGGCACTGAGGTCCCAGGTTCGATCCTGGCTCTGGGTCACTGTCCGTGTGGAGTTTGCACATTCTCCCCGTGTTTGCATGGGTTTCGCCCCCACAACCCAAAGATGTGCAGGGTAGGTGAATTGGACACTCTAAATTGCCCCTTAATTGGAAAAAAAGTAATTGAGTACACTAAATTTAAAAAAAAGATAGGATATGGGAAGAGTGGGAGGCATCAGCCAGTGGAGGAGGTGGGGGGGGGGGGGGGTGGGTTTGGGAATTTGAGGGGTGCCATGTGGAACTGATTCCAGGAGAGAGATGGTCACATATCCTTACAGCTCATTAGAGGTGGTTTGTCTGCTCCTGACATTTGACACCGGTCCTCCTGTTCATGCTGCCTGTACTGGCAGCCTCTGACACTGCCTCCCAGCAGATATTGCTGACCCTGTTGCTGGATCTCCGACGCCCTCAGGGGAACAGAGTGCCCTGATTCTCATCAATGGCATGGAGAAGCCTCGGCATCGGCAAGCAAGGGGCAGGTCTACGCACTGCCATGTTTGTGTGTTGACTGGGAGTGCGTGGTAAGGGAGCATTTAAAAGCAGCTCGCTCTTGTTAGTGGCGAACAGCGGAGGCGCGAGTTGGGCAAATCAGATGGCAAGGCAGCCAAGAATGTTGAGATTCACATGGGTCATTTTTGGGTCTAAGTGCCGTTGAATGCAGGCCACTATCTCGGCAATACAGAAGACGTGAACACCGTGCCAATTGCATCAAAAAGTGCACTTTAACTTTTGTTCGCTGAACCCCCCCCCACCCTCAAGTGGTAAAGTTCCTCTAGTATAGGCATGCTGGTCAAGCAACTATTCAGGCATCAGAGTTCAAAAAGATCCAGTCGAAAACAATGCTCTCAGGCTGCCCATCTGCTCTTTCTAGGAAGCACTTAGAACATAGAACATAGAACAGTACAGCACAGAACAGGCCCTTCGGCCCTCGATGTTGTGCCGAGCAATGATCACCCTACTCAAACCCACCTATCCACCCTATACCCGTAACCCAACAACCCCCCCCACCTTAACCTTACTTTTAAGGACACTACGGGCAATTTAGCATGGCCAATTCACCTAACCCGCACATCTTTGGACTGTGGGAGGAAACCGGAGCGCCCGGAGGAAACCCACGCACACACGGGGAGGACGTGCAGACTCCGCACAGACAGTGACCCAGCCGGGAACCGAACCTGGGACCATGGAGCTGTGAAGCATTTATGCTAACCACCATGCTCCCGTGCTCTAACTTCAGGTTAGAAAAAACACACTGTGGAAAAAAAACACTCATACAGAGAACCTGCTCATTCTAGGAAGCACTTCAGAATGGCGGGTACCCCAGCAGAAAAGAAAAACTGCAGTTAGAAACAACAGCTGCTTGAAGCACTTTGAAGGCAAAGTCTCGATGAAACATCTGCGGTTAGGAATACCACCTATTCAAATTCAGAGTTAATGGACCGTATAGAGATATAAAAACAAAGCTAATTCCTCTGAAATAGCCTGGACCTGTCTATTAAAATGAGTGTTACAGGCCCATGAATCTACATGTAAACAATACAGTTTAAAGCTTTAGGCTTCTCAGTAAGCCCAGAGGCTTGAAAAAGTTAAAGGGAAATGAAACTGCCTTCAAAGGTTTCCAACACATCAGAGAAGTCCTTGACCTCCATCTGACAGATCTTCGAACTTGACATTCTGGGAGAGACACCAATGATTTTCAAATGAAATTTAAATAAATGTAAGTGAATTGTGATTAGGTTCTCAACCTTTTATGGACGAGATCCTGGTCACGCCACCTGGAATTAGCCTGGAAAATGGGAAATTGCTTTACGCCTGGCAAAAATACTGTTTTGGTGTTCTCCCACAATTCTCCCGACAAAATAGATTTTACACTGGGCGCAAAGTAATCAGAGAATTGCCTGCTTATTATTAATTTCTCTTGATTTAAACACGTATTCCAGATATTTATTTGACTTCCTTTCTCTGGTGGATTTTTAACTCTTGTTATTTTCCAATACCAGGAAAGATTTTTTTTTAAAGCAAATTTCTGATGTTCAGGTCTGTCAGGTTTTAACTGTAGTGTCCAAGATCAACATCAAGGCAAATGTAAACAGCACTCTGCCCATATAGCAAACATAAGGGACACAATCTAACAGCCTCACCGCACTTGACTCGGGACACGACGAGGCCAGTAAATCTCACAAGAAACTCTCGTTGCGCCTCGTGAGATCTAACAACATCGTACGAGATGTTGCGATCTGGATCCCGCCTTCAATGGGGGATCCAGATTTGCATATTCAATTGAATAGTTATTCTCAGTTGAATATGTTTGCGCTAGAGTTACCCAAGATGTAGAATCTAACAGCCTCGCCTCAAAAGGCAGCATGGTAGCACAGCAGTCAGTACTGTTGCTTCACAGCGCCAGGGTCCCAGGTTCGATTCACAGCTTGGGTTGCTGTCTGTGCAGATTCTGCACGTTCTCAGTGTGTCCGCGTGGGTTTCCTCTGGGTGAAAGATGTGATGTTAGGTGAATTGGACATTCTGCATTCTCCCTCAGTGTACCCGAACAGGCGCGGAGTGTGGCGATTAGGGGCTTTTCACAGTAACCTCATTGCAGTGTTAATGTAAGCCTATTTGTGACAATAAAGATTATGTTAAAAAAGACATTGAGTGGGCATCGTTTAGCACTGGCTTACACAAAGGTGGACCAAGTGTACCGGCACTTGGGGGATCGCCAGGTGATCAGGGGCACCTAGGTAGTTGGGCTCTGGACAGGGTAGTACCCTGGCACCCGTGATGCCACATGGGCACCATGGCACTGCCACGATGCCAGGCTGGAAGTGCCAATGTGATCAGGTGACATCTTGTCCATGCCAGGGATCAGGGGTGTGGTAACTCTGTGACCTCACCATTGGTAGGTTGGTGCACTTGTTGGGGTGTTGGCGAAGTCCGAAGGCGACGGTTTTTGGGGGGGGGGGGGGGGGGGGTGTCCAGAGATCTGGGCGCTATTTCTCTTCCTGCACTGGTGAGCTGAGCTTGTTAAGTGCAGAAAATGGGTCTAAGTGCGGCCTCAGCGGGCCATTCCCTGCCGAGGCCCAAAAATGAAGCAGAGTCCCATTTAATAGCGGGGTCGTTCTTAGCGCTGCAAGCACCAGGAAACACCCTGCTAAACGTGTCCAAAACGGGATTTTTCATTAAATCGTAGCCCAGATCTCAGCAACACAAAATCATTTCAAGCATGAACTGAAGAGATTCTCTTAAATATCTTCAAGAATATAAAATGCTAGGGGGAAAAAAAAAAGTTATTTGAATCCTACACTCACACCTCATCGTAGTTATTTGCAAATTTTCTGCCTGGCATTTATTGGCGTTTATACGTCACACACCCTAACACAAACAGCACTGCTACAAATCCAGATTGCCTGAGATATTTAGGGGCAGCAGGGTAGCATGGTGGTTAGCATAAATGCTTCACAGCTCCAGGGTCCCAGGTTCGATTCCCAGCTGGGTCACTGTCTGTGTGGAGTCTGCACGTCCTCCCCCTGTGTGCGTGGGTTTCCTCCGAGTGCTCCGGTTTCCTCCCACAGTTTAAAGATGTGCGGGTTAGGTGGATTGGCCATGCTAAATTGCCCGTAGTGTCCTAATAAAAGTAAGGTTAAGGGGGGGGTTGTTGGGTTACGGGTATAGGGTGTATACGTGGGTTTGAGTAGGGTGATCATGGCTCGGCACAACATTGAGGGCAGAAGGGCCTGTTCTGTGCTGTACTGTTCTATGTTCTATATTCGCCATGGTGCACACTGTACCTTTTAGACCCATGGCAACATTTTTGAAGTGGAAAACCACAATTCCCACTTATTTTCCTCTCATTTATGCACAGGAAACAGGTCAATAGCACCAATGCAACAGGAGAAATTTCCAATGTAGAGCTCAGACATCAAAAAAAAGGAGGATCCGGCCAAGTTTATGCAGACACCACTAACATAAAATAATCAATATCATGGATAATCTATTTTGCAGAATGGCAGAGGTTCTGTTTCATATGTTTTTGTCTTATAGATTTGATTTGAAAATTATTTGAATGAAATAAAATAGCAGACAAAACTTTGAATAAAAATTTGCATTTTGCTAAACCTTTAGCATCACAAGTTGGTTCACAATTAAATGTAAAGAAAAGGGCACCAATCAAAGAAGGGAGAGAGTAGGGGGATGCTGAGTAGCGACATTGGAATTTGAGAACATTTCTAAGGATTTATAGACAGAAAGAAAGATGAAGAGCAGGGAAGAAGTCGTTAGGGAGAGACCAAGATCTGCCATCAGTGATAAGTTGCATAGATGGGAAGATGTATCTTATAATGATCAGAAGTTTTAAAAAAACATAATTAGGAAAGAAAGAGGAAGTACAAAATTAAATAATAAATAGTGAAGTATTCCACAAACACACAAATAAAAAAGAAAAAACAAGTTGGGGATGCTTCCACTGAGGGATGCATAAGATAAACTTACATGTGCTGGCAGCAAAACGGCAGAAATATTGAATTGTGATTTTGTCTCAATATTTACAAGAGACTAAAAAGGTGGACAAGACATTAGAAAAGATAAAAAAGACATTTGAGATAAAGGAGACATAATAATTGATAAACTAAACACTAGTAAAGAGAAAACCATTTACTTATCATTTTTCTATTCTACTTCACTACGAACATTTGAAACTGAGCATCGGGAAATAATTGCATCACGGTGGATCGACAGCAGCCTTGAACGTTTGAAGCACTCGGAAGTGATTATCCACAGAGGCTGTTTTGTTCTCAAAATGGCCCACATGGATTGCATTATGAGAAGAAAGGAAGAAATAGCAGAGGTGTGAACTCCCATGTATAAAATTTAACAAGAAAAGAGGACTGGCAGACAGTTCATGCTAATCCTAGATATAAAATGGCACATCGAATAATCCAAGAAACTGTCGACCAATTGTCTTAATGTCGGTGGTTAAAAATAGATAAATGGAATATTTACTCAAAAATGTAATGGGACATGGGATCAAGGCAAAGTGGGAGGAAGAGTTGGGAGAGGGTATGGAGGAGGGGTTCTGGGGTGAGGTGCTCCAGAGGGTGAACGCTTCCAGCTTGTGCGCAAGGTAGGGGCTGATACAGCTGAAGGTGGTATATAGAGCACACCTCACAAGGGCCAGGATGAGCCGGCTCTTTAAGGGGGTAGAAGATGTATGTCAACATTACTGGGGAGGTCCCGCAAACCACGTCCATGTGTCTTGGTCCTGTCCAGAGCTGGAGGATTACAGGAAGCAGGTTTTTAGGGTAATCTCTAAAGTGGTGCACGTGAAACTGGACCCAGGTCCTCAGTAGGCCATATTTGGGGTGTCGGACCAGCTGGGGTTGCAAATGGGTGCGGAGGCAAATGTTGTAGCCTTCGCCTCGTTGATTGCCCGAAGGCAGATCCCATTGGGATGGAGATCAACCTCTCCAACCTGTGCGCTGGTGGGGGGGACCTGCTGGAATTCTTGACTCCTGAGAAGGTCAAATGTGAACTGAGGGGAAGGATGGAGAGGTTCTACAATTCATGGGCGTTATTCATTATGCACTTTCGAGAATTGGATTACGTCGAACATTTGGGGGTTGGAAGAATTGGGGGAGGGGGACTGTATGTGTTAATGGTGACTATGGGTGATTCCTGATTCCTTTTTGTTATTTGTTTATGTTAACATGCAGGCTGCTGTATGGGGGTTTGGTGGGAGGATGGGATCGGTGTTATTGATATGGGGATTGGCATTACATCCGTTACTGATTATTGTTTATTGTTGCTGGTTGTAAATTTGGGAGAAAAGGTGGAAAAGGAGGAGAATAAAAATATACTTTTAAAAAATGTAACGGAATATAGTTCAAACCGAACATTATAGTCACCATTCAGCGTGAATTTCAAAAAGGAATGTCACACTTGAGCAACATTATTGAATTATTTAAAAGTGTAGAAGAAATGGTAAAGAAGGGCAAAGTTGTAATATAGTTGGATTTTCAAAAGATCTTAATAAGTTAGTGCATAGAATGACTTATGATTAAGTTAAGGACATGAGGTTGGGTGACACGGGGCAGAATGGATAACAAGTTGCGTGCAAAAAGATAGATATAAGGTAGTTACTTAGATTAGCAAAATGTGAGAAGTGGTGTTCCACAAAGATCAGTGCTGGGGCCACTGTGGTTGACCATTTACGTAAACAATTTGGTCTAGGGCTTCAAAAGTACAATTTTAAGATTAGTGGGTGACACTCAATTGGGGGCTTGGTTTACACCAACAAATAATGTGACATAATACAAGACGACATTAATAAACGTACAGAACAGCCATTCATTTGGCAGATGAATTTCAATATAGGTGAGCGTGAGGTGGTAGGAGCGATAAGGTGAGCAATTAGTATTTGGACAACAAGGCAGGAATTTTCCACCTCTTCGCCGGCGGGGTCTTCTGGTCATGCCGATATGAACAGAGATTTCAATGGCTCGTCGGCGGGGCCCGCTGCAGTTTCCCGCCACAGCGAGGCCGGCAAGGCATCAAAATTTCCTTCAACATCGGCAGGACCAGAAGATCCCACCAGCATGAAGGGCTGGAAAATTCTACCTAAGAGTCTAAATGAGGTAGAGGAGAAAAAGGGATTGTAGGGTGGAGATGCACATATATTTGTGAAATTACTAGAAGTTATCTCTTGAAGAAGTCATATTTTATAGGGGCTGTTTAGCACAGGGCTAAATCACTGGCTTTGAAAGCAGACCAAGCAGGCCAGCAGCACGGTTTGATTCCCGTAACAGCCTCCCCGAACAGGCGCCGGAATGTGGCGACTAGGGCCTTTTCACAGTACCTTCATTTGAAGCCTACTCGTGACAATAAGCGATTTTCATTTTCATTTCATTTCATTACTCCAAATGCTAAATTTTTCTCGCTTCACAGATGCTATCAGACCTGCTAAGTATTTCCAGCACTTCTGTTTTTACTATTTAACGCAGTGACTAGTCATATTCCCAGATCAATTATAGATCATGGGACAGATCACCATAGTGTTTTTACTGTCTCTAATGGTTTCATGTGCCTAGTTGACTCTCTGAATGAAGGTAATGCCCATAATTAGATCACCCGAAAGTACCCAACAAAGCATCGACTGCCATTCTATTTTACACTGCATCCAAGCAATCTTTTAATGGAGCTGTGAAAAAAAAAACTAAGTCCTGTAAAACCAGCCCAGGATGGCATCCTATTAATGGAGAGGGTCAGGTATATCTGGTTTTGCAACAAGAAATCATATTTAGTACTCTCGAGAACTACACCAATGTAATTAGCGAAACACATCGATTAGTTCACCGCTGTGCTTTATTTTTGCCACAGGTTTAGCAAAACCCTGGTGATATTCTGGTATGGGGAAGATCAGCAACTGAAAGGATAAAGGAGCCCAACTCCATACGAGTCCAAGCGTAAAAAAGACACTAGTTCACTGAATATTTTTTGAGAAGATTTAAAAGGACAGTTAAACAGCGAGTGGGTAAGGCAACGTCGCATCACAGATAAGGTGGAATTGTTTAACACTATTTTTGTTGAAAAGTCAGCTCCGTTATAATCCCAGGTATGAAGAGCCCCAGTTAACTTCAACGTGATAAGACAGAAGTAAAATTATGGACCTCGATAATATTACTGCTTCCTTGCCTCGTTGATTTAAACTGTCAACTAGTATTATGTTACTTATACTGGAACAACAAACAACATGCCTGTCTGCAAGAAATCCCAAAGACAGATGCCAAAAATTACAAAGCAGTGTCCGTTCAATCAATCAAAATAATGTTCATGGAAATCCAGCTATTTGGTTGCCAGCTGGCTAAAGCACAAAATTGGTTAACCTGTGATGCTCCCAAATCCAAGACCTGTAAATGCCTGTCAATGTCAATGGTTGGAATCAAATAACAACACTGAAGATAAAGACCCTGTCTCCTAACCATTTTCAGCCAGGAAAAGGAAATATGTTTTTTTTAAACTGTTTTAAGTTCAACAGTTTCCTGTTGGGTAAAATATTTGTTTAAAAAAAAAAATTCACGTTGCTTAATTTTATTATGTATGTCACGATTTTAAATCCATGGACACTTAGATGGCAAAAGGGGGAATTTTCTATTCCTCACACTGTTATTTTTCTGAGATTTTACTTGAAAAGGGTACCAATTCTGTTTCGACATTAGAAAATTAAATGCAAGTATAATAGCATTTGTCAAATTAGTTTGTCTTCATATTTTCATTTTACTAAAACATATAAAAATATGGGGTGGAATTCTCCATTTCTGCGGTTAAGTGTCGCCGCCGACGTGGGACCCATGATGTTTCACAACTGGCAAATCGACATGAACCCCTCACCGATTCCAGTACGGGGAGGGGCTAGCACTGGTGCCGCTTGAAATGCCCGCAGATTGCACAGAAAACGGCCAGAGAATGGCCAGTTCCCAGGCCGCGCATGCGCACAGCTGACGACCTGCACCGGTCGCGCGTACAACATGGCGCCTGCCAAGTGCGTAACATAACTCACAAACGGCAACCCCACAGCCCAACCCCTGGCCACCCCCCACCAGTCCCCCCAGAACTACCAGATGCCCCCCCTGGCCAGCGGCACAGATCCTGGTCGAGTGTGGCAGCGTTGGACAGTCCGCAGCCAGCACACCGGCTCAGACCACACATGACCCGCTGCATCAGGAACTCAGCCCATCGGGTGCAGAGCATTGCAGGTGTGCAGGCCGATAATGTGCCAATGGCACTGAAATGGCATGCGTCGCGCATCATGTGACGCCATTTTGGAGTGGGCGGAGCATAGCGGACCGCCGTCAAACTGGCGCCGGCCCTGATTTTAGCGTTGAAGTCCATTCTCCAACCAATCGCCGAACACTATTTCAGATTTGGGCTACAGAGAATCCCGCCCATGATCTAACTTTTACATTCCAGTCTGAAAAGAGTACGGCAGTGCAGACTACTGTGACTGCTTTAAGAACATTACTGTAACTAAGGGTCATTGTTAATTCTTGAATCACGGACTTCCGGTGGTGACCATATGCTGATAGTTCGCACATAGGGCAACTCCTGCTTGAAGATTTTGGTGTGGCCTTTTCTGCCCAATTTGGTCTTTGGTCGGAAAGGTTGAAGGATAAGTGTTGGGGAGTGAATTATCCTCCGCAGTGGAATAGCAGTGGGTTATTTTACCCAGCAGGGATAAAATAGGCGGTCGTGTTGGAGGTGGGGGGGGTCTACATGACGCAGTTGCAGAAGATATGGAAGCGGTTAGGGCTTCATCACTGTCCACCCCTTTGCCAGTGGAGCAATTGATGGGGATGATTAAAAGAGAACTTCTGCAACATCGGATAGAGATGCAGGAGGATTGGTCGAGGGCGATTGAGGGAGCAGTTGCTCCTCTTTGCGGTGCCATGGAACGAGTGGCGAAGTGCCTGGAGTCACAAGGTATGACTATTAAAGACGTGGAAAGGGCGGTCACGGACCACAGTGATTGGATTGTGGAGTTGGAAGCGGAGGTGACAATGCTGGGTGCAGCTTGCAAAGAGCTGAATACAAGGGTTGACGACCAGGAGAACCAGTCCAGGCGGCAGAATCTTTCGGAGGGGGTGGAGGGATCAAATGCCACAGTCTATGTTGGCAAAGTTGGTGGATGACGGGGTCTACAAGAAGGCCCCAGAGGTGAATTGGGCACATTGATCGCTATGGCAGAGACCGAGAGCAGGAGAGCCATCGAGGGCAGTGATAGTGAGGATCAGATCTTGAGGTGGGCGAGGACGCTGAGAAAATGCACTTGGGAGGGCCAGTGGATCCGAATATACCAAGACTTTGGTGCTGACCTGGCGGTTTGGCTTCAATCGGGCCACAGTGGTGCTCTTCCGAAATACAGTTTGGATTGGCGTGCTGTATCCGGCCAAACGTTGGGTGGCTTTCAAGAGGTAGGAGCATTATTTTATGTTGCCTGAAGAGACGCACAGTTTTATTAAAGAGCATAGTTTGGAGATGGGTTGATGGGGCAATGGTGTTTTTGATGGTTTCTTTTAAATAATATTTTCTAATTTTTTTTCCACATGCTTGCCTTGTTGGCGTTTTACAATGGTTGAGGGGGAGATGGGTTGGAATCTGTTTTGGCCGGCCCACTCATGTTTTTATGCCAAAAGCACTGATGTACAGGGCGCATAACATAAGCGTACGTGGCGGGCACGTGATCTGCTGTCTGCTGCCGCTTCTGGTGGGAATATTCCATAGTTTGCATTTAAAGGCAAGTCACAGCCGACATTCTCAACTTGAAAGCCGGTCACGGGCGGGAATCTTAAAAGTCGATTGCAGCTGTTACGCGCTTCTGTTGCAATCGTGAAACCTGCGAGCAATCGCTCCGCGACCCTCCCGACACCCGCTTGCGATCCAACCACGGCTCAGGACCTGCAGTTTGGAAAGCCCTGGTTTAGAGGAATATATTTGAATCCTTAGAAAAGAAATTGGATTCTGTAAAAAGCCAGAGTGAAAACAAAAAATAATAATATCCAGCTTCCAGTATTATTCTACAATGTAAAATGTATTATTTTCCAAATCATCGGGATAAGATTCTATTTATTTTATTCAAGAGCACAAATATTCAACTAAAAGAAGATCCGTAAAGCTCATCAGGTCCACCAACTCTGAAAACTGTTCATAATATAACCATGGAAATCAATGAACTATTCTAAGTACAGAAAAAAACATTAAAAAGGGCATGTAAAGTAGCAGAGCCATGGATGCAAACAGAAAACATGGTTTAAAGCTTATTTGTTGAATATATTGGTCTCAGTTTTAAAATGAGATCGTACAGTAGTCCTGGATTTGGAGTTTTTAAACAGTGTAATTTGGGCCTCTTTAAAGGGTTAAACTGACAGTCATACAAGGATAAATGCTTCCCCAATGCTTACTTATTTAAAACAAATAGAGTGTCTGAAGATTGATGAAAACTGACTGCTCTTTATCTTATACAGCTAACGAGTCTGTATTTATGAATATATAAACACAGCCAGGAAGTGTCCAGGTCATCTAATAACAAAAGGAAATAAAAATGAAGATAAGTTCCTTTACCAAATTTGGTGAAAACCAAATGAAACACGAAGCTATTAAGGCAAGTAGTCAGTTTTCAAATGTTAGAATGTTTACAAGTTCGCTGCCGTGTTCTGCTGCCCTTATGGGCCCATTACTGAAAAGGAATTCAAACAAAGACAAGTGCAAAATCTGTCCATGTTTTAAAATTTATGGCAAAATCTGAATTTCAGATGAGTGAATGTGGTTTATGGAGCTTCAAGCGTTTCATTTGTGTGCTATAGGAAATGTGTTGGAGAGGATCATATACTTTTAAAGCTGGCTTAAATTCTGACACGCTTCATTTGCTTAAGGTAACAGGCAACACTCAAATAAACGTCAGACTTACATGCACTCACTTGCTTCCAGCAGAGAGAGCTTAAAATCGAAACAAATTAGTGACATTAAATTGGACATTCCGTAATATACCAATCAGGGTATAGAAATTACAGAATTGTGAAAGACAATGAAATGTGAATCTTTGTTTGCAGCTCTGAAAGCAGAAGCATGAAATTTGGACATCAGTGATAGCTGGATTAGTTTTAAAGTTCTTGTATGAATTATGTTTCATTGTACTGCAATTTCAAACACAAGGAGAAAAGTTTTTTATATAGCGTCTGGTTTCACTAACAGAAAAAAACGCCCATATCTTTACCTGTTGCAGGTAGAATATTTATGTGAAAGTTTACAAAAAAAAAAGCAACCTACCTCAATTCCAATCTCAAAACCCCCACCAAGACCAGCAATGCCTATTGCCGAGGGAGCAGACCATCCTGAATGAATTTAAAATATTTTAATCATGAATAAAGCATTAGAATGACTGGACTCAAACAAAATATATGGCAAGATTCTCTGGAATTCCCGTGTTTCTCGGCGGCGGAAGGTGGCCCGCCGTTAGCCGGCGGTGGGATCTTCTTGTCCCGCCACTGTCAATGGGATTTCCCATTGAATCCACCCCATGCCGTCGGGAAACCTGTGGCGCGGTGTGCCGTCAGCGAGACTGGAAGATCCTGCTAGCATGAACAGCCAGAAGATCTTGCTCATTTTCCTTTATTCATCTTCAATCCTGAAACAAATTGCTTGAGTCAGCTTCCGGGTTTGCAGCTAAAAAGGGTTCTGGAGCAGCCATATTAATGCTAAAACTGTGCATAAGCAACATTTTCCTCGAAGTGCTGAAACCTTGTACAAATAACAATGGAAAAGTCCATACAAACCAACAGCAGTGAAATAATCTTGCTGCCTATTAACATGTGAGGAGTGTTTCAAATGTTTAATACTAGCTGCTATATAGGCCTTTGGTCACCTTTGACACTTGATATTTATATTAAATGTACCACTTCTTGATGGTGAGGGATAGTTATGGTTAATGTCTTTTGTTCAAATTGGAATGAGACTCTGGAAGACAGGTGGCATTTCTAACTAATTAACATTTTATTTAAAAAAAGAGGCTTTGTACGTGCATAAATGCATTTGAATTCAGATGTGTACAAAAAGTGACGAGACTGAATGTAAAAATGTGAGATAGAATATCGGTCTCGCAATAATGCAGTTTAATATTGGACAGGTAACTGTCCCACCAATAACTGCCAAATTTGGATGCAAGCGTTCCAAGTTTGACTTGGGGCCTCCAGGAATTCAAGACCAATTCCAGGACACAGTTGGGTGAAACGCTGGCGAAAAATCATATCAACATTTAAAAAGATTTTTTGTCATTTCCTTTGAACATTTCTCTTTACCAGTTATAAAAATATTAAAAACAGAGTTCAGAAGGAGAGAGTCCATAAAGGACTCACGACAAGTACTCTTTTTCTCTCTCTGCAGATGCTGCCATACCTACTGAGGTTCTCTGCCACTTTCTGTTTTTATTTCTGATCTCCGGCATCTGCATTATTTCGCTTTTATTATAAAAATACTGATAATTTGGAGGTGGCAGCGGGAGGGGGGCTGGTGGTGGATGCTCTCAAGCACCATACAATTGGATAATGAGTCTTTTTGCATTCGAATTGATATGGGAAGGTCCCAAGGATAATGTGTTGGCCGACTCATGGCTGGAGGGGATAATGTGATGAAATCTCCAGGAATAGGTTTAATCACAGTAGCCAATCCTGTGACAAATCTGCACAATACTCTCAGATAAGAGCAACGATACTGCATTTATACTGCAGTCACCATAGAAGGCAAAGCTTAACAAACAAGGTAGAAAGCTGCCAGACTAATGCTCCGAGCTCTCACTTGTTGGGACCACCAGTTTATATCAACATTAGAAAGGTAATGATAGAAGAATAGCCCACATTGCAATGTTCTTTCCCTTAGGCACCACACCCAGAAAACCATACTCTCTATACCTTAGATCACATTTCTATGACTGCCATAGTATTAAGTTTTGTTCTGAATGTTTAAAAACAGGGATGTACTTCCCAAATCGATATTGCAGTCAACATTGTTATCTTTCGCCTGGAATAACTTTCCCTTTTATTCTTTTAAATTAAAAGGCTGTCAAAAATAATATATATTTTTAAAAATCAAGTAATGAATACTCTTACTTCCATCTGGCAGGCGGCCCAACACAATTCCACTGCCTGCGCGAGCAGTTACTAAAAATCCAGCCTTAATCACGGAGAGGATAGCAAGTCCTTGTGCTTTAGCTATCACGTGAGCTTTAAAATTAACAGAAAATCAAGATGAGTAAAGTCATGTCATTCTTTAAAAGAAAATGTTGATCCATATACTTCTTAAATAACTCTAAACTTCATCCTGCAAACACTCCTACCTTCAAAGGATTAGGGACAATTGCTGAACAAATAACCAACAAAAAAAGCTCCATTCGCCTGAAAGTTCACCCTTTCATACATATTCCCAAACAAACTATTTTGGTCATCCAAACTTTGGTGAGGCAGAACAAAAGTTATGAACTTGCTTATGTTCTAGACTACGTTCTAGACTTTAAAAAAATACTTATCATGGACCGGAGTTTCCTCTCAAAACCCTTCATTTTGAACAGTGTGGGGTAATCCAGCCTTGTCTCTCAACCCTTTCCTAGAAGAACAAAATGTTTAAAATTTCCTGACAGGTCACAGGAACAAAGAAACACAGGAATTACTTCCAAACAGCTACAATAGTGAACTTTCTTCAGTTTATGGAAGCAATTTAATGCTGTGCTAAAACATTCAGTCAAATTTCAAAACCAGCTTTACAAAGCCCCACTGTTAAACAGCATCATACAATGGTTATAGCACATAAGGAGGCCATTCAATCCATTGAGCATTTGCTGACCCTCTGAAAGAGCAATTCACCTAATGCCATTCCCCTGTCTTTTCCCTGTCGCCCTGCATTTTCTTTCTTTTTCTGATAATGATCCAATTTCCTTTTGAAACCCTCAATTGATCCTACCCCATCACACTCTCAAAATGAACAACACAAAGAGTTAGTGCCAGTTAGTGGTCAGGTAAATGCAATATCATACAGGTGTAAAAGAGAGAAGGGAGAGAGTATAAGACATCTAGAAGCCACCCCCAGTGAAGACTCCATCCAGAGTGAAAACTCCACCCAGCGAAGAGAAGACACGGCGACGACAGGAGAGAGCATGTCGCAAAGAAGGGTGAGGATGAGTTCACCAGAATTTTTGAATATAGAATTCATCAACCCTGAGGACTGATATAAACAAGAACGTAAACTGATCTTCATCTTTTCAATAGTTGAAATAATCAAGAATGGATCGATTGCATGAGCTGTCTGTACCCAGACTCTCGTATGCTCTATTAACATAATTTGTAGAATTGAGATTAATTATATAAAGGAAGAAAATATTAACAGACTGGTCTAATATTCCATCTGTATTACTGATATGATTATACATTATTCAATGGTTGTCTCAGATATTCAAAACAATTTAATTGTAACTGCAACATAAAACATATTCATTCCATATCTTTTATTACCGTACCATAACAGGTTTCTGCAAGTACAAATGTCCATATTTTCGGAGCAAATACAGAGAGCATGTACATAAACACTCTTTTATTTTTGACCGATCATTGACATAGAGTAACCATACGGCATCACAATGGTCCAGAATTTTCTGGAGTGAGGCGTCTCGTGATGTGCCCCGTTCAAATTTTAACCCCTCACCCTTCAGCTCAAAGATTTCATTCTACAGAGGTTTGGGTAGGGTGAGACTTTGAAGTGTTGAAAATCTGAATCGGAACACCAACCTGCCCACTTCTGATTGTAACTAAGGCCAGACAGGGCAGTGAGCAATCAGCCCACTTCCAAAAGCAGGTTGGCAATTTCCAATATTCTAAAAGAGGCCGTGTGCCTCATTTTTATCCACAATTTCCAATTTAACTGTGGATCGCCAGGTTTCCTTGGCCTGGAGAACTCCAGTAGCCCCAGGAAGGTAAAGACTTCTAGTTCCAAGAGGCATTTCCAATTATCAGCTGGATTGGTGTACTTGTCTGAAACCCAACCTATCCTCAGCCTTCAATCTCTCGGATTTCCTATTCCGGTCTTTTCAAGCATCCAATCCTACTCCCCACTCAGGATTTCCCACCTTTGTACCTCGGCCCTCAGGTCTCATACCCCCAACCCCACAATGACCTCTAGCTCTCTCTGCCCCGACCTGCTGCGACTTCTCTTCAGCATTCTCCACTTAACTGGGAGCCAAGTGTGACAAAATGGCCAGCAGCCTAAAATCTAGGTTGAATTGGACAATCTAAATTATACAGCAGCCAACAGCTTGAACCACCAGGCCTGATGGGAATTCAGACAGGCCTAATAAAACAGGCACTGATTCGAGGTGAACAAAAGCAAGTCTGAACTTGTCCTAGGACAAGTTGGGACCGGACATGATAGACCTTGGCCAAATAAGATCAGTATTTTGGTATTGGCTAGTATCGGCCAGACACGCAGGCACCTCAAGTCCAGTATCAATCAGACTCAACGGCCCCTTATCACCATATATGGGAAGGGCTGCATGCACTCTGTACTCATGAGAATGGACCCCTAAGGGTCTCTTGGTGTCTTAGATATATGGAATTAGCATCCCATTGGGTGCTGCGGTCAGCCTCCAGTAACGCCATTGGGTGGAAGGCAGAGAACTTTTCAGAAAGGTGCAAAAGAGAGAAGGAAATGAGTATAAGACACCTGGAAGCAATCCCCAGAGAAGACTCCATCCAGAGTGAAAACTCCACCCTGCGAAGAGAAGACACGGCAACAACAGGAGACAGCATGTCACAAAGAAGGCCCTGAGTTCAGAAACAAGGTAATCGGAATCAGTCGAGCTCAGGAAAGAATCGTACCCAGCAGAGTAGCCTGACAAAGTTCAACTGCACGAGTAGCATCTGAATCACAGTTCAACTATAGTGTTAATAAGTTAGCTTAAGGATTTAGAGTTTGTTGTGCGAATAGAATTTGGATCATAAGATTTAGTTGTAAAATCGGGCTGAACTAAGATTCCACTCTTGTCCTTTGTCTCATGAGTAAGGGCACATGGGTAAACTAGTTTTAAAGTAACTGGTCAAATTGTCTAAAGTGCACAGACAACACAAGCCTGTCAACCAGTCTTATTTTCAGGCAAGGAGGTTGAGTGACATCACCCGCATATTGTGGCTACCAGGCAATTAAACCTTCTCCCTGCCCCCAGGGCTTGTCACTCAGGAAAGAATGCCTCCGAAAAGGATGGTGCAGCAATAAACAGAGAATAAGGTGCCCTTTAACCACCACAAAAACAGCAATGTCCAAAGTGTATGAAAATCTGGAAACCCATGCAGTTCTCAATGTAATATGCAATGCTCCAGTTTCTTCGCACAAGTCCCTAAAGACGTGCTGATAGGTGAATTGGACATTCGGAATTCTCCCTCCATGTACCTGAACATGCGCCGGACTGTAACGACTAGGGGCTTTTCACAGTAACTTCTTGCAATGTAAGCCTACTTGTGACAATAAAGATTATTATTATATTATTATGACCCACCTCTACACCATCAATGAAGAAACAAACAAGATCAGTAAGCAGTGGAAACTTGGAACGAATAAGGAGGAATCAACCTTCCATCCCAGTGGCAGGGAGACAGCGCAAGGGGAAAAGCAGCAGTGACGAGCCTCAGCAGAGGAGCCCGGGGACCGAGTTCTCAAGAGACCATTCTTCAAACAAATCATGATTCATAAGCATAAATCCTATGTGTTGAGAGTCTCCTCTCAGGTGCTGGATAAGTTGGAGGAATTCCAAAACCTGTATTTGGCAACATAATGCAAGAGGCATGTCCGATATTCAAAACTCATTGGATATCACAGCAGTTGAAGCGATTTCCACAGCATCAAAGAGTACTTATTGTTTCTGGAATGGCATACTTCGTCTATTTTTTTGCAATAGCACTAGGGTTTTAATTCAAACTATTCCATTTGGTCTCATGGAGACCACTGGCCCAACTCACTTCAAGCCTAGCATCAATGGGCTTTAAAGAATGGGCACCTGTGTTGGCTGTTTCTCTTTATAAATAACAAGATTATGCAGATCACGCCAGCCCTCCTGAATGACAGCACTGGAATGACCTTCTGGCCTTGGTCCAACAGATAATGGATGCCCACGCTTGCCAACATTAAAACCAGCTCAAGGACATCAGCATGACTGATACTTTCATTTCTCAAAGGTTCCATCAGTAAAATCATAGAATCATAGAAATTACAGTGCAGGAGGCCATTCGGCACATCGAGTCTGCACCGGCCCTTGGAAAGAGCACCCGACATAAGCCCCACGCCTCCACCCTATCTCCTTTATCCCGGTAACCCACCTAACCATTTTGGACACGAAGGGGAATTTAGAATGGCCAATCCACCTAACCTGCACATCTTTGGACCGTGGGAGGAAACCGGAGCACCCGGAGGAAACTCATGCAGACACAGGGAGAAGGTGCAGACTCCACACAGACAGTGACCCAAGCCAGGAATCGAACCTAGGACCTTGGAGCTGTGAAGCAACTGTGCTAACGAGTAGGCTACCGTGCTGCCGCTACAAATTTCAGAACCTCCTGATGCCAGTATAAAACTGCGCAAGGGATTAAGTTCTATGCAAGAAGAGTTTCAGGTTAAAGGAGTAGCAACAATCATAATTATTTAAAAAAAAACAAAATTTAGAGTACCCAATTCCTTTTTTTTCCCAATTAAGGGACAATTTAGCATGGGCAATTTAGCATGGCCAATCCACCTACCCTGCACACCTTTGGGTGATGGGGGTCAGACTCCACACAGACAGTGACCTGGGGCCAGGATCACACCCAGGTCCTCGGCGCAATGAGGCACTGGTGCCGCCCAGCACCAATTGTAAGTAACAGTAAAATAATAAAATTAAGCCGATTAGTAAATGTGGAATTCTTTGGCAAATTGACGTGTTGGTGAATTCTTTTAAATGGAGACCTTCAGCTCATTCTTAATTTGATTGATTATGGTTTTGAATGTCCTTACCATGAAAAATATGTGAAGTATTTCCGACTGAAATAACAGTGTAAAGGCTCAACATATGTCATGTTCCAAGGGCTCCGGTTTCCTCCCAGTCACAAAGATGTGCAGGTTAGGCGGATTGGCTGTGCTAAATTGCCACTAGTGTCCGAAGGTTGGGTGGGTTTCTCTTTCAAAATGTTTTGTGACGACTCGATCCACCCAATTGCCTTCTGCGCTGTAGGGATTCTATGACATTATAGTTTCTGAAGATAGAGCATCTCCTTTCTTCTGTAAACAATGGATGTGTTTCTACCCAATCTTGTGTGGTGTTGCATCGCCTCGCTCACCCGGGTATCTTAAATGTTTATCGGGATGCTGTTGGACGCCATCTTCTTTCCCTCAACTTCTGCAAGTGTAAGATCCAATTCCTTCATAAATGCAAAACTATGCTGCATCCAGCTTGCTGGTCTCGAGCTGTCTAGACAGTGAAAATGAGACTTCAGAGTACCTATGATCTGTTCATTACTGCTGTGTGTAAAATGCAGGACTTAACTAAACCTGCTGTCACCATCTGTCCTCTGACGATGGAAGGATTTCATCAGCCATGGTTGAGGCGGGTAGCCTTGGTCTCCAAGCAACTGCCCTGACACATTGCTTTGACGAAAAATGTAGGTGTCTTTTACTGACAGAGAACAAAAGAATCACGATCTCATACAGAACGATGACACAACAGCACACTCGTATGTTAGCAAACCAGAATGAGCATCACTAACAAGCTGCTTATTTATTCATTCAATAAGTGACATGGGACATTTTATTATGTTAAAGGTAATATATGGATACAAGTTGTTGGTGCAAAGAATCTATCCTACTGATGAAATTCAACGCATATGCCGTTGGGGCCTTTAATAGAGTATAGGTGGTGTCAACACCTATACTGGACTTGGTAGATTCCACCTATATGGACTTGGTAGAATCCAGCTATGTGATAATATTTGAGCCTGCCAAGGGTATGTTCCTGATAAGCGTCAGTAGCTTTGGTCCTGACAGCAGTCATGAATTTACATTTGGGAGGAAATTAATGTCTTGGGGGGAAATCATATATGATCTCCATAATAAGCATGCTTCCTGCCTTGGGTATATAAGAACATAAAAATTAACAGCAGGAAAAGGCATGAGGCCTCTCGTTTTTGGTCCACCATTCAAGAATATCATGGACCATAAGATTGTGGCCTCAATTTCACTTTTCTGCCTGTCACACATTACATTTGACTCCCTTGTAGATTAAAAGTCTGCCAAACGCAGTCTTCAACATATTCAATGACCCACCGTCCACTGATCTCTAAGGTAAGAATTTCAAATATTTACAACCCTCGGAAGATATTCCTTCTCTTCGCCCGATGAAATGGGAGCCCCCTCCCCATGGACGGCACTGTGGTGCAGTGATTAGCACTGATGCCTACGGCGCTGAGGCCCCGAGTTCGATCCCGGCACCGAGTCACTGTCTGTGTGCAATGTACGTCTTCTCCCTGTGTCTGTGTGGGTTTCACCCCACAACCCAAAGATGTGCAGGTTAGGTGGATTGGTCACGCTAAATTGCCCCTTAATTGGGAAAAAAAAAATAATTGGGTACTCTAAATTTATTTATTTTTAACTGGGAGACCCCTTATGCAGAAACTGTGTTCCCTAGTTCTAGATTCTGTTATGGGCCAGGGTTTAGAGCAGTGTTCTTCAAACTTTTTTTACAGGGACCGATTTTTACCAACCTTCGGGACCCAACCCGGCCGACCTTCGCGACCCACGCCGGCCGACCTTCGTGACCCACCATTTTCTTTTACCTTGTTTGCTACTACAAAAATGGAGGAAATGCTTTTGGGTCCCTTTGGCCCTCATACACGCTCCTCCAATGGAACCTGTTGGATGAAGGTGAAGCCTTCTGGTGGCAGAAAGTATGGAGTCTCCATCTGTCCAAAGTTCTGAATTTTTTTCCTGTAAAATGTTATCAAATAAACCACCCCCCACGAACTTGTAAAAAAAAATGAATCAAATAAATGAAAAAAATGAATAAACCCCCCCCCCCCCCGAACTTTAAAAAAAAATAAAATGATTAAAATAAATGAAAAAAATAAAAATTAAATGAATAAAATAAATGAATAAATGAATAAAAACCACTACAGAACTTGTAATACAAAAAGCTGCAACGGTTTTAAAAAATAGCGGTCGCACTGCGCATGCGTGCCCGATTTGCGCTTGCGCAACTATCATCATGCGTGCATGCGCAATGCGGCCGAATTTCTTTTGACATGTTCCCGGCCGTTACAGCCAGGGTTATGAAAAGCCGCGGGGATTTGCGCGATCGGGAGAGCCGCGGACAAAGGCTCCTCGACCCTCCCAACACCTGCCCGCGACCCACCCGCGGGTCGCGCCCCCGACTTTGAAGAACACTGGTTTAGAGAACCTCAAAGTGTATCATTGAGTTCACCTGACCCACAACGTTTAATAGATTGTGGTATGGGGAGCACACGGCCCACTCAACAGGAGTGGTACAGCAGAAATGGAAAAGTTTTTTTTTAAAGCAAAACAATGTTTATTCTATGAACTCAAGTTAACCTTTTTAAAACATACAGTGAACATCTTAGCAACCATTAATTCAAATACAACCCCCAAAGAATACAACACTAAGTAATCGTTAAGCTGTCCTTTTAACATCCATAAGACTTTTAAAAAACCTTAAAACAGAAGCACATCAGGTTAAAGTCACTACTGAGAGCAGTTATCAGTTTTAAATCACCAAAGTATAGATTTACAGTCTTTAGATTACAGAGAGAGACTGGGTGTGACTGCAGCTATCCAGCTCTGAAAACAAAACTAAAACACACTCTGCAGTAAACAGCCTAGAACGAAAGTAAAAAGCTGACAGACAGCCCAGCTCCACCCACACTCTGACATCCCTGATAAACACCCATTTCTTAAAGGTACTCTCACATGACCATTTCTCTACTACCAAAACATTCTCTCAGGCATATACCCTGTCAAGTCCCCACAGAATCTTATATGTTTCAATAAACACACCTCTCATTCTTCTAAACACCAGCTTTTCACATCTGATGCAACACTGTGCAATTTAGGGAAGGTTGTACCTTATATCTCCATCATAAAAGCATACTCACTCTGCTTGATTGTATTATAATTTTCTAAATTTCCTGCTATTACTTTCTTGACAATGGATTCCAGCATTTTCTGAATGAGACATGCTCAGCTAAGTGGTCTATAATTTCCTGCTTTCTGCCTTTTGGGGTTTGCGAATCTGCTACGATCTTATCAGAATATAAAGAAATTTGGAAGATTAGATCCAAAGCATCCACTATCTGTGCACTCACCACTTTTAAGATCCTAGGATGTAAGCCATCAAGTCCACTGGACTTGTCAGCCTTTAGTTCCATTACTTTACCTAGTACATTTTCTACAGTGATCGCAATTGATTCAAGTTCCTCCCTTCCTTTTTCCACTTAGTTTTCTAAAATTTTTTGGATGCTTTTCGTAACTTTTCCATAACGACAAATGTAAAATACTTATTCAAAGGTTCTACCATTTCCTTGCTTCCCATTATTAATTCTCCTAAGGATTAACATTTACTTTGGCTACGCTCCTTTTATATAATTGTAGAAGCTTACTTTCTGTTATGTATATATCTTGTTAGATTGTTCTCACATTCCAATTTATCCCTCTTTATTATGTTTTTCATCATACTTTGTTGGCTTCTAAATATTTCCCCACCTTCTGGCCCAACACTAATCTCTGCAGCAATGTACACCTTTTCTTTCAATTTGATCCCATCCTTAACTTTCTTAATAAACCATGGATAGTTGATCCTTCTCACTGCGTCAAAGTGTTACGAAATATCTCATTAAATGTCTGCCAATTGTAAGATTTTGATAATGCGACTAATTTTTAAGGTTTAATGTTGGTCTAGAAGATCTATGGATTTTATTCCTGAACCACCTTTTCAATGGGTTAGTTTAAATTTCTGTTTGTAAGAAAATGGACAGTCAAGGCAACTGGGATACTTGGCTGGTGTTGTTTATGAGAAACAGCATTTTATTGGTTTACAGCTTAAGTTGAATCTGTATTCAGTAATTCTGTTTGAAGAAATCTCTAAACGTAATTTCTTCTTCGGATGAAAACTTAAGTTTCAGCAAACTATGCATTGCTTTAAGTGATCTGTACCAAAAGGAAACATTTATTTTCTAGCATTATGATGGGAAGTGTTTTTAATATTTGTTCTTCATGGTTTAGATATTTATGATGGGTACATCATTGACAAGAAGATGTGACTGGTCTGCATCTGAAGGAATTATGTGTTTGCAATGGAATGCAAACTCCTGAGGGACCTAAGGAAACAAGGGATGAACCCTAACCCTAATTTGGCTTTAGTCTATATGGAACTAGTTAAAGAGGTGGGGTGATGTGAGATGACTTGCATCCTAAACCAAAGGAAGAGGTTAATTTGGACTATTTCCCTAATAAAAGAGGAGGAATAATGAATCTGGGGCTAAAAGTTAGGAAATCGTAATTGTTGTCGGCACAGTTAGTAACTCCAGGACATCACTGCAGGAGTTCCTCAGGGTAGTGTCCCGGGCCCCATCATCTTCAGCTGCTTCATCAATGACCTGTGTTCCATCATAAGATCAGAAGTGGGGGTGTTTGCAGATGACTGCACAATGTTCAGCACCATTCGCGACTCCTCATATAATGAAGTAGTCGGTGTCCAAATGAAGCAAGACCTGGACAATATCCAGGCTTGGGCTGACAAGTGGCAAGTTACATTCCCACCACACAAGTGTTAGGCAATGACCATCTCCTACAAGAAAGGTTCTAACCATCACCCATTGATATTCAATGGCATTACCATCGCTGAATCCCCCACAATCAACATCCTAGGGGTTACCATTGATCAGAAACTGAAATGGACGAGCCACATTAATACTGTGGCTACCAAAGCAGATCAAAGGCTAGGAATCCTGCGGCAAGTAACTCACCTCCTGATCCCCCAAAGCCTGTCAACCATCTACAAGGCACAAGTCAGGAGTGTAATGGAATACTCTCCACTTGCCTGGATGAGTGCAGCTCCAACAGCACACAAGAAGCTCAACACCATCCAGGACAAAGCAGCCCGCATGATTGCTCCTCCTTCCACAAACATTCAAACCCTCCATCACCGGCAAACAGTGGCAGCCTCTATTTACAAGATGCACTGCAGTAACTGACCAAGGTTCCCTTGACAGCACCTTCCAAACCCACGACCACTACCATCTAGAAGGACAGGAGCGACAGATACCTGGGAACCCCACCACCTGGAGGGTCCCTTCCAAGTCACTCACCGCCCTGACTTGGAAATATATTGTCTTTCCTTCGCTGTAGCTGGGACATAATCTGGGAACTCCCTCCCTAACAGCACAGTGGGTGTACTTACATCAGAAGGACTGCACCGGTTCAAGAAGGCAACTCCTTAACAGCACAGTGGGTGTACCTACACCTGAAGGACTGCAGTAGTTCAAGAAGGCAACCATCACCTTTTGAAGGGCAACTAGGGATGGGCAATAAATGGTGGCCTAACCAGTGACACCCACATCCTGTAAATGAATAAAAAAATAAGTGCTACCATGGCTTTTGCAACATGATTCTTCGAGGTACAGTTGAACTTCACTTCAAAGACAGAGACGAGAAAGACATTTCTTGTGCTGGCAATGCTCAAGGACTCCTAGGATTTTCAGAGATGAGAAACTTCTATGTTGTCTTCACTGATTCGTGTCAAGTATACATGAAATCTTACTTAATCAATTCTACTTGATTCATAAATACTGGTTATTCGTACCTTGTAGGTTAAACACAACTGAGGCCTAGAGTGTTAGAAATTAAGAATCTGGACTTGGGTTGTTAATTAGAATGATATTATACCTCAAAACCCTCAAATCTTACACAATGCTTATCCACAATCTTCTTTTTAAACCAATTTCACAGTACATTTTAGCCAACCGTCTTCAGACATTTGTAATTGCCTTTATTTAAGACTATAGTTTCAAACGAAGGTTTCTCCCCTTCAAGTTTCTCCCCTTCAAATTAAATGAGAAATTTGATCATGGTGTGATCTTTTTTCTCAAGAGGATCCTTTAAGATCATTAATTAATCCTTTTTCATTACACATTACCAGGTCTAAAATATCCTTGGTCAGTTCCACAACACACTCTTCTAACAAACTCTACTGAATACACTCTTACACAAGCATCCTCAAGGCTACCTTTGCCAATTTGATTTGCACAGTCTATCTGAAGGTTAAAATCGCTCATGATTACTGCAGTACGTTTCTTACAAGCACCCATTATTTATTGATTTATACTTGGTCCTAAACTGTAGTTACTGTTGGGGGGGGGGGGGGGGCTCCAGACCACTCTCGTTTCCCTTATTTCCCTTGCTATTTTTCATCTCCACTGAAAGTGATTCTATATTTTGGCTACTGAATAAAGATAATTTCTCACTACTGTACTAATAACACTCTTTATTGACAGAGCTACCCCACATTATTTTACTTTCTTTTATAACTTTCAACATGGCACAAATACCCATGAATATTCAGTTCCCATCCCTGGGCACCTTAAAACCGTGGGCGGGATTCTCCGACCCCCCCCCCCCGCCGGGCCGGAGAATAATCGGGGGGGGGGGCGTGAATCCTGCCCTGCCAGCCGGTTTTTGGCGGGGGCGTGAACCGCGCCACGCCGGTTGGGGGCCGTTGGCAGTGCCCCCCTGCGATTCTCCGCTCTGCGATGGGCCGAGCGACTGCCCATTTGCAGCTAATCTCGCCGGCGTAAATTACACAGGGTTCTTACTGGCGAGACCTGGCTCAGCGGGCGGCCTGCGAAGTCCTCGGGGGGAGGAGGGGGGGGGAGGGGTGCGGGGGATCTGGCCCCATGGTGGCCTGGCCCACGATTGGGGCCCACTGATCTGCGGGCGGGCCTGTGCCATAGGGGCATTCTTTCCCTCTTTGCCGGCCGCTGTAAAGCTCCGCCATGGCCGGTGCTGAGAAGAAACCCTCTGCGCATGTGCAGGAATCATGGCAGTGCTTCTGGGAACACGCTAGCACTCCTGCGCATGTGCCAACTCACGGCAGCCGGCAGAGGCCGTTCGGCACCGGTTGGCGCTGCGCCAATCACTCCAGCGCCAGCCTAGCCCCTGAAGGTCCGGGCAGCCCGACGCCAGAGTGGTTCACGCCACTCATTGGAGTCAGTACGGCCTGCCTGCCAGATACCGGAGAATCCTGGCCCATGTCTCTGTAATAGCGATTGTATCATATCCATTAATTTCTATTTCTACCATCAATTAATCTTTCTTGTTTTGAATTCTGAAAACATTCAGATAAGAAGCCTTTTATTTTATCTTTTTATTGATTTTAGCCTAATGTTGACTCTAATTGCTGGCGCACTCTTACATTTCTGCGCTCTGTCCCTTCCTGCCACATTCCCCACCATTATTTAGTTTAAAACCCTCTCCACAGTCTGTTATTCAATTTTCGAGGATACAGATTTTCAAGTGAAGCCCATCCCAATGGAACAAGTCCTTCCTTCCCCAGTACTAGTGCCAGTGCCCCATGAATTGAAATCTCTTTTTCCTATATCAATCTTTCAGCTATCCGTGCAATTCTTTGAGTCTTATTTACTGATGCCAATGTGCAAATGGCTCAAGTAGGAACTTAGAAATGATTACCTTTCTGGTTCTGCTTTTTAAATTTAGTCCTGAGTTGCCCATACTCATTCTAGTTTTATCTCATTGACAGTGACATGGACCATGACGACTTAATCCTTCACCTTCTATTCCAAGTTCCTCTCCAGCCCGGGAAGCTGCCCTTTACCCTGGCACTGGACAGGCAACAAAGCCTTCAAGGCTCTTGCTCTTAACTGCAGGGAACACTATCTATCCCCTAACTTTTCTGTTCCCTATTACCACTTCATTTTTAAAAAATCCCCAACTTGAATTGCCTCCTGTATCACGGTGTTATGATCAGTTTATTCATCCCCATTGCAGTTTTTGGTCTTCTCCACAAAGGCCACAAGAATCTCCTACTTGTTCGATAATTCCAAGGGCTAAGGCTCCTTCAGTGTTATCTTCTGGATTACCATACCTGCCTCACTCGTAATCAACCCTCCAGGCCTGACTAAGGACTAAACCTGAAGAACTTAATCAAAAGGGTGTGACTGCCTCTTGTGTCCAGGTTAGTTTCCTTGATGCACCTGTGTCCAAAGCTCAGGTTCCTGCTCATCAACTCTGAGCCAACATTCCTTGTGTTGAAGATACTGTAGATGTGGCTGCTATGGATCACAATGGTGTGCACCAGCTCCCACATGCTGCAGCTAAACACCTCTAGTTTCATTGGCAAGAGTAAGCTGAAGTCAAGCGTCAATAGTGAAAGGCAACCCAGGCATCTCATCCACCCACTCCTTCATCCACCACCTTCCCCACCTGTGACAGAAATTACCCATCGGACTCCTTCGTCACCCAAGAAAAAGTTAGAAGGTACGCCTTGCTCCCAGATATTTAGAAGATTTTATGCCCTTCAGCCCTCCCCCCCTCATGACCTCTCACACCTCCCCACACACAACCACAGTCCTTCATATAACCCATGTCAACTTAAGCCACCCACAAACCCATAGCACCTCATAGCTCTGCATATCACCTCAATGCCAACTCACCCAGTATCCAGAAAACCTCAGGAGCCATATGCAAATGCAAAAATAAACTTACCCAACAGCTCTCACTACACATATTTGATAGTGAAAAAACATTTTCTTCGTTCAATCATGTGACGTCAGTGTCGCTGAATGGGCCAGCATTTGTTGTCCATCCCTAATTGCACTTGAACTGCGTTGCTTTTCAGGGAGCGTTTAAAAGTCAACCCTCTGGAGTCACATGTAGTCCAGACCATGGAAGGATGGTAGATTTCCTTCCCCGAAGTACATTTGTGAACCAGATGAGTTATTACAATAATCAACAATGATTTTATGGTTATCATTAGACTTTTAATTCCAGATTTATTTTTACTGAATTCAAATTTCACTACCTCCTGTGGTGGGATTCAAACCCGAGTCCCTGGAGCATTATTCTGGGTCTCTGAATTATTAGTCCAGTGACAATACCACTATGCCACCACCTCCCCCTGTTCAAAAAAGCAACAATGCTTTTACATCTCCTCAAGTAGCTAATCTCTTATAAAACAAATATACTTCTGTTGATACCACTGACCATTAATAGCCTCTTTAAGCTGTCAATCTTAAAACAAACTTGGAAACCCATGCTAAGATAATGCTAGCTTCTGAACCTCAGCCAAGGATCATAATGAATAGCCATTTGGGAAATTTCAACGAATATCTCAATTCCAACTTCTCAACAAATGCTATAATAGCTGATCTGTCAATTATAACTGTCAAAATAGTGCAGAGGTTTTTTTTTTGATAATCACGACAGCGGCAGCGTTTTTTTAAAAATAGCAGGATTTTGTTTTAATGTAAAGTGCCCAATTCTTTTCCACTCTTTCCAATTCAAGGCCAATTTATCAGGCCAATCCACCTACCTTGCATATCTTTGGGTTGTGGGATGAAACCCACGTAGACATGGGGAGAATGTGCAAACTCGACATGGACAGTGACCTGGGGCCAGGATAAATCCGGGGTCTTCAGTGTCATGAGGCAGCAGTGCTAACCACTGCGCCATCATACTGCCCTCAATAGCAAAGGATTTTTAAAAATTCAGATCAGGGTAGTTAAATGGGTGGCACAGTGGATAGCACTGCTGCCTCACGGCGCCGAGGTCCCATGTTCGATCCCGGCTCTGGGTCACTGTCCACTGGAGTTTGCACATTCTCCCCATGTTTGCGTGGGTTAAGCCCCCACAACCCAAAGATGTGGAGGCGAGGCGAATTGGCCACACTAACATTGCCCCTTAATTGGAAAAGATTAATTGGTTACTCTAAATTTTTAAAACAAGGTTAGTTAAATGGACCTAATCCGCCCCCTCAACATCTACTCCATCAATTTGAGACACTCCCACTGCTGGTTAAGGACCCTGACATCAACAAAAATGGGATCTGTTTGAACTTGAAATCAATTTCAAGAGGTTGTGCTGAATTGGATTCCCCTCATGTGTGATTCCTGCTCCACCCTTTCCCTACTTTCAAAAATGGGATTTGTCTGAAATTGGTGCAGGTATCCCGCATCCCGACTCCATAAAAGTCCAGCCCATAGTGTCCAAATCTGAGAATCTGGGAGAGAGGCAGAAATTTCCCAAAAGTAGGCCACACAAAACAAGTGTGCCAAGTGTTCCAAGATGGTTTACACTCTTTCCTGAAATTAAGGATGTAGTTTTATACCAATATTGCAGAGAAATACAAAAAAAAATAGTTTATAATAGAGATAGAAGGAAAGTTGAAAATCGAGGAGAATGATTAAGAGTTGAAGCAAGTGATAAAAACATTGGAGGGAAAGCTGTATAACTAAGAGCAATTTTAGAGGAAAGATAAACAGGGGAATGAATACAGAAGGGGAGGGGGATTTAGAGGTTAGGTGGATTGGCCTTGGTAAATTGCCGTTAGTGTCCAAAGATGTGAAGGTTAGGTGAGGTTATAGGGTTATAGAGATAGGGTGGGGTGTGGGCCTAGACATGTCGCTCTTTCAGGGGTCTGGTGGAGACTTGATGGGCCGAAATGCCTCCTTCTGCACTGTAGGGTATCTATGGATTCAAAGTGATGGGAGCTTAATAGTCAAGATTGCTTTCACTGGATAGCAAATTGAATCAGTGGAGCATGGACTAACATGAGCGTGATTAGGGAAAGCTTAACTTACAGGATAAGTAAAATCTTAATGAGTCAATTCCCAAGGGATCCTCCCACAAATCCGTGGTAAGTAGAGCTTTTTGATAGCCGAGAAGGCCCCACTCCCACATGAATGCATTTCCATATAACCCGATGTGCATACAAATGTGATCCATGTCAGAAAATAACAGATTCAAATGCCAAATGATAATGCAGACAAAGTAGTAAACATGTGGAAAAAGTCTTTGTTCAATTTGTTCACACTTTACAATGGACTGACCTTGTAAAAGGTCAGAGCTTTGCATTGAAAAACGTCGGGAGTTAGCTCCAGAAAAGCTCCATAATCTTTTAATCAGTGTGCTGTCTTTGGATGTGCGTGATACAGTCCACCATGTCATCAGTGCAGTCAAACATGTTTTTGGTGTTTCTGTGCTGTAGTACAAAGTCTCGGAGCATCTCTACGGCCTTTGCGTCAGCTGCTCTGATTGATTGGTGTAGTCATATAGCAAATTTAGAAAAGATTCAGCTGATCCGGAGTTACCAGTGTTGAATTTTGGCTCATCACAGGCATCGCTCTATGGGATTTGCTATTTTGCCAGTGGGAATTATTGATGACTTCAGCATAACTGGAAGTTGTGTCATCTATGTTTGACTCACTGTAATTTAGAAGGCTCATGTTCATGGAGAGGATGCTTAAAACATTGAATGCTTCACTAAAAGTAGCTTTTTATGCAACAGATAAAGTCAGTCAAAAGGGAATTGAATAAATGATTGAAAAGGAATAGAAAAAGGCTATACAAAAAAAAGCTAGAAACAGAATTTGAGAACATAGGGCTGGATTTTCATCCTGGAGTCAGGTAAATTACTGGCTTGGCGCTCAAAGATACAACGGTAGGCGATTCCGGTTCTGTGGGACTTCAGCCCGGTTATAAACAACCCGTTCCCCCCCACCCCACCACTACACACACACACACACACACACACACACACACACACAGTTCCCATGCCAAGATATGCCCCCCCCCCCCAACCAACTCCTATGGACCCTCATGCTCAAATCTGTGAAATCTTGTTTATCATGTTCCCTACTTTCTGTGCTGGGAGTCATTTTGGAAACGTGAATAAAACCGCTTCATCACCTTTTGGTCTCCAAAAAAAGGAAATATTGTTTACAAATCTCTGTTCACACAACTCCAAGTTCTGGACTATCTTCCTGTACTTTTACGCTAGATACAATAGTACTGTGCAACAGCCATGCAATTTAAAGTTTTAAAAAATGAATTACTATGATGTTTTAGTTTCCGAATGAATACAGGTAAGTATTCAAATACACTGATCAGTTAACAGAGCATCAAACAATTATTTTACTAACCTGGTATAATTACATCAGGTCCATTTCTTGAACTTATTTCAGTAAACTCTTTCAATATTTTTGCAGCCTTCTTGGCTTCAGACTTGAGGTTTGATGGAATTGGATTCACTGTAAATAACGCAGTCATTTTATTAAGACTATTTATAACACACAAAATTCAAATTGTTGCAAAACATGTAATACCGTGATGGTGCTTCATGGTTTACATTATTTTTTAACAATAGTTATCCATCAAGTTATTTTGAATCGTATATGGAACTGTGACTATTTATGATCGCAAGGCAGTGATAAAAAAAAACTTAACTATGAGTGAAACAGATGTTGGTGTCCCAGCTAATATGAATACATCATTTATCAAATTCACAGAAAAATATTTAGAAATATTGTGAAAGCTAAACATTTCAAAATTTTCTGCTTTGAAACATTGTCTCATAACATAGTTAAATGTAATTTAGTTATATCAAATTATATAAATTGATCCAATTCATGAATCAGACAATCAAAACTTCAATCCCTTTGACACAGTTTATCAGTTAATAATTAAGTTGAGGTGAATTGCATTGCAGAAAAATAGCATACATGACCACTCGATCCCATAGGGCGGTTCTTTTACAAAGTACTGCAATTAACTGCTACATCCTGGCTGAAAAATGCCCAACTGAAATCAACATTCATTTTAAAATGAACACCAATACAAAAAAGTTCAAACATTTGTTTCTAAAATGTTTTTCTATCATTTTTAAAAGAGACACACACAATATTAAAGGGCACCAATTGAAGTGTTGGCTAATGTAGACTTGAGAGGTGAACAGACACTTCCAACACTGATGAAGGTTCAACTCAATTTTATTTATTTTTTTGCAATAATTTTTATTGAAAAAATTTTGATTTTAAACAACAATGACGCACCTTAGAAAAATACCAAAAATAACAATAATATTAACAATCATATACATTCGCCCCACCTCCATGAACAACACAGCATTTTAACAACAACGCAGATAAACACATTGTAAAGTTACAGAATAGACACTACAATAATGAACACCCCCCACCCCCCCCCCCGAGGTTGCTGCTGCTATTGACCAAGATACCTATCTTTGAGCCAAGAAGTCCAGAAAAGGCTGCCATCGTTTATATAACCCTTGTATTGATCCTCTCAGGGCAAATTTGACCCTTTCCAATTTTATAAATCCAGCCATGTCACTGATCCAGGTCTCCACACTTGGGGGCCTTGCATCCTTCCACTGTAGCAAAATCCTCCGCCGGGCTACTAGGGACGCAAAGGCCAGGACACCGGCCTCTTTCACCTCCTGCACTCCCGGCTCTACCGCAACTCCAAAAATCGCGAGTCCCCACCCTGGTTTGACTCTGGATCCAACCATCCTCGACACCGTCCCCGCCACCCCCTTCCAGAACTCTTCCAGTGCCGGGCATGCCCAGAACATATGGGCATGATTAGCTGGACTCCCCGAACACCTGGTGCACCTGTCCTCACCCCCAAAGAACCTACTCATCCTAGTCCCGGACATGTGGGCCCGGTGCAGCACCTTAAATTGGATGAGACTAAGCCTCGCACATGAGGAGGAAGAGTTAACTCTCTCCAAGGCATCCTCCCAAGTCCCGTCCTCTATCTGCTCCCCGAGTTCTTCCTCCCATTTAGCCTTCAGCTCCTCCACTGACGACTCCTCCACCTCCTGCATTACCTTATAGATGTCAGACACCTTCCCCTCTCCGACCCACACCCCCGAAAGCACTCTGTCCATTGTCTCCTGCGAGGGCAGTAAAGGGAATCCCTCTACCTGTCGCCTAGCAAACGCCTTTACCTGCAGGTATCTGAACATGTTCCCTTGGGGAAGGCCAAATTTATCTTCCAGTTCCCCCAGGCCCGCAAACCTCCCGCCAATAAACAGGTCCCTCAATTTGCTGATGCCCGCCCTTTGCCACCCCCTAAATCCCCCATCCTTGTTCCCCGGGATGAACTGATGGTTGCCACCCAGTGGAGCCTCCATCGAGCCCCCTGTTTCCCCCCCCGATGCCGTCTCCATTGTCCCCAGATTCTTAGGGTTGCCGCCACCACCGGGCTCGTGGTAAACCTCTTAGGGGGGAGCAGCAACGGCGCCGTTACCATGGCACCTAGGCTCGTACCTCTGCATGACGCCATCTCCATTCTTTTCCACGCCACCCTTCCCCCCTCCATCACCCATTTACGCACCATTGACACATTGGCTGCCCAATAGTACCCCAAAAGGTTGGGCAGCGCCAGCCCGCCTCTATCACTTCCTCGCTCCAGGAACACCCTCTTCACTCTCGGAGTCCCATGTGCTCACACAAAGCTCAAAATACTGCTAGTCACTCTCCTAAAGAAGGCCCTAGGGATAAAGATGGGCAGGCACTGAAAGAGGAACAAGAACCTCGGAAGCACCGTAATTTTAAAGGACTGTACCCTCCCCGCCAACGACAATGGCAGCATGTCCCACCTATTGAACTCCTCCTCCATCTGATCTACAATTCTGGTGAAGTTATGCTTGTGAAGAGTCCCCCAGTCCCTGGCCACCTGCACCCCCAGGTACCTAAAGCTCTCCCCTGCCCGCCTAAGCGGGAGCCTACCAATTCCTTCCTCCTGGTCTCCAGGGTGCACCACAAACACCCCGCTCTTGCCTAAATTTAATTTATAACCTGAAAAGGTCCCAAACTCAGCTAGTAACTCCATCACTCCCGGCATTCCTCCCACCGGGTCCGCCACATATAGTAACAGGTCATCGGCATACAACGACACCCTATGTTCCTCTCCACCTCGCACCAAGCCTCTCCACCTCTCTGAATCCCTCAACGCCATCGCCAGCGGCTCGATTGCCAGTGCAAATAACAAGGGGGACAGGGGGCAACCCTGCCTGGTCCCTCGGTAAAGCCGGAAGTACTCCGACCTCCTCCTATTCGTGGCCACGCACGTCATTGGGGCCTCATATAGCAGCCTTACCCATCTAATGAACCCTTCACCAAATCCAAACCTCCCCAACACCTCCCATAGGTACCCCCACTCCACTCTATTGAAGGCCTTCTCCGCATCCAGCGCCACCACTATCTCTCCCTCCCCCTCAATCGCCGGCATCATGATGATATTCAACAATCTCCGCACATTCGTGTTCAACTGCCTTCCCTTCTGGTCTGGTCCTCGTGCACAACCCCTGACACACAGTCCTCTATCCTGATGACCAGGATTTTTGCCAGCACCTTAGCATCCACGTTGAGGAGAGATATGAGCCTGTATGAACCACACTGCTGGGGGTCCTTGTCCTTCTTTAAAATTAACGGGATCAGCGCCCGCGACATCGTCGGGGGCAAAGTCCCCCCCCTCCCACGCTTCGTTGAGTGTCCGCACCAGCAAGGGGCCCACTAGGTCCACAAACTTTTTATAAAATTCCACCGGGAACCCATCCGGCCCCAGTGCCTTCCCTGACTGCATCTGCCCGATCCCCTTAACTAGCTCCTCCAGCTCAATCGGTGCACCCAACCCCTCTACCTTCTCCTCCTGCACCTTCGGGAAAGAAAGCCCGTCAAGGAACCTCTCCATTCCCCTCCTCTCCCCCGTTGGCTCCGACCGGTACAGTTCCCCGTAAAAGTCCTTGAAGACCTCATTCACCTCTACCCCCTTCCGCACCACACTCCCACTCTTGTCTCTCACTCCAGCAATTTCCTTAGCCGCATCCCGCTTGCGGAGCTGGCGAGCCAGGATCCTACTCGCCTTTTCACCATGTTCGTACACTGCCCCTTGTGCCTTCCTCCACTGTACCTCCACCTTTCTAGTGGTCAGCAAATCAAATTTAGCCTGCAGGCTGCGCCTCTCCCCCAATAGTCCCTCCTCTGGTGCCTCTGCATACCTCCTGTCCACCTCCAGCATCTTTCCCACCAGTCTATCCCTCTCACTCCTCTCCCTATGTGCCCGGATGGATATCAGCTCCCCACGGATTACTGCCTTCAGGGCTTCCCAGACCATCCCCACCTGAACCTCCCCCGTATCATTCACCTCGAGGTACTCCTCAATACTTGCCCGGACCCTCCTACACACCTCCTCCTCCGGCAACAACCCCACATCCAACCGCCACAACGGACGTTGGTCCCGCACCTTCCCCATCTCCAACTCTATCCAATGCGGCGCGTGGTCGGAGATTGCAATGGCCGAATACTCGGCCTCCTCCACTCTCGGAATAAGTCCCCTACTCACCACGAAGAAATCTATCCGAGAGTAGACCCTATGTACGTGGGAGAAGAAAGAGTACTCGCGTGCCCTCGGCCTCACAAACCTCCATGGATCCACTCCACCCATCTGATCCATAAACCCTCTCAGTACCTTGGCCGCCGCCGGCCTCCTACCCGTCCTAGAGCTGGACCGATCCAGTGAAGGATCCAACACCGTATTGAAGTCCCCCCCTATGATCAGACCTCCCGCCTCCAGATCCGGGATCCGTCCCAACATACGCCTCATAATGCCCGCATCGTCCCAATTTGGGGCATACACACTGACCAGTACCACCTTCTCTCCTTGTAGCCTGCCCCTAACCATAACATACCTACCCCCCTTAGCCGCCACCACCTCAGATGCCTCAAACAACACATTTTTCCCCACCAGAATCGCCACTCCCCGGTTCTTCACATCCAACCCAGAGTGGGAAAACCTGCCCCACCCATCCCTTCCTCAGGCGGACCTGTTCCGCCACCCTCAGGTGGGTCTCCTGAAACATTGCCACATCTGCCTTTAGCCCCTTCAGTTGAGCCTGTACCCTTGACCGCTTCACCGGCCCATTGAACCCTCTCGCATTCCAAGTGACCAACCGGATCAGAGGGCGTCCCGCCCCCCTCCCCCGTCGACTAGCCATAGCCCGTTGACTGCCCGCCCCAGGCCAGCACCCCCTGCCCGACCCAGTCCCCACAGCGACAACACCTCACCTCTGTCCCGCCCAGCCCCCACCAGCTCCTTCTTGACCCTGCCAGCAGCAACCCGGTATTTCCCTTCCCCCCCTCCCTTCCCCCCCAGGCTAGGAACCCTCCCAGCCGCGAACCGTCCTCCATTGTACTTCCGTGGGTCAGCTAACTTCTGTTGACCCCGGAAACTCCCGCCAATAGCCCGACCCCTCCCGAAGTGGGATCATCCCCCAATCTATCCCTCCTCCAGGCACCGCTCCAGCGCGAGGAAGAACCAAATAAGGCCCCGCCTCCCCCGTCACCGTCTCCACCCCCTAGCCCCGCAACGCGGGAAACCAGAGGAAAGCCCGCACTTTCGCACTGCCCCACCACACCCTTCTGACGCAGCTCCCAAATATCAGCCCCACTCCATACCCCCACTCCGACATAGAATACAACAGACCCCACCGACCCTCCCCGCAAGATACACAGCCCAAACAATGCCCCACAGCACAAAAACAAAAAACATAGCAGAACAACACCCCCGTAAATAACCATATCAAAATTGCAAAAGTACTAAAACAAGAAGAGAAAAACAAAAGAAAAAGAGAACACAGCAACAGCAGAGTCCAGCACTAATATATTACAGCCGACCTCGCAACCCCCAACCCCTAGTTCAAGTCCAGTTTCTCCGTTCGCACGAAGGCCCAAGCCTCCTCCGGGGAATCAAAATAATGGTGCCGATCCGAATAAGTTACCCACAGGCGCGCGGGCTGCAACATTCCGAACTTTATCTTTTTTCTGTAAAGCACCTCATTCGTCCGATTAAATCCGGACCGCCGCTTAGCCACCTCCGCACTCCAATCCTGGTAGATCCGTACTCCCCCATTCTCCCACTTGCTGCTCTTCACCTTCTTAGCCCAGCGCAGCACGCACTCCCGATCACTGAACCGGTGGAACCTCACCAGCACCGCACGTGGGGGTTCATCTTCCTTAGGCCTCCTGGCCAGCACCCTGTGCGCTCCCTCCAACTCCAAGGGCAGATGGAAAGACCCGGCCCCCACTAGAGAGTTCAGCATTATAGCCACATAGGTTTTCAGATCTGACCCCTCCAGCCCCTCCGCAAGGCTCAAGATCCGCTGGTTTTTCCGCCTCATGCGGTGATCAAGCTCCTCGAAGCGTTCCTGCCACTTCTTGTGGAGTGCCTCGTGCCCCTCCACCTTACTCACGAGGACCACGGCCTCCTCCTCTCATTCAGTGGCCTGCGTCTGCAACTCCTTGATGGCAGCACCCTGGGTGGACTGAATCTCTGACAGCCTTCTGTTCGTTTCCTGCAGAGAGCTCGGTACCTCAACCTTGAATTCTTTAAAGCAGCGCAGGAGATCAGCTTGTTGCTCCTGGGCCCACAGCCTCCACTCCTCTGGGGCTCCTCCGGTGGCCATCTTGGATTCCTTCCCCCGTTTTTTCTGGGGAGCTGCTGCTGCTTTTTCCCCTTTCCACTCCGAGTTCGAGGCATGGACTGCGGGGAAAGTCGTTCAGCACACCTTCCCCCACCGGGAGACGTCGAAAAATGTCCATTTTGGGCTCTCAAAAGAGCCGAAAAGTCTCTTTAAAACGGGAGCTCCCAAATGTGTGGCTTCCTACGTCATCGCAGCCACCGGAAGTCCAACTCAATTTTATTAACTACTTCTAACTAACTAACACACGATGACAGTGGGTCTAAATGATGCTAACTTAAACTAGAGACCTAAGCCTTGTCCGAATCAGTTGATTTTCTCAGCACGTGGTGTGAGTCTGTGCTTGGCTGGATGAGTTCTTGTTACACTGAGAGGCAGCACCCAGAATGAGTGGGAACTGTGGTGCCCTCTGCCTTTATAGTGTGTGTATTCTAACTGGTGATTGGCTGCGGTGTTTGTACATGTTGATTGGTCCCTGTGTGTGTCCATCAGTGTGTGTCTGCACCATGATATACTGGTGTATATTATGACACCAATAACACTGATGTGGCTGATTAGAACACTATGTGAATTCATTATAGAAGCAAGATTCAAATTCAGTTCAGATTGATGGGATAAGAGTTTGTGATCTCTCTTTCAAAAAGGTCCCACCTGAAACAAATACTAACAGTTTTAGTCCAGGGTCCACAAAAGATGTTTGGCAGAGTGTGTCACATCACTCAAATGCAAACTCTGAAAGGCTGTGACAGTTAGGAGAATTTGTTTTAAATTAATTATTATAAAACTGAATGCTCTGATAGGGTGGGGTTGTGGTTGAACAGGACTAATCATACTGGTGGAAATTAGTAGTTGTATCTTCACACATGTCCATCTCTTGCGAGATGTAACACTAAGGTGCTCAGTATGCAGTGAGCAACAATAGTGGAAAATGTTTCACTCTTATCTAAATTAAGAATGTAAAGTGCCTGGCAAAATCCTAAATGGTATGTAAAAGAAATATATTGCAGATGCCAGAAACCTGAATTAAAACAGAAAATGTTGAAAATATTCATATCTGTGACGAGAGAACAGACAACTCTGCTTTTTTCTCAACTGATGGTGCCTCTCCTGCTGAGTATTTCTGTATCTTGTTTTATCCTAAATGGTATTCTCTATCCAGAAAGGTACAATATTTTGTGTAAAATAAAATACTTGCATTAGTGTCGGCAACAGATGAGTGGGTAATATTATTGCCTCGGAAATAGAAAGTCGCACGTTCAAGTCCCACTCCAAAAAACATGAACACAAAAATCCAGGCTGACACTACATGCTGGGGGAGTGAGGCACAATTGAGGGTGCCATCTTTTGGATGAGAAGTTGAGACCCTACCTGCTATCTAAACTGGATGCAAAAGATCTTATGGCATTATTTCGCAGCGAGGAGAGTTATTCTCAATGTCTTGGCTCATATTTATCCCTCAATCAACACCACTTTATGGTTTAGCTCACTGAGCTAAATCGCTGGCTTTTAAAGCAGACCAAGCAGGCCAGCAGCACGGTTCGATTCCCGTACCAGCCTCCCCGGACAGGTGCTGGAATGTGGCGACTAGGGGCTTTTCACAGTAACTTCATTGAAGCCTACTCGTGACAATAAGCGATTTTCATTTTCATTTCATTTCAAGATTATCCAGTCATTATTACATTGCTGACCAGAGTGCCTGGAGACGAGCAGTCAGGAAGGTCAACCTCAAATCAATAATTCTGCAACTGCCACTCGCTAATTGGCCTCTACAGCGGCAACTGATGATGTTGAATACAGAGTGCCATATGCCATTGGCAGGGTCTATTGTTTCATTACGGATGCCCTCATTACAATGCCGTTTAGCATGACAATGCTGTTTGGAGGAGCTTATTGTGTGTATCTGCCAAAAAAATACTTAATTTTTCATGACACTATAGTAAGCAGGGTTTTGAGGTTTCAGGAAAGAACAATTTAGAGTACAAGTGTACAAGAGTCTTGGTTTCAGTAATACGATTGACCCTTTGTCAATCAGACCAGTATGTCCTGTGACAATTTTTCTTGCCAATAGCAATCCTGTGAAGCACCTTGGAATGTTGTATTTTATAGACCTCATTCGAGATGCAAATTGTTGATAATATTAAAAAGGTACATTCAGTTCTTGTAATTTGTTTTCCATTATGCACTCCCTATTTTGAAACTGCCTATGTGGCCTTGTCAGGCTGTGATTACACCCATCTTCCAGTAATGATGCTGCAATGTCTCCATCAGAAGACGGTGTCAATGGCAGATGAAATTTAATGCAGCAAAGCATGAAGTGATACGGTTTAATAGGAAGAATGAGGAGAGGTAATATAAGCTAAATGACACAATTTCAAAATTGATGCAGGAATGGACAGGTCTAGGGTATGTACGC
The DNA here is from genome assembly GCF_902713615.1 of Scyliorhinus canicula. Lineage (NCBI taxonomy): Eukaryota > Metazoa > Chordata > Chondrichthyes > Carcharhiniformes > Scyliorhinidae > Scyliorhinus > Scyliorhinus canicula. Next base: position 162,478,655 of record NC_052151.1, on the reverse strand, counting down.
ACAAAAATCGTTGAAGGTGGCATGACAAGTTGAAAAGAGCAGTAAAAAAAGCCAGCAGTTCTGAAGAAGCATCACAAAAGGTTATTCCAGCATTTTCTGTTTTAATCTCAGATTTCCAGCATCCTCAGTATTTTGCTTTTATTTTACTGCAGGATCCTTGGCTTTGTAAACAGGGGCAGAGAGTACAAAGACAAGGAAGTTACATTAAACCTAATCACTCATTAGGACCCAGTGGAATGTTCCATGTTCCATGGCACGACATTTTAGGAAATATGTCAAAGCCTTAGAGAAGGTGCAGAGGAATGTATTAGAATGGTACCGTGACTTTAAAAGTGGAGAAATTAGATGAGTGGGTTATTTTTCTTCGTACAGAATGTTGCAAGAAAATTTAATAGAGTTGTTGAAAATCATCCAGGGTTTTGAGTAAATAAGGATGAATTATTTCTAGTGCCACAGGTTCGATTACTAGAGAACACACATTTTTGGTGATTAGTGAACGAGAAGCGAACCAAGTAGAAATTCTTTTACCTGGTGAGATATAATGATCTGAAATACAGTGCCTGAAAGGGAGCGCATTCCAAAGTAAATTTCAAAAGGGTTTGAATAAATACGTAGGGGAAGGTTTTCAGGCCACGGGGAAAGGACATGGGTGGGACAGCCAACGAAGGGTCACAGGAACATAGTAGGATTTGGCCATTCAGTTCATCGAACCTGCTCTGCTATTCAATATGATGATGGCTGATCATCCCCTTAAATGTCTTTTTCCAACATTATCCTCATGTGTCATTGATATTAGAAATCTGCCAATCTCTGCTTTAAACACACTCAATGGCTGAGCTGAACACAGTCCTCTAGGACAGAGAATTGTAAAGATTCTCATCTTGGTCCAAAATGGTTTTCCCCTTATTTTAAAATTGTGTCTCCAGTTCTAGACTCCCCAACCAGGAGAAACATTTTACCTGCATCTACCATGTCTATTCCTTTAAGTGTTTTTCAGTTTCAATTAGATCATCCCTCATTCTTTAAAATTCTAGAGACAACAGGGCCATTTCCTCAATCTCTCTTCAATGGAGAGCCCTGCAATCCGAGGAAAAAATCTGGTGAACTGTCGTAACAATCATTCGCTGGCAACAATATCCAAATTATGGGGCCCAAAACTGTAGCGCTCTAGGTTCTATACTTGGTTACTGAAGCAAGTAATTCACTAATCCTGTTCTCAAATCCTCTTGCAATTAGGATTAACATACCACTAGCCTTCCTAATTGCTTGTTGCACCTTCATGTGATCTTTCAGTGACTTATTGAAGAGGACACCCTTTGTACGTCTACACTTCCTAATTTCTTAAAATTTAAGAAATACCCTACTGCTCCTACCAAAGTGGATAACCTCATATTTTTTTCACATGATATTCCATCTGTCATGTTCTTGCCCACTCACTAAGTCTGTCCAAATCCCCTTGCAGCCACATTGCATCTTCCTCACAACACGCATCCCCACCTAGCTTTGTGTCATCTTCAAACTTGGGAATATTACATTTGGTCCCCTTGCAGACACATTACATCTTCCTCACAACACACATTCCCACCTAACCTTATGTCATTTTCAAACTTGGGAATATTACATTTGGTGCCCACACCCTAATCACTGATGTATTTTGTAAACAGCTGCTACCCCACTAGACAGAGCCTGCCAATGTAAGAATGACCAGTTTATTCCTACTCTATTTTCTGCCTGTTAACCAGTCCTTAATTCATGCCAATTTATTATCTCTATGCCACGTGCTTTAATTTTGCTAACTTGGGGAGACTTTATCGACAGCCTACTGAAAATCCAAGTACCAACTCCCCTTTATCAATTCTGTTGATAACATCTTTTAAAAAGCTCCAACAGGTTTGTCTAGCATGAGTTCACATTCATAAATCAATTTTGAATATGCCCAATATTACGGGCCAGCATTTAGAGAACCCCAAAGTGTATCATGGAGTTCACCTGACCCATAACTTTAAATAGATTTTGGTTATGGGAAATAAAAGTTTTTTAAACAAAAAACAATGTTTATTCTATGGATCCAATTAACATTTTTAAACACACACAGTAAACATTTTAGCAACTATCAACTAAAATACTAAAACTAAAATACTCCCCCCAAAGAATACAGTACTTTATAAGTAACCCTTAATCTTTCCTTGCAACATCCACAAGACAAATACCCTCTTCAACACAGATATCAGGTTTAAATTCTCCACTGAGAGCAGTTTTCACTTTTAAATCCTCAAATGATCTCGACACAGTCTTTAGATTGCACAGAAAGATCCCTATACAGATGCTTGCTTTGCCTGCAGCTATCCAGCTCTCAAAACCCAACTAAAATCCAGATACACACCAGCTTTTGTTCAAAGCGAAAGTAAAAGCAGACACAGTCCAGCTCCACCTACTCTCTGACATCACTGCAGCCATTTGACAAACACCCATTTCTTAAAGGTACATCCACTACAGCTATTTGATAAACACCCATTTCTTAAAGGTACTCTCACATGACACCAATCTGATTATTATTATCCAAGTGTCCATTTATCACATCCTTCAGAATAGATTCAAGCATTTTCCCTAATACTGGTGTAAGGATAGCAGGTCCATAGTTGGCTGTTTTTTTAAATCTCCCTTCCTCCCTTAAATAGTGGGGTGACTTTTTCTGCCTTCCAATCTGCAGGAATTTGGAGAATTTTAGCAGATAATCACCAATGCATTCACTGTTTTCATAGCTCCCTCTTTCAACGCTCTAGGATGTAGGCTATCAAGTCCCAGGGATTGATCAACCTTCAATCTCATTAATTTCTCCAACACAACCTTCTTACTAATACTAGTGAAGAGTCCAGAACTTGAGTATTGCTGAAAAAAAACATTTTGTTGTAGCTTTTCATCTTGCACTATCTGCTCAATTCCAAGTATACTAATGTCAAGGGAAACAAGAACTATATACGCCATTGGATGAGAGTACTGATTGGTTGACAAGTGGACTCTGATTGCTAGAGGTGTTTTCTGTGGCAATCGGCCTTTTGGCTAAGGTGAGCGTGAGTTCAGGTGTAATGCCTGAATCTGGTATGTCTCTCTTGTGGGGACCATGAATTGGATTCAATTTGAATTGGTTTTTGGAGCAGGCAAGGAGTTGGATTAGGGGTTTGCCCCTGTCCACACTTGAGCTCTGGCTTTGTAACTCTGATAAAGTAATAATAATAATAATAATAAAGTGCCATATGACTCAAAACCTTAACTCTGTTTCTCTCTCTGACATTGCTACTGACATTTTTCAGGACTTTGTTTTTATTTCAGATTTCCAGCATTCACAGTAATTTGTTTTTATTTATTATTGTGGAAATGGGACAAATTGGATAGCTCTTTTGAAGATGGTCTGAATAGCTTCATTCTGTGCAGTATGATTATATGAATTTCAGATAGACACATTTTTCTTGGGCTGTTTCCTTCCTTTGTAGCTTTGGAAATCTGGATATATAATGGAAATACAAAAATAAGAACAAAATCTATAACTTTAAAAAAAAGACTAGGATTGAAATGGTGAATATACTGATTCCAATATATAAGTACCCCTCAAAAGACTTTAGCGCATAATTTAAATGGAGACTTCAGACAGAGGGAAGATTGTGTGGTTGGAAATAAGTATCATTTTTCAGATGGGACCTTAACCAAAAACCCCATCTGGGGCATGGTAGCGCAGTGGTTAGCACACTTGCTTCACAGCTTCAGGGTCCCAGGTTCGATTCCCCGCTTAGGTCACTGTCTGCGTGGAGTTTGACTTTTTTCCCCCGTGTCTGCATGGGTTCCCTCCGGCTGCTCCGGTTTCCTCCCACAGTCCAAAAATATGCAGGTTAGGTGGATTGGCCATGCTAAATTTCCCTTAGTGTCCAAAAAGGTTTGGTTGGGTTGGGTTACTGAGTTACAGGGATAGGGTGGGGGTGTGGGCTTAGGTAAGCTGCTCTTTCCAAGGGCCGGTGCAGACTCGATGGGCCGAATGGCCTCTTCTGCACTGTAAATTCTATGATTCTATTTAGAAGATCCTATGGTACTCTTAGAAGCCAACAAGGCTTTTTTTCCCTGGCCGGTGGTTATCCCTCAAAATTGCTAAAAAGGAAATGATTGGTTATTTATTTCATTGTTTCTGGGACCTTGCTGTGTGCAAATTAGTGACTATTATTCTCTCCAGTTAGTGTCTGCACTTCAAATGTAATTCATTTGCTCTGTCCCAAAAACATTTTTTTATTTCCAATCACTTTTGTTCTTAGATATTGATACGTGCAAATCAATTCCATCATTTCAGCCTGGTTGTGATTTATACAGCTTCCGCAGAGGATAAATAGTTGTTATTGTCAGAATTATTTGGGGAAGGGGAGTCAAAAAATTATAGTTTCAGCCTTTATTGTTCATTTTCAGCGACCCTGACATACCATTCGCAAAAATCTCTCTCAAGTGTGGCTAGTTACTCACCTACAAAACAAGCATCGAATAAACCATTGTGGGCTGATAAATTGTGTTTAATTTGTAACACAGATAACAAAGTTAAATACTGTCAGTAAACTTCAGAACGTGGTACCAACGTAAGAGATTCTTATCCATTCTTCCTTTATGATGATGCCACGTTCTCTTTCAATTTAGTTACCAGATCTAGGTGAAGTGGAACAAACGTGGCAAAGATGGCCAAAAAAGCTTTTCTACTTTTCGCAAAGTGCATCAAAGTGAAAAGCACTATATAAATGCAAGTCTTTATTTTTCCTTCTTTAAGAGAGACGGTTGATCGAGTGGTTATGTTACTAGTAATTCACAGGCGTGGTGAACACTAGTTCGAATCCCACCATTCTAATATGAGAATTTTGGAATTAAAAGCTAGTGGCCATCAAACTACTAAAAACCCAACTGGGTTAAAAATGTCCTTTAGAGAAGGAAACCTATCATCCTTATCCTGTCTGGCTGATTGTGCCTTCTGTCCCACCAACTCCAAATGACCCAGCAAGATAGCAACCCATATGAAACTTAGGGCTACTGGGGAGAGAAATAAATGCTAGTGATGCCAAGGCCCCAAGGATGGCAAACAGCCGCCAAACGTAAGTATAGATCTCTGGGGAAAGCCCGCTTCACCTTGCTTTCATATTTTGGGTGATGGTCCTTTAATTAGTAAGAGGTAGGAATTCCCTCCACTTCATGGAGGAAGGCTTGCCTCACGGGGTTGCTGGACAATTTGACTACTGCAGCTCTGCACACCGGCAGAGACAAGCAGGACTAGTGGTTACTGCTGGTGCTGCAGGTCTATCAGAACGGTGGTGGGAATAGGCCCTTAATTGGCTATGTACTGCCCATTTAAGGATATCGATTGGACTGCTTCATTTTTTGTTGTAAGTTTTCCTGTAAAAACTAAAAAACGTTGCAACTGATCGATTGAGTTCATAAGTTTATAACTAAATTCACACCATCACTGACCATGAAAAGCTAAATTTATATTTGTGGAATATCAAATTTTGCCATTGTGATAAAACTATTTTTAAGTTTCTGATATTTTAAGTTCTATCTTAGTTCCATGTGCAAATCCCAGTCGTTTATTTCACTCTATGTAAAATTTTAATTGAACGGGAAAAATTCAACTTCTTTGTTTCCGGTCTGTGAGAAAACATCAATGTAATTGGCTGTTTACGCTGATTGATGACATCACTGTTACTGTTGCCTGGAAATTCTCTCGACTGTCTGCCACATTCAAAACTGATGTCATGCACATGGAAACCCATGCCACAGAGATCACTAGATCTGTGTGGGTTGTTTTCTTCAAAGTCAGCGGGGAGCGCTGTCGCTTCGCTCCTGACTGCAAAATCTGGGCTGCTGTAAAGGCGCCGGAAGACAGCTTGAAATGCATCTTCCTGGTCTGCGTTGAGTTAGTTGATATCAACTCTATGGTGGTTGCGAAACCCTAGATAGAAAATAAGAACCAACCAAATTTTCTCTTTTAATTACAATGTGCCAAATCTGCTAGAAGTATAAGTGTGCCTGTATGTGCACCATAAAAAAGTGAGAGGGGAGAGAGAGGAGGGGAGAGAGAAAGAGTGAGAGGGAGAGTGCATGCAGGGACAAATGCATGTGTAATTCCACAAGAGGATTGATACTCAATTGTGTAACTTTCAGCAAATTGAATAGCTTGTCAATACATATTTCCAAGGCTCACATGTAATAATGGTCGCTGGGTACAGTCAACAAATACCTATGCAAACAATAAATAATGCCTTCAAAATGATAGCACGGGTGAAAGCACGGGAGAAAACTAGCAAAAAAGAAATGTGCATAATTGGTCTAATACCCTCTATTGTGCATGTTTTGACCTTCATATGAGTAAGAGTTCAATGAACAATTCTGTGACATGGCATCATGAACTCCTTGACCAAACTTTAAAAAAAAAAATACATTTTCATTCCCTCCAGACTTCACACCTGGACACTATCGTGTTAATGGGTTCTTCCCAGTCACCATACAAATTAGTGTCTTTTGACGCATTTGCCACAGATGCTTGCAAATTATGTTTGGTCAATTTTTGCATTGTACCTTCTGTGTAGTTTATGTGAATGACTCACATGGACTTGATACTTCTTCCACGCAATAGGAATTGGAAATGGGAAACGGTTCCTACTTTCAGTTGTGTATTCGCTAATCACATCATATTAATTTTCCAAATTATCCCAGCATAAATCATTGCAACATTACTTTTTTTTTCTATTTCTTTTAAAGGCAGTGTTTGAACATAAACTAAATAATTACTACAATCTAGTTCAATGCAAGACATGGTAAAACTATGAAGATTACAAATATAAATCATTAAATACGATTCGAAGAACCTGTTGTATATCATTTCAGTACATTTTAGTCTCTTCAAAGTGAAAAACATGTCAACATTAGACATTCAACACCATTACATGTTGATGTCAATGGTGTACCGATACAACTTTTAGCAATATTTTGGAACGTAACAACTCATTCTGAAAACACGTTTACACTTCATAGCAGTCACTCAGTGAGCTGAACTACACACAATAAAATGAAGGGTTTTTGTTTTTAAATTCAGAACCAGGAAATCATATTATGCAACTGAAATAACTGGATAATGCCTCATGATAAGTAAATAGACAGTGCAAGGTAATTAATGGAGCAAAAGTCAAATGCCTTTCAATGTACAAAAATGTATTTCTTGCTCTCATACCCACATGTTGGGCTTCACAGCGAGAGGATTTGAGTACAGGAATAGAGATGTTTTATTGCAATTTTATAGGGCATTGGTGTGGCCACACCTGGAGTCTTGTGTGCAGTTTTGGTGGATCGATGTTCTTGTTAAGGAGGGAGTGCAGTGAAGGTTTTACAGGCTGATTCCTCGGATGGCGGGACTGTCATGTGAGGAAAGACTAAATTGGTTAGGGTCATATTCATTGGGGTTTCAAAGAGTGAGAGGGGATCTCATCAAAACTTCCAATATTCTAACAGGATTAGACAGTGTAGATTCAGTAAGAATGTTCCTGATGGTGGGAGATTCTAGAACTACGTTTGATGATTAGGGGAAAACCTTTTAGGACTGAGGTGAGGAGAAATCTCATCACCCAGAGAGCAGTGAATCTGTGGAATTCACTGTCACAGAAAGTAGTTGAGGGCAAAATGTTGTGTAATTTCAAGAAGGAATTAGATATAGCTCTTGGGGCTAAAGGGAAAAAAGGATATGGAGGGGTGAGGGTATTGAATTTGATGATCAGCTATGATCATAATGGATGGCAGAGCAGGCTCGAAGGGCCGAATGGCTTCCTCCTGATTCTATTTTTTATGTTTCTGTGTTGTTCTTGGACTGCAGCTACATTCCTGTGAAGCCTGGCGCAAACTGGAGGAGCAGCATCTCATCTTCCGGTTCGGCACATTGCAGCCCTTAGGACTCAACATGGAGTTCAGCAGCTTTACACTGTGACTTTACTCCTCCATTTTAAACCCTTCTAAAAAACAATCCCACACATATATTGTCTCACTGCCAAGCACCTCCTCCCTACCCCCACCCCCCAACCAGGTCATGTATTTTGTTCTTAAAATTGCTACCTTTTGTGCAATCCTTCATGGCTATATTTTAATATCCAACCCATTTCTCCCTCTCTTTAGTTCTGGCAAAGGGCCAAAAATGATTCGAAACGTTAACTCAGTTTTCTCTCCTTACAGATGCTGCCAGGCCTGCTGGGTTTTCCAGCATCATCTGCTCCTGTTTCAGATTACATCATTTGCGGTATTTTGCTTATTTTAAAAATCATTTCTGATCACTATCAGGTCTACTCTGAAAAGCATGTGCATCAAAGCAATTTTGTCGCTTCGCAAATATTCTCAGTGAATTTCCCACTTTTTGACAGTGGACACCTTTTTTTGGTACAGGTTTTACTTTTGTTCAATCTGCAATTTTGTGATGTATTGATGCAAAACTGTCAGCGTTCAGTCATTATTCCGTGATACCAACAGTGACGTCTATTGTTCACTGCAGTTCACCACAAAAATCCACAAATGGACATCACTTGATGTTTGCTCAATAATCCCACTTAATTTCATTGATCTAATTTCAATTATGTAGTTTTGTTAAACCTTCAAAATATTCAGTTTCTACAGGCAAGGTGTCCACAAATAGGCAGCCTATTGAATGCATCCACTGTAATTGGATTTGCTCTCTCCGATGAATTGCTAACTTAACCAATATTGTACATTTATATCTTTATTAAACCACATCTTTTACCGTGTTGATGATCCAATGAATTTGTCTATGATCTCCTTTGACTGCTATCAATTTTTCCCATGCTGGCCACCTCATTGCACACAATTATTTGCACCTTGCAGCATGTCATTTATGGAGGCACTGAAAATGGAGCTCACAATAGGTTTCCACAGATCTTCAAATCACTGATTTCCTGAAAGATTTCAGTTAATAAAAGGTTAACTCTGTCTCCTTCTCCATAGATGCTACCAGATCTGCTGAGTATTGACAGCATTTTCTGATCTTATTTCAGATTTCCTTCAAACACAAGGGGCGGGATTCTCTCAGCCCAGGGCCGGGCCGGAGAATCGGCGCACCGGCACGAATCGTGCCATGCCAGCCCGACGCTGTTCCCCACAGAGCGGAGAATCTGCGCCATTGGCGCCGGCATGGTCAGCGTGGCGCTGGTGGGGGGGGGCTGCTCTACACGAATATCCCCCACCCCCCCCCCCCCCCCCCCCCGCCGATTCCCAGCCCGGGATGGGCCGAGCAGCCGTAACAAAAAAACCATGTCCCGCCGGCGTGCGTCCACGTGTGGTCTTACCCGGCGGGACCTCGGCGTGGAAGGGGCGGCCTGTGGGAGGGGGGGGGGCTTCCGCTGTGGTCTGGCCCATGATCGGGGCCCACCGATCGGCACACCGGCCTCTCGGGTTGGGGACTGCGTTTCTTCCGCGCCGGCCCCTGTAGCCCTTCACCATGTTGTATCGGGGCTGGTGCGGAGAAGGGAGCCACTGCGCATGCGCGTGTTGGCATCAGTGCCACTGCGCATACGCGGACCCCGCGACGCGCAGTTGATGCCGGGATCGGCAGCTGGAGCGCCGTGGTCGCTCCAGTGCCGTGCTGGCCCCCTGTAGGGGCCAGAATTGCGACTGCGTTTACAACGGCGTCAACACTTAGCCTCAGGATCAGAAAAACCCGCCTAAGATTTTGCTTCTGTGTTGATGTATATGATTCCCTGATGCAAATCACTTTTTTTTCAGTACCATACAAACACATACAAAATCTAAACAATTAAATACAAGTTAACTATGTCTTTGAAAGCATGATAAGTTTGAATCTGCTGTAGATATTTTTGTATTTTGCTCACCTGTGTACTCCTAAAAACGTACCTCAATATCTTCAGAAATGGAGTGCCAGTGGAGCCAAATTTCTAATTAAATTATATTGTTCTGATCCCAGGGTAATATAAATTTTGTTCATGATATGAATAGGAAGCTAATATCGGGCGGTACCCCCCCCCCCCCCCCCCCCCAACGCTGGGTGGGAGAATCGCCGGGGCGCCGCACAGGTCGCGCCACGCCGCCCCGACACCTGCACGCGATTCCCCCCCCCCCCCCAAACCAGCACCGCAAGAAAAGCATGACGGTCCCGCCGGCGCCAGAGTCCCTACCTGGTTGCTGCCGGCGGGAAGTGTGCGGGAACGCTGGGGAGGTGAGGGGCGTTCCTTCACCGGTGGGGGCCTCCGATGGGGTCTGGCCTGCGATCGGGGCCCACCGATCGACGGGCCGGCCTCACTAAAGGAGGATCTCCTTTCCTCTACCGCTCCGCAAGATCCATCCGCCATCTTCTTGCGGGGCATGCGCGGGTGATGTCATTTACGCGATGCCGGCCGCGTTATTTACGCGGCGCCAAGGCCCAGCGTGCATAAAAGACGCTGGCGTCTCCCGGGAGAATAGGGGTCTGGGAGCGGGCTCTGACGCTGGAATTAAATACTCCGGTTTTCACTCCGGAGTCGGGACTTTGTCTCCCTTTGGGAGAAATGCGCCCCACGTACTTCAATATTTGTTTTTATTATAACCCTCAAGGAGGACATGGTATCAGGACAATTAGATTCCAGGTGACCTCTGAATTTGAGCACCCCCCCCCCCCCCCCCCCCGGTAAAGAGGGGGAAAAACAGACCTAGAGTAGAAAAACCCCGACCTGAGAGCAGGTCAGGAAGGGAGACCCTTCGGCGAGTGGAGAGTATAATATTGTAAATAAATAATCTTTGTTTTCCACTTGCCTGGTCAATGCGTGCTGCTTTTGTGGATCCCACAGTTTTCCTACTCTTTTTCAGAAAGCAGACGAGGACTCCGATGAAATCAAGAATCATGAGGTGAAGATTAAACTAATTTAGTCGACTTGAAATATATTACTGAACAGAAGGCATTTTCACACCCAGATTTACCTCTTTCCCATCGCTCTTCATACTCTGAAAATGTGAGCAATTCAGCCCTTTGGTTCTAAAAATTACAAGTCAGCAATTTCTGAATTGACCATTGACACTTTCTCCATTCCATCTGTCACTTTCTCCCTTCCATGGTTTGTGCTGAAAACTGGCTTATTGACCCACCAATCAAATTTATTACCTAGAAATAGAAATTCACTCCCTTGCAGTGGGAGTGCAGTAAATTAATGACTGTTTAGCTAAAGTCCCTGCTAGGCACAAGGAATGAAGATCGTTCTACCATTACAGTAAGAGCTCTGCAATGTTGTACATACCTCCCCATCATTTCAAGATTGATAGTCATTTGTAAACATACAAAGTTGGATAGTCAGGTTATCTCAAATTCCAAACAATGGCTGTAATTAACATTGTAGATAGTCAGTGCCTCTTGGAATTAACCATTTGAAAACTATATCCAACCTTCTAGCAACATGCTGTAAGCTAAACCAATAGTCCCTTCCCAATAGGTAACTTTCTCAAAGTTACAGCAAAAAGAAAATGCTGTGCTCATCAAGTTCAATGATACCAAATGATGAGATCATTATTACCATTGAGACCCAATTTTAATTCCAACCGCTTCCAAGGCAATGATGTTTCCTTTAGTCCTTTTCAACAGTGGGCTTTAATACCAACCGAAGAAGAACATCCCAAAAGATATTTAGATCTCCCACATTAATCATTCTCTAGCAGTTATTCCCTATTTGGAACTATGCACACTTTTGTGCCACAGACTTGTGTTCCAAAAAGCCATTCGGCAGCACAACTCCACTGTTGAATGGGTTCTAAGAGACCGTGAAGAGCCATTAACCATTTAAAAACGGAATACGGACCGAGTTTCCTTTATCCATAAATCCAAAAACTGAATATATGTAAAAACCATACTTTTTTTGAACCGCATCCATCGGTTTTTAACGCAGTGAACACAAGGCAATAAAAAGGTTGGGTGCAGACTGCAACCAATCTTTAGCGTGGGAAGTCTTGTGGCAGAGTACTTGGATGCCCTGAACCCTCTCCTACAAGTAGAATTGCAGATGGTGCCATGCGTAGGAACTTATTACGGGTACCCTGTGTTTATATTATTTTCCAAAACAATTTTTGGAGGCATTTTATATATACATAACAAATTTTAAAAAACACAAACAAAAAACCACAGCAACAGCAAACACCTCAACCTCCTCACACGCCTCCTCCCACACCCGCAACCATCTCTCCTCCACCACCGCTGGCGCATGTCACCCCTTTTTTTTACTTTTAACCCAACCTGAACAGAAAAAAGAACACCCCACCCCCGTCGCTGACTCCTCAAGTCTGCTCAAAGAGGTTGATGAACAGCCATCTCGAGGTGAACCCCTCCTCTGCACCCCTAATGGTGAACTTGATTGTGTCCAAGTGCAGGAACGCTTGCCAAATCACTCACCCACATCCCTATGCTTGGGAGCTCCCAGTCCAACCAGCACAATTAAATCCGTCTTTGGGCCATCAGGGACGCAAAGGCCAATACAGTGGCCTCTCTCCCCACCTGCACTCCTGGATCCTCCAACACTCCAAATATTGCCACCTCCGAACTCAGAGCTACCGTTACTCCCAAAATCATTGACACCAAATTTGCAAATCCCGTCCAAATCCCACCCCGCCCCTTCCAAGCCTTGGACACGCCCAAACCAAATGAACATCGTTTACCAGCAACCCCGCACACCATCCACACCTATCCTCCACCCCTGAAAAGAACCGACTCATCCTGGACACCGTCTTGTGGGCCCTACAGGAATACAGAGTACTGGGCTAATGGGAAGATTCTTGGTAGTGTGGATGAGCAGAGAGATCTCGGTGTCCATGTACATAGATCCCTGAAAGTTGCCAGCCAGGTTGAGAGGGTTGTTAAGAAGGCGTATGGTGTGTTAGCTTTTATTGGTAGAGGGATTGAGTTTCGGAGCCATGAGGTCATGTACAAAACTCTGGTGCGGCCGCATTTGGAGTATTGCGTGCAATTCTGGTCGCCGCATTATAGGAAGGATGTGGAAGCATTGGAAAGAGTGCAGAGGAGATTTACCAGGATGTTGCGTGGTATGGAGGGAAGATCTTATGGGGAAAGGCTGAGGGACTTGAGGCTGTTTTCATTAGAGAGAAGAAGGTTAAAAGGTGACTTAATAGAGGCATACAAGATGATCAGAGGATTAGAAAAGGTGGACAGTGAGAACCTTTTTCCTCGGATGGTGACGGCTAGTATGAGGGGGACATAGCTTTAAATTGAGGGGAGATAGATATAGGACAGATGTCAGAGGTAGGTTCTTTACTCAGAGAGTAGTAAGGGCTTGGAATGCCCTGCCTGCAACAGTAGTGGACTGGCCAAGATTAAGGGCATTCAAATGGTCATTGGATAGACATATGGATGATAAGGGAATAGTGTAGATGGGCTTTAGAGTGGTTTCACAGGTCGGCGCAACATCGAGGGCCGAAGGGTCTGTACTGCGCTGTAATGTTCTATGTTCTATGTACCACTTTAAACTGGATGAGATATAGTCTTGAACAAAACAAGGACATATTAACCCTCCGCAAAGCCTCACTCCATACTCCAGCCCCCAGCGCCACCACCGCCCACTCCCACTCCCCCCCTCCCCAGCTCCTCCTCCCACTTGGACCTAACTTCCACCATCGGGGCACTCTCTGTCTTCAACAACTCCATATATATCCGTGACCCTGCCCTTTTTTTATTTCCCTCTTTTATTTCCCCCTTGGACAGATGTTAATCTTGCAGCATCGGGAGTGGCAGCGTCAGAATGATGGCACCTCCCTCCTAATAAAGGCCATTCCTTGCAGACACCTGAACCCATCTTGCAGACACCTGAACCCATTCCCCTTCAGCAACTGAAATGTCCCCTCCAGCTCCTGCAGGCCTGCAAACTTCCCTCCAACAAATGTATCCCTAAAGTAGTCTATCCCCATCTGCCACCACCCCAGACCCTCGCGTCCAATCCCACTGGGGCAAATGAACGCCCACAGGGACATACCTTCCATTCTAAAATGATGCCGGCACTGGTTCCAAACCCTGAACACTGATACTATCACCGGGCTCGTGGAGTACCTGGCTTGCAAGAATGGAAGGGGCACCAGCAATAGTGTCCTCGAACCGGTCCCTTTATATGAGGCCGCCTCCATCTGCCCCCACACCGACCACTCCTCCACCGCTCATTTCCTGACCATTGCAATGTTTGCTGCCCAATATCAGATCTCTACCAGGATTGAGACTAACAGGCTGACTTTCATCCACAAAATGTTACTTCTTTTAATATAAGCTCTCAATGCGGCCGGCTCTTAGGGGCTGGTTTAGCACAGGGCTAAAGAGCTGGCTTTTAAAGCAGACCAAGGCAGAACAGCAGCATGGTTCAATTCCCGTACTAGCCTCCCCGAACCGGAATGTGGAGACTCGGGGCTTTTCACAGTAACTTCATTTGAAACCTACTTGTGACAATAAGCGATTTTCATTTTTTTTTCTTCAGTTTTTTCATTTCATTTTCAATGCAGTGATCTGCGCTGTCCTCTCAATTCACTTTCAGAATTTACCAGCTACGAGGTTTTGCAACACAAAGAGAATCATATTATTTATGGTTTTGTGAAGATTAGAGGAATCTGGGCAAAATTGAGAGTAAAGTGGGATAGAGAGGCCATAATGGCATGAAGTTTACTTTGAAATAAATCAAGGATAAGGTCAAGTTAAAAGATGATTGTAAAAGAAAACAGAGCGAAATAGTTAATGGCCTCCATATCAGCTATGAAAGCAATAAGAGCGTGGAAAAACAAACAGAGAAATTGACACCAGAAAAAAAGAGAGAATTATTTTACCAAATATAATGATATTATCTTTAACAAGCAGTTTTAAAAAAGGGAAAAAACAGTGGGAAAATTCTGTGTGGCCATTCTATTGTAAACAAAACAAAATCAATGGATTCTGTTAAACAAAAAGTGAGTTAGATCAGAGGGCAAATAAAAGACAATGAATCCGGTATAATTCAAGTACATTTCCCATTCAGCATGACAATATTCACTTCTGAAAAATAGCTCCAAGTCAAATAAATGCTTCCTACACAAATGTAAATTTCCTTTTCTTCAGTTATGCCTTTCCAAACAATACATGAAAGATCTTTCAAAATTGTTTGAAAAACCTATCCTAAAACCAATGTTCACCATGTCAACTGTATTGTGTGATTATAATAATGATGCAACTGTTCACGTTCACTGCCATTACTTTGAAACCAGCCGCAACCTCTGGCGACACAGACACAGACATATACAGTGAGGGGATGTTGACAAGTCAGGATAGTGTGTGTCTTGAAGATAAACTTACTTACAGGTGATGTCCCCATGCCCTTCTAGATAGTAGAAGTCAAGGTTTTGGAAAGTTCTTTCTAAGCAACGTTGGCTAGTTGTTGCAGTGCATCTTGTAGATGATGCAATTATTCTTCTTTGGCAGTCGCTCTGGATCAAAGATGACTTGCTTCAACTCCGGGTCGAGGGCCGATAGTCCAATACACAATCTACAGCCTCTGCCACAGGTGGGCAGGTGGTGCTCAAAGGATCGGTAGATGAATTGTTTTGAGATTTGTGCACTCTCTCTGAAGCTGTAACTTCGCCATAGCATGTTTCTAACAAAGGGTAAGATTCTTTGGCCGTGTCTGCCGCAAGATCGCCACGGGCCATGTAAGGGTCCATTGACCTCGGGCGAGAATTTCTGGTCGTCGGGTGGGCTCGGCCGTAAATTCCACCTATAGATTCTCGATGGTGTTCGGAGCCTTCCCAAATGAATCTTCTCCATTTGGATTCCTACAAGCCACTCCCATGAGTCAACGGAGATGTTTGAACTTTTCAGAGATACTTTGAGGACATCCCTGAAGCATTTCCCATCCCCCTGGAAGTTTCCTGCCAGAACGGAGTTCAGAGTAGAGCAATTGTTTTGAAGTCTTGTGTAAGGCGTAAAATGGTAGATGGGGTGGCAGTCAAGTGGAGTGCTTTTTCTTGGACAGTGTTGAGCTTCCAGATTGTGTTGAGCCTCTTGTGCATTGTGGAGCTGCACTTATCCAGCAAGTGGAGAGCATTCCCTCACAGTCCTGACTTTTGTATTGTACAGTATGGACAGGCTTTTGTCAGGTGAAAGATACTCACTACAGAATTTATAACTTTGACCTGCTCTTGTAGCCAAAGTATTTATACAGTTGGTCCAGTTATTTTTCTGGTCAATGGTGATTTCCAATATTTTGATGGTGGAGATTCAGCAATGATAATGCTTTGAATGCCACAGGGCGATGGTTAGATTCTCTCTTGTTGGAGATGGCCATTGCCTGACACTGTTGTGGTACGAATGTTACTTGCCACTTGCCAGTCCAAGTCGAAATGTTGTCAAGGTCTTGCTGCATGCACGCAGTAATCACTTCATTATCTAAGAAGCTGCAAATGGAGCTAAACACTATGTAGTCATCAGCAAAGATTTGAATTTCAAATGAAAGGAATGTCATTAACAAAGCAGCTGAATATGTCAAAACCTAGGACTGGTCTGTCCTCCTTCAGCAATATAGAACACAGGGCCGGTGCTAGGAATTGCGGGCCCAATTAGAAAAGTGATGGCGGGGCCCCTACTCTACAAAAGTAAAAATTTATGTATGTTTATATTTCGTGTAGTATGCTCGTCTTTAACCAAAAAAAACATTAAATGCTTGATATACTAAAATTTTGAAACTTACTTACCCGGGCGGAAGGATTTGGCGGCGCAGGGCTGAAGGATTTGTCGACGGTAATGCGGTGCGTTCCCCAAAAGTAAAAACTACCCTATAGTTCCTCTTAGAATACAGAAAAGGCTTCAAACGGTAACTCTGTCGCCGCTGGCGCGGGGCCCCCTTAAGGTGCGGGGCTCAATTTGATGAAATTGGTCAAATAGGCTTAAAACCGGCCCTGATAGAACATAGAACATACAGTGCAGAGGGAGGTCATTCGGCCCATCGAGTCTGCACCGACCCACTTAAGCCCTCACTTCCACCCTTTCCCGTAACTCAATAACCCCTCCTGACCTTTTTGAACACGGAGTGCAATTTAGCATGGCCAATCCACCTAACCTGCACATCTTTGGACTGTGCGAGGAAACCGGAGCACCCGGAGGAAACCCACGCAGACATGGGGAGAACGTGCAGACTCCGCACAGACAGTGACCCAGCAGGGACTCGAACCTGGGACCCTGGCGCTGTGAAGCCACAGTGCTCACCACTATGCTACCATGCTGCCCATGCCGAGACTGAGACAATTGAACTCCATCAAGAGGACAAGAACACAAGAAATAGGAGCAAGAGTAGACCCCACAGCCTAGAGCATCTCTACCATTTAACATGATCATGAGCGTCAACTTGAATATCCCACCCCTTCCCCATATCCCTTGATTCCGAGAATGCAAAAATATGTCAATCCCAGACTTAAATTTATTCACCAATGGAAATATAAAGATAAAGATGAAGATAGATAGTTTTTTGAGGAATAAAGGGTTATGGTGTTCGGTCGGGAAAGTGGAGCTGAGTCCACAAAAAGATCAGCAATGATCTTATTGAATGACGGAACAGGCTTGAGGGGCCAGATGGCCTATTCCTGATCCTAGTTCTTATGTTCTTATCACAAGCTTCCAGAGAGTTCTAAAGATTCACAACTCTATGACTGATGAAATTTCTCCTTCTCTCAGTCCTAAATGATTGTGCCTTATCCAGAGACTGTGCCCCCGCGTTTACCATTCCTGAGTCAACAAAAACAACCTTTCAATGTCTACCCTCTCAAATCCTTTCAGAATCTTGTACATTTCAATGAGATCAACTTTCATTCATCTGAACTCGAGAGGATACAGGCCCAATTACCACCATAGGGGCTGGTTTAGCACAATGGGCTAAACAGCTGGCTTGTAATGCAGAACAAGACTAGCAGCGGGGGTTCAATTCCTGTATCAGCCTCCCAGAACAGGCGCCGGAATGTGGTGACTAGAGGCTTTTCACAGTAACCATTGAAACCTACTGGTGACAATAAGCGATTATTATTATTATCTTCCACAACTGGTCAATAATTCTGCTTTTCCCTCGACATATTAATTTGCTAATGTCTTTAATTTTCATATTTGTTCCTCTGGACTTATTAGGTTCCCTACCAACCTAGCAGTGATAATGAAGGTAATGCACTCCCATATTTCGGTTAATTCTACTCTTAGGGCATAAAAATTCACTATAGAGCAATTAATTCTTCAACTTGGCTTTTCTTTTCTGGGGAGATATCCAAGTTCCTCTGACCACCTTCTGGCAGAATGCAAATGAAAGGTAAAATAAAATGCAAATTGTCGATTTGAGTTTGATATCTTCTTTGACCGATGCTTATTAATACATTACTTACAATGTGACAACATTTCATACTCAGTCCTTTGAAGCCCTGCATATGCTCAGTGATGGTTTTGTCTGTTATTTGTCTGAACATTAACATTTTTACAAACATGCCACAAACAGGTCATTCTAATATAAATAATGTAGCAAGTTATAAATACAAAAATTATAATTCTAAAACAGTATTGGAGACTCTCTCTCTCCAGGACTCAGTTACAGCTTCACAAATAATTGCCCATCATCCCCTCAGGGTGATAACATGGAGTATGAATTAGGCTTGGGGAAATTACAGTAGGATTGTACTTTGTACTATTTCCAAAACAGAACTAAATAGCTTTCAGAGCATTCCAATTGTTCCAAGAAATTCTAAAGGACTTGAAATAGTTGTGGGTCATTCAGCGCTTGAGCCTGTTCCCAAAATTAAATTAGATCATGTCTATCTTAACTCCATTTACCTGGTTTGATTCTGTATATCTTAATGCCCTTACCCAATAAAACTCTATTAATCTTTGTTTAAAATTTGCAATTTTCTCAGCCTGTTCTGGGGAGAGTTACAGATTTCTCTTTTCCTGTGTGAAGGTGCTGCTACACTTCAAAGGTGCTTCATTGACTGCTTTGGCATAGAACATAGAACATTACAGCGCAGTACGGGCCCTTCGGCCCTCGATGTTGCGCCGACCTGTGAAACCATCTGAAGCCTATCTGACCTACACTATTCCATTTTCATCCATATGTCTATCCAGTGACCACTTAAATGCCCTTAAAGTTGGCGAGTCTACTACTGTTGCAGGCAGGGCGTTCCACACCCCTACTACTCTCTGAGTAAAGAAACTGCCTCTGACATCTGTCCTATATCTACCACCCCTCAATTTAAAGCTATGTCCCCTCGTGTTGGTCATCACCATCCGAGGAAAAAGACTCTCACTGTCCACCCTATCTAACCGTCTGACTATCTTATATGTCTCTATTAAGTCACCTCTCAGCCTTCTCCTCTCTAACGAAAACAACTTCAAGTCCCTGAGCCTTTCCTCGTAAGACCTTCCCTCCATACCAGGCAACATCCTAGTAAATCTCCTCTGAACCTTTTCCAAAGCTTCCACATCCTTCCTGTAATGTGGTGACCAGAACTGCACGCAGTATTCCAGGTACGGCTGCACCAGAGTTATATACAGCTGCAGCATGACCTTGTGGCTCCGAAACTCAATCCCCCTGCTGATAAAGGCTAGCACACCATATGCCTTCTTAACAGCCCTATTAACCTGGGTGGCAACTTTCAGGGATTTATGTACCTGAATGCCAAGATCTCTCTGTTCATCTACACTACCAAGAATCTTGCCATTAGTCCAGTACTCTGCATTCCTGTTACTCCTTCCAAAGTGAACCACCTCACACTTTTCCACATTAAACTCCATCTGCCACCTCTCAGCCCAGCTCTGCAGCTTATCTATGTCCCTCTGTATCCTATAACATCCTTCAGCACTATCCACAACTCCACCGACCTTCGTGTCATCTGCAAATTTACTAACCCATCCTTCTACACCCTCTTCCAGGTCATTTATAAAAATGACAAACAGCAGTGGCCCCAAAACAGATCCTTGCGGTACACCACTAGTAACTGAACTCCAGGATGAACATTTGCCATCAACCACCACCCTCTGTCTTCTTTCAGCTAGCCAATTACTGATCCAAACCACTAAATCACCTTCAATCCCATACTTCCTTATTTTCTGCAATAGCCTACCGTGGGAAACCTTATCAAACGCCTTACTGAAATCCATATACACCACATCAACCGCTTTACCCTCATCCACCTGTTTGGTCACCTTCTCAAAAAACTCAATAAGGTTTGTGAGGCATGACCTACCCTTCACAAAACCGTGTTGACTATCGCTAATCAACTTGTTCTTTTCAAGATGATTATAAACCCTATCTCTTATAACCTTTTCTAACATTTTACCCACAACCGAAGTAAGGCTCACAGGTCTATAATTATCAGGGTTGTCTCTACTCCCCTTCTTGAACAAGGGGACAACATTTGCTATCCTCCAGTCTTCCGGCACTATTCCTGTCGACAAAGACGACATAAAGATCAAGGACAAAGGCTCTGCAATCTCCTCCCTGGCTTCCCAGAGAATCCTAGGATAAATCCCATCTGGCCCAGGGGACTTATCTATTTTGACATTTTCCAAAATTGCTAACACCTCCTCCTTTTGAACCCCAATTCCATCTAGCCTGGTCGACTGAACCTGAGTATTCTCCTCGACAACATTGTCTTTCTCCAGTGTAAACACTGACGAAAAATATCCATTTAACGCTTCCCCTATCTCCTCTGATTCCACACACAACTTTCCACTACTATCCTTGATTGGCCCTAATCTTACTCTAGTCATTCTTTTGTTCTTGATATACCTATAGAAAGCCTTAGGGTTTTCCTTGATCCTATCCGCCAACGACTTTTCGTGTCCTCTCCTCGCTCTTCTTAACTCTCCCTTTAGGTCCTTCCTGGCTAACTTGTAACTCTCAAGGCATCTTGAGGTTGTGAAAGACACTACATAAATGCAAGTTCTTTTTTCTGACCCATGGTCCACCTAACTCTAATTTGAGGGTAATGTGCCTGGTTCAGTACTCCTCCACCGGAGGCAATAGTTCCCCTTGATCTTACCAAAGCATTTCATCATCTTAAATGCCTCAATTAGTTCACCTTCTAATCCTTCATAGTTGAAAATAACTGGGAAATCTGTCAAAATTAGGGGACCTTGATTGAGATGATTTGGAAATTGGAAGAATAGGGAAAGGTAAAATTGCCACTGACACGGAGGACGCAAAGTAATTGTGAATTGTAAAAGTTGGTGTGAATGTAATTTATCCATTAAATACTGACTACAATAAAACCAAAAGAGGTAAGTTACCCGCATATTGTCACAATAAAACAGTACATCTCACTGAGCAATGGCCTCTAATTATTAATTATGAGGTGCTTGATGCAACTGCTAAGATAATTACATTTTAACACCTTATCTTTAACTGAACAGCTGATTAAAACAGTTTCCAAGACACGACCTTGGCTGAATTCAGCTTTTTAAATTGTTAAGCAGCAAGTAATTATTTACTGAACTGCCTGAAACAGTGGGCTACTTAATCAGCTCAGAATTAGACCTTTGTAATTAACTCATACGATATTAGATAATGCTGAGTGCCATTTCTTTGCTACCTCGCCTGCTCGTACGAACAATGTAAGTAAGAGAAGAGAAGCAATGTAAGAGAAATGAGTTGCATTTTTTTGTTTTTCATTTACCCCCCTCGTTCAGTGCCTTAATCCAACAGCAAGTCCTTACTTCCCAGACAATCCAATCTAAAGGTGGGCAGCATGGTAGCACAAGTGGCTAGCAAGTGGAAACAAATTGACTGCAACCAATTAATTAAGATATTTGCATATATGCAATACTTAATCCAAGATTTAAATTTGATGTCTATTCATTTTTCTCAGAAGCTTTTGGTCCCTTATAACTGGGCTTGAAAGAGGCTGAAAGAAGTGGATTTTCGCAGTGACAATCACACACCCTGTGTAAACTCTAAATACTTTATTCATAGTTCATTAAATATGTGTACAGTTTTGCACTGTTATTCCATATGGACAGCACAGTAGCAGAGTGGTTAACACTGCTGCTTCACAGAGCCAGGGTCCCAGGTTCGATTCCTGGCTTGGGTCACTGCCTGTGCGGAGTCTGCACGTTCTCCCCGTGTCTGCGTGGGTTTCCTCCGGTTTCCTCCCACAGTCCAAAGACGTGCAGGTTAGGTAGATTGGCCATGATAAATTGCCCTCAATGACCAAAAAAGGTTAGGAGGGGCTATTGGGTTACGGGGATAGGGTGGAAGTGAGGGCTTAAGTGGGTCGGTGCAGACTCAATGGGCCGAGTGGCCTCCTTCTGTACTGTATGTTCTATGTCTACCTGCAGATTAGATTGATTGGCCATGCTGAATTGCCCTCGGTGTCCAAAAAGGTAGGAGTTATTGGATTAGGGGGTTAGAGTGGAATTGAGGGCTTAAGTAGGTCGGTGCATACTCGATGGGCCGAATGGCCTCCTTCTGCACTGTATGTTCCATGTTCAAAGGCAGCATCCCTGCAATGTTCTGTTACATCACTCACCTCATGCGAGGGCCCACTGTATTATCGGGGTCTCAATGTTTTTTATCTTGGTACAAGTCCAAAGGATTCTTTTCATGTATTTTTGCACATGCATTCAAGTAATCTTTCCCAGTTTACCCTATGCTTTGTTGGATAAAAGTAGAAACTGAACTCAATCGGTTGGAGAATCTGGGTATCATCAGGTCCGTTTGTTTCGCAGACTGGGCAGCACCTGAGGTGCCGCCATTAAAGACAGACAACAGTCCAGTTATGCGGGGATTATAAATTCACCATGAATGTTGTTTCAAGGTTGGATTGCTACTCCATGCCCCAGATTGAAGGTTATTACACAAAGCTGCAGGGTGGATGTTCATTCATGAAGCTTGACATAAGCCACGCATATGTTCAGCTTGTTGGACGTGGCTGTTTTGTTATGCTCTTGACATAGCATAAGCTGCTTCCTTGCTGTGCACTCTGACAAAGGAAGGTTCAGACCTGGGGATAGCTTTAACACATTTATTAAACTGTTAACGATTCTCCTACTTGGATTCGACTCTCCTGTTAATCCTGCTATAGCTACTCAGACTATCTAACCAGTCTGCCACAATCCACGTGGTGGGTTGTGATGTGTTTCAATCAACCCTGTCTGTACTCACTAAGCGTCTCCACTGGAAAGAGGAAGATCATGTGTGCTGTGTCCTTATATATGGGTTGGTGTAATGCCCTCCTGGGGTAGTGTCACCTGTGTGTGTGTGTGTCTTGAATGCCCATTGGTTGTGTCCTATCTTACTGACCTATTGGTTGAATGTCTGTGTGTCATGATGTCTCTGGTGCTCCCTCTAGTGTCTAGCTAGGTGTAGTGTGTTCACATTAACACCTTCTGTATTTACAGTGTCCTAGTGTATCTACATTAACCCCTTGTGTATTTACAGTGATGCATATCGCCACAGTGGCATCCTGGAAATATGTTACAATAAACCACAGAGGAGTGCACGAGTACACCAGGCTGCCTTTCAGAGTGTCTTCTGCCTGTGCTATATTTCGACGAGTAATGGAGAACATCCTGAGGGGGTTGCCATGCGTGGCGCTTTGTTTAGATGGCGTGCTGGTCACGGGAGCAACCGAAAAGTTAATCTGGAGAAACTTGAGGCAGTAGGAAAATGTTTTTCTGAGTCTGCTGTCCATTTGCGGCGGGCGACATGTGTCTTCAATGTAAGGGAGGTGATCTACCTCGGTTACCTGATGGACCCCCATCACGAACACGAGGCACGTCACTCAGAAGGCCCCCACCCGACGGACACCTCATAACTTAAATTTTTAGGACTTGCTAACTATCACGGCAAGTTCTTGCTAACTATTACGGCACCTCTCCCCGATGAACTCAATGCATTCTATGCTCGATTCTGTTGTGTTATGTACTCTGGGATAACACAGGCTGCAAATCGGTGCAATTTTGACCAAAAGATACTCCAGACTTTGAACTAAGTTCAATGTGATTTATTGAACTATTAGCACAGTTCTCTATGAGTTCGACTCTCCTGCTAATCTTGCTATAGTAACTCAGTCTAACTAACCAGTCTGCTCTAAGCCACATGGTGGGTGTGATGCTTCTGATCTGCCCCTGTCCTACACTCTAAGTGTCACCTGTGGAAAGAGACAGAGCAAGTGTGCCCTGTCCTTATATATGGGTTGTGTAATGCCTCCTTGTGGCAGTGTCACCTCTGGGTGTCTTGGCTGCCCAGTGTCCTATTCTATGTGTTCATTAGCTGTATGTCATGATGTCTCTGGTGCTACCTCTAGTGTTTACTTAGTCATAGTGTATTTATATTAACCACTTGTGTATTTACAGTGATGCATATCACCACATCCCCCCTTTTTCGTGTTACATATTTTCTGTACAGTGTTAAAGAAAAATTGAACAAAAACAGGTAAATAAGTGATGATATGTACAAGTTATGATGACTGTGATGACTATTCAAGATCAAACTATTATTTGATTATACAATACCAAATAATAGTTATCATGACTTTGAGGATTATACAATACCAAATAATAGTTATGAGTCCAAAGTTCATGAATTTACACGGTCGAGTGGTCTTTCTTGTGCTGTTATGGAAGTGTCGATGTTGATGTTGTCATTCCCTTGTGAACACCGTCAGTGTCCTGGTGTTTACGTAACCAAGAAGTCATCAGGAGGTGTTCAAATAGTCAAATCACTTCAGTATCTGAGGTGGACTCTTTTTTTTGTGCTTGTGGTCGCAATTCTTGATGACACCTTGCCTGAAAGTTTGTTTGCTTGTCCGTAGTGTAGTAAATGTGAATTGGTGAGATGCGTTGACATGCCATGGTATGTTTGCACTCACGCCATTGTTCTGAGCTGAGCAGTAACATTGGCCTTCATGGGCAGAGTTGTTGTTCTATTGTTGTTGTCATTGTTATTGATGTGCTTGTTGCCTCTGGTACACTTCTGCTTGTTGTTTTCGTAGGTTTTGTTGTTGTGTTTGTTGCGCTCAATGACCACACCGAGTAGAGAATTGGAGTCCTTCACAAAGTTACTTGTGTCAGTGTCCTTTGCGGCATCTGCTGTTTCATTGAGCGTGCTGTCTTGGATTCCTCGGCGCTCCCCGTCTGGTGTCATGTCCGGTTCACTTGAATCATCTTTGGCTTGTCGATGCTCCCCGTCTGGAGCCCTTTCTGGTTCACCTGAATTACCTTTGGTTTCTTGATGCTCCCCGTCTGGAGTCATTTCAGGTTCTTGTGGAGAGGCTCGAGTAGATGAGGTTTGAATTAATGTGGTGTCACTGGAGTCATTAGTAGCCTCACTTTGATTGTCGAGTGCCTCTGTACATACTAGATGAGGTCTGTCAGTCTCGCTGAGATGTCGCATATCTTGTATGGGAATTGTGAAGCCTTTGTCACTTGTCACACATACAGTGGGTAGACCTTCAGTGTCTTCTTGTCAGTTAGATGAGCTGGGCAGACTGTCAGAGTCTGCTTCTGGTGGCTCAAATAATCTGGGTAGACTGTCATAGTCTTTTTGTTGTTCACGTGAGCGTGGTAGACTTGCATCATCTGCTGCTGGTTGACCTTCATGATCTTGTTCATTCAAGGACTGCGCTCTGGAGTCTTGCGTTGTGTCCATCGTGGAGTCTGTCAACAAGCTCGCTGTGGAGGCTTGTATCGCTCACTCTGTGGAGTCTGGCATTATTCCCTGTGTGGAGTCATGCAGTGGTTTCACTGTGGAGTCGATCTGTGCGCTCTCAACGGAGTCGTGCAGTGGTCTCGCTGTGGAGTCTGTCATCGCTTTCTGTGCTGAGTCAGGGACTCTTCGTGGTGCGTGGACCACTCTCTTGGGGTCAGGCCACTCTCTGTGGGCTTGTACCGCTCTTTGTCTCTTGGCGTCAGGCCGCAGCAGAATCCTGTACTCATGGGTCGGGATGTCGTCTATGCTGGGCTGAGGAACTTCAAATCCAAAGAACTTGTCCATGACTATGTCGGATGCTTCAATGTACAACACATCTCGTTGCGGTTCGGATTTGGTACTGAGGTCGCCACGACCAATTATGAAGTCATCGTCTGAGTCATAGTCTTCAAGGATTAAATCATCTCTTAGGGCGGTGCTAACTGCTTGTTGCAGGGTTCTGCGAAGGTTACTTTCAGCTACTGGTCGAAGTTCAGGCATTGTACTGCCGTTGCAGGTGAAAGAATTGTGTTTTGCGGCTTTAAAAATGTTTTTCACTATTTTCGGACATTTCCCCTTTAAGTGAGCATGGTCCGGGGCCTCTGACGTCATGACGCTCGTGACGTAGAGCAGAGGAATGGATTTCGCATGCGCAAATCTTTTCCTTCACTGTGCGCTCTCTTCGCAACTGCGCATGGGCAAAACACTGTTTCGCCGGTTCGCATCTTCTCGGGAACTGCGCATGTGCAGCTCCTTGCGCAAGATGGCTGCCAGTCAAAATTGCCGTTTGCTTCTGTCTTAAGCCTACCTTTGCCTCGTGGTGAGTATAGGCGCCAGTTTTACCAATTTCTATTGCGTTTACCTCACAGTAGTTTTCAAACTTGTCCAGGACTGTCTGGAAGTCTCTCTTGTGCTGCCCTTTGGAGTACTTGAAGGAGTTGAAGATTACTGTTGCACTTTCACCTGCAATGGTGAGTAGAAGATCTATCTTCTCAACATCGGCCACGCCATCTAGGTCGGATGCTACCACGTAAATCTCAAATCTTTGCTTGAATGCACGCCAGTTGGCACTGAGATTGCCGTGGTACCTGAGCTGCTGAAGAACCAAAATCTCGATCATCTTGCCAGGATGCTGTTGCTGGTTGTCACGGATCTTGCTGATCTATATAGATTCAACAGGCACTACTGGTACCATGTTGTGTTATGTACTCTGGGATAACACAGGCTGCAACTCGATGCAGCTTTGACCAAAAGATACTCCAGACGTTGAAGTAAGTTAAATGTGATTTATTGAACCATTAGCACAGTTCTCTATGAGTTTGACTCTCTTGCTAATCTTGCTATAGTAACTCAGTCTAACTAACCAGTCTGCTCTCAGCCACATGGTGGATGTGATGCTTCTCATCAGCCCCTGTCCTACTCTCCTGTGGAAAGAGACAGAGCATGTGTGCCCTGTCCTTATATATGGGTTGTGCAATGCCCCCTTGTGGTAGTGTCACCTCTGGGTGTCTTGACTACCCATTGGTCGTGTCCTATTCTATGTGTTCATTAGCTGTATGTCTGCATGTCATGACGTCTCTGGTGCTCCCTCTAGTGTTTACTTAGTCGCAGTGTATTTACATTAACACCTTGTGTATTTACAGTAATACATATCACCAGAGGTTCGAGCAGGAAACTATCAAACCGTTGTCAACTGCTCCAGCCGCCTCGGACACACCCATACCTGCCGTCTCAGCTTCCGAAGTCATATCAGCCTTCCTGAATGTGAACCCTTGGAAAGTGATGGTCCTGATAGCGTCCCTGGTTGTGCACTAAGATCCTGCACGGACAACAGGCGGGTGTATTCGTGAACGTCTTCAACCTCTCTCTACTCCATTCCGTGGTTCCCACCTTCTTCAAGAAGACCACTATCATACCGCTGCCAAAGAAGAACCAGGCAACGTGCCTCAACGACTACCATCCGGTGGCCTTGCCATCTATCATTATAAAGTCCTTTGACAGGTTGGTCATGAGACACATCATACTCCCAGAATGCCTTGATCCACTGCAATTCGCATATCGCCACAACCGGTCCAGAGCATGCGCCATCTCCCGAGCCTACACTCATCCCTGGAGCCTATGGACAACAAGGACTGCTACTTCAGACTCCTATTTATTGACTACCGGATGGGCCCCATCGCTAACAAGAGGTATGTCATTCAGCAGGCCCCCACCCCGACGGACACCTCAGAACTTTAATTTTTAGGACTTGCTAACTATTACGGCAAGGAGGGCAGCATGGTGGCCTAGTGGTTAGCACAACCGCCTCACGCCGCTGAGGTCCCAAGTTCGATTCCGGCTCTGGGTCACTGTCCGTGTGGAGTTTGCACATTCTCCCCGTGTCTGCGTGGGTTTCGCCCCCACAACCCAAAAAAAAATGTGCAGAGTAGGTGGATTGGCCACGCTAAATTGCCCCTTAATTGGAAAAAATAATTGGCTAATCTAAATTTAAAAAAAAAGAAAAAAAAAACTATTACGGCAAGTTCTTGCTAACTATTACGACACCTCTCCCGATGGACTCAATGCATTCTATGCTCGTTTCGACCAGGAAACCATCAAACCGTTGTCAACTGCTCCAGCAGCCTTGGACACAGACATACCGACCGTCACAGCTTCCGAAGTCAGTTCGACAGCTCAGCCTTCAACACCATAATCCCAGCCAAGCTCATGTCAAAGTTCCAAAACCTAGAACTTGGCTCCTCCCTCTGCAACTGGATCCTCGACTTCCTGACCCATAGACCACATTCAGTAACAGTAAACAACAACACCTGCTCCACGATAGTCCTCAGTACCGGAACTCCACAAGGCTGCATACTTAGCCCCCTACTATACTCCCTATACACACAAGACTGTGTGGAAAAATTTGGCTCCAACTCTTATCTACAAGTTTGCTGGTGACACGACCGTATTGGGTTGGACCTTGAACGAGTCAGAGTACAGAAGGGAAGAACCTGGTGGATTGATGCAAAAACAACAATCTCTCCCCTCAATGTCAGCAAACTAAAGAGCTGGTCATTGACACCCCTGTCTGCATCAATAGTGCCAATGTGGAGATGGTTGACAGCTTCAAATTCCTAGGGTGTGCACGCCACCAATAATCTGTCCTGGTCTACCCACGTCGATGCTATGACCAAGAAAGCACAACAGCGCCTATACTTCCTCGGGAAACTAAGGAAATTCCGAATGTCCCCATTGACTATCACCAGTTTTTACAGATGCACTGTTGAAAGCATCTTATCTGGCTGCATCACAGCCTGATAAAGGCAACTGCTCGGCCCAAGACTGTAAGCAACTACAGAGATCGTGTACACAGCCCACTCCATCACACGAACCCGCCTCCCATCCACTGACTCCCACTGCCTTGGGAAAAGCGGGTACCATAATCAAAGACACCTCCCACCCGACTTAGTCACTCTTCCAACTTCTTCCATCGGGCAGGAGTAACAAAAGTCTGAGAACACACACTAACAAATTCAAAAACAGCTTCTTCCCCACTGTCACCAGACTCCTGAATGACTCTCTTATGGCCTGATCTGATCTCTTGACACATCGTGTCCACTAAGTAGGTCTGCACTCCGTATGCTTCACCCTTTGCCTGTGCTTCTGTATTTATGTTGTGTACTAATGTATGTCCTATGTTTTTTCTCGTGTATGGAACGATCTGTCTGGACTGAACACAGAACAATACTTTTCACTGTACCCTGTCACACTGGATGGGGAACAGCGAGGAGCGATCAATTGCTTTTGCCTCTCAGATGCTGGCTGTGGCGGAATGGAAATATGAGCAGATCAATAAGGAGGGTCTGGAGGTGGTCTAAGCAGTGAAAGAATTTCACCAGTACATTTATGGCCACCATTTCACTATTATTACAGACCATAAGCCTTTACTTGTTCTTTTTAAGGAGGACAAGGCGATCCCGCCCACTGCCTCCAAGAGGATCCAGCACTGGGCCCTGCTGTTGCCCATCTACGAATATTCTTTCAAGTATCAGTCAGGGACCCAGATAGTGAATGTCGATGCACTGAGCTGTTTGCCTTTACCCCCGTCCCGCCACCCCCGGGCGTACAAGTGGGCACCACTCTAAACTTCATGGACACAATGCCTGTCACAGCATCTCGAATCCGTGAATGGACTCAACAGACCTGATTCTCACAAACGTTCAACATGTTATGTCACATGGAGGTCAGCATCGACAGCTACCAGGCGAGTTAAGGGCGGTTTCATCAAAACTGTCAGGGTTTAGTGTGGATGGTATACTGTTCTGGGCTACGCACATATCGTTCCTGGAAAAGATCAAGTTGATATTAAACGATACGTGGGCAGCACGGTAGCATAGTGGTTAGCACAATTGCTTCACAGCTCCAGGGTCCCAAGTTTGATTCCGGGCTTGGGTCACTCTCTGCGCAGTGTATGCATGTTCTCCCCGTGTGTGCGTGGGTTTCCTCCGGGTGCTCCGGTTTCCTTCCACAGTCCAAAGATGTGCAGGTTAGGTGGATTGGCCATGCTAAATTGCCCTTAGTGTCCAAAATTGCCCTTAGTGTTGGGTGGGTTACTGGGTAATTGGGAGAGGGTGAAGGTGTGGACCTTGGGTAGGGTGCTCTTTCCAAGAGCCGGTGCAGACTCGATGGGCCAAATGGCCTCCTTCTGCACTGTAAATTCTGTGATTCTATGACCTCCACACTGGACATCCAATGGTGTACAAAGTGAAGATGTTGGCGTGCTGTTATGCTGGTGGCTGTGCCTGAATGCGGACATTGAGAAGATGGCCCTGTAATGCTCCGTCTGTCAAGAGCAGCAGAAGCACCTCCCGGTTGTGCCCCTTCACCCTTCGGAATGGCCAGGAGAGCCGTGGGCACATATGCATGCGGACTTTGTCAGTCCATTTCAGGACGCCCATTCAAAATGGCTGGAGGTCCACAGGATGGTATTGACCACCTCAAGGCAACCATTGAGAAGTAACGATTGTCGTTTTGCATGCACGGCTTCCCTGAAGTGCTCATTACAGACAACGGGACCCCTTTCATGAGTGAAGGCAAATCAGGTACCACACATTTGTACTGCCCCGTACCACCGGGCTTCTAATGGTTTAGCAGATCTGTGGTACAGACGTTCAAAAGAGGCCTCAAGAAGCCGACTTTAGGTTTGATGGACAAAAGGCTGGCTCGTTTTTAATTTTGCTACAGGACCACCCCACACGCAGTGACCAGGGGTGGCTCCAGCTGAAAGGCTAATGTATCATAGCTTTCGGACCCACCTTAGTATGATTTTCCCTGACATAGATGTGAAAGTACACCACAACCAGCAACTGCAATGGCATTGCCCCATTTGAGGTTGACCACTCAGACGTTTTGTACCAGATTATTTGGTATATCTTCAAAACTTTGCAGACGGCGCCCAGTTGGCCTCCTTGACTGACCTCTGCCAGGCAGGACTGGTTTCCTATCATGTACAAGTCCAAGTTTGGATCATGCAAAAGCACCTAGATCATATTCGGTCCAGGAGATCAAGTCTTTGAAAGTTTCCTTGTGAGCGTAAAGTTCTCATCCATCCATCTGATGCTGCAGTATCCTGTAAGGGGGCAACAAGGAGGTCAAGACGCCACGATGACTGAAGCATGGACATATATTCGTAAATGGAAACTCAAGCATCCGATGAGAAGTCAACAGTACAGCAGCCACCGACGGAGCAGCCATCACAACCTTCCACTCGGAAGCTGCGTTCGCCTTCAAGGTTCACGGCGCCCCATCCATGTGATGCAATGTCCAACCAGACGCAAAGAGAGTCCGGCCCCGTCCTACCCCACACGTAGGGGGATTGTTCTGACTTTGGGGAGGGGAGACATGTTATAACCCGCAAGTACCTTACAGGGTGAGAACAATTAACTTCCCTGTGAACCTTGCAGAATATGAGCTCCTCTGGTAAGGGGGCACGAAACCTCTAAACAATGTCTAGTTGTATGATATATGAAGCTGGCCAGTTAGGCTTCGGCAAGGCAGACACAGTTGGGATATATGTGATGTATATAATAGTTTTGGTAAGTAAAGTAAATTTATTTGAAGTGCTCGGCGGGGGCTTCTTTGTGGCCTTATAAAGGTGTCTCAAACTGAAAGGGCTGCAGTTCTTTCTGGACATCCATTTTTCTGAAAATGAAGTTAATTTTAAAGGCCACAGTGACAGTGAAAATGAAGCCAATTCACTTGGGAAGTTTAGATAAAAATTAGCATTTTTTTGTCATAGAGATCATGTATAAATGCTACGAATTTCACTCGGAAATAAATCCAACTTAAAAGGCCAAACAAAACCTCTTTGGCATCCAGGTTGTCTAAAATTACATATCCTGAGAAATGTGCTGGTTTAGCACACTGGGCTAAATAGCTGGATTTTAAAACAGACCAAGGCAGGCCAGCAGCGTGGTTCAATTCCCGTACCAGCATCCCCGAACAGGCGCCGGAATGTGGCGACTAGGGGCTTTTCACAGTAACTTCATTTGAAGCCTACTTGTGACAATAAGCGATTTTAATTTTTCATTCATTTTCAATAGGTACAAACTGGCTTTACATGGAAGGGAACCGAGCCACCTTAAGGTACTGGATCAATGGTATGGTCAACTTCAGAAAATTAAACTTAACACAGCTACTTGATGTAGTTAGCAAATAGCACTGTGAATCTCAGGACAGCGACAGAAATGTTAACAAAAATAATCATTGAACTTGGTAACCTTTATTAGAACAGCACAACATACCATCTTGACCGTATGCAACAAGTAATTAAAATTTTATTTCAATACAATAAAAAAGTACTGCGATACAGATAGCCAAAAGTAATCTTTCAAAGAAACTAAGAAGTATGTTTGCATTGGACTTCTGTCAAAGTCGTAAACGTAGATTTAATTTATGCAAGGTAGAGGAACAATATTGTTTTAATATAATACACTAGGTTTTTATTTGACAAAACAAATTGCAGGATAATTGCCCCAGCCAACAACAGATGTTGGCTTAGTTATACAGTTTAGCAGAGAAGAAAAAATTAAAGCTATCTTTTCCTCGTCAAACCAATATGAAAAGAGGAACTGACTCTGATGTTCATGTGTATGTAAGAAATAGCTTTGTTCTCCTTCAAACTCACGTTACCAATCTGGAGCTAATTATCCAAGTGAAAATCAATAATGGAGTCTGTAGATTCAGACTAAATGCAATATATATCAATTCAAAGGTTGGAGACATAAGAAATTGTAAGAATAGAAGCAATATGTACGAACTTGCAGAGTTATGTCCTAAATGGCCACTCTAAACAATCACCTTTGTAATTAAGTTGGCACATCAACTGTCCATCCCAGATCAACTGTTCATCCAGGCTGCCTTACCTGTTGAGTATTTCTGGCTTTACAGTTTTTATTTCATATTTCTAGTATCTGCAGTTCTTTATTTCTGTATTAGGTGTTGTTTGTAAACAGTAATGTAAATACCCATCACTACTATATGGCTTGTGCGTGTTGGCGCTGGTGCCACTGCGCATGCACAGATCCCGCTCCAGTGCCGTGCTGTCCCCCTGTATAGGCCAGAATTTCTGATCCTGAGGCCGTGTGACGCCATTGCAAAATTTGACGGCGTTTCCGACGGCATCAACACTTAGCCTCAGAATCCCGCCCAGGTGCCCCTGAGACAAACTTTTGTTGCTCTCATATCATTTGTTAAACCAGTCGGGGATAAATGATTTTCAGTTGTGGTGAACTGATCTGACAGCTTAAGAATAGTGCCTAAATAGAATCTTTAATTTTGCACAATTTTAATCTTTGTTGCTTGACCACATTAGGTGAGAAGGGCTAACAACTTGCATTTATATGACACCTCTATTATATTCGCCAATACTACACAAGCATTATAAACTCAATTTGCCAACGAGCCACATGAAGGAGATATCGACACAGGTGATCAAAAGACTGGTCATAAAGGTCGGAGCATCTAAAGGTAGAGAGACGGAGATGTTTAAGGAGGGAATGCCGAAGGAGGGAAGGGCCAAGGCAGCTGAAGGCACAACCACTAATGGTGGAATAATAAATGTCAGGGATGCACATGTGGCCAGAATTAGATAAATACAGAGATCTTGTAGAAGTTTACAGAGATATCGAGAAGGGAATCCACAAAAGGAATTTGAAAGCAAACATGACAACTTTAAAACAGAGCGGCACAAATCAACCAGAAGCCAGTGGAGGTTAGCAAGAAAAGCTGTGATGGTTGAACGCGACTTAGAGTTAGGATGCAGACCATAGAGTTTTACACAAGCTCAAGTTTGTAGAAGATGGAAGCCGGGATGCCAGCCAGAACAATATTGGAATAATTAAGTGTAGAGATAACCAAGGCATGGGTGATGGTTTCAGCAGATAAACTGAAGCAGGGGGAAGTTACAGAAATGGAAGTAGCTGCTCTCACTGATGGAGAAAGTAAGGAATCAGAAGCTCAACTCAAGGACAAAAGAGACATTAAAGTTGCTAACGGTCACATTCAGCTTCAGACAATGGTCACTATGTTTGGTGAAATTACTAACTGCCATTTTTTTCTCCTTTTTAGAGAATCACTTAATATGAGGCTCAGTGGAAAGAGATGAGAGCACATAGGACGAAGAGTTTTTATTTCATCCCAAATATATTCTAGTACATAAACCAAAGCCATCCTCTCAAAATTACTTCAAGATATCCAATGAGACCAACTTTGAAACTACTTCTCAATAGTTTCCTTTATTTGCACAGAAAATTATCTGAACCACAATATTTAACTTACTCGGGGCTTTGAGGCCTACTGCAGCATTGGTTGTTGGGAAGCAAATACTTATCATTGGTTTTAACTTACATTTTAATATTGTATTCATTATGAATGTTTCAGAGGTTATATTTTGTTGAACACAGATCAATCCCAAAAGTTAGAATCATAGTATGATACAGCATAAATGAGGTTATGCACCTATCATACAGCTGGTAGAGCTATCTACTAGTCACACTCATCTGCTCTTTTCCCACAGTGCTGTAAAACCCTTTCCTTCAAGTATTCATCTGATTTTCTTTTGAAAGCTTCTACTGAATCCACTTTCACCATGCAGGGAGCTCTGACTTTGTTTATTTTATCTTTCTCCCTTGTTGCAATGTACCTTAACTATACCCAAACAATATCCTTTTTAAAGGCAGCTCGTTAATCCTTTACAGTTTAATCTGCCAATCTTTAATTCTAATTTACCTGGCTGGATCCATTCTCACCCCACTGAAATTGATCCTCGTCAAATCAATTATTCTTACTTTGGATTACTCATTGTCTTTTTCCATAGCTAACCCCCTAAACCTTATGATTCAATAGAATTATCACCAGGGGATCATTGTTTGTCGAAGGGAGATGTCTAGATTATGACATGGGAGGGGGCGGTGTGGGAGGTCACAAAAGCAAAACATGTTGAGAACCCCTGAGTTTGATAACTAAATAAAGACATTTCTGAAAAGCTACATCAGTTCAAACAAAAGAATACACAACAACAGAAACCCATTTATACAAACTTTCAAGCTTGATCCACACAAGAAAGGAACAGGAGTAGATCACACATTTCACCAAGTCTGCTTCACCATTCAATATGATTGTGGCTGGTATCAGGGTACAAATCCAATTTCCTACTGGCTCCATGTTCCTCAATCCCCCAAGAGACCAAAAATCTGTCTATCCCGGACTTAAATACATTTAATGTTGAAGCATCCGCAACCCTTTTGGGGTGCAAAATTACAGAATTCCAAGATTTACAAACAAAGCTTTGAGTGAAGTAATTTCCCCTCACCTCAGTCAAAGCGTCTTAGATGTTTATAGCATGGAAACAGGTCCTTTGGCCCAGCTTGTCCATACTGCCCAGTTTCTATCACTAAGCTAGTTCCACTTGCCCGCATTTGGCCCATATCTCTCTATACGCAGTCTTCTACAAGATGAAGGGCTACAAGATGAAGGCATATAAAATCGCCGGCTCCAACACACCACTCCCTGAAGAGCTCAACGCATTCTATGCCCGCTTTGCGCAAGAGGTCAGCGAGAGCACGCCCTCCACCCTAGAAGCCTCGGATGAACTTGTATCTGAGGTCACCATTGCAGATGTCAGAGCAGCCTTCTCGAAGGTCAACCCACGGAAAGCCACTGGCCCGGTTGAGGTAACGGACGAGCACTCAGGTCTTGCATGGATCAGCTGGCAGTGGTATCCACAGACATTTTCAACCTCTCTTTACAACAATCTGAGGTCCCTATCTGCTTCAAGAAGACGATCATCATCCCCATACCAAAGAAAAGCCAAGCATCATGCCTTAATGACTATCATCCAGTGGCTCTGACATCCATCATCATGAAGTGCTTTGAAAGGTTAGTCATGGCACGAATCAACTCCAGCCTCCCGGATTGCCTTGATCCACTACAGTTCGCCTACCGCTGCAACATGCCCACAGCAGACGCCATCTCCCTGGCCCTGCACTCAATACTGGAACACCTAGATAACAAAGACACCTATGCCAGACTCCCATTTATTGACTACAGCTCAGCCTTCAGCACTATTATTCCTACAAAACTCATCTCCAAACTCCGTGGCTTTGGCCTCGGCTCCTCCCTCTGCGACTGGGATTCTGAACTTTCTAACCCACAGACCACAATCAGTAAGGATAGGCAACAACACCTCCTCCACGATCATCCTCAACACCGGTGCCCCACAAGGCTGTGTCCTCAGCCCCTAACTATACTCCTTATACACCTATGACTGTGTGGCTACATTCCCCTCCAACTCGACTTTCAAATTTGCTGATGACACCACCGTAGTGGGTCGGATTTCAAACGATGAGACAGAATGCAGGAATGAGATCGAGAATCTGGTGAACTAGTGCGACGACAATAATCTCTTCCTCAATGTCAACAAAACAAAGGAGATTGTCATCAACTTCAGGAAGCATAGAAGAGAACATGCCTCTATCTACATCAATGGGAACGAAGTAGTAAGGGTCGAGAGCTTCAAGTTTTTAGGTGTCCAGATTATCAACAACCTGTCCTGGTCCCAGGCGCAACGGTAGCACAAGTGACTAACACTGTGGCTTCACAGCGCCATGGTCCCAGGTTCGATTCCCAGCTTGGGTCACTGTCTGTGCGGAGTCTGCACGTTCTCCCAGTGTCTGCGTGGGTTTCCTCCGGGTGCTCCAGTTTTCTCCCACAGTCCAAAGATGTGCAGGTTTGGTGGATTGGCCATGCTAAATTGCCCTTAATGACCAAAAAGGTTAGGAGGGGTTATTGGGTTACGGGGATAGAGTGGAAGTGAGGGCTTAAGTGGGTCGGTGCAGACTCGATGGGCCGAATGGCCTCCTTCTGCACTGTATGTTCGATGTTATGTCTATGTTATGTCCCCCTATGCCAACTGTATAGTTAAGAAAGCCCACCAATGATTCTACTTTCTCAGAAGACTAAGGAAATTTGACATGTCAGCTACGACTCTCGCCAACTTTTACAGATGCACCATTGAAAGCATTATTTCTGGTTGTATCATGGCTTGGTATGTTTCCTGCACTGCCCGAGACCCCAGGAAACTACAAAAGGTTGTGAATGTAGCCCAGTCCATCATGCAAACCAGCCTCCCATCCATTGACTCTATCTATAATTCCCGCTGCCTCGGAAAGGCAACCAGCATAATTAAGGACCCCACACATCCCGACCATACTCTCTTCCACCTTCTTCGGTCAGGAAAAAGATACAAAATTTTGAGGTCACATACCAACCGACTTGAGAACAGCTTCTTCCCTACTGCCATTAGACCTTTGAATGGACCTACCACATATTAAGTTGATCTTTTCTCTGCACCTTGCTATAACTGTAACATTATGATCTGCAGTCTCTCCTTCCTTCCCCATGTACGGTATGCGTTGTCTGTATAGCATGCAAGAAACAATACATTTCACTGTATACTAATACATGTGACAATAATAAATCAAATCAAATTCCCATGTAACTGTCTAACTGCTTTTTAAAGGAAAAGCAGCCCGTTCAAGATGCTCACCACCCTCTGTGTGAAAACATTTCCCCTCTGGTCTCTTTTGTATCTCTCCCCTCTCACCTTAAACCTATGCCCTAACAAACTATTTTTAGGACTTTACTGAGCTCCATGTTTCAGAATCCCCAGCCTGGAGAAACAACCACTCAGTGTAACACTGATATATCCTTCATAATCAAAAATAAATAAATGTCCAAAAAATATAGTGGGAGGAAATTAGGAAATGGAAAACTCCACCACACCTCCAAGGTCATTCAGAAAATAGCTTGTTTAGGATTGAGGGTCACAGCAGTAACATATTCTGTAACACATGGTCAAACTAGTAAATTTAATATTGATTTATTATATCCTGAAATAGATGCATGGTGTGCAGTTTTCATTCAAAATGCAAGTAATGACATTACCTTGTATAAATAGTGCTCAAATTAGGTATTTTTGACACACAAACTGTAATTTTCCAGTTACGCAGAGACTGTAGAAACCGGCCACCAAGCTCAAATTGTTCAAAATACTTCTTGAAAATTTGTTTCAAATTCTTTTTGTTACCTTCAGTAACTGATGTGCCTGATATTCAAAGTGTGAATTTAACA
Organism: Scyliorhinus canicula; assembly: GCF_902713615.1. Taxonomy (NCBI): domain Eukaryota; kingdom Metazoa; phylum Chordata; class Chondrichthyes; order Carcharhiniformes; family Scyliorhinidae; genus Scyliorhinus; species Scyliorhinus canicula. The sequence continues at coordinate 162,440,268 of NC_052151.1, read as the reverse complement.
AAAATCTAAAATATTACACATCTCACAATTTCATAATTATAGTCATCCATCAAACATCATTTGTGCTTTTCATGCCTGAAACTCTTCCAAACATTTGATGGCCATAGCCTGTTTAAAAGCCTGTACTTAGATTTTATATTTTAGCCCAGGGAGTAAAGTCTGAGTTGATTTGGATTGCAATACGCCAAATGTCTCCGGATGTATTATTACCTGTCATGGCATCGGATATTTTCCTTTACCCCATGACAAATTATGAGAAAGAGCTTTTCTTCAGATTATTTTTGAAAAACAATGGGGCACTGTTTTACATTCTTCGAGCCTTTGTTTTAAAAACAGAACGTTTGAAAAGCATTCTGATTATAGACGTGATGCAACTTTTGTTTTGTGTTCTTTGAACCTTAAAATGTGAAAGTGAGGAAAGGTAGGGGATAGAGGAGTGGACAGAGAGGCAGGAAATTTCAGATGTTTTCAAAATTCAATGTTAAAAAAAAACCTTTGCAGGAAACAAACAAGAACAAGCGGAGAGCAGAAACAGCTGTGTTACCTCAAAATTTATTATAATTACACAGCTCTTCCTTGAGGTTTTTCTCTGACCGATTGATGCTCCCTTACCACAAAGATGAAAGAGGAAATCTTTTTGTTTTTAAAGAGCTTCCATCTCACAAAGAGGCTTTAGGCCAACTGACATCCTGCTCTGAAAACTCTGCTCGCATTTTGACAGCTGTGGCAAATTCCACCACAACAGCTGAGACAATCCACAACATTCTAAATAAAACTCACAGCATTGTGAAAAAAGGTCAATGTTTCCGATCTCCCAAAATTAACGGATCCTTTAAAAAAATTGCAAGATCTGGATCCATATCTGTTCCAAAAACTAATCAGTTCTTTCTTGGGCCATACTCTATATGTGTACCACATTTTGTTGAAATTCATCCATTATTTTTTGAGATACATCGTTTCCAGATAAACAGACTGACGGGTGAAGACATTCCTTGGCACGGAGATCAGTCGTGGGAATAGGAGCTATCTTAAACAGAAAGCTATATTCATCCGAATATAGCCTCAACCAGTTTCCCAGCTAAAAGAACAACTTCTTTGTGGAAAATGCTTTCATTTAATGTGGCAGGGAAGGAAGGAAGGAAAGAATTAGAATGCAGAAACAAAATAAAGCAAACGTGACAAAGCCATTAGGAAAGGAGGAAAAAGAAAATAATGGGAAGGGGCTACAATGTTTGGAGTTTTGTACTGTATCTGAAGCATAAATGGTCCATCCTGTCAGTACACCTAGGGGCTGGTTTAGCACAGTGGGCTAAAGAGCTGGCTTGTAATGCAGAACAATGCCAGCAGCGTGGGTTCAATTCCCGTACTGGCCTCCCCGAACAGGCACCGGAATGTGGCAACTAGGGGCTTTTCATAGTAACATCATTGAAGCCTACTTGTGACAATAAGCGATTATTAATTACAATCTAGAAAATAATATCTAGTTAAATGGTATTATGTTTCTTGTATCAAAAGTGAACCCTCAGTGTGCAGTAAAACCAATAACTGATCTATTTTACATTAGTTGCATGAATGCATAGTATACAGTTTTCACAATGAGGACAATCAATATTTTGATACAGTAAGGATACAATTTTACTGATTAGTTGAAATTTTGCTCATTCCCTCGAGTTTGACTTTCCTTCCTTCAATTAGTTGTTGAAATTAGTTGACCTAAACTTAGTAAACATCTTACGCAGCATATACGCAGATAGAAAGTAACACAGACAACCATAGACTGACTTCTAGGGTATCTGCTTTAAATCTGTGAAATGGAGGGTCTTGGTCCACTGAATCAAATGTGCTATCCATTAATATGACTGTGAGGCTCCTCCTGCTTTTGCTTATGAATAAACATTTCAACTCACCATGGCAAACCCCTGGTTTCAGTTTTTTTGTTAAGAAAAGGTGCGGAGAGAAACAGTTTACATTCTTTTAAAAATCAGCTTAGACAGTAAATGCAAAATCCAAATGATTACAAAGGAAAATTATACAATTCACCATGTGCATTAGAGACCACCAAACAGTGTAGATGAGATAGTGGTGGAGATCTGTAAACAGTTCAGAGAGACATGCAAGTACGGCAGAGCAAAAGCGTTTGATTATTTTAACTATCCCAAGTTAAACAAAGGAAAAATCAATATATTGGTTGTATATATTGCACAGACTGCATTCAAGAATATTCCTAAAGCTCCTTGGCCCCACTTATTTGGGGCAATTAAATGGAACAAATATATTGAGGCGAAGGTTTTTTAAAAACTGCGAAATTAAATCTCAAAGATAGTTAAATTGAATAGGAGAAGGAAAGGATAGCAATGAGTGAAAGCTAAAGGTGTGTGCCATTGGAAAATAACAAGGTCAAGAAGATAAGAAGGATCTAATCATTAGTAGAAAAAATAGCAAACAGGTTACAAGATCAACAGTGGGAAATATTCAAATAAAAAATGGAGTACAAAAAAGGCATACTCTAGTAAACTAAAAATGGTGCGCGCACTATGTTAGAGGGATTGAGAAAGGCAATGACAGTCCATCCACCTTCCTGGTGCTAGGAGGCCTCTCATTCATAAAAACTAATTTACATTCTTACTACAAAAAGCCTTATTTCTACATTTCATTTGTGTAGAATCCTTGATCAAAACAAGCACGGGAATTCATAGTCCCACTTCAAAGAGTCCATAACCACTTATAATGGTCCTTCCAATTTATTCCCTTACTTCCCCTTTCTTTTATTTTGCTTTATCATTTTTGATTGATAGATGATTAATGGACATGTATCGTTCAGTGAAAGATACAGTAGCACAAGTGGATAACACTGTGGCTTCACAGCGCCAGGGTCCCAGGTTTGATTCCCCGCTGGGGTCACTGTTTGTGCGGAGTCTGCACGTTCTCCCCATGTCTGCGTGGGTTTCTTCCAGGTGCTCCGGTTTCCTCCCACAGTCCAAAGACGTGCAGGTTAGGTGGCTTGGCCATGAAAAATTGCCCTTAGTAACCAAAAAGTTTAGGAGGGGTTATTGGGTTATGTGGATGGGGTGGAAGTGAGGGTTTAAGTAGATTGGTGCAGACTCGATGGGCCGAATGGCCTCCTTCTGCATGTTCTATGTTAAAAGCAGCAGAGAGAATGGGGAATTCAGAAATTACCAGAGAAAACATTCTGTAAGCTTCTGATAGTTTGAACTAGCTTCAGACTTGTCGACACCAGAGACAGACAGGGACTAGCACTCAGTTTGGTTGATTGGCTGGGGGGGAAAGGAGTTGGCCTAAAAGGTCATACTCTGCCCGGTGGAGTGATTGGATCCTGTCCCAGTGGAATGGTTCAGAGTGGCAAGGAGTTTCAGTTTGACTCCTGGATACAGAAATACAACGACCTGTTTTTTCCTCTCTCTCCAGGAAGGCTGTAAGTATTGTATTGAATGAAGCTACAGTGAAAACCGCGAACTGAAAGCAAAGTTTGAAGAGGAGCTGGTACTGGAAAAACCCACCTGAAACAAATACTTTTTCTTTATTACTTTGTTTCAGTCCTTTCTTCCCCGAGGTGTTTGTATGTCTTGTTGGCCATGTCTTCAGTTGTCTAGTCCTCATACTGAAGAATACCCTTCCTACCTCTCTATATTGCTTTCCTCCTTTAAGGCGCTCATTAAAACCAAGATTATGTTCAGCTGACCCAGTATCCTCTCACACTTTTCAATGTGATCCCTCCTATATTCAGGCACTTGCAATTAACAGCATCACGATCAGAAAACATAGGAATTATAAAAGCATTTAGTTTGGTGTTTTTCATGATCTAATCACTTAAACAAGTTGATAAAGCCCCGCATCATTGGCTTCTCAGCAAATCTGTTTTGCTTTTTTCTTATAATTTTTATTTGTATCTGTTTCACTATATCGCTTCACTAAACTACATTTCTAAATCATACTTTGTTGTCAATAATTTTCTCAACTATCATCTATTTGATATAGATTCCAAAAGCATAGATTTTACATAAAGACATTGTTTTCTATGTGTCTTCCATATGTCTACAACAAAATTATTTTAATTTACAGTTAGAGATTCTCAGGATAAATATTAGAAGGTGTAAAGTGCTTTATCGTGGTTAAAAGAATGAGAAGAGGCAAAATAAAGTAAACAGTCAAATTTTTAAGAGATGGAGGGTCAGAGACCTGGAGGTATACATTCACAAGTCACAAATGCTGTTTAAAACGGCAGAGAGCCTTATGTCAACAGAAGCAGAGTGTGAAAACAGGGTACTCATGCTAAACCTTTAGAAATCACAGGTTAGAAGCCAACTAGATCATTGTGGAAACTCTAAGCACATCTTTGAAAGATCTTAGAAAAGATGCAGAGAGGATTTACTGGGATTGCATCCCAAGGCTGAAAGACTTCACTTACATGAAGAAATTAGAGAAACTGATATTTTTCTTCCTGGAGTCTGGAAGGTGAAATCTAGATTTCCTGGAATTATCAAAGAGTAAATACAGACAGTAAGGTCAGTAACAAGCGGGCACAGATTTAAGTTAATTGGCAAAAGGAATCAGAGGAGAGATCGATAAAGGGGTAAAATGCTGAGTGCATTATAATCTAGAAGGCACCACTCAGAGTGGTGAAAGCAAATTCAATAATAACTTTCAAAATGGATTTGGGGAAATACTAGAAAAGGAAAAAAAATAGTGGGTGCGGGTAGGAAGCAAGAGAATGAGATAAATTAGATAACTTTTTTTTTTAAACGGCCTAACCACTGTGGCTTGAATGGTCTCTCTCAAGTGTTGTATCATTCTATGATTGTATGAAATGATTTCACCATATGTCAATGACAACTGTGCCTGAAGTATCACCCAACATACATGTTGCACCAAAAAGTCACACAAGGTGTTTTTCCCAAAATGTGTACCAATCTAATAATGAAAAACAAAATAAAATAAACTTACTTTTATATATAATGATCCTCTAAAACTTTGAATGCGATCTATCACAATGTCATCCTAATCTGACTTCCTGCACATTCACCTGAACTCCTACACCTGCCCACTTCCTAATAGGCTTTCAAAGGACCGGTCCAGTAGCTGTCTGCGGATGTGCCAAGGAATTAGGACACTTCCGCATCTCGACAATGCATCAGATTTTAACGTAGTTCCCTCAGTTTGAAAATTAGAATAATTAATGTATATATAATTTGCAGCGAGCGAAGCCCAGGATCACTGGTACAACAGGCAGGAGAGTAGACGGAAGCAAATGACGCTGTGTCCCGGGAAGACCCGGTGAAGATGGCGGGTGGTCAGCAGTCGGTTCTTTTCGTCTGTCTGGGTGAGTGCGGCGCTCGCGCTCCCTCCCGGCTCGAGCCGGCCCCCGGGATAACCTGTTGCCCCCTTCGCGCGCAGAGTCACCTGACCCGACGACAGTAATGGCGCGTGGCTGTCTGCGGGCTGGCGGGTGCCTGGCGCCCTCTCCCTGGCCTGGCCGATGTTGGACTCACTCCTGCCGCGGTCACCCAGAAAGCGGAGAGGAGGGGGCTTCACTCGCCCTGAAGACGGTTTAAACGCTGCGACCTCGTTGTCTCCACTCTATTTGGCCTTTGGTAATCTACATTGCCTCCTTTGATAGATTCACGCCGAGCAGGAGGCCATTCGGCACGCCATGCCTCCGCCAACTCTTCGGTGCAAATAGCCAATGACTCCCAAGATAAAAATGAATTAGGGCGGCTGGAAACTTAAACAGGGAATGTTGGACAATCTGAGCAGGTCTGGCAGACAGCATCTGTGCACAGCGAACGGAGTTAATAAAACGTTAGATCCCTTCTCTCTCTACAGATGCTCTCAGACCTGCTGAGATTGTCCAGTGTTTTCTGTTTTTTGTTCCAATTATTCCAGCTCCCCAGCTCCTTTTTGCATCCTGTCCTCTCTGCCATCACAAAGACCAACCATTTCCACCTTTTGTTGATGCTGTTGAAACCTTATCTCAAGACTTGGCTTTTCCTCCCTCCGTAGCCTTGAGGCTATCCAAAACTGCATCCTGTGTCCAGGGCCGGTTTTAAGCCCATTTGACCAATTTCATCAAATTGGGCCCCGCACCTTAAGGGGGCCCCGCGCCAGCGGCGACAGAGTTACCGTTTGAAGCCTTTTCTGTATTCTAAGAGGAACTATAGGGTAGTTTTTACTTTTGGAGAACGCACCGCATTACCGTTGACAAATCCTTCCGCCCAGGTAAGTAAGTTTCAAAATTTTAGTATATCAAGCATTTAATGTTTTTTTTTGGTTAAAGACGAGCATACTACACGAAATATAAACATACATAAATTTTTACTTTTGTAGAGTAGGGGCCCTGCCATCACTTTTCTAATTGGGCCCGCAATTCCTAGCACCGGCCCTGCCTGTGTCCTTACTCTTGCCAATCCCGTTTACGCCCTGTACTTGATGACCTACATTGGTTCTCAGTTAAACAACATCTCAACTTTAAAATTATCATCCTTATTTTTAAATCCCTTCATTTGCTTCTCTCTCATCACCTCCAGTATCTCAAGTCTCCGAGGTAGCTGCACTTTTCACTTCTGGACTCTTGAGCATGTTTTAATTGCTCCACCATTGGTGGCCATGCCTTTTAAGATGGCATGGCTCAAAACCTTGGAATTGCCTCCATAAACCTGTCTTTCTCTTTTCTACTTTATAATGCTCCTAAAAGTCTATCTCTTTAACCAAGCTTTCATCATCTGTTATGATAATCCCTGTCAGGAAGCCTTGGTATGAAATTTTGTTTGATAACACATTTGTAAAGTATTCTGGGGTGGTTAACGATGATATATAAATTCAAGTTGTTCATAGGCCCTGCCTATTTAAAAATTTATCTTTTTAAAGTGTCCAGTTTTTTTGGAAGTTACGAATAAGTATGTTTCCACTACCTTTCAGGCAATGCATTGCATATCACAACTTGCTATGTTTTTTTAAAAAATCTCCTTTCATCCTCTCTGAACTTTATGCCTTGGATTTGTCGTCTCTGGTCACCAACCCTTCTGCTATACAGACAAGTGGTGATTCAATTTGTAAAAAAAATGCTTTCTTCCTTCATGCCTCCAGAAAATGGCTCTGGTTTATAGCGGAATACTTTAAGTGTAAAAGGATAGAAATAAAAGATGACTAAATAGATTTAAGGACAGGACCAGTCTGATTTATCCATTGGCAAAAACATTGAAGGCACTAAATAGCATCCTCCTTTTCCTATGGCCTGTCACCTGATGGTGTAAATGTTAAAAGATCTAATTCCATCTTGTCAAACCGGCAACATCTGAATAAAAACAAGTGGTGTAAACCACAATTGGCTTTGCCTGAGGTAGACCTGTGCTGAAGAGACACACTGCTGATATTAGCTTTTTGATAGGGCAGTAGTTGTTGGTGAGTGAAGTTTTATGGTTTACGCAGTGATTCTGCCTGCAGAAGTGAAGTGTATAAATTGCTGCTTCATAAGTTGCCCTCTGTTGAGAAACGTTTCTTCTATATGCACTTTTAATATCCATAACAATTGGAGCTGTATAGAATTCAAATTCACATGTAACTCAATCTATTTAGCTCTTCTCAAGTACAGGAATTCTATATATTTTAAACTGTGCTACCTATGAGAGCAAAATATAACATTTGACAGAATACTCATACATATTTTAAATTCTTCCTTTTTTAAGGCAACATTTGCCGATCTCCAATTGCTGAAGCTATCTTCAGAAAGCTGGCAACAGACCAGGGTATCATAAACAAAGTAAGTCTGACTCGCTTTTTAATTATTTAATTTCTAAATAAATAATCCTTCATAAGTGACCAAATCAAGAGCATAGGTTTGCTGTGTCACTAATTGTGTTTCATATTATTTCCCTGCTGTCACTGTGCTGAATCTGCACTGGCGGATTTATTAGCAGTGGACACGTGCAAGATCTTCACCATTCTATGGAAATAAATTGTCCTAAATTCTTTACTTGATCATTGGTAGCTAGTTCATATTGATGCCCAGTTGCTCTGGACTGAACCATGTTGCTCGTTCTACTGTTAGTGTGATTAACACGCCTCCATTTAAAGGACATGTGCTTAACACTGGTTTGGCTCTGTATCTGTATCTATGCTCAGGAGTCGCCAGGTGCCGTAAGAGACACCGTCACAAGTTATCAAGGTCAAGTTCAAAGCAATAAGTCTTAACACCGATCAGTAAGTCCAAACAATTAGTGTTTATTATAACAGATATAATAAATACTCATGCACACACTAAAAGACTAATACTTATTTCTACTATTAAACGACTAAATACTTATATAAGTATGAACCAGCAAGGTCAGGGGACAAGGCCTTTGTTCCTTTCTGGACTGTACCTTCTGTTCACTAATAGTCGGTAAGAGTATAAGCAATGCCTGGGTCACGTAGCGATCGTTGTTTGGCACTTGCTGAAAGATGGCTGATGCTCAACGGCCAGTGATGAAAGACAGGATCTGGAGGCTGGGGTCGGAGTCAGGATTCAACAGCCTAGGCCGGAGTCTGGAAGCAACAGACCGAATATGTGCTTGACCTTCTTTTTATAGGTCCTAGAGGTCCGTGCCCCTTGGGGCGGGCTCTTTCACCTGCTAGGTATCGATTGGGTCTTTCCCAATCGATATCATTCGAATTCCCCTATCCTGGAGTCGTTCCTCGATGGCGGGGGCGGTTCCTAGGGGTCATTGACCTGGGTTCTCTGGTGCCATTCTGGCTGGGTAGCTATAGAAAGTATCAATCGATACTTAGAATGTTTCTATTGTATCTGGGACTGGGCCGGTATCATCTCATTAGTATGCAGATCGCTTTCCTATTTGCACCTTTGGCTGAGTCTCTGCACCTGCCTTGAAACCGGTTTTATATGTGCAAAATGCTACTGCAAGCTGTGTGTCTTTACTATGGCTGTTTTTCCCTGCAGTCTTAGCAGTTCTCCATTTTGTAGACTGGTGTCCATCTTAGAGGGCTACAACCACATTTGGAAAAGGTTTTTTTTCACATCCACCCCGTTTGAAACCTTCGTGGTTTCGAAGTCTTTGTTCGGGTCTCATAGCCTTTTTTCCCCAGAGAAAAGAGTCCCAACCTAATCAATCTTTTAGCATAGTTGCATCTCCCCAATTCTGGTAACAACCTTGTAAATCTATTCTGCACTTATTCCAGTGTTTTAATCATCTTGTATTATGCAGATCAGAAATGTGTTGTGTGCTCTGTGTGGCCTAACCTGGGTTCTGTATACATTTTAAGGTTACCTCTCTACTTTTGTTTGCAGTCCTTACGGTTATACCAAACTTCTACTTTTAGCAACTTGTGTATCAGTATTCCAATGTCCTTTTGCTCCACTGCCCCATTTTCTTTCTAATCGCAGCTAGGGCATCACTTGCAATGGCTCCTCTTCCTGTTCCCACAGAGTTCCTTCTGGTATCCCCCAAGGGTCTATCCTTTGCCCCTCCCTCCTATGTCTCATCTACTTAGTGCTCCTCCATGACATCTTCTGAAAGCACAGCATTAGTTTTCATATATAGGCTGATGATGCCCAGCTCTACCTCACCACCACCTCTCTCACAACTCTATTTTTGCTCAGTTATCAGATGCTTAACCAACATCCAGTACTGAATGAGCAGAAATTTCCTCCAATTAAAATGTTGGAAAGACTTAAGCAATTGGTTTCTGTGCCATGCTCTAAACTTGGCTCTTGAGCTATCATTTCCATCTCTCTGCCTGACGACAGTTAGCTATTTAACCTGTCTGTTCTCAATCTTGGGGTCACATTTGTCCCTGAGATGAGCGTCCAACCTCATTCACATCATTACTCAGACTGCCTCTTTCCATCTCTGTCACATTGGCTGTCTTTGCTTGGCCTTAGCTCATCTGCTAAAACCCTCATTCCATGCCTTAATTATCTTTAGACTCACTTATTGGAGCACACTGCTGGCTGATGTCCCACATTTTTCCAAAAACTTGAGGTCATCCAAAACTCTGTTGCCTATGTGTATTCCTGTCCCCCTATTACCACTTTGCTCTCTAAATAACATTGGATTTCTGTGAAGGAGTAACTTGTGCTGTAGATAGAAGGTAGCCTGTACCATACTTGGATTTCCAGAAGGCATTTAATAAGGTGCCATAATCAAAGATTATTGTAAAGAATTAAAAGTTCATGAATAGCCTGGATTGAAGATTGGCTGGCTGGTAGAAAACAGAGTATGCATAAATGAGTCGTTGTCTGAATGGAATCCCACAGAGGTCTGTGCTGAGGCAATTTACATCAATCAATGCCTTAGATAATGGGAGTGCAAACATAGTAGCTAAATTTGGAGACAACACAAAGATTGGTACGAAAGTATGTTATGAAGATGACATGCAGAGTTTTCAGATGGCTATAGATAGGTTGAGTGAGTGGACAAAATTCTGGAAGATGGAGCATAATGGGGGAAAGTGCGGAGTTGTTCACTTTGACAAGAAGTGTTACTTAAATGGAGAATGACTGCAGAATTCTGAGGTGCAGAGGGATTTGAATGTTCTCGTTGCATGAGTCGCAAAAAGTTAGTATGCAGATACAGCATGTAATCAAGAAGGTTAATGGAATGCGATCCTTTATTACAAGAGGAATTTAAGCTTCAGTTATACAGGGCATTGGGGAGACCACATTTCAAATACTATGCAATTTGTGTCTCCTTACTTAAGGAAGGATGTAAAGGAGTAAGTTCAGAAGAGGTTTATGAAATTGATACCCGGAATGAGTGGGTTGCCTTGTTAGATTGAAAAGGCTGGGCTTGTTTCCACTGGAGTTTAGAAGAGTGAGGGGTGACATGATTTAAATACATAAAGTCCAAAGATGTGCAGGTTAGGTGGATTGGATATGCTAAATTGTCCCTAGGTGGGGTTCCAAGGATGGTGTGGAGGATTGGGCCTAGGTTACGGTGCTCCTTCAGAGGGCTAGTGCAGACCCGATGAGCTAAATGGCCTCATTCTGCACTGCAGAGATTCTGTGAAATACAAGATCCTGACAGGAAACAAAACCAGAAAATGCTGGAAAGTCTTAGCAGGTCTGACAGCATCTGTGGAAAGAGAACAGCGTTAACATTTCAAGTCTGGATGACACTTTGTCAAAACGATTTGTGAACTGTATTAGCAAAGTGGATGTTGAAAGCATTCTTTCTCTTGTGGTTGAGTCCAGGACATATTTGGGGGGGGGGGGGGGGGGGGGGAAGCACTGTTGAAATTGGGGATCGCCCTTCTCGGACATAAATTAGGAGAATGGGTTTGCAGAGGGTTGTGTAACTTTTGAACTCTGCATCAAAAGGTTGTTGAAACGGGATCACTGACTATTTTGAAGGCAGAGGGCATAGATTCTTAGGCGAAGGATATTGGGGGTAGATGGGGAATGTGAAACTCAACACAAACAGATCAGCCATTATATTGAATGGTGGAGCAGGCATCAGAGGCTGAATGATCTATTGCATTTGTTTGTAAAAACTGAACTGGACTAAGCATAAATAGACACACTGGCTACAAAAGCAAGTCAGAGGCTGGGAATTCCATTGAATACCTTACATCCTGACTTACTAGAGCTTGTCACAAGTTCAGAATGTGATGGAGTACACTCAACTTGCCTGGATAAGTACAGTTCCAGCAACACAGGAAGCTTGACACCATCCAGAACACAGCAGCCCACTGGCACCCCATCCACCAGCTTAAGCAGTCACTCCCTCCACCACTGACGCACAGTAGCAATAGTGTGTTCCATCTATAAGATACAGTACAGCAACTCTCCCAAGGCTTCTTTGACAGCATCTCCAAACCCACGACTTCTACCAGCGAGAAGGAAAAGGGCAACATTTGCAAATACAAGCACCTGCAAGCTCCACTCCAAGCCACACACCTGACTTGTACCTATTTATTTTATTTTTCTTGGGCTGTGGGTGTCGCTGGCTATGCCAGCATATATTGCCCAGCCCCTATTGTCTTTGGTGGTGAGCTGCCTTTTTGAACCACTCTAGCCAGTGTGGTGTATATACACCCACAGTGCTATTAGGCAGGGAAGTTCCAGGATTTTTACTCCATGACGGTGAACGGAAGGCTGTATTGCATTACTATTGCTGAATCCCCGCCATCAACATCCCGATTCGTTACTTTTGACCAGAAGCTGAATTGGACACACCGTACTGTAACCACCAGAGCAGGTCAGTGGTTGGGATTTCTGTGGTGAGCAATTCAGGAGAGTAATTTGGGGAGTTGAGAGGAGTTTTACAAGGTGCGTGTTAGGAGTGTGTTGAAATACTCTCTTCTCTTGCCTGGATGAGTACAGCTTAAACAACACTCCAGCAGCCTTCACGATCTGCCCCCATTGACTACCTTAAACGTGCACTCCCTACACCACTGGCATACTGGTGTATACTATCTACAGGATGCACTGAAGTAGCTTCTTCATAAGCACCTTCCAAATCCACAATCTCTGCAACCTAGAAGAAAAGGCAGTAGATGGATGGGAGCACCACCACCTCCAAGTTCCCCTTAAGCCAGTCACTATCCTTACTTGAAACTATGCTTTCTTTACTGTCGCTGGGTCAAAACCCTAGAACTCCTCCATGACAACACTGAGTGTATGTACACCACATGAGCTGCAGTGTTTCAAGAAAGAGGCCCGCCATCATCTGATCAAGGACAAATAACATTTGGCAATAAATGCTGACCTTTCTCATTCCAAGATCACATTTTTAAAATTATGTATAATCACGTCCACGCTTGTCTATCCTTGCTGTTAATGTTGGAAAAACAATTCAAGGTTTTCCAAAGCTTTTTTTAACCGTTTTTACTTCCCATTGGTCAGTTGACTATTTCATGTTGCATCTTTCACCTTGTTTGTCTGTGGTTTACATTTAGTGAACACCGCAATATATTTCCTTGTATGGCCTCATTTATGCTTTACAAAATGTAGTTCAAACACATTTTAGCTCCTTATTTTGTGGTTCTAGAGCTAGAAAATATGTTTTAAAAGTTTCAAAATTTTCATTTAACTTTTATACTTAACAGCATGCTTTGGCACATTGACACACGTATATTCTAGTAATGTTGCAACAACACCAAATCGCTGTTTAATGTTTTTTTGAAGGGAGAAATTCATGTCACAATCCTGTCTGAACAAAGTTTGCAATGATTAAACTGATTTTAAGTGCAGGTTCAACAATGGTGCTGTTATTATTGTAGCTGCTGCATTTGAATGAAAATATAATGATTTGGACTTTCATCAAGTTAATGTAATAATTTTATTGAAGCTTGGTTCTCGTGAAGTTGGGAAATAATACCACTTTAAAATCTTAATTCATATAATTGCTAACATTAAAACTGACTGCATGGGGAAACAAACAGCATGGCACTTGTATTTCTTCCAGTGGAAAATAGACAGTGCAGCAACATCAACGTATGAAATAGGGAATCCTGCTGACCAACGGGGCCAGAGGTGTCTGATGAAACATGGCATTACCACGAATCATATTGCCAGGCAGGTACTGTACCCCAGTTTTTATTTGTTTTATTGTGGGCTATCAATTTTCTTTCTTATTACAGTGGATGATAGACAGTGCTGGTGTAATTGACTTCAATGTTGGGAACTCCCCAGACTCAAGGGCTCTAAACTGTATAGGACAGCATGGCACTGAGACAACACATAAGGCAAGACAGGTAGACAAACCAGCCTTTTTTAAACTTACGAAATGTCCTTTTTTAATGTTCTAGATTATTTAATGTCAATAATAACATCGGATACTTTAACATTTCTAGTGCAAATTACTCTTTGCATACTCGTTAAATGTGCTTGATAAAAATAGAATTGCGTAAAGCTGGTTGACTTGGGATTATGCTGCCCTCTTGGCTCAATAAATAGCACTCTTGCCTCTGAGTCAGGCTTTCAAAGACTTGAACTCGAATATAGGCTGATACTTGCAGTGTTATTTTTCAGATGAGACTTAGAAGACTGCAACCTGACATTCGGGTTGATGTATAAGATCCTGTGGCTCTATTTAAAAGAAGAATAAGGGAGTCATCCCTGGTGTTGTTAATTGTTATTCCATAGCCAACATTGTTGAAACAAAACTTCTGGTCACTAACACATTGCTTTTTTGGGGAATTGCTGAATACAAATTGGCTGCAAAATTTCTATGTTACAACAACAACTTTAGTTCCCAAAACATAATTGCTTTGGGACATCCTGAGAATGTGGGAAAATGCTATAGAAATGCAACCTCTTCCTTTCTTTGAAACGTTAAGCAGAGCTGTTACAGAGGTTAATCTACATCCGGAGATCCTCAGGAGATTAAATGAACTGGGCTCATAAGAGAGGAAAGCTGGAAGATTAATAGAAGCCCTGATTTACAGCATACACAAGGGGCTGGATTCTCCGCAGGCGGGATGCTCCGTTTTGCCGTCAGCCCGGGGGTTTCCCAACGGCATGGGGCAGCCCCACAATGGGATACCCCATTGACCAGCTGGCGTAATGGAGAATCCAGCCCAATGTGTCTAGAATGAACAGAGATGGAAGGATGCAGCCTGCATCTGAAAGAACATTTCAGTTTAATGTTTAGGAGTGCACCTTCTTTGGAAAAGGTTTGTTTTTCTAATGATGCATTTCAGATGTCAGCCTTCAGATACTGAAAACTGCAACATGCTTCCAGCATTTCCTGTTGGAGGGAAACATGGTACTTTGGAGAAGTGTGTGAAGGGGCAAATTACCTTTTTCTTGTTGCATATGTTTTTACATTGGAAAAAGTACCAGGCTGTTTCCTGTAGAATGTGCTACATGATGGTCAAACTCCTGATCAACTTTTTTATATCTTGCAGTACATAAACATGTGTGATTTTTAAAAGCTTATTACTGACTGAAGCTACTTTGAAGTAAATTCTCAACTTCTCAATTTAATTCTAAAGTTAGCACATGTATCTTCAAATGGTGTGTTGACACACTAACAGGCATTTATGACAGCCAAAGTAAGACTTGACTCATCTTAATTTGTCACACAAACCTTTCGTGACAGCTTAAAGTCAGTCAGAGGGTGCACTGTTTGTTAAAAGTACAATAGTGTAAGTATCAGGTTTGTACTAAAGAATCTGTTTTAAGTTTCTGTTGTGTATTCTTGCTTGTTCCCAGTTGGAACAAGGTCACTTGAGTTTGATCACAGGATTTATTGATGACATCATCAGCAGTTTGGGCAGGCTAATGGTCAATCTAGTCCATCAGCCTATAGCGAAGACACCTTTCCAGTAAAGCTCTTGTGTGTTTGTACCTTTGTGGTCTGCAACTTATCCTTTAAAAATACCACGGTTTCCATCAAGATGAATTTGCATAAACCCAAATTTAAAATTTAGCATGAGGCAGAGCAACAAAGCAATGTGAGCAATCATAATGGATTCCGTAATGTGATTAATGCCAATCAGGTCTTGAGTATCTGGGGAAGGTGTTCTAATAAAAGCCACTGAGAAGATTTCTCAGAATGAGGAAGATCAAGTAATAAGGACTGTTTTCTGCAAACATTTTGCTGTCTTGGCCTTAAGAGCATTATTATGGGGATTGTAAAAGCATGTTATGGGACTTTTTGTAAGGTAAAGTGAGGGCTATGTGATCTATTCTGAAGTCTACCAAACAGCAAGCCTCTGGGTGGTTTAATTGTTGGGGATTAAAGGGAGCCTAGATTATTTTACTGAAATGAAATGTAAATCGCTTATTTTCACAAGTAGGCTTCAAATGAAGTTACTGTGAAAAGCCCCTAGTTGCCACATTCCGCCGCCTGTCGGGGAGGCTGGTACGGGAATTCATTATGGGCTAATTACGGGTCTCCATTACTGAAACTAGCTTTATATTTCAGATGTAATTATCAATTTCAAGTTCCACCATCTGCTGTGACAAGATTTGGAGCATTAGCCTGGGCCTGCGGATTACTTGTCCAGTGATATTATTACAATGCCATTGTCTCTTCAGTTCCAAATTCTGTTTCTTAATTTGACTACTCCAGAATGTGGTGTTTTATCTCTGTTGTCCTGGCTGATATTTATCCCTCAATCAACACCACAAAAACAGATTATCTGTTCGTCATCACAGTGCTATTTGTGGGAGTTTGCTGTGGGTTAAATTTAGCTGCCACATTTCCTGCATTACAATATTGAGTTCACTTAAAGTTCTTTCATTGGCTATAAAGCACTTTGAGAAGTGGTCATAAGAAGCGCCGTACAAATTACAAATGCAAGTCTTTCTTCTCACTTTATTACTTTAACACATAGTGAAGCAATTTTTCATATGGTAAGATCATTGCATATTAATGTTTTTAAGAACTTTCTACATTAATTAATCAGTATCATCACTATCCAAGATGTTTAATGGGTGTACATTTTAAATATTTTATCAGGCTTTTACCAAAATAACTAACTGAATTAACTCTTCTATATGAAGCAA
Source organism: Scyliorhinus canicula (assembly GCF_902713615.1). Lineage (NCBI taxonomy): Eukaryota > Metazoa > Chordata > Chondrichthyes > Carcharhiniformes > Scyliorhinidae > Scyliorhinus > Scyliorhinus canicula. The sequence goes on along the minus strand of NC_052151.1, from coordinate 162,423,800 downwards.
TTTTGGCTACTTTAAAAGATATGGAAAAGTGTTTTATAAATGGAGTTGGCTGTCTTATTCATATTAGTCATTCCTTTTGAATCTTTTAGAAAATACAATAAGGAAATTAGGCTTTTCAGCCCATTCAGTCCATGTTGGTGTTCCAACATTTTCTTTCCCCATTATTTAATGTTGACATAATTGAAATTTAGCAGTGCATTTTACAGCCATGTTCCCATGTAACAATTTAAAAAAACTCCTGATCTCTGTCCTAAATCTCTTAAAAATTAATCTTGCCCCAAGAAATAATGGACAGAATTTTACAGTCCCTTGCCGGTGGTGTTATTGGCAGGGGTAGCCCACAACATTTCCCAGATGGCCCTCCTGCGCCCATCCTGTCTGCCTGCGACCTGCCCACAATTTTGTGGGAAGTGGACAAGGACTGGGGCATCCCAGTTGAGGCCCACCTGGCTTCAATATTGAGACTGGCAGGAAGACGAGAGGGGCAAGGCATGGAGAAAATTCCCAACCATCATCATGTCCAAGCCTCGGGCATGAAGAGGTTGGGGGGCTCCCTCCCACAAGGACCCTCTTCACATTAGACGACTAATCACATTGGCCAGCAACTCTAAGGCGAGACTTCCTCCTCGGCCAAGTAATGCATCTTTGAGCATTGAATGGTTGCAAGGCTGCCGTGATAGGCAGGGATGCACTCTATTGATTCCTCGGGTGTCTGAGCACGAAATCTGACTGCCAATATTTACATTCCCAAACTCCAAACCCGACTGGAAAAAGCCTGTTTCTCATGCAGACACGCTTTCTCTTAAGATGCCAAAGAAATGCTGGAAATCACAACCTACCTGATATACATCTGATTTCTGGAACCTACACTGTTTTTTTTCTTTATTGCTCGAGCCTGTTACATGCTCTAATTTGATGAACGAAGATGGGATATGACCATTTTGGATTTTATTCTGTGTTCTCTATCTTTCTGTTCTACCAGGATGTAGTGGTTTCTATCCATGACGGCCGGCAAATGTCTGCTCTCGGATTGCTTTATCTGTCTTCAATTGTTTATTAGAAGGTGCATAACAGTTCAGTTGACTCATCACTAAGTACATACAATTTTGAATTCAATTGTTTTCACCTTCAGTATTGGACCTTTGTGTAAATACTGAGGGTGGTTGCTGCATCAGATTATGTCATTTAGAAGAACAAGTTAACATGCTTCTTGGGCAAATCTTAAGTGCCTTTAAACATTACATTCTGAAATAATTGAATCGTTATTTTTCATTAAATGATTACAGCAGAGAAGAAACCATTCAGATTGTCATGCCTGTGCTGGTTCTTTGCCGGAACAGTTCACCTAGTGCCTCCCTCACACTCTCTTTTTCCTTGTAGCCCTGCAAATTTTATGTCGTCTTACAATCTGATTCTCTTTTGAAAACCGGGATCTGCCACCACCATAGTTTCAGGTAGTGCTTTTCAAATCCAAACCTCTGCATTAAAAAAATATTTTCTTCCTGTCACTGGTTGCTCCAATCACCTTGTCAGTGTCCTCTACTTCTTGACCCTTCTGTCAATGGAAACCGTTTTTCCCTGTCTACTCTGTCTGGACCCTCTATCAAATCTCCTCTCAAGCTCTCTCCTCTGAGGCTAACAGTGCTTGCTCCCCAAACCTATCTGCCACCATCTCGTCAGTACTCAGCATAGTGTTAATGTCAGTGGATTAGCACTACAGAGGCCCTAACCAATGCTGTGGGGGCAAGGGTTAAAATCCTACCATGGACCATGGCAGCTGAGGCATTTAAATTCAATAATACAACCTGGAATTGAAATCAAGCTGGTGATCATGACAACTATAATCGATGGTTATAAGAATTCATCTAGTTTACAGTTGTCACTCAAAGAAGAAAATCTACCTCTAAACCCAGGTATTTGTGGTCAACTCTTAACTGTCCACTGAAATGACTTGCAAGTTGCTCAGATCAAGAGAAATTAAGAATATGAAACAAATGCTGGCTTTGCCAGTGATGCCCATGAAAGAATAAAGAAGAAAAATTCTTTGTTGCACAAAAACAATCATAGAAACCTATTCTACCTTGCAACTGAGAGACAAAAATGCCCTAACTGTTTCTTGCTTGGAAGCAAAAAAGGGATTTTTATTTCCAAGTGCTTCACTGTATTTTAATTATTTTCCATTTGGAAGTAGGTGGTTGTATCATAGAATCACAGAATTTACAGTGCAGAAGGAGGCCATTCAGTCCATCGAGTCTGCATCGGCTCTTTGAAAGAGCACCCTACCCAAGCCCACACCTCCACCCATCACCCAGTAACCCCACCCAACACTAAGGGCAATTTTGGACACTAAGGGCAATTTAACATAGCCAATTCACCTAACCTGCACATCTTTGGGCTGTGGGAGGAAACCGGAGCACCCGGAGGAAACCCACGCACACACGGGGAGAACATGCAGACTCCGCACAGACAGTGACCCAAGCCAGGAATCGAACCTGGCACCCTGGAGCTGTGAAGCAATTGTGCTAACTACTACGCTACCATGCTGCCCTACTCGTACTAGCGAGGGGCAGAACGGTTTTGTGCAGGGGAGGTCGTATCTCACTAACTTGATAGAATTTTTTGGGGAGGTTACAAAGATGATTAATGCAGGTAGGGCAGTGGATGTTGTCTATGTGGACTTCAGCAAGGCCTTTGACAAGGTCCCTCATGGCAGACTTATACAAAAGGTGAAGTCACACAGGAGAAGTGAGCTGGCTAGGTCATAGAAGGCAGAGAGTAGCAATGGAAGGGTGCTTTTCGGATTGGAGGGCTGTGACTAGTGGCATTCTGCAGGGATCAGTGCTGTTCGTAGTATATATAAAATGATTTGGAGGAAAATGTAACTGGTCTGATTAGTAAGTTTGCAGACGACACAAAGGTTGGTGGAATTGTGGATAGCGATGAGGACTGTCAGAAGATACAGCAGGAAAGAGATCATTTGGAGACTTGGGCGGCGAGATGGCAGATGGAGTTTAATCCAGACAAATGTGAGGAAGGCATTTTGGAAGGTCTAATACAGGTAGGGAATATACAGTGAATGGTAGAACCCTCAAGATTATTGACAGTCAGAGAGATCTTGGTCCACAGGTCACTGAAAGGGGCAACACAGGTGGAGAAGGTTGTCAAGAAGGTATACGGCATGCTTGCCTTCATTGGCCACGGCATGGAGTATAAAAATTGGCAAGTCATGTTGCAGCTGTATAGAACCTTAGTTAGGGCACACATGGACTACAGTGTTCAATTCTAGTCGCCACACTACCAGAAGGATGTGGAGGCTTTCAAGAGGGTGCAGACGAGATTTACCAGGATATTGCCTGGTATGGAGGGCATTAGATATGAGAAGAGGTTGAATAAATTTGGTTTGTTCTCACTGGAACGAAGGAGGTTGAGGGGCGACCTGATAGAGGTCTACAAAACTACAAGGGGCATAGACAGAGTGGATAGTCAGAGACTTTTCCCCAAGGGTAGAGGGGTCAATGGTTTAAGGTGTGAGGGGCATGGTTTAGAGGAGATGTACGAGGTAAGTTTTGTTTTATATACACTGAGGGCACTGGGTGCCTGGTACTCACTGCCGGAGGTGGTGGTGGAAGCAGGGACGATCGTGACGTTTAAGGGGCATCATAACAAATACATGAATAGGATGGGAATAGAGAGATATGGACCCTGGAAGTGTACAAGATTTTAGTTGAAATGGGCAGCATGGTTGGTGCAGGCTTGGAGGGCCGAAGGGCCTGTTCCTGTGCTGTAGTTTTCTTTGTTCTTTATTCAGAAGGACATCACTTTTTCTGATCAGACTGCTCTGGTCCTTGGTTGAAATGTGATCAATGAAGTGCTGTTGGCACTGGCGTCTTTCTGGCATAAGATGGTGGTTCCGGTCAGCCGCTTAAAATGGCCGCCCAAATTTCTTATTGGACTGTGTCACAGTGCTGTTGACGCTGGCGTCTTCTTCCAAATAGATGCCAAAATGTTTCAAGCTGAGTGTACTGATTTGCTATCCAGCCAACTCATTTGTATAGCCACTCAATCGTATTTCCTATTTTCAGGTCTTCTTACCGCAGCGATCTCTCACGGAGCTCGTCATTTGATGTGCCAAATGCTATTTGGTCACAAATCATCAAAGAGTTTAGATTGCTGAAATTGCAGGACTGGGCCTTTAGCCTCAAGTCGGTAATAAAACTGTCGAAAGATTCACCTGGTTTCTGGTTGCACGTACAAAAAATGTATCTTTCAAATGTTTTTTTTCCAAGAGAGCAAAGCCGATCAAAGTATTTTATTACTTCACCGTATCTCTTGCTTTCCTCTTCGCTAACAAAAGCGAAGGTATTGGAGATTTTGATTGCTTGTGAATCTGCCAGCGTGAGCAGGCACCCAATGCGCCTCTCGTCAGGCTGTGGCTGCAGGCCAAGGGCTGAAACATAGAGCTTAAACTGCTGTTTGAAAACACGCCAGTTTTTGTCTAGGTTACCAGAGATTTGAAGCTGGTGGGGTGCCTTAAAACCTTCCACCTCGAACTTTACCATTGTTTATTGCATTGAGTCGCCAAAGGCCATAGTTTCTCAGGTTGGTGGAAGAATCTTCTCCTTTGTGCTCTTCGGCCGGATTTGCTTATTCTTATCTGCTATTACCGTTAAATGTTCTGCTTGCCTGGTACCATGTTGTGTTGCCTTGGCAATGATGCACACACAACTGCTGGTTCCGGCACCTGTTCGGGGCGGATGGTATGGGAATTGAACCGTGCTGCTGGCCTGCCTGGGTCTGCTTTCAAAGCCAGCCATTTAGCCCTGTGCTAAACCATCCCATGACATCAGAAACTTCTGGAAGTTGATCCTTTAATGAAACACATCAATTCTTGCTTGTGTCCAAACATATGGTGATTTAAATTTACTTGCCATAAATCTTAAATTTTGATTTTTAAGATATCGAATGTACAGAAATTCCAGTCTCAGTAGTTTCCTCTTTGTAATAGTTACAGTGAATTTTGTTACAAGAAAGTATTGATTCAGATCTTGACTGAAACAATTAAATTTTCAGTTGTTACACAAGTAACAAATCAAATTTTATCAGTTAATCTGCTCTGGGGAATTTAATGGCTAGTATGGGCAAGTGCAGTGGATCCTCCATCTTGTAGACATGATCAGGTGATATGTCCCTTGTTCTCTCCCAAGCTGGAATGAGTGATTATCCAGCAGGAAGCCAGCAGAAAGTTTCCTGCATTTTAAAGAAGTTCTGAACCAGTGTTGAATACCTCAGTGAGAAGTTAGAAACAGTGAAAGTACATTTATGCTGGGGTGTTGCATCTTAATTTTCCATAATCAACTAATCTAGAAAATGGATTGCTCTCATTGTGAAAACTGGTACATTGTTCATTCATGTGTTTTAATGTAAAGGTTTGATTGAAAGTTGTTGTCAGTCTTCCTCTGATGTGGCGATACTTGCAATAAATATATCAGCGCCAATAATACTGTCACAATTGTCTGATCATAACACTGTTTAATGAGATATTAGGTCGTAAAAGGTGCACACCATGTTGTACAAAATCCTAGTTCCATATTTGAAATGATGACAAATTGTTGACCAAAAGGATTATCCACCAAATAAACCTGAAAATCATGACACGATATAACTAGTTCTTAATTACGGCATCACCTTTGTTCACCTTTGTGTGACTTTAATTCTCTTTCTATAAATGGAATACAAAATAACATACTGTAATCTAATGGCAACATACCACTGCGACAGGTATAATCTTTAAACAAACTGCTGCAAGTCAGCCACTAAAATTCTGAGTAATCAAATTAATTGACTTTTGTAACGATTGCTGATTTCAGACTGGTAATGAATGGGGACGAATCGAGTGTTTTGCAGGTTGTTCAAATTGATTATCCAGTCAGTTACTCTAATTAAAAACTAGAAACAATGAAATATTAAAATTGACTCAACCCTCTGAGAAATCTCTCTTTCTCTAATTCTGACCTCTTGTGCACCCGTCATTGGGTCTGTCATTGATGGCCATACACACATCTTTGAATCTTATGGGAGGTGCTATGTCAGTTCTTTGGAATGAAAGGCCCGGATTAACCTGCCAATGGCGAGGGACCAGGATAGTAATACCTTCACCAAGCGGTGGGAAGGTAATTTCAATGTCTTTGTATATCATTATCACTAGTTCACATTATGATTTAAATTTAGTGTGAGGCATATGGGGATTGTAGGCCTTTGTTTCCACAGCCATTTAAAGCTGGCAGTGAACAAGCAAAATGGCCCTGTTACAACTCAGCCATTTTCTTCAAAGAGGGGCATGGATGCTGTGATTCACCATGGAGGGGGAGAAGGGTCAGTGCCAGGGCCATAACGGGTAGGATGAGACTAGATTTAACTGGCTGAGAGCTTGACCACTGTGGAAGTCAAACACTAGTAGCTGTGCTTTCTGAGGACAAGTGGGGAACCTACCGTTGTCGGGGCTTTTGGAGCCAACAAAAGTTTACGTTTAATTGAAATAGTTGTGATGATTCTACAACTCCGAAACAAAGACACATCCCTTCCAGTGCAGTTTTGTTTCTTTGGGCGGAGGTGTTCCTGAAACCCGAATGGAGTAGGAACAGTGCAGAGAAAGGCTGGAACTGGGACTACATGCACAAATGGCTGGTGGACATCAATGGACAGAGCCTGCAGCTGGTTCAAACTGAGGCTGGTTAAATGTGAACCAACCAGGTCTCAGTCAGACGAAGATCAGTGACACATCCCAGGGTATACAGTGTCGCCTCAACCACCTCCAGTGTCAACAAAACTATGTCTGCAACAATTGCCGATTTCTTGGGAGGCTGCCCCTGGCCTGTGTGCTGTGATTCGGAGTTAACTCAAGCCTGTGACGGTTGCATTAAATTCCTACGCCAGCCAGCTCTTTTGCAGGCTCCACTGGGGATTTGTGAGGCATCTCACAGGCAACCACTCATCACTGACACGCGTGCCCTGTTCCAGAGAGTCGAGCAGAAATATTTTTGGGCCTCAGTGCAATCACTAGTTCAGGGGGTCGTGATTACACGTGTGGCAATCGGAGCTCCCTGGGGCATTTATCAACAGAAAGGAGTTTGTTCCACTTCATTAATGTTCAATTGGTGTGTGGTCACAGGAGACTTTTCCTTTGGTTCCCAGGACAGACTCATAATGATTGTGTTCCGTTCTGCTACCAGGTGTCAAAGTAGTTCGTGGCTACTTCACAGATGGATTCTAGGCAACGTTGGCTATCCACTAAGACATGGCTGCTAATTAACAATGGGCAAAGCATAGCAGAATATGATACTCCTTGAAAGCCACTGAGCCGCATACTGCAGAGCTCTGCCAGAACATGTCCAGGCTGCGGAATGTCATTTGCAACAAACCTATGGTCTGCTCAGTCAACACCTGTATTGACCCTGGCATTTATTATAATGTCCTGCCACTGGAGTTTGGTGTCTCACTAGTATTACCCTTGAAGTGTGGAGAAGAGTCCCCAGAAGAGACAAACTGGTACTCCTCCTGCTTTTTTTGCAATGGCAACTCCTTGACTGCACAGTTGCTTCTCAGCACCAGAGACCCAGGTTCGATTCCCGACTTGGGTCACTTCTGTGTGGAGTCTGCACATTCTATACCCGTGTCTGCGTGAGTTTCCTCGGCTGCTCCACTTTCTTCCCACAAGTGTTTGCTAGATGAATTGGACATTCTGAATTCTCCCTCAGTGTACCCGAGCAGGCACCGGAGTGTGGTGACTAGAGGATTTTTAGAGTAACTTAACTGCAATGTTAATGTAAGCCTACTTGTGACATTAATAAAGATTATTATTATTATTATTACTGGAGATGGGAGGGGCACCTAGAAGGATACCGAGCAATTTTCTCCCCTCCTGCCCTGTGATGCATTGCAGAGTCATGGATGATGGAGCAGGCTCTCTCAGGAATATGAAGTCTTCTACTAAAGAAAGCAGAGCAGGTTAATGTTCACAATTGCTTTCCCCATCCCTCAGACATGTCTCCTTTCTGCGCTGTGGTTCATATCAAGCTCAAGGGCTCCTCACTCTTGCCTCTCTGCACTCTTCTTTTGAAGTCTGCGATTGCTTGGCTCCCCTGCTCTCCAACCAGTTCAACAACCTTTTCTACAGTTGTAGACGTTCTGATATTCAGCACTCTTCCACCCGTCATTGCCTGTTCTCTTGTTGTTGTGTCATTTTCTCCTGGTGACAGAGAGAGACAATGAGTTTCCATTCAATGGACAATTAATGACCTTATTGGCGTGTTTCTCTCTGACAGATACTGGACCTTCCAATTGTCCCATCCGCCTTCTCTCTCGCAGCCCTTGTACAACAATGGAAGAAAGAGCCTGCAATTTCTCACACCTGAGATATAAGTTTTTTTTGTCTGCCTGACCTAATTGTGAGTCATTGCTTGTCCTCGTGAGAGTCACATGTTCTAACTATCCCACCAAACGTACCCTGATAGTGAGCGGAAGTCATTGAGCCCTGATCTACGTTGCATCTGATTACGATTGTAGATTCCATGGCTGCTAACCCCGTTGCAATCCCCATCCAGGCTTCCTGGTCTGACAGGAGGGAGGTTGCTGCTCCCTGGCAGCCTGGAGGAGAACCTGCAGGCAGACACCATGGGGCCATCCATTTGTCTGGTTTAGCCATGTGGAAGTTGGGCATTCTCTTTTTGACGTTGATCAGGACAAATAATCAGTCTAGAGGTCTGGGTGATGGGATTAAGTGGCAGAGAAGAAGATTTTGGATGTCCATTCTGCAGAGTCCTAGCTGCCTCTGAAATACCAAAGCTTGCTGCTTGGTCACTGCAGGCATGATGATGTTTGGACCTCCCATACCATCACCTGACACTGTCTTAAGCTTCCTTCCTGCATAATTGGCCGGGAGCCTGCACCGCTTCTGATTTTTGGCCGACTGCCACATAACTGTAGTCAGCCAGTTGTCCCTGCCACAAAAGTTGTCCGTTTCCAGGGCCGTTGCTGAAATGGCTCAGTTCCAGCCATGTTTTAAGAAAGATACACCTTGATAGTCTTGACTTGGCATATAATTTCCGTTCTTGTATGCTTTACAAATGTATATATTTGCAATGCCAGCATCTTTCTTTATTCAAAAGAATGCTCTAGGAACAGCACCTCCTCTTTCAACTGGACACTTTACAGCCTTCTGGACTCAACATGGAGTTCCAACAGTTTTAGATCGTAATCTCTGCCCCCATTTTGTTTTATTTCTTTGCTAGCTTAGCTTTTTTTTTGTTCCCCTCATCTTTTGCTTTTGTACATCTGTTCAGATCTTGCTATTCACGTCTCCCTAGACGCATCTTTTGTTTTTTTTCTGTCTCATTACCATTGCCAGTGACTTTGTATTTTTAAACGTTTTTGAAGGAAAGGAGGCTGGCCATGAGAACATTGAAATAGTTGAGTATCGAGGTGACAAAAGCATGAATGCCTGTTTTCAGTGGCAGATGGGTTGATTTCCTTGGCAGAATGTTACACAGGAAGAAACTGCATAATGCCACAATGTCTGTTTATGTACCTGAACTGTGAAGGCTGAGTGGGCATTTGATGTTATACTCTTGAAAACTAAGAGTGCAATATAGGAATTTAAAAATAAAAAGATGCTTTTGAACAGGATAACTCTTCATATCAGAATTTTATTTGTTATTTGTTTGTGATAGTGTGCGCAGGTCCAGCATTGGGCTCTTTAGTCACCTCAGGAACCACACCACAGAATGGAAGAAAGTCAACCTCTGTCCTGAGGGACTGCCAGTGAAAAAAGAGAGTAACCACAATTCATGCACAGTTTTAGTATGGTTATTTTTGTCTGTAATAACATCTTAAAGAAAGGAGGAAATAAATTGCACATGAAGCATTTTCTATGACACTCTATAAGGCCAATTGATTACTTTTGAAGGGTAGTCTCTATATAATACAGGGAAAGGAGGTAGCTAATTTGTGCACTTCAAACAACAATGAGATCTGGCCAATTAAACATTCAGTAGTGTTGGTTGAGGGCCAAGTGTTGATCATGAGATCAGGAGAACTCCTCTGCTCTTTGAATAGTGCCATGGAATATCTTGTCCCAATAAAATACAGGTTCTTGCTTTAACGTCTCCTCTGAAAGAGGACGTGCAGCATTCCCTCCGTATTGCACTGGAGTATCAGCCAAGATTAAATGCCCAGGTGAAACTTGAATTGATAACTTCTAACATGAGGTGAAAATGAACTTAAGCTGGCACCAAAGGATTAATGCAAATATCTACCTGGCATTGGCTGGATTTGATGCAGAATAGTTTTTCATTAATTTTCGCTTTAGCAATGCCAGTTGCTAGTAATAATTAGTTTACAAATTGAAATGTTATCACTGGCTTTTTACGGGTCGACTCCTCGAAACATATCTGTTGATAATCAAACTTAATGATTCCATTACAGTACATAATACTTAAAAAGAATCAGACATTAAGCTTTTTTAAAACTCCTAGGTAACCAAGAATGATTTCTTAACATTCGATTACATGCTATGTATGGATGAAAGCAATTTGAGGTGAGTAGAATGTTATTGTCAACCATTGTCCTAGTTTAAGTGTGCTTCAAGTTTTCAATTGAGATTTCTGTTTCTTGATATTAAATGATTTAGACTTTCAGTTTACATTTATTGTATATTATTTATTGATACTTGATGCACAGCCTCCAGTTATCATAAAGGTTTATTTTGTTGACGAGACAGTGGTAATGTCACCTGACTAGTAATCCAGAGACCTAGGCTGATGTTGTGGGGTTGCAGCTTCAAATCCCACCTTGGCAGCTGGTGGAATTTAAATTCCATTCATAAATTCTGAAATTTAAAAAGCTAGTCTCCGTAATAGTGATTGCTGTGAAAATCCATCTGGTTGACTAATATCCTTTTTTCTAGAGGCGGAAAACTGCCGCCCTTATCCCTCTGATCTATGTGTTACACCAACCCCACAGCAATGTGGTCGACTCTTAACTGCCCTGTGAAATAGCTTGGCTATCAAGCTGCTACAAAACCTATGAAAAAGAATGTAACCGGACAGAGAAATGTAACCGGACAGATCACTCCGTATCAATCTAGGCACCAGAAATGGCAACAGCAAACCCAGCTCTGTTGACCCTCCCTTACTAACATCTGGGACTTGTACCAAAATTGGGAGAGCTATCCCATAAATTACCCAACCAACAGCCTGACATAGTCTTAGCTTTGCAGACTAGCAAACCTTCCTGACCTTGTCCTCACTAATCTACCTGTTGCAGATGCATCTGTCCATGATACTGTCGGTAGGACTGACCAACACACAGTCCTTGTGGAGACAAGTTCTGTCTTCACATTGAGGGTACCCACCATCATGCTGTGTGGCACACTACCATGCTAAATCTCACAACAATTGGATCAGGTCTAAGCTCTGCAGTCCTGTCACATCCAGTTATGAATGGTGATGGACGATGAAACAATTTCCCATGCTAGCTTCCCCGAACAGGCGCCGGAATGTGGCAACTAGGGGCTTTTTGCAACCTCTTCAGCCAGAGGTGCTAAGTGGATGAACCATTTTCAGCCTCTTTTGAGGCCTCCAGCATCACAGATGCCAGTCGTTAGCGAACTTGGCTCACTCAACATGATATCACCAAACCGCTGAAGATATTGGATACTGCGAAAGCTATAGTCCCTGGGACCTGGCTAAATTCCAGCAATAGTACGAAAGACTTCCCCGAACAGGCGCCGGAATGTGGCGACTAGGGACTTTTTGCAGCCTCTTCAGCCAGGGGTGCTGAGTGGATGAACCATTTTCAGCCTCTTTTGAGGCCCCCAGCATCACAAATGCCAATCGTTAGCGAACTTGGCTCACTCAACATGATATCAACAAACCACTGAAGATATTGGATACTGCGAAAGCTATAGGCCCTGGGACCTGGCTAAATTCCAGCAATAGTACGAAAGACTTGTGGCCCAGAACTAGCTGCTCCATTAGCCAAGCTGCTTCATTAAGCAACAACGCTGGCATCTATCTGGCAATGTGGGAATACTGCTCAAATTGAGTGAGTGGGCAAAAGTTTGACAGATGGAATACAATGTAGGAAAAATGCATGGTCAACATTCAGGCTTGGGCTGTGAAGTGGCAGTGACATTCAATCCCATCGAATCACTACAATGCAAAAGGAGGCCATTGGGTCTGTCGAATCTGAAAGAGCGTCCCATCCAGGCCTACTTCCCGACCCTATGCATGTAACCCCACTTAACCTGCATATTCTTGTACACCAAATGGACAATTTAGCATGGCCAGTCCATCTAATCTGCACATCTTTGGACTGTGGGAGGAGACCAGAGCACCCAGAGGAGACCCACGCAGACACTGGGAGAACATGCAAATTCCACACAGTCACCCAAGGCCGGAATTGAACCCAATGAGGCAGCAGTGCTAAGTACTGTGCCATGCATTGCCCTCACTGAATTCCCCACTATCACTATATTGGGGGTTGCCACTGACCAGTAACTGAGCTGGATGAGCCATATATAAATATTCTGGCTGCACAAGAACAGATCAAGAGGCTAGGAATTCTGTGGAGTTTCACTCTTTCTTTCTGACTCTTTCTCCCCCCCCCCAAAGTCTGTCCACCATCTACAACAAGTGTTTTCATACTTTTTGGGGGGCCCACTTTTGCCAGCTGGCTGACCTTCGGGGCCCATGCCGTGTTCGTTTGCCCAGTCTATCCTGAGTCAAGGCAGTGTTTGAGATTCTAAAGTTTTCTTGCCCCAGGTAAGGAGCAGAAACCTAATCGTCTGGTTTTCATGTTCATAATCACTTTGCAGTAGCTCCTGGTATATTAGCCTTGTATAATTATTAGTGCAAAAAACGCTATGAAGGAAGGATCAAATACACTACTCCATGGTGGACTCAAAGTTAAACTCTGTAGAGAAAGTTCTGGAAAATTTCCTATGACTTCCAACGGTAATCAAGCAAAATACATTTCCACATGCCTGCCAATTGTGAGAAACCAAAGGAACTTTTTTTTGTGAAGATTGAAAGACTGCACTCTCAGATGTCAGAAAACCCAATACATGTTATGAAATATTTACAAATTGGATACTTTTTTAAAATGCAGAACCTCCTTCCTATTTCAGTGCTCAAAATATTATCCTTCCTGCCTCCATTCCAAAGGTTAAACATAAACATGAGATTTGGAGAGCAATCTTCAAGTTACCATGCACCTGCTGCCATTATCATTCTGCGAAGCAGAGGTCACAGATTTGGGGTGCTATGTCACTAAGGTGTATTTCTAGGCTCCACTTCTGGTATGGTTCAACGTGCTGAGGGGCTAGTACTTTAGTGTGGGTCGAAATAAAACACCAGGTGAATGTGTTCTGGTGACAGCAACTCACTGCCAGTTGCAGTTGCAACAAGTCAGGAGTGGGGCTGAGGGCAGCAAGCGAGGCGGCGCACAGCGAGCACAAGACATTTACTTGCGTGTGGTTCATAGATCATAGAATTTACAGTACAGAAGGAGGCCATTCAGCCCATCGAGTCTGCACCGGCTCTTGGAAAGAGCACCCTACCCAAGGTCAACACCTCCACCCTATCCCAATAACCCCGTAACCCCACCCAACACTAAGGGCAATTTTGGACACTAAGGGCAACTTATCATGGCCAATCCACCTAACCTGCACATCTTTGGTCTGTGGGAGGAAACCGGAGCACCCGGAGGAAACCCACGCACACACGGGGAGGATGTGCAGACTCCGCACAGACAGTGACCCAAGCCAGAATCGAACCTGGGACCCTGGAGCTGTAAAGCCATTGTGCTATCCACAATGCTACCGTGCTGCCCCTTATTGAATAAGTGAACTCCTTGACTATCCTTTGCTTCGATATTTTCCCCATCTCTTCTGTCACAGTTCTGTCTCTCTCTCGCACTCACTTTCACTGGATTGTTCGAGGAATAAGTCTGTGTGTCCATGTACCTGAATCCCCCCCACACTTCCCTGTTTAACAGAAGTGCAGAGCACGACTCTTAACTCCGTGATCCTTCTGACATACACCCGCGGCCCACCCACAGGTCGCGACCCGCACTTTGAAAAGGCCTGATCTACAAGGCACAAGTCTGGAGTGTAATGGAATACACTCCACTTTGCTGGACGTGTACAGCTCCAACAACACTCCAGAAGCTTGACATTATCCAGGGCAAAGCAGCCCACTTCATTGGCACATTACCCACAAACATTTACTCCCTCCACCCCCTTGATTGGCACACCATACTCCCTCCGCCCCCAACACAGTGGCAGTGTCTCAGATAAGATCACTGTAACAACTGACCAGGGCTGCTTCGACAGTGCCTTCCAAATCTGCGACCTCTACTACCTAGATGGGCAAGGGCAGAAGATGCATGGTAATGCCACCACCTGCAAGTTCCTGTCTAAGTCAGACACCTTTAGTTCCTTCACTATGGCTGGGTCACAATCCTTTAACTTCCTTTCTAACAGCACTGTGCATGGGTGTACACACATCACATTGACTGTAAACAGTTCAAGAAGACGGCTCACCACCACCTTGAGCGCATTTAGGAATGGAGAATGACCCAAGAAAACTATTTTGGAAAACAATTCCGCATCTCAACAGGAGCAAAGTTGCGGTGATGAGTATTACCAAATTATAAAATTGTCTCTAATTTCCTACTTTAATACAGAAATAAAATACTGTAGGTACCAAAAATCTGAAATAAAAAGCTGCATGTTTCCAGCATTTTCTGACTTTATTCTCCACTTGTAAACTTCTTTGATATTTGCACTCAAACAGAATATATTTAAAAACACAATTGGTCCTTTACCTCCGGGCTCCCCAGTATCGCATTTCGGAGGTACCCCCAAACATGTGCTGGGGAATCCCAGGTAAGGCTTTAGCTGGCAATTGTCCAGAAGTGCTAACTTTCCCTTTGACAATTGTGCTGCGCTGGCAACCATCCAACAAAGTGATTTAAATCACCAACTTAGGATGGTTCTGTCAGTTTTGCACCTATAGTTACTCTGAACGAGTTAGAAGAAATAAAACCACGTCTAACTTCAGCGTAACTATTTTAAACACCCAGACCAGGCCCCACACGGAAAATCTAATCAGCCCCAAGATATTCTCGACCTTCCTGCTGTGGACCTGTTATGAGAACTTGACCCTTTCGATCTGTTAATTTTGTTTTTTGGGGGATTTGAAAAGGAACTTGTCAATTGGATGCTGACAGTGTAACTATTTTAATCACCCAGACCAAGCCCCACATGGGAAATCACCCTCTCCCAATTAATGAGCCCCCTGGATATTCTCTACCCTCCTGTTGTGGGGCTGTTATGAAAGCTTGAGCCTTTCGATCTGTTAATTTTGCCCCTCCAACTTGAATGGATCCCAATAATGGTGCTGTGGTCCCCACAGTGCCCACTCTCATCCACATAGGGAGCAAGAATTTTGAATCTGATGGACAAGGGCTGAAGCTTCTGCAACCCTACCTCCTGGATCCCTTGACCTACCTCAATCATAGCATAGTGGTTAGCACAGTTTCTTCACAGCTCCAGGGTCCCAGGTTTGATTCCCGGCTTGGGTCACTGTCTGTGCAGAGTCTGCATGTTCTCCCCATGTCTGCGTGGGTTTCCTCCGGGTGCTCCGGTTTCCTCCCACAGTCCAAAGATGTGCAGGTTATGTGGATTGGCCATGATAAATTGCCCTTGGTATCCAAAAAGGTTAGATGGGGTTACGGGGATAGGATGGAGGCATGGGCTGAAGTAGGGTGCTCTTTCCAAGAGCTGGTGCAGACTTGTTAGACCAAATAGCCGCCTTCTGCACTGTAAAATCTATGATAGTCACACTCTCCTGTCCCTGACCACTGGCTGAATGCAAGGATGTGATAGTAGCTGTATTTCACTTGAGGTTGCATGAAACCTTCATTACCTTGCATTTTAACCTTGAAATAACTATAATTCAATTTAAATGTAGAAAAAAGGGCAGGAGTAGGCCATTTGTCCCTTCGAGCCTGCTCCACCATTCATTATGGTCATGGCTGATCATCTAACTCTAACCTTTCCTCACTTTCCCTTCCCCACCCCCTCATAACCTTTTGATCCCTTTAGCTCCAAGAGCTAAATCTAACTCATTTATGAAAACATACAATGTTTTGGCCTCAACCGTTTTCTGTGATAGTGAATTCCACAGGCTCGCCACTTTCCGGGCAAGGAAATGTTCTTCTCCTCAGTCTGAACGGTTTACCTTGCATCCTTAGACTGTGATCACTGGTTCTGGATGCCCAGCTCCCTTACCCCAATCGGGAACATCTATGCCATCTAGTCCTTTTTAGAAGATTTAGAACAGTACAGCACAGAACAGGCCCTTCGGCCCTCGATGTTGTGCCGAGCAATGATCACCTTACTCAAACTCACGTATCCACCCTATACCCGTAACCCAACAACTCCCCCTTAACCTTACTTTTTAGGACACTACGGGCAATTTAGCATGGCCAATCCACCTAACCCGCACATCTTTGGACTGTGGGAGGAAACCGGAGCACCCGGAGGAAACCCACGCACACACGGGGAGGACGTGCAGACTCCACACAGACAGTGACCCAGCCGGGAATCGAACCTGGGACCCTGGAGCTGTGAAGCATTGATGCTAACCACTATGCTACCGTGCTGTTAGAATTTTATGTGACATCTTCTCTCTCGCTCTCTCTCGCTCTCTCTCACTCTCTTAAATTCCAGCGAATATAATCCTAACTGACTCGATCTCTCCTCCATATGTCAGTCCTGCCATCCCAGGAAAGAAAGAAAATAATAGATTTACTATTCATGGGCAAATTGTACACAGTAGATTAATTTAAGATTTAATTCTTCTGAAAGGTTACCATTTTATCAAAAGTAAACTTTAGTGTTTGCGAAGTAATAGAACATAGAACATAGAACAGTACAGCACAGAACAGGCCCTTCAGCCCTCAATGTTGTGCCGAGCCATGATCACCCTACTCAAACCCACATATCCACCCTATACCCGTAACCCAACCCCCCCTAACCTTACATTTATTAGGACACTACGGGCAATTTAGCATGGCCAATCCACCTAACCCGCACATCTTTGGACTGTGGGAGGAAACCGGAGCACCCGGAGGAAACCCACGCACACAGGGGGAGGACGTGCAGACTCCACACAGACAGTGACCCAGCCGGGAATCGAACCTGGGACCCTGGAGCTGTGAAGCATTTATGCTAACCACCATGCTACCCTGCTGCCCCCAAGTAATGCTGCATTTTTTTCTTTTCTGATATTAAAGAATGGGGATGGGGGAGAACCTAAAACTGTTGAAATGAACCATTTTAAACCTGCAGAGGAAACCAAGTTTTTATTTGATAAACTTTCAGAGATTTAAAAAGGATGGCTGAAAAAGTGAAGAACTACAAGTCCGAAATAAAACTTCTTGGATCATTTGACCCACAAAATCACCTTTACATACAAGACCCCTATTATGTAAGTAGTGAAAACTTCTAATTTATTTATATACAGAATTTAGAAATGTCACCGAGTTTAAAATGTTCAAAAATGCAGAAGGGTGGAAGTATTATTTTTTTATTCCCACTTTCTGTGCTAATAATGAATGTGTCTGTTGGCGGTTTTAAAAAAAATCTTAATTTGTTTTCTTATTCCCAGGGAAATGATGCGGATTTTGAAGACGTATACCAACAGTGTTTAAGATGTTGCACAGCATTCCTTGAGAGTTCTACATAACTGTGAAAAGGACTGTTCTATCATGTGTTAGAAAAATAATTTTAAATGATTACAATTCTTGCCAATATCGATGGTTTCAACCTTGCAGAAAACTCATCTCTGAAAATTAAATTAAACAGTTTTTTTTAAATTGCATTAACTAGAATATTTAATTTACAACGTACTGGAGAGATGATAGTTTATCTCCATAGTGAATGTGGATTCGTCCACATGAATTTCAAGAAATATTCACCGTTCAAACTTGTAAATGATGGTCTGCTGTTGGAAACTACCAGTGAGAAGTTTCAGGACAGTATGGCACTGTGTCAAGAGTATTGCTGTTAACTTGATTTTCTTACGGTGGAGAAATTGATTTGTATTTCAGAAATAATGAACAAATGTGCATGACAAAATTCATGATGTTAGTGTTTATGAATACCTCCTTCACTGTATAATATACTACATCTTTTGTTATAGTTGCATAGTAACCATCTTGAATTATACTAACCTAATGTTTCACAACATTTCAAAATAGGTAAAGGGTTGTCCTTTACAATTATACATTTTTCTTTATTGTAATTATTGTATGAAAGCTGGAGTTACCTTAGAATTAAAACTCTGATTTCCTGATTGATACAAAATGATGTTTAACTGCAGTGAGAAAACAGGATCCTCTATTTGCAGATATTTGGTTTGATTGATGCCATCTACAATAAAATGCTTTTCTTCACTATGCTTCTTTTCTGTGGCAATTTTGCATCCTTTCTGTGGCGATTTTCTGCAACGCATTTTTCGTATTTCCATTCTTCTATCATTTTTAGAAGTGCACCCTAGTTCTAGAGAAAGCAACTTGAATCTATATAACATTCCTTTGAAGTGACTTAGGATGTTCATCAAACAAAACTTGTCACAGAATCTCAATAATATTAGAACAACTATGAGGCAGATTTCAAGGAGCATCTTGAAGGAGGTGAAAGAGGCTTCAGACGAATTTTAACCTGCAAGGATAGGGTAGGCAGGTGTCAGTGCACATGGGGAGTTAAAATGGCAAAATAAATTGCCAGCTTAAAAGGAATCAGCCAGCAACCCAATTAACGCAACTCAAAACTAGAGCCGGAATAAAGCATACAACGGATCAAGTCTGCTCCACCATTCAGTACAATCATGGCTGATTTTTGGCTTCAAATCTACTTTCCCACCCACTCCCAATATCCCTTGGTTCCATGAGACACCCAAAATTTGTCCATCCCAGCCGACGTATTTTTTTTTTGGTTTGTTGGCATCATCTTTCTGCCATGGATGTCCACCTGTGTGCTCTGCTACCCTTACGCATTCCACATGAGTCAACTACATTCAGTCCATTATATCCATAATCAATTTTCTCCTCTGCTTATCTCCTATGTTCTCCCTCTATCTTTCCTTTCCATGTTTGAGGCATATAGTATAGATGACAAACTGTAGTACGTCCGCATTCTTCTAAGTTTCAGTTTCTTTGATGGTAACACGTCCTTCATTCTGACAAAACTGTTGCTGTCTATCTCCATTTTCCTCCAAATCTCAGTCATGTCTCTCATCATTTGTTTTTTTTTAAAACTGCTCTAAGTATGTAAATGTTTTCATTTCCAGGACTTGTCCGTTTACTTCAGTTTTTACTTCTGGTGTTGGATCTCACTGTTGTCTTGGTCTTCATATTCATTCTTGATCCATGTTCCACACTCTTTGCTTTCACTTTAATCGCACCTTCTGACTCTGCAATCAGTGCAGTGTCATCTGCATATCTCAAGTTGTTGATTTTCAAGTTACAAATGTTGTAACCTGGTAGATTTCCTATGGGTCTGGAGATATTTCAGTTTACAGGTTGAATAGTTATGAGGACATCACGTCTCTGGTGCACTTTTGATTGGAAAGCTTTCTGATCAGCCGCTACCCAGTCTCATCACTCGTGATAGATTCCCAACATTTAAACAAGCAATTAAAAATTTACTGAGATTAAGTTGGTGTGGATGCAGGAGACAGTTTAGTGAGATATGTATTCACATATTCATATTAAACACTTGTGCACAATGTTACAGCCTGCCTTGCTGCTCTGTCGGATGGATGTGAGGGGTGGCCTGGTCTGGGCTGGTGATAGAGGAAGCCTGGGGGAGGGATTTGCAATTAAAATACATTTAAAAGAACCAATTGATTGGGCATTCAACTTTGGATTCTGGCTTTAATTACTCGAGCTCAGCTTTCCCGGGGTATATGAAACTCACCGGGGTCTGCAAGGCATGAGCACAGCTTTTGCATTTAATGAGGCTTTGAAAGCGACAGGCTGAAAAGCCTTGAAACCAAGCCAACTGCTTCGCTCAGCTGAGGTTTTTGCTCACAGACTTATACTGAGCGTGTGTGCTCTCCCTGTTTTAGATGTGGTTTCGAACACTTTTGAGACGACTTCAGCTGTCATGAAACTAGCAAAGAAATCAAAGGAAGTTTAATATATTTGGATTTTGTTCTGGTGAAATCATTTAAGCTGTACTTCAGCAAAAACGGGGTGAGGAGCTCGTTCAGATTCTTCAGTCAGTGAAAACATTTGCCCCAGCCAACTACCGAGAATGGAATTCAAGAAGATTTAGTTAAAGATTGTTTTTTTTTTGGGATGCGCTGTCAAAACATATTTTTCTTTTTAAGGTTATGAAATGGAAATCGCCATAGTCACCAAGGGCCATAGGCTGCTCTCCCCTTTTTGAGAGCGAGCTGACCCTGGTGGTGATTTAACCTAAGGGTCACCACATGTCAGACCAGGCCATGGCTGAGAAGGCGGAACCTTCATGAATAACTCCACTTGGTATGGGAATTTAGCCCACCTTGTTGGTGTCATTCCGCAGCAACTTAGCCAACCAACCCCATGAAATTAGCAAATAATGCTGATACATGTTGGTACAAATCGTAAATTTCCACAGAACTACATGTATATGCTGAGTGCAGTGTGGTTACACAGCAGGATTTTCAGCATTACATGGCTCAGATTAAGACATTTTAACTGTTTAATCTCCAAAGTCCTTGAACATGCTGTCGCCTCCCATATCCATTCAAACCTGTCCCAGGGCTCTGTTTTTGAATCTCTCCAATCAGGTTTATGCTCCTGCCGCAGTACTGAAACAGTTCAAGAATTATATCCCATCTGAATGTGGCAATGGTGAAATTTCATCCCTTGTCTTTTTCGACCTATCTGCAGCATTTGGGATGGTTGACCATGCCAGCCACCTCCAACACCACTATCATCCAGCTGGGTTGTAATCATAACCAGAGAATCACTTGTAATGGCTTCATTTCATTCTCCCTCACCATTACTTCAGGTGTCCCCCAAGAATCAATTCTCGGTCCCATCCTATTTCTCATGTACATGTTGACCCTTGGTGACATCATCCAAATGCAGACCATTAATTTTTGCATCTGCGCACACGACGCCACCACACCCAATTAATTATTTGGAAGAGTCATGTTGTGAGGTTTATACTGTAGTATGTTTTGGGAATGTGTCTTGAATTTGAGGTAAAATGAAGTGTATCATATAATCTTTATTATTGTCACAAGATGGCTTATATTAACACTGCAATGAAGTTACTGTGAAAAGCCCCTAGTCGCCACACTACAGTTGCTGTTAGGTACACTGAGAGAGAATTCAGAATGTCCAATTCACCTAGCAGCATGTCTTTTGGGACTTGTATATGATCTGTTCTGAAGTCTGCCTGACAGCAAGTCTGGATAGTTTGTTAGAGATTAAAGATGGGACCAGATAGTTTTACTAGAAGAGCATCGTGTCAATACTTGCAGATGATGGCAGCATCCGATGTGCTAGCAGTGGAAAGATTATGAGCCTCCAAAGTCCCAGAAAAGGTTTGAGAATGTGGGCTTGTAAACAGCTGTGCTTATAATAATAATCTTTGTTGTCACAAGTAGGCTTACATTAGCACTGCAATGAAGTTACTGTGAAAAGCCCCTAGTCGCCACATTCTGGTGCCTGTTCGGGTACACAGGAGAATTAAGAATGTCCAAATTACCTAATAGCACGTCTTTCAGGACTTGTGGAGGAAACCCACACAGACACTGGGAGAACGTGCAGACTCCACACAGACATTGACCCAGCCAGGGATCATACCTGGGACTCTGGTGCTGTGAAGCCATAGCCAAACTAACCACTATGCTACTGTGCTTTAAGCTATCCATTTAGTTCCAAGATGAAAGTGTTGGGCTCCCAAGGATAATTAATCAGAATCTTTACCCGAGTACAAGATTCATGTAATTCATGTTGCCATGGTGATGGCTTTGAGATGCGGTCAGTACAGATGAAACCATTATGATATCAGATTACAGGCTCTCATAAAACATCACTGAATATCACAGACCGACTTGTCTGCCATGGTCCAGGAAAGAGAAAGATCATCTAGAGGCTGGAAGGCAGCGTAAATCATATCTGTGAAGTATGCTTTTTCGATTAAGTTAAAAATAAGGGATGTATTCTGTTTTGTGGTTTAAAGTATAAGTTGCCCACAAAGATAGTGGCCAGAATTTTCCGGCCATTGGGAATTATTTTTCCGGCCGTTAGCACCACCCCACCCACGGGCTCCCGGCAGCATGGGTTGGCTTCAATGAGAAATCCCATTGACAAGTGGTGAGAGTAGCGCATCCCACCATCAGCAAATGGTGCAATGCTGAGAAATACGGGGCACGTGAAACAGAGAATCCCTTCCAGTGTTAGTTAGTCAAGGTCCTTTTAGTCTTGTTGCAGTAAATGTCTTAAAACGTGAAATCTTGTCACCCTTTCAACTACTGACTCAAAGTTCAAATTTCTTTTTACAAATTATCAGTCTCTACAGAAATTGTAACAGAAGATTGGGGCAGCACGGTAGCATAGTGGTTAACATTATGGCTTCACAGCGCCAGGGTCCCAGGTTCGATTCCCGCTTGGGTCACTGGCTGCGGAGTCTGCACGTTCTCCCCGTGTCTGGTTTCCTCCCATAGTCTGAAGATGTGCAGGTCAGGTGGATTGGCCATGCTAAATTGCCTTTAGGTTAGATGGGGTTGCTGGGTTATGGGGATGGGGTGGAGGCGTGGGCTTAAGTAGGGTGCTCTTTCCAAGAGCTGCTGCAGACTCAATGGGCGGAATGATCTCCTTCTGCACTGTAAATTCTATGAAGACTGTTGTTTTCAGTCTCCCTTCCAAACCCCAGTTCCGAGCTACCAACTGCATCCCTTTCCCTGGCAACAGTCTGGGATTAAGCTTGCCTGTTTGCAACCATTGTGTCACAGCAGATCTCGAGGTGAGCTTCCACCCTCATATTCATGTCATCATTAAGGCCTCCTTTTTCCACCTTCATAAATTTGCACAACGTCGCTCCTGCCTCAAACCACCTGTTGCTTAAACCTCATTCATGGGCAGCATGGTGGCGCAGTGGGTTAGCCCTGCTGTCTCACGGCACCGAGGTCCCAGGTTCGATCCCGGCTCTGGGTCACTGTCCGTGTGGAGTTTGCACATTCTCCCTGTGTTTGTGTGGGTTTCGCTCCCACAACCCAAAGATGTGCAAGCTAGGTGGATTGGCCACACTAAATTGCCCCTTAATTGAAAAAAATAAATTGGAACCTCTAAATTGTTTTTTAGAAAACCTCACTCATGCCCCCAACTCTGGACTCAACTATTTCAATTAAATCCACTTGGCTGATCTCCCACATTCTAAACTCCATAACCTTGAGGTCACCCAAATGTATGCTGCTGCTTAAGTCGCATCAAGTCCTGTTGAACTATACTCTCTTGTGCTCGTTGACTTGCATTGGCTCCCAGTTAAGCAAAGTCTTGTTTTAAAATTCTTATCCTTGATCCCAAACCCCTCATAGCCTTACTCCTCCTCTAACCTCACATCACTCATAAAATACTGCATTCTGCATATGCATTTTCGATTTTAATTGCATTGGTGGCCATGTCCTCACTGGCCTAGGCCCAAGCTCTGGAATTACCTCCCTCAACCTTGCTGCCTTTCTGCCTCACTTTCCTCCTTTAAGACCTTTCTTAAAATTATTGCTATTTTTTAAGTGTATTTTATCCCAAACTTGTGTAAAAGGTTCCAAGGGTTGTGGGCAGCACGGTAGCATTGTGGATAGCACAATTGCTTCACAGCTCCAGGGTCCCAGGTTCGATTCCGGCTTGGGTCACTGTCTGTGCGGAGTCTGCACGTCCTCCCCGTGTGTGCGTGGGTTTCCTCCGGGTGCTCCGGTTTCCTCCCACAGTCCAAAGATGTGTGGGTTAGGTGGATTGGCCATGCTAAATTGCCCGTAGTGTCCTAAAAAAGTAAGGTATGGGGGGGGGGGGGGTTGTTGCGTTACGGGTATAGGGTGGATACGTGGGTTTGAGTAGGGTGATCATTGCTCGGCACAACATCGAGGGCTGAAGGGCCTGTTCTGTGCTGTACTGTTCTATGTTCTATGTTCTAAAACATAAACAATTCGGGGACTAAACCTGCCAACGCACAACTATACAGTTTGCACAAGTTTTTTACCTTTATCACCCCCCCTCTTCCGCACCCGCAATGAACAGCTCCTCCAACACGGTGACGTACATCCCCCATCTTGTCTCTAAGCCCTCCGTTGATTCCTTTAATGCTTTTCCAGCCGAAGCAAGTCCCCCAGCCAAGCCGCCACCCCAGGTGGAGTTACTGGCCACCACTGCAAAATAATTCCTCTCCAGGCAATCAGAGAGGCGAAGGCCACAACAGCAGCATTCCTCCCCTCCATCAGCTCCGGCTTCTCCGATATCCCAAGTATCACCACCAAAGGGTCCGACTTAACCTCCTTCCCCACTATCCTTGTTAGCGTTGCAAATGCTCCCACCCAGAATCTCTCCCAACTTCTCACAATCCCTGAATATATGTGAGTGGTTCACTGGTGTCCACCCACACTTCTCACACTCGTCTGCCACCCCCTGGAAGAACCCAATCATTCTTGCCCGAGTCATATGTACCCTTTGTACCACCTTGAACTGTATCAGGCTCATCCTTGCGCACAAGGATGTTGCATGTCGATATAGCGCTTCACTCCATACTCCCCAGTTTATCTCCCCTCCCTGCTCCCCCTCCCACTTTTTAATCTTCACCACTTGCTCACCTCTCTGCTTACCCAGCCACCAGTACATGTCTCCAATCCTACCTTCCCCTTCCACATCCAGAAGCAGCAGTCACTCCAACAGGGTGTACCTCAGCAACCTGGAGAACTCCCGACAAAGCTTCCACTTGAAATCCCTTTCCTGCAGGTACCTAAACTCACTTCCTCTCGGGAGCTCTACCCTCTCTTTCAGTTCCTCTATACTGGTAAACGCCTCTTCCAAGTACAGCCCCACCTCTCCACTTCCGATACACACCATCTGTCCCTCCCGGCTCAAATCCATGGTTTTCGCACAGTGGCGCCAACACCGACATCCTTTCTATCGTAAAATGACTCCTCAACTGGTTCCAGGCCTTTACTGTTGACTGCACCACCGGGCTCTCTGTGTATTTCTTTTGTGTCATTGGCAATGCTGCCGTCGCCATACCTCTCAAGCTAACCCCCTCCAGGATTCTTCCTCCATCCTAACCCATTCTGCCCACTCTCCTTCCCATCACCGCCTCGCCTTCTCCACGTTCACCGCCAAGTAATAATGGAGCAGGTTCGGCAGTGCCAACCTTCCCTTCTGCCTCTGTCTGTAACAGGTCCTCTTAACACTTAGCACCTTCCCTGCCCATACAAAATCTGAGATAATCATATCCAGTATTTGAAAGAAGGCCTTCTGTACAGAGATCAGAAGTGTCTGGAATATGAACAGGAACTTCGGCAGAATATTCATCTCCACCACTTTGACCCTCCCTGCCAGTCAAGTGCAGGGTCCCACCTCTTAGATCCTGGCTAACCTCCTGCACTAGCTTTGTTAGATTCCGTTTATGTAGCATCGCCCACTTCCTCGCTACCTGAATCCCGAGGAACCTTTCTCTGGCCACCTTAAATGACAATCCCCCTAGATTGACTGTCCGATCCAACTCGTTTACCGGAAACACTTCACTTTTCCCTACAGTTAGCTTATATTCTGAGAATGCCCCAAACTTCGCAACAGCAGGCACCTTTGCCTTGTTCCCCTATGCAGTTCAAAGTTTTGTGAACCCATGTCGTTGGTCCGCACTAGCCTTCGGTGCCAAGTATAACAGGCACACTCGTGCCACAAACTTCGGTCCTGATCCAAACCTTCCCAGGATCTCAAAAGGCACCGCTGCTCCACCCGGTTGAATCTTGTTGGACACTACTTCCTCTGGTACCTGGGCTCAATGGGTCCTTCCCCTTCTTTGATATCAATGTGATCCTTGCCTGCGTCATCGTCTCCAGCAGCTTCCCCTTCTCCATTGCCTCATTAAACGCCCTCAAGAGATGTGGTGCCAGATCCGTCGCAAACTCCTTATAGAATTCCGTCGGGTAACCATTAGGTCCTGGGATTTCACCGGCTTCATACCACTTATACTGTCCACTTCCTCCCTCAGCCTCTAGCGCATGCCTCTTCTTTTCCTCCCACTGTGGAAACTCCAGTTTGTCTAAGAACCGTCCCAAGCATCCTCTTCACCCCCCACCCCCGGGCCCACCCTGTACAGCGCCTTTTAAAAAATATATATATTTAGAATATCCAATTATTCTTTTTTTTTCCAATTAAGGGGCAATTTTACTGTGGCCAATTCATCTAATCTGCACATCTTTGGGTTGTGGGGGTGAAACCCACGTAAACATGGGGAGAATGTACATCCTCCACACGGACAGTGACCCAGGATTCGAGCCCGGATCCTCAGCACCGCAGTTCCAGTGCTAACCACTGCTCCTTATAATAATCCTTAAACACCTCAGCTTATCTTCCCTGGCTCAGACACCACCTCCCCTGCCCCAGTCTGTATCTTTTAGATTTCCCTGGGCACAGCCTGCCTTTGTAACTGATGCACTAACATTCAACTCCACGAACTTGTGGAGCCTCACAATCAGCTGCTCCCCAGCTCTTGGCTTCTGCTTCAGAGACCTGTGCGCTCTATCTACTCTTGGGCCTTGTCCAGCACCCCTTCCGCCACAAGCCTCGCCAGCATCCTCGAAACGTACCTTGTTGCACTCGCATCTTCCACTCCTTCAGGCAGGCTCACAATCCGCAGATTCTGCCTTCTCAAACTGTTTTCCATCTTTCCTGTCAACGTATTACAAAGGTCTCCTACGAGCCCCGCCTCTGCCTCAATGCCACCACCCGATCACTGTGGTCCGACATCACCCTCTCCACCTCTCAGATCTGCGACCCTTTTGCCTCCAAACATTTTCCCAACTTCTCCATCGAGCCGTTCAGGGGTGCCACAGCCCCTTTGATGGCCTTCAAATTATCCTCCTGCATATCCTTGTACTGGCAGAACTCTTCCTTCTGGCCACTAACTTCCATCTGGGGCTTTGCTACTTGTATGACCCTTCCCCCTCCACCATTTATCCACTAGCTGTTGTGCCACAGGTCCCTTCCAACTCCTTGGCCAGGTCCTTCAAGCCTGTTCTCTGTCTTAAATGGGGACCCTTATTTTTAAGCAGTGAACCCAAGTTCTAGATTCTCCTACAAGAGGAATCATCCTCTCCATATCCATCCTGTCAAGACCTCTCAGGATCTTATATGTTTCAATCAAGTGACCTATTATCTTCTGATGGATGCAAGCCTAGACTGTCCAATCTTTCCTCATAAGACAACCAGCCCGGTATTAGTTTGGTATTACTTCTCTAAACTGCTCTGTTACATTTTATATCCTTCTTAAATAAGGAGGCCAATACTGTACACAGTACTCCAAAAGTGGCCACCAGTGTTATACTCTATTCTCCTGCAATAAATGATAATATTCTATCCGCTTTCTTAATTACTTGTTTTGTGATTGATGCACTTAGGACACCCAGACTCCTTTGCATCTCAGAACTCTACAATTTCTCATTGTTTATATAATAAGCTTTTTATTCTTCTAGCCAAAATGGAAAATTTGACATTTTCCCATATTATACTGTTTGCCAGTTCTATGCCAACTTGCTGAACCAAATATGCCCCCTGTAGCCTCCTTATGTCCTCTTCACAACTTACTTTCTTAACTAGCTTTGTATCATCAGCAAATTGAGCAACCACGCCTTCTGCCCCTTCATCCAAGTCATTTGTGTAAATTGTAAGTTGAGGCCCCAGTGACTTGCCACTTGTTACATCCTGCCAACCAGAAAAATACCTATTTATGGATAACCTCTGTTTTCTGTTAGCAAGCCAGTCTTCTGCCCATGCCAACATGTTATCCCCCTACACCATGAGCTTTTATTTTCCACAATAACCTTTGAAATGGCATCTTATCAAACACCTTCTGGAAATCGAAGTACAGTGCATCCATTGGTTGCCTGTTATCCACAGCACACATGACTCCTTCAAAAAAATCCAATACATTGGTTAAAGTGCCCTGCCATGACGATTTTAAAAATAGCTTGCAGTATTTTCCCTATGGCAGATGTTAAGCTAACTGACCTATAGTTTTTAACCTAATGAAATCCAGCCTGAATCTAGAGAATTTTGGAAAATTAAAACCAACACATGAACTATCTCGCTTGCCACTTCTTTTCAGGTCCTAGGATGAAGTTCAGAAGGACCCAGGAATTTGTTAGCCTGCGTCTCCAACAATCCACTAAATACCACTTCCCTGGTGATTGTAATGTTCCTGAGTTTCTTCTCTCCTCCCAACCCTTTCCAATTCCTGATTTAAAGCTATTCCTTGGGATTTTACCTGAATCTATAGCGAAGATTGATGCAAAATATGTGTTCATCTGCCATTTCTTTATTTTCCATTATTAATTTCCCAGATTCACTTTGTACAGGTCTAATGCTCACTTAACTTTTTAAAATTTAAATATCAATAGAAACTCTTACTTTCCATCTTTATATTTCCTGCTAGCTTTCTCTCATAATCTAACTTTTCCTTCCTTAGTAATCTTTTTGTCATTTGTTCTTTATATTCTGTCCAATCTTCTGACCCGCCACCCGTCATTTCACAATTATATGTTTCTTCATTAAGTTGGTCCTGTCTTTTACTAAAGATTACCATCTCGATGTAACTGCAACATATGACATTGTCTTTAGCAGATTGATCCTGACAGCTGGTGTTACAATTTCTTCACTGAGGAGCTTGCTTCCTTACCCCCTCACCCTCCCACCCCCACCCTCCCAAATTGGTGCCAACTTGTTCTGCTTCTGGTGTTTGAAGAATGCAAAATGAAGAAGCTTTCTATTTCGAGTCATCTTTATTTTTAAAATAAATCTTCTCCAAGCAGTGATCATAAACATCCAATCCATACAAGGATTGTTGGAGTGTGGGTGGGAATTGTAAGTCGGGCTTTTTCAACATCTGTTCTTGTTTTCACAGCGAGCTGATGGGTTTTATGAACTGAGCAATCTGCTTTGAACTGAAATCAGCATCTTAGTGGTGCCTCGGACAAGTTAGATTGTCCAGGCTAAACAGTTCATCCAAATTGTGGAAACCATTTATTGGAGAAACATACAGAATATCCAAGGGCTTTTTCTGTTCTGGAGTGTAAATTTGATGGCAGGCAAAGAAGTGAAAGTATTTTCTGCTCTGGCTAACCATGCGTGATCTTCCCCTGTTCAGCTCCATAAGGAGTTCACAGATTCTCGCAGCAGAGTGGGCAGGAAATCATTACCTCATGAGGTTCAACACTCCCCTCACCATTGGGCGTCACTGTAGCACAGTGGCTAGAACTTGCTTTTCAACTCCAGGGTCCCAGGTTCGATTCCCGGCCTGGATCACTGTGCAGAGTCTGCTCATTCTCCCCGTGTCTGCGTGGGTTTCCTCCGGGTGCTCCGGTTTCCTCCCACAGTCCAAAGATGTGCAGGTTAGGTGGATTGGCTATGCTAAATTGCCCCTAGTGTCCAAAACGTTTAGGTGGGGTTACGGGGATAGGGTGGAGGTGTAGGCTTGAGTAGGGTGCTCTTTCCAAGGGCCACTGCAGACTCGATGGGCCAAATGGCCTCCTCTGCACTGTACATTCTAACAAAAAAAAATTACTTCAGTGCAGTCAACAGCCCAGATGCCATATTTAAAGGGCGCCCAGACAGCCATTCGCTTTCTGCAATCCAGAAGCACCAGATTCTGCATCAAGCAGAATGTCACAGAGCAGGCAGCATATGCCCCATAGCTTAGCAAAGTCTCCCTTCAGGTTCTCCTCCCTGTCTTCCAGGAAAGGCAGGAGGCCCTCCTGTCTGACCACAAGAGTCAAGGAGGAGATTGTACTGGAGGTTAACGCCATTAGGGCTCACAAAATAACCAGGCGGCAGTTCAGGAAAAGGATGAATAATCTGCTCTGTTCTGCCAGGATGTAGCATCATCTGCTCACAACAATGTGACACTCATAAGGCCACCGGCAGTGTAAGTGTACGAGTGCACAAGGATATCAGACAGCATTTTGTGTTGCAGGACTCAGCAGCAGATGGGACATGGGTGCGCTGAATGTGTGCCAGCCACTTCCTACTCTCAAGGTTTCTCAGTTGCAGTGCATCCTATTTATTAATCACTACTAGGCAGGGCTCAAGAGCTGCCTTCGGCATGCATCCTCCTAAACTGCTCATGCATCCATTGGGGTGACAATCCTTCTGTCTTTCTGCAGCACAAGAACACGCACAATAGGAGGGAGCAGGTCAAGACTGGAAACAACGTTCTGGACATTCACGTCCTCATCCCTTTTGAGGAAGGGGCCGCTGAGCTTACCGGGGACTAGCAGGACCATACATGTGCTGATGGCGATATAAAACTGCCCCCCCCGAAAGCCAATGAGGGTGCCTCCAGTCTGCAGTTGTTAGATGTTCCCGTAGAGTAACCCTATGATTTGATTAAGGAGTCTGCTTGGGCATTCACTAAATCTTTTGTGGAAGGTGCACAACTGAGACCAGTCGCAGCTCCATTTTCTCCAACCCCAACTCTACGATGTCATAGCCTTGCAATGGCCTCTGCAATATCCTGGCCCTCATCATCACCACCCCCTTCGTGGTCCTTATTTTTGAAAACATCTCGGTCCTCCATGTCTCCCTCACCTTAGACACCTCCCTTTGAAATGCAGGGTTGTGCAGGGCACAGCAGACAACGATGGTGCAAGACAGTCTTTGTGCTAAATATTGGAGAGCCCCTCCTGAGCGATCCAAAAATCTGAATTTCATCTTCAGAAGGCTATCAGCTGCTCAATTGTGGACTTTGTAGAGTATGTGCGGCATTGTACCTCTCCTCAGCTCCATTCTTCGGATGGCGAACTGGAGTCCTCAGCCAAGTCTTCTGGACATTTGCAGTCCCCAAGGAGCTAGCTTTGCAGGCGCTGAGGTCCCTCCAAAGCTTGTGGCACCTGGGAATGGTTCAGAATATAGCTGTCATGAGCTCACTGGGATTCAATTACAAACAGGCAGGATTTGTCTTTTGTGATTACATATCAGCTGCCCATCCAAAGAAGTGGAAACCTTTCCGATTGATGAATGTGACTAGCTGCTGCCAGGGAACTCTCAAGGCCATATGTGCAATCAAGAGCCCCTTGCACTTGCACGAAACCTACTATTGCTGCAAAAGCCAACGCTCTTGGAGACTGGTTTTCGGGATCCAGGCAGAATTGACCAAATCAGTGGGCTTTCCTGAAGAGGGCATCTGACGCCTCCCAGATGTACTTGTGTGTCACTGACTGGGAGATGTCACACAGGTCCCCAGTGAAGCCATGGAAGGAGAGACTGGCACAGATATTTAGGAAAGCAATGACCTTTAATGCCATCAGTATGGGATTGCCTCCATGTTCTTGTGGACACAGATCCTCATGGCGAAACTGCACATGTGAGCAACACATTCTGGGATAGCTGAAGACACCTCCTGCATTGCCTTTCTCTCATCTGTAGATAGGTGTACCACCCACAATAAACCCATGGTCAGGTCAATGCTGGCCACTATTTAGCCCAATGTCCATTGCTGCTCTGGCTGTTGTTCCTCCTGACCCTGTGCCACTTTATCCTCCTCTTCATCTGGATGAAAGCACATAGCAAGAGAGGGTTGCCTGAAATCTGTGTCATCTAGGCCTCAGAAGATTTGTGAATGAATTGCAGTAATCAATCTAGTGAGCATGTTCTTTTCAGATTTGCCGCCACCTTAAAGCACCAAGACAATGCTAAGCCCTGTGACTGGCTTCCCCACCCACTCCTTCCAATTGAAGGAGAGCATTCATTCATGGCTGTGCATGGTGACATTGTTCCTTGACCACTGTGATTGCAGTCATGTACGAGAACCCACACTCAGACATTATTCAGCTCTGCCTCCATTATCAGGGAGACGTTATACAGAGACCATTGCCTTGACAGCATTGAAAGACTTACCATGTGACCCCTTGTCAGCTATAATCATTCACCTGGGAGGATAGAGGTTTAGGGCCACGTGTTGGCTACTGTCCACCAGCAGTGCCCTTTGGAAGCATCCATCTCCCTCCCTTCATCTCTGCTTCTGACAGAAGCAGAAGGCAAATCAAACAGAGTGAATGGAAGCTTCAGAACCTGCTGCGTTCTCGATGTAATGAGATCCATGAGTTGCTCCTTTGTGGGCTTCACCAAAGTGGGAACACAACTGAGCCTAGTTCTCATTCAGTTTTTTTCAATAAATTTAGAGTACCCAATTCATTTTTTCCAATTAAGCGGCAATTTAGCGTGGCCAATCCACCTACCCTGCACACCTTTGGGTTGTGGCACGCAAAGACGGGGAGAATGAGCAAGCTCCACACGGACAGTGACCCAGAGCCAGGATCGGACCTGGGACCTCGGTGCCGTGAGGCAGCAAGGCTAGCCACCGTGCTGCCCCCTGGTTCTCATTCAGTTGCCTCATATGATTAGGGTGTGTCTTTAATTGACTATTTGTGCTGACTTTGACCTCCATCCACCAGAAAAGATCCTTCTCCCACTTAGAGGGATCGCTGTTTCAAAGCTACATTGTTATATAACAGAGTAAACAACATTCCAGACTTGTTCCATCATCCTTTACCGCCCCACCCCACCCCACCTCCTGTCACCAGCCAACTTCTCCCCATCACATTTGGCCCACTCAATATAAGCATTCTTTTCCCCTCTGCCACTTTTGAGCCTCTACCCATTAGCCTTGCACCGATAACTATCACACTCCACGTGCCTGCCCTCCCATCTGAGCCTATCTGTTATTGTCCCTCTGCTCACTTTGATCCCTCCCATTATCTGCATCATCTAATCGTCCATTTCCATGATGCCCCCATTGAAACCTTCAGCTACCCAACTATTACGCTGGACCTGCCATTCTATCGCATCCCACTCCTCCATCCATCCCCCCTCCCCCACCCCTCACTGTTCCCTCAGTTGCCTAGTACCCTCAGTTTGACCCCAAGACAGCGTCAACTCTGTCGTCAAGGGCCATCTCTCTACCACCATTCCTACCCGGAAACCGCTATCTGCCTTCCCCCCAGCCTCCCACCAAACAAAGTAACAACCAGATCAAACCAGCCAGGCCCTTCCTTCCCACATCCCTGCACCTTCGCATTCCTTCACTCCCTCCCCAGGACATCCTGCCTTCCTTCCCCAAACAACCTCCCATGCTGGCGCTGCCTCCGATGTCCAGTCTTTGTGCAGTTTGGCCTACCTGTACCCAATCTTAATCAAGTGGGTGACATTTGAAAGCAGTCCCCAGGAAGGCCAAAACAGCGACTACTCACTTCAGTCGGGAAGAAGTCAACCTTGCCCAGGTTCATGTCATTTGTATGCAGTTTTAAATGTGACTTCTGATTTCTGACTGGTGGGGACTTAATTTGGAGGGGGATCTTAATCCTGGTTAGCTGGCCTTTCAGTGAGCATGCATGCCTTGCTAATGCATGCGAATGGGCTTCCCACCATTGTTAAAGTCCTGAGAACATAATTACAAAAGCTCATCTCGCCATCGAGAAATTAATTGTTGGCATCATGCCAACTGAAGTTTCCCCTCCCACCAACTTTCCAGTTGCTGATGGGAGTGAAAGAACACAGAATTGTTACAGCACAGAAGGAGGCCATTTTGCCCAGTGTGTCTGCACCGTCGGAGGGGTGTAGAAGGGGGGGCAGAAAGCGGGGGGGGGGGGGGGGGGGCTACAAAGGGACAGGGGCTGGTGGAGGGAGGAGTCTGGGGGAGAACACAGAACAAAAGAAAATCAAAGAGATGGGTGAAATAGTGAAACAGTACAGACATAGACCCATTTCACTGCTGAACGTGGATGCAAAAATACTCACAAAGGTCCTGGCCAAGGTCCAGAGGTGGTCACAGAGGGCCAAACGGGCTTTGTCAAGGGTAGGCAGCTCACAGAGAACATCAGGCGGCTGCTGCATGTGAAAATGACCACCCCCCCCACCCCCCTCTCCCTCTGGGGAGAGAATACCAGAGGTGATCGTCTCCCTGGACGCAGATGAGGCCTTGACAGAGTCGAATGGAGCTACCTCCTCGAGGTACTGGAACGGTTGGGCTTGGAGCGGGTACCCCGGGGCCCCAGAAAGCACACTACTAGCGGACCTGATAGGCACAAGCAGAGAGAAAGGGGGGCGCTATATGGGAAAATATATAGACAGCAACTGGATAGAGCTCAAACACCACTGGACGAGACCAGATAAAAATGGGAGGACGAACTGGGGACAGAGGTAGGATGGGGACTCTGGAGCGAAGCACTGAGTAGGGTGAGCTCTACCTCCTCCTGCACAGGGCTAAGCCTAATGCAGCTCAAAGTGGTGCACAGAGCGCACCTGACCAGAACCCAATTGAGCAGGTTCTTCCCGGAGGTGGAGGACAAATGTGAACGGTGCCAGAGGGGCCCGGTTAACCACACCCACATGTTTTGGGCTTGCCCCAAGCTTGCTGGGTTCTGGACAGCCTTCGCCGAGGCAATGTCCAAAGTTGTGGGGGTGAGGATGAAGCCATGCCCGATAGTGGCAATCTTCGGGGTATCGGAGCAGCCAGAGCTACACATGGGGAAGGGAGCCAGCGCCCTTGCTTTCGCTTCCCTAATCGCACGCCGGAGAATCCTGCTTGGCTGGCGATCGGCAGCACCACCCAAAGCTGCAGACTGGC
Source organism: Scyliorhinus canicula (assembly GCF_902713615.1). Taxonomy (NCBI): domain Eukaryota; kingdom Metazoa; phylum Chordata; class Chondrichthyes; order Carcharhiniformes; family Scyliorhinidae; genus Scyliorhinus; species Scyliorhinus canicula. The sequence continues at coordinate 162,388,849 of NC_052151.1, read as the reverse complement.
TCGCTGACCTCTTGAATTTCTCCACCTGGAGAAGATTAAGTGCGCCATCCGAGGGTCAGAGGAAGGCTTCCTGGATGCTTGGGGGCAGTTCGTTGGCCTGTTCCAAAACCTGTTCGAGGCCAGCAATGAGGAGTAAGCCAGGGTGAAAAAAAGATGAAGAACCAAAGGACTGCGCAACCCGGAGTGGAGGGAATGGGGAAACCACAAGAGAAGAGGAAGAGTGCTGAAACCAATGGGGTGGGGGGGTGGGGGGGGGGGGGGTGAGGAAGTGGGGATATCATAGACCGATCCAGAGGGCAGCAAAATGTACGTACAGTTAGTCAAATGAAGGACAAAATAAGCCTACCTGTAAAATAAAGCAAATTAGCGTGGGCAAGAAAAATGTCATGTATATAAGCAACAACTGTTTATAAATATGAGAAATGCCAATAAAAAGATTTTCGATAAAACAAAGTGTCTGCACCATCTCTTCAAACTAACAACATGACTTAGTACCATTTCCGAGCCTTTTCTCTGTACTCCTGCATATTGTTTCAATTCAAATAAGGCCTTCTTAAATGCCTTGATTGAAACTGCTTCCACCACACTTCCAGGCAGTGAATTCCAGACCTGAATCACTGTTTGTAAAAAAGTATTTTCTCACATCACAATTGCTTGTTTTGCAAATCACTTTAAATCTGTGCTCTCTCGTCCTTGTTCCTTTTAAGTGCGGGAACAGTTTCTCACTATATACTCTGTCCAGCCCCACCCCTGTGATTTTGAATATCTCTATCAAATCTCCTTTTAACCTTCTTCTCTCCAGGAGAGCAGTCACAAACTTTCCAATCTATCCTGATAACTGAAATTTATCACCGCTGGAACCATTCTTGTAAACCTTTTCTAAACTCTCCAATGCGTTCGCATCTATCTTATGATGGGTGCCCAGAACTGCATTCAATATTCCAGCTGATTCTGCCCAAAATCTCTTTCCACGTGCAAAGGTGAAGATAGCACATCACTAGACAATGTGCACAGGCTAAAGCTAGTTAAATTGAAAAGTGAGATACTAAAATATAATAACAAAACCCTACATAAATGTACAAAAAAAAAGTACATCCAAAATTTCTGGTTTGTCATGTGAGGGTCCCTTTAAGAAAAGTGTGTTCATCAAATAGCTGCAGTGATGTTATTGTGTGGGTGGAGCTGAGCTGTGTTTCTGGCTTTTTACTTTCGGTTTGAGCTGGAAGCTGTTTTTTGGCTCTGAGTTTTAGTTTCACTTTCCAGTTAGGGAGCTGCATTCAAACTGCAGTTACTCTCTCTGTGCTTACTAAAGAATGTCTCCAGATCACTTGATGATTTCAAAGTAATACCTGTTTCTGTAAGGAATGCAAACCTACTGTCTTTGTTAAAAAGGGTTTCTGACTTATGAATGTTGTTAGGAGAATTATTAAGGGTTACCTATTGAGTATTGTATCTGTGGAGGTTATCAGTGTTGGTAGTTGATAAGATGTTTACTGTGTGTTTACAAAATGTTATCTGGATTCATAGAATAAACATTGATTTTGTTTCAACATAATTAAGATCTCTGTTGCATCACACCTGTAAAGTGGGCCCTTGTGCTCCTCACAATCAAAATCTATTAAAAGTTGTGGGTCAGGTGAACTCCATGATATACTTTGGTATTCCTAAACCCTGGCCCATAATAGGTTCTTTTCAGTAACTCTTCGCAAGTCTTCCATGAAGGCCCTCCTGGCCTTCTCAGTGGCAAACATAAAGCAAGGAACTGAATATTTTGGGGAAACTCAGTTGACTTAAAAACATAATTTGGTTTGATGACAGTGAAACACCATATGAATATTGTCTTGGAAAACATTTGATGCAGAATGTGATACTTTTGTAGTCCCATGTTGTTCGTACTTCTCGAGCTCCTGGAGCCTGATAAAAGGATAGAATTGTATCTCACATCTGTCCATGTTTGCAGGGGATGTTCAAATAACTCCATGCAGAATAAAACAAGTTGTGTGGTTGTGAGTCAAATGACATATTGTAGTCGCAGTACAAAATAATTTTTGTTTTTTTCTTTAAGTTTCACTTTACTTCGAAATCCCTTATAATAAAGTTACATCATGGAGTGAGAATGTTAATGTTAAATGATTTGTTTTAAATTGTGCTCATAATGAAGTAACCATAGTGTAATATGCTTGAAGACATTATATGATACCGAAATAGATCCTGTGCCGCATCACCTACCTGCAAAGTCATATTTCTATCTGCATCTCCCACTACCAGCTAGAAGGGCAACAGATACGTGGGAACCCACCACCTAGCTGTTCGCCTTCAAGTCGGACACAATCCTGACTTGGAAATACATCACTATTCCTTCACTGTCGCTGGGTCAAATCTGGAACTCCCTTCCTAATGGTACTGCGGTGCACCTACACCACATGGACTGCAGTGGTCCAAGATGGCAGCTCACCACCATCTTCTCAAGGGCAATTAGGGATGGGCAATGATTGCTGGTCTAAATGTAGATTAATAAAAAACACGTGCAGCAGGATTTCCCCAGAATCTTTCTGAGCTTGAACGTTATTCCTAAATTGCACAGAGAGTATATTTTGTTTGATGGATGAAGAAGCTGCAACAAGGTGCTTAATTATTACAATAAACTGACTCTTACTTCTGATAATAACCACCTACATTTCCTGGAGTATCCATTCTTATATTCTGCAGAAATTCTTAGATATGATTTATCCCACCAATATTGAAATTCAAACTATTATTTTACCCCACCGTGAAAAGTTAATGTTCATTATGCACTTTTGTGATCATATATATTTGTGATTAATTCTGTGTGTCTGGTAATGTTCAGTAATTTTGTTAAGAGATTATAAATGTTGGATAGTGGTGATTCATGATTGGTTGAGACAGCATGTAACATTTGATAAACTCCTGCTATTCTGAATGTTCCTCATTCTCTAGATCTTTCCACACTGTACAATTTCGCTTAATTAGTAATACAGTTGTGACGTTTAACATTTGTTGTCTTACATCCCATTGTTTATGAGGTTATCTTAGCACTTGAGCACAAAAAAACTGTAGGCTTAATACAAGAGCATAAGGTATGAAATGGGAATCATGCACTAGCCGCTTCATTGTGTCCAGTACTCCAGTGGTTTTATTCTGATGGGAAAACATGAGTAGGTTCAAAGCTTTGATTAGTGAAGATCAGAATCTCTCTTGTTTTCGAATTTACTCTTGGCCAAAAAGCTACTCTGGTCACAATAGCTAACTCTTGCAACCTTTCAGACATGTATACAGGGCTGGTTTAGCTCAGTGGGCTAGACAGCTGGTTTGTAATGTAGAACAGGGCCAGCAGCACGGGTTCAATTCCCGTACTGGCTGAGAATTCTGAATTCTCCCTCTGTGTACCCGGACAGATGGCACAATGTGGCGACTAGGGGCTTTTCACAGTAACTTCATTGCAGTGTTAATGTAAGCCTACTTGTGGCAATAAAATATTATTATATAGAAAATAAATCTTGCATTTAAATAACAATTTTAAAGTCCACCGGACATCTCAAAGCGCTTTATAGTCATTGAGTACTTTTGAAGTGTAATCTTTGTAGTAATGTGGGAAATATGGCAGCCAATCTGCACACAGCAAACTGCTACACACGGCGATTGCTAATTCATTGATTAAGTTGATGCGGATTGAGGGATAAATATTGGCCAGGATGACACCGTTGATCTTTGAGATAGTGCCATGGGATCTTGTACATCCACCCGAACAGGCAGAACAGGATCTCGGCTGTAAGGTAACACCTCTCTCAGCACTGCACCAGAGATTCAGGCTTGATTTCTTTGTGTTCAAACCTTGGAATAGGACTTGAACCTGGAACCTTGTGACCCAGAGGCATGGCAGTTACAGAGGGCTTTGTTCAGAGGAACGGGTGTCCTAGAATTATAAAATCCTTGTCATGCTTTGGGAGTTTTGATCATTCTTCTCAGGATTACTCTTATATAACAACAGAAGATGCTGAAAATACTTAGCATACCAAGTGGCATTCATGGAGCGAGAACCCGCATCAGCATTTCAGGTCAGTGACCCTCGATCATCAAAGTCTGACAAAGGGCCACTAATTCTCTCTCTACAGATGCTGACAAGCCTGTTTAGTATTTCTAGATATTTTTGTTTTTATTTTGGATTTCCAGCATATGTAGTATTTTGTATTGCTTTGAAATGTTGCGTTTTAAAGTGTATTCGTACATGTATTTTTAAAAGGTGTTGAGGAAATGGGTGGTTAAATGCAACTGAGGTAAGCTTTGATGTTCTTTCTCCATGGCCTGTGAAAGTGTGTCTGGAATTTACAAAAATATGAACCAAGTTCTCACTTGTTTCCCTCTAATTTCTGTGAGGATTCTAGGGGAGGTCACAACCATCTCAGAAACCTTTATTTCCCATTACCTTTGCTGACGGCTACTTGCATTATAGAACATTGAGCCAAAATAATTGGATCTAGGATTTGAAGATTGATGTCAAGAATCTACTTAACAGTTTTGCAGCTTCGAGAATAATGTTTAACCTTTGTCCCCTAAAGGACTAAATGTGCTAAAAAATATAGAAGTGATTCTCAAACATTTTTGGTTGAAGGATCTCTTTTCAATGGATGAGTAGCCACAGATCCCCCACATCTAATCTATAATACTATATAATACTCGTAATAAAGAAGCGTGGTGTGTAAAGAGTGCTTTAACGATGCTGGTAAGAAGAGATAATTAGCAATTTTAGGACTATTCCACTGATGTAGACATTAATGAGACAGAGCAGATAAACTAGAGATAAACGTTAAGTGCAACTTCACCAACATTCTGGTGTGTGCCAACTGAACTATTTAATGTGGTTAAAGGTTACCTGTTAATGATATACATACCACATCACCTTGCACATCACATCCAATACAAATCACTGTTTGACAAATCAGTATTAAGAGCAGTCTTACCATATTTTAATGCTCAATGGGTTCAAAATAGGCTACTAATTTAGCCTATTTACTGTGTAAAGAGAATGGAATTATTGGCAATCTAGTCGTGTGAGACCCCCTGGGGATCATAATATAATAGAATTTTTCATCAAGGTGGAGAGTGAAGTAGTTGATTCTGAGACTAATAATCTTAATAAAGGAAACTATTATGATATGAAGCGTGAGTTAGCTATGATCAATTGGGAAATGTTATTTAAAGTGATGACTGTGCATAGGCAATGGCAAACATTGAAGGAGCACATGGGGAAACTGCAAAATTGTTTATTCCTGTCTGGCGCAAAAGTAAAATAGGAAATGTGGCCAATCCATGGCTTACAAGGGAAAGTAGAGATAGTAATCAATCCAAGTGCGAAGCATACAAAGGAAAACAACAGATCTGAGGATTGGGAGCAGTTTAGAATTCAGCAAAGAAGGATTAAGAAGGGGAAAATAGAGTACGAAAGTAAGCTTGCAGGGAACATAAAATCGAACTGTAAAAGGTTCTATAGGTACGTGACGAGAAAAACGTTGGTTAAAACAAATGTAAGTCCCTTACAGTCAGAAACAGGGCATTTATAATGTGGGACAAATAAATGGCTGAGCAACTAAATACATACATTGTTTCTGTCTTCACAAATGGGGACACAAATAAGTTACCAGAAATATTGGGAAATGCAGGGTTTGCTAAGATGGAGGAACTGAAGGAGATCAATAATAGTGGGGAAATGGTGTTGGGGAAATTGATGGGATTGAAGGCTGATAAATCCCAGAGCCTGATAATCTACATCCCGGAGTACTTAAGGAAGTGGCTCTAGAAATAATGGATGCATCGGTGGTCATCTTCCAGGATTCTATAGACTCTGACAGAGTTCCTACAGATTGGAAAGTAGCTAATGTAACTCCACTATTTAAAAAGGGAGGTAAAAAGAAAGCAGGGAATTATAGACCAGTAAGCCTGATGTCAGTAGTAGGGAAAATTGTAGAATTCATTGTCAAAGATTTTATCACAAAGCACTTAAAAAACAGTGGCAGGGTCGGACCGAGTCAGCATGGAGTCATGAAGGGGAAATCTATTGGAATTCTTCGAGGATGTAACTAGTAGAGTTGACAAGGGGGAGCAAGTGGATGCGGATTATTTGGACTTTCAGAAGCCTTTTGCAAAATTACAGCGCATAGGATTAGGGGTAGTGTATTGACATGGATAGAAAACTGGTTTGCAGATAGGAAACAAAGAGTAGGAATTAATTGGTCTTTTTCAAATTGGTGGAAGTGAATAAAGGAATATTGCAGGGATCGGGGCTAAGACCCTGGCTATTCTTAATATATATTAATGATTTAGATGAGGGAACAAATATCTCCAAATTTGCAGATAACACCAAGATGTGTGGGAGGGTGAGCTGTGAGGAGAAAGCAGAGATCATTCAGTGTGATTTGGGCAAGTTGAGTGAGTGGGCAAATGATTGGCAGATTCAGTATAATTTGGATTAATGCAAGGTTATCCACTTTGGCAGCAAAAAATGGGAAGACAGACTATTATCTGAATGGCCATAAATTAGAGGGGAATGTGCAATGAGACCTGGGTTCCTTGTACACCAGTCACTGAAGGAAAGCATGCAGGTACAGCAGGCGGTAAAGAAGGCAAATGGTATGTTGGCCTTCATTGCGAGAGGATTCGAGTACAGGAGCAGGGATGTCTTGCTGCAATTACACAGGGCCTTGGTGAGGTCACACCTGAATAGGGTGTGCAATTTTGGTCTCCTTATCTGAGGAAGGATGTTCTTGCTATAGTAAGAAGGTGCAACACAGGTTTACCAGACTGATTCTTGGGATGGCAGGACTGACGTATGAGGAAAGATTGAGTCTGTTCGGATTGTATTCGCTGGAGTTTGGAAGAATGAGGGGGGAATCTCATAGAAACCTATAAAATTCTAACAGGACTAGACTGGGTAGATGCAAGATGGATGTTCCTGATAGTGGGGTTGTCAAGATCCAGGGGTCACAGTCTGAGGATACAGGGTAGACCATTTAGGACAGAGGTGAGGGGAAATTTCTTCACCCAGAGAGTGGTGAACATGTGAAGTTCGTTACCACAGAAAGTAGTCGAGGCCAAACATTGTATTTTTTCAAGAAACAGTTAGATATGGCACTTGGAGCAAAGGGGATCAGAGGATATGGGAGGAAGGCGGGTTTAGGCTATTGAGTTGGATGATCAGTCATGATCATAATGAATGGCGAAGCAGACTCAAAGAGCTGAATGACCTCCTGCTGCTTCTATGTTTCTATATTACTATGGTTGTTAAGCAGCTGCCAGAGCAGTCTGGCCCAGCTGACTTTCATGTTTAGGAAGTATGACAAAGCTGATATCCTTAGAGAGGGTCATTGTCATTCCCATAGGGGCTGAGATTACCATTTCCATTGATATATGAGGGGGGAAACTGCAGAAGAAACACGATGCTTTGAAATCCCATGTCAAAATGTTTCACCAATCTCTTCAAGGTGGACGTCTATCCCTCAAATGCAGAGCATAGGTTTGAACCCAGAGTTTTCAAGACACACATTTTAGTTCCCACAGAAACTGCAAAGGCTGTGAAAATTGACTTGTGTTGTGAGTATTTGTTGAAGTTGGCCTTGTGTCTGCATTGTCCTCAGAAATGGTCATATTCACCAAAGTGGACTATTGAGTGCTGATACTCTGCAAGGTGGCACCACAGTAATTGAAGCAAATTGCTTCATACTTTCAGGCAGGGAGCTGAAGCTAGGGTAGCCATTTGTCCGGTCTTATAGCGAACGGTCCGATCTTTAGCTGGTCTGCCTACTATCCGCTACTGGGCATCCCTTTGTCTGGCATACTAGAGTTGGACAAAAGATTATTTTAAAGAGGCCTGCACCTAAACTAATTTAAACCAACTTTGCAAAAGACAGGAGTCCAAAAGACAATGACTAGCCAGGAAAAACTGTGATTTAATTTGCTGTTCTCATCAATATTTTTTCACTTGACATTAAGACATTATACCCAGAAAAACTGATGCATTTTTAAATTGTGGGCTTATGAATGAGAGACCAACGAGGATGTCATCCCCCGTGCTACAGGGTTGCTGATCTGATGCCCGGTATTCTTGGCCTCCAGCAGTGGCCACCCAGGCTGAAACTTCCTGACAAACCTTCCAATACCTGGTGTAAACTGCTGTGAGTGGCAAATAGTTTTCTTCTGTTTGCTCAGCCCCTGCTCCTGATCTCGGACCTCCTTTGAGCCTGCTACGTATTTTCATTATGGTCATGGCTGATCATCCAACTCAATAACCTGTTTCCATTGTCCCCCATATCCTGTGATCCCTTTAGCCCCAGGGGTTATTTCTAACTCCTTCTTGAAAACAAACGGCACAATTCTCCCACCAGGTTGCACCCAGCAGCGATCCCGCTATGTCGGGTGAATAGCGGGAGATGCCAAAAACGGGATTCGCGCTGGGTGCTGAGCGCTGAGCCAAGTGCAATGCACCAAACCTGCTGTGCCCGACGAGGTGTAATCCAGTCCAGCAGATTCAAATGAGGCATTAAACTCATTTAAATAGGTGCAGCCTGTTTGAGACAAGAATTTCCCGGCTCCCGGGGTTCACTGGCTCCACTGGCGCAGTCTGAGGCCACTGCGAATTATTGCTGGTCTCCAAAAACAGAAACCACATGTGATGGCCACACCAGTGGGCTTGGAGGCCATTGGAGCCCCCGGTGGCCAGGCACTGGGCAGGTCAGTTGGCACGACCCCTGTCACCCAGGCAGTGCCAACCTGGCACCCTGATGTTGCCAAGCTGGTACCCTGGCACTGCGGGGGCGCTAGGTGCAGTGTCTGGGTGCCATGGGATACTACCAAAGGACAGAGCCTGAGGGAAGTCATGCCCATGAAAGGCAGGATGAAGGAGGGGGGACTCTTGAAGGTGTGAATGAAAGGTGGGGGTGTGAAGAATGGATATGAAGGGTGGGTGGGGGGGGGGGGTGATGAAGGGGGTGTGTGAAGAGTATGAAGGGGGGTTATGAAAGGTGGGGGGGGTGAAGAGTGGGCCCTCAGCAGGAGCATGGGGGGGGGGCTGAAATGGGGAGTGACCTTAAAGGTGGGGGGGCTCTCAGCGTGAGGGAAGTATGCTTATTTGGGGTGGGTGGGGGGGGTGCTGACCCAACGCCAGTGAGGATGGATGGGGCGGGGCCGGATCACCCTAATGCCTGGTTAGTGTGGGTCACGTGGACATTTAATGTTGGGAGGAGGTTGCCCCTCCTGGGTCGAGGGTTGCGGGTGTTGCCGTCTGCGGGGACGCAATGTCTGAGTGTGGGGGGAGTGTGGGGGATTCTCAGACTTTTTGATTTGATTTATTATTGTCACATGTATTAGTATACAGTGAAAAGTATTGTTTCTTGCATGCTGTACAAACAATGCATACCGTACAGAGGGAAGGAAGGAGAGACTGCAGAATATAATGTTACAGTTATAGCAAGGTGTAGAGAATAGATCAACTTAATATGAGATAGGTCCATTCAAAAGTCTGATGGCAATAGGGAAGAAGCTGTTCTTGAGTCGCTTGGTACATGACCTCAAACTTTGGTATCTTTTTCCTGATGGAAGAAGGTGGAAGAGAGTATGTCTGGGGTGCGTGGGGTCCTTAATTATGCTGGCTGCCTTTCTGAGGCAGCGGGAATTATAGATAGTGTCAATGGATGGGTGGCTGATTTGCGTGACGGACTGGGCTACATTCATGACCTTTTGTAGTTTCCTGCGGTCTTGGGCAGAGCAAGCTCCATACCAAGCTGTGATACAACCAGAAAGAATGCTTTCTATGGCGCATCTGTAGAAGTTGGTGAGGATCGTAACTGACATGACAAATTGCCTTAAAGAAACTGTGGAGATGCAATGCCTGAGGATGGGGGTGTGTGGGGGATTCTCAACTTAACTTTGAGATCTGGGCACCTAATAAAAAGGGCGCCCTGAACTCTGTAGCAGCTCGTCTTGCTCGTGTCTTTTGTTCCCCACTCCACAAAAAAATTTAAATTGGGATGATTCAGTGGGAATCTCCCCAAGCTCTGAAACAATGACTATGTGTGGGTGAATAGCGATCTGGATCGTGTCCAAACAATCGGTGGGAATCACCCTGTAAACCCGCCCAAAATTACACATGGGCAAAATTTTTCGGCCATTCCCACCCGGCAACCAGAAATTCCGACCTAAGGTCAACGGACCTTTACGTGGTCCCCTTCCCATCCGTGGCAATCTTACGGTGGGCATGGCTGAAAAATCCAGCCCTTCGTCATTTTTTGAGAAAATTGGGCCCATAATGTTTTGACTTCCACTTCCATTTTGTTCTTTCAACTGGAGAACTTTTGATGTTGACAAGGTTGATAAAAGATGCCTGGAAGCTTAAGCTTTTATTTATCTGCAAGACTTGAACTTTATCCTTTACAAACTCACATCTGACCCATTTTAACACATGAGTTTCTGTGATAATCATTTCCTTCCCATCGAAGTCCATCATATTTGTTGCTCTTACACTAAACAAAGTATCAAAGCTTCATGCTTGACCTCGCTTATTGTACCAGGCACTTTAGGTAGACCAATTCGAACACTGTTTTAATCTTTTTCCTAAAATTGTTTTAATTCACCGTTCCAGAAGATTACAACAGTTTTATCTGCCACCATATGTTTCCTTCACAGAGAGGAAAATGTTTCAAGATTTGTTTATAGCACTTAAGCTTTCGCACAGAGAGAATTATTTTCTTCATTTAGTAGTAAAACGTAAGGCAAAGTTATCCACCAATAATGTATATCTAAATATATTTACATTCGTCAGGTAAAGTTGCCCTATTCACACTGACCTTTTTGTGAGTCAAAAAGAAAAGGCCTTCTCTGAATTTAGCCCAGATGCAAGTTGCATAAAGTTACCTCTAATGTTTCTTTAAGCTGTGGGTACACAGTCATGCAAGCAAACAGGGGGTCCAGCTTGAGGGGTATGGTGACGGCGGCACTGTCAATGGTGCCAAGGAAACACTCGGAGAGCCCTGTAGTGTAGCCCATGGTGATGGTCTGGAACCAGATGAAGAGCCACTTTCGGACAGAGGGGATGTAGGTGTTAACGCAGTTGTACAAAAACCATGGCTTTGAGCCACAGGGGGATAGATGGCATGTATAGAAAGGGGAGAGAAGTGGGGCTGGTTAAGGTGGATTTGTATCTGGAAGAAGCGTTTTCCAGCATGGAGGAACTGAAGGAGAGGTAGAGCTCCCGCGAGGAGGTGAGTTTAGGTACCTGCGGCTAAGTGCCAGTGCCAACGGAGAATCTGCGGGTCGTTCACGCCAAGAAAATCAGCGCGAATCCCTCACCAATTCTGGTATTGGTGAGGGGCTAGCACTGGTGCCATGTGAACCATTCACAGATTGCGCGGAAAAGGGCCGGAGAATTGCCAGGTCGCGCAAGGCTGACGGCTTGCTCCGGTTGCGCAGAAAAACATGGTGCCGGCCATGCTGGAACCTTAACCCGCCCACCCCAACTGGATGCCCCTTATACAATGTGAGTCACGTTGAATAGCCATGTGTTTCTCAGCACTGCGAGAGCCGGGAAACACGTGGTCAAATGCGCTCGCTCGGGCACTTTGTTCCCATTTGGCTGAATCGAGCCCGATATAAATACAACTCTTTCTTTTTCTTCTTAAGTATTTGAATATAATTTGAATGACTAATTTGAGTAGGTCTGTAGCACAACTTTTTGCTTCAAGGTCTTAGGTTGTTTTGAAAGCCTGAGTTTTGACAATGGTTTTTCAACCAGAACATTTGAAAGAAGATTGTTCATTTCCATCGCTGAGCACCTGCAGCGTGCATCACAAGGTTTAGGAATTCAATCAGTAATGTGTCTCTCCTCCTTGTGTGGATTCAAGAGCTTTTTTTGTCCTTTTTCGCAAAGTTTTATTTCAGACAAGTACCACATTTCATATATTAACAGCTGATTTCCTTAACAGAAAATTGTGATTAACTGTAGTTTCTCAGTTTCTTTTTAATATAAATTTAGAGTACCCAATTTTTTTTTCTAATTAAGAGGCAATTTAGCTTGGCGAATCCACCTACCCTGCACATCTTTGGGTTGTGGGGGTGAGACTCACGCAGACATGGGGAGAATGTGCAAACTCCATACGGACAGTGACCCAAGGCCGGGATTCGAACCCGGGTCCTCAGCGCCACAGTTCAAGTGCTAACCACTGCGCCACATGCCCCCCTGTAGCTTCTCTGTTGACATATATGAAACAGAATTAGAAAAAATTATTAGTCATCAAACATATGGGGAGCGATTCTCCGCAAATGCAGAGAGTCGTAAAGGCTGCCGTGAAACCGGCCGTGTTTCACGGCAGCCTCCGCGCCCCCTCCCGGGACCCGATTCACCCCCCCGGTCGGGGCTAGCATCGCGGCCCCAGGAAGAACGGCAGCGCGGGCTTAGTGAACGTTCGCTAAGCCCAGCCGCCAAGACTCACGGCGGCTGACGCGCACGATGGACGGCTCCAACCCGCGCATGCGCGGATGACATCATCGCGCATATGCGTCAAACCCACGCATGCGTGGTCCGTCATGCCCCTCAGCCGCCCCGCAGACTGATCCTGCGGGGCGGCGGAGGGACAAAGAGTGCGCGGGAATCCGACTCGTGCAGGTCCATGCCACCCTTGGCACGGGCGTGGTGCGGCCGTGCCAATCGGTGCCATGGTTGTGCAGAACGGCACTTTGCGGCCGTTTTCACGAATGGTGAGAGCAGGTGTGTTTAAATTCGTGAAAACGGCCGGAAAGGCCTGGGAACTCGGCTCATCGGAGAGGGGAGAATCGCTGTTCGCGGTAAAAAAAACGGCGAGCAGCGATTCGTGTCGTGGGGCGGCCGTGGGGGGGGAGAATAGCGGGAGTCGGGAAAATGTCGGGAAGGCCCTCCCGCTATTCTCCGACCCGTCGTGGGGGGCGGAGAATTGCGCCCATGTTTTTCCAGTCAAAAAAGAGAAGACATTTTTATTTTATTTTCAAATGATCTATACCCAATGAAAGATTAGGTTGAATTATTGGATTCTTTCTGATTGATTGCTGTCCATGTTAATCATAGCCACTCCCTCTTCCATTTTGATTGACATTTCAGTAAAAAAAAGTCTTCTGAACCTACTTCACATCATAAGGATAATTTTCAAATATTAAACATTTGAAAACTTCATAAATGATTACATTTGGAGCAACTACTGTTGTGCTTTTTGTTTGTTTATATTCACTAAAGACCATCATGGGCGGGATTTTCCAGCATGTCCTCCGGGCGACCGGAGAATCCAACCCGAGGTCAATGGAGTTCTCCATTGTCCATGGCTCGCCCGTGGCGTTCTTGTGGCGGGTGAGGCGGAAGAATCCAGTCCAATGTCATTTAATTGTATCCAGACACTGAAAATGACAGTGGCTCATCCACCGTGCAAAGTTCTCTGAACTAACAGCTGGGGGCTTGTCCCAAAATTGGGAGAGCTGTTCCACAGGCTAATTAAACAACAGCCTGAGTCATACACATGGATTCGCACCTTATAGAAATGTCCCACACACCACTATCACCATACCTTGGTATGTCGCGTCCTACCTCTAAGATGGAACCACAAGAGATGGTGTCACGGGAGTATACCATTAGGAGAGAGTTGGCCTGGGAATCCTCAAACTCAACTCTGGGCTCCACGATGTCTCAAGACATCAGGTCAAACATGAGTAAGGAAACCTGCAGCTGATTATCATCTGCCACGCCTGCTACAACACTGGCATCTACCATACAAAGTGGACAATTGCCCAGGTATGTCATTTCATATTAACAGGACAAATCCAAGCCCACCAGGCTACTCTCAATCACCAGCAATGTGATGGAAAAGGTCTTTGAGAGAGCTATCAAATGGCACTAGCTCAGCAATACATTGCTCGCTAAAGGTCAGTTTGGATTTTACCAGGGACATTCTGCTCTTGACCCCATTACAGCCTTGCTCCAAACATGAACAAAAGTGCAGAACATAAGAGGTGAGGTGAGAGTGACTGCCATTGACATCAAGGCAGCATTTGACCGAGTATAGCAAAACTGGAGCAAATTGGAATCGGGGATAACCCTCTATTAGTTGGGTTCTACCTAGCACAGTGGTTCGCAATGTAATTTGCTGCACAAACATCTTTGTGTGATATAATCGGCAATGTATTTGTGAGTGTGCATCATAAACTATTCAAAATAGCTGCATTTTTAATACCCAATGATATATAGGTTTGACTGCCATCAGCCATAGGCTATGTGAAAAATAATGTTTGACATACATTGTGATCCGCAAAATCTTTTGATGATGGTCTATGGTCCGCATAAAGGAAAACGTTGAGAACCGCTGACCTTGAATAAAGGACTGTGGTTGTTGGAGGTCAATCATCAGAGTCCTAGGACATCACTGCAGAAGTTCCTGAAGGTATTATCTGAGACCCAAACTTCAGCTGCTTCATAAATGACCTTCCCTCCATCATAAGATCAGAAGTGGGTGTGTTCACTGATGACTGCACAATGTTTGCCACCATTTGTGACTCCTCAGACACTGAAGCAGTCCTTATTCGTTGAAAGGTACACAATTCTGACAGGGCTGCACTGACTGGATGTAGGGATGATGTTTCCTTTGGCTGGGGGCTCTAGAACAAGGGGTCACAGCCTCAGGATATGGGTTAGGTCATTTAGGACTGAGATGAGAAGAAATTCCTTAACTTCTGGGGAACTTATGAAATTCTCTACCACACAAGGCTGTGGAGGCCAAGTCACTGAATGTATTTAAGATATATTCTTACAAATACTTCATATCAAGGGACATAGCAAAAGAAATAGGCAATTGGCACCTCCATTTAAACAGATCATGGATGAACAGATTTCCACTGGTGCCAGCAAACTACTGTGCCCATCTCCAAACATTCTTTTCCCTCCAAAATCTTTGAATGTGTTGTCACTCCATGCCAATTTCTCAGAACTCCATGTTTGAATCCCTCTAATCACTGGAATTTCTATGTATGATAAAGTCAGGGTTCTTGCCTACTTCCCGCTTCCCCTCCGCCAACTCTCAATAATCCTATTTATCCTGATTTTGATAGTTAACCAGGCATGCATCCTTTCATCCAACTTGTTTTCAGCACTAACGATTGGTATTTCAAACTGTCAATGGAAACTCTTGCATGGACGGTCATTTTGCTTTACCGTGTATGGGGACCGTATCCTGTCCAGTTACTGGTAGCGGCACAGGGAGGAGATGGAACTTGTGCCTGCGGATTATCCAATGTTCTTTTGTGGAAACTAGTATGAGGGAAATGGTAGATGGTAAATGGGCAAGTGGAATGGACGACCATGAAGCTGGGGACTGGATGGCAATAGAGGGCATCAATGAATGACAATGAAATAGGAAATAAGTGCTAGAGGGAAGAGGGCAGAATCTGGAAACAAGGGAGAAAAAATCAGAGAAGGCTTTGTAGTTGGGAATGAAAGAGAGTGTTAATGAGAACTGCAGGATAAACAGTACCAGCATAGTTGTATGTGGATGGAAGAGTGTCTGTTTAAGGTAGAGTGGGAAAAGACGTCAAGTTGAATTGATGGGGAGTGGGGGAGAATAATCTTTGAGAGTATGGGTGGCTTAAAGGAGTGCAGTTTCTCCATGAAGCGGGTCCTGAGGAGGTTGAGTGAGTTTAGGTGTGGAAGAATGAATGTTCAGCTTACTACTGGGTTAGCCTGTTATGAAAGAACTATTAGGTGTAAAAAGACTCAGATTAATCTAATTCACTTCTATCTGACAGTTGCGTGATATAAAATAATAGAGTTGTTGAATATTCATAACAAGTAATCTCTGCCAATTAGCCCAGAATACACCCAGATATGAGGCAAGAAAATGACATTAATGGAAATCTTTTGGAACCTTAAGCACAATGCACCTATTGCTCTGAAACATGATGCAATTATCATGCCATTACCTCAAATTGCTGAGAGTGTGCCAAAATATTATTTCTGAAGGAAAATCATTTAACTTACTATTGAATAATTCTACACTACCTGGTCAGAATTCTCCAGCAATTGCGATTCACTATTCCCATCAGCAGTGCATCCCCAACGTGGGGAGTGACTTCAATGGGAAATCCCATTGTCAAGTGGCGCGATCAGTGAATCCATGGCAGTGGTTAGCACTGTTGCTTCACAGTGCCAGGGTCCCAGGTTCAATTCCCGATTTGAGCCTGTCTGCGCGGAGGCTGCACGTTCTCCCTGTGTCTGTGTGGGTTTCCTCCGAGTGCTCCGGTTTCCTCCCACAAGTACCAAAAGACATGCTTGTGAATTGAACATTCTGAATTCTCCCTTGGGTATCCGAACAGGAACCGGAGTGTGGCGACTGGGGGCATTTCACAGTAACTTCATTGCAGTGTTAATGTAAGCCTACTTGTGACACAAATAAATATTATTTTCCCACCGCCAGTGTGCGGCGTGCCACCGAGAAACACTGGGCTGGGAGTGGAGAATCCAGCCCCCTGTTTCTGTTATCCCCCAGGAAACCTGCCCCAGAGATGCATCACTCTCTCACTGTATTTTTTTTTAAATAATTTTTATTGAGATTTTCACAAAATATCAAAAACAGAAAATATCAACAAGAGAACAGTATTAACAACAACAACAAAAAAAGAAAGGAAAAAAAACCGAAACCCGCCCCCCCCAGTAACTACAAAAAGAAGAAATAGATTAGCACCCGGCATATTCAACACATGTACACATTTCTCTCCTCCACCGAAACCACCACCTCCCCCCCCCCCCCGCTCTTTCCCCCCCCCCCCCTCTCCCTCTCCAATTTGATGAACCCCGCCATATCATTGATCCAGGCCTTCACGCTTGGGGGCCTCGCATCCTTCCACTGAAGCAAAATCCTCCGCCGGGCCACTGGAACAAAGAAAAAGAACAAAGAAAATTACAGCACAGGAACAGGCCCTTCGGCCCTCCCAGCCTGCGCCGATCCAGATCCTTTATCTAAACCTGCCTCCTATTTTCCAAGGTCTACTTCCCTCTGTTGCTGCCCGTTCATATACCTGTCTGGGACGCAAAGGCCAGAACACCGGCCTCTTTCGCCTCCTGAACTCCTGGCTCCACTGCAACCCCAAATATCGCAAGCCCCCAGCCTGGCTCGACCCTGGATCCTACCACCCTCGACACCGTGTTCGCTACCCCCTTCCAAAATACCCTCTGCGCTGGGCATGTCCAGAACATATGGGCATGGTTCGCTGGGCTCCCCGAGCACCTAGCACACCTGTCTTCGCCCTCGAAGAACCTGCTCATCCTCGTCCTGATCATATGTGCCCTATGTAGCACCTTAAAATGTATGAGGCTAAGCCTCGCACAAGAAGGGGAGGAATTCACTCTTTCCAGGGCATCTGCCCACGCCCCCTCCTCAATCTCCTCACCCAGCTCCTCTTCCCATTTACCCTTCAGCTCCTCCACCGAGACCTCATCTACCTCCTGCATTACGTGGTACACGTCCAAAGTCCTCTCTCCTCCAACCCACACCCCCGAGAGCACCCTGTCCCGTACCCCACGTGGGGGCAACAGCGGGAACCCCTCCACTTGCCACCTGACAAACGCCCTAACCTGCATGCACCTAAACATGTTCCCCGGGGGGAGCCCAAACTTCCCCTCTAACTCACCCAGGCTTGCAAACCTCCCATCTACAAACAGGTCCCTCAACCTCCTAATACCTACCCTGTGCCAGCTAAGAAACCCGCCATCAATACTCCCTGGAACAAACCTGTGGTTCCCCCGTATCGGGGACTCCGTCGAGCCCCTCACCTCCCCCCATGCCGTCTCCATTGCCCCCAAATTTTGAGGGTAGCCGCCACCACCGGGCTCGCGGTGTACCTCGTTGGAGGAACCGGCAGCGGCGCCTTTACCAGCGCCTCCAGGCTCTTGTCCATCTAGGACGCCATCTCCATCCTCTTCCATGCTGCCCGTTCCCCGTCCATTACCCATTTACGCACCATCGCTGCATTGGCAGCCCAATAGTACCCACAGAGGTTGGGCAGCGCCAGACCCCCTATCCCTGCCCTGCTCCAAAAACACCCTTCTCACCCTCGGGGACCCCCACACAAATCCCGTAATACTCCTGTTGACACTCCTGAAAAAGGCCTTTGGGATAAGGATGGGGAGGCACTGGAACAGGAACAAAAACCTTGGGAGCACCGTGATCTTGACTGACTGCACCCTCCCCGCCAGCGACAGCGGCAACATGTCCCATCTTTTAAACTCCTCCTCCATTTGCTCCACCAGCCTTATGAGGTTATGTTTGTGTAGGGCCCCCCAGCTCCTAGCCACCTGGACTCCCTCCCTGCCCTTTTCAGCGGGAGCCTACCAATCCCCTCCTCCTGATCCCCCGGGTGCACGATGAACAACTCACTCTTACCCAGGTTGAGCTTGTACCCTGAAAAGCCCCCAAATTCCCTGAGAATCTTCATCACCTCCGGCATTCCCCCCACTGGGTCCGCCACATATAGCAACACGTAATCTGCGTAAAGTGACACTCAAAGTACTCCGATCTCCTCCTATTCGTGGCTACGCTCGTCTTCGGGGCCTCATATAACAGCCTCACCCAACTGACAAACTCCTCCCCGAACCCAAACCTTTCCAGCACCTCCCACAAGTATCCCCACTCAACCCTATCAAAGGCCTTCTCCGCGTCCAATGCCACCACTATCTCCGCCTCCCCTTCTACCGCCGGCATCATTATAACATTCAGAAGCTAAGGTATTTTGGTGTTCAGCTTGCCTCATTAAAGGTCCTAACCAACAGGGGGCCCAGCAGGTCTGCGTACATTTCATAAAATTCTACCGGAAACCCATCCGGCCCCGGCGTCTTCCCCGACTGCATGCTGCCTATCCCAGTAACCAGTTCCTCCAGCTCAATCGGTATCCCCAGCCCCTCCACCTGCCCCTCCTCCACCTTCGGAAATCTCAGCCTGTCCAAAAAGCGCCCCATTCCCCCCCTCGCCACCGGGGGTTCAGACCAGCACAGGTCCTCATAAAAGTCCCTAAAGATCCCATTAACGGCTACTCCCCTCCGCACCACATTTCCTTCCCTATCCTTCATTCCACCAATCTCCCTGGCCGCGTCCCGCTTACGAAGCTGATGCGCCAGCATCCTACTCGCCTTCTCCCCGTATTCGTACACCGCTCCCTGTGCCTTCCTCCACTGAGCTTCCGCCTTTCTGGTGGTCAGTAAGTTGAATTTGGCCTGAAGATTGCGCCGCTCCCCCAGCAATCCCTCCTCCGGAGCCTCCCCGTATCTCCTGTCCACCCTCACCATCTCCCCCACCAACCTTTCCCTCTCTTTTTGCTCTCCCCTCTCCCTATGGGCTCGGATGGAAATCAACTACCCTCTAATCACCGCCTTCAGTGCCTCCCAAACCGTCCCCACCCGGACCTCCCCATTATCATTGGCCTCTAAGTACCTCTTGATACACCCCCGAACCCGCCCGCCCACCTCCTCATCCGCCAGCAGCCCCACCTCCAGGCGCCAGAGCAGGCGCTGGTCCCTCTCCTCCCCCAGCTCGAGGTCCACCCAGTGCGGGGCATGATCCGAAATGACTATGGCCGAATATTCGGCATCCTCCACCCTCGAAATCAACCCCCTGCTCTGAACAAAAAAATCGATCCGGGAATAGGCTTTATGCACGTGGGAGAAAAATGAATACTCCCTGGCCCTCGGCCTCGCGAACCTCCAAGGATCCACCCCTCCCATCTGGTAGATAAACCCCCTCAACACCTTAGCTGCCGCGGGCCTCCTGCCCGTCCTGGACATGCCGCATAAAACCCGCATCGTCCCAGTTCGGGGCATAGGCATTCTCCAGCACCACCCGCTCCCCCTGCAGCTTGCTGCTCACCATCACATACCTCCCGCCACTGTCAGCCACCACCTTTGACGCCTCAAACGACACCCTTTTTCCCACCAGGATTCCACAATTGGCCTACCCATCCCTTCCTCAGTCTACTCAGTCTAACCAGGTCCGCCACCTTCAGGTGCGTCTCCTGGAGCATAGGCACGTCCGCCTTCAGCCCCTTCAGGTGCGTAAACACCCTGGTCCGTTTGACCGGCCCATTCAGCCCCCTCACATTCCAAGTTATCAGCCGGATCAGAGGGCTCCCTGCCCCCCTCCCATGCCGACTAGCCATAACCCATATAACCCATCCCTTGCCCACCCCAGGCCGCCACCCCCACCCCCCCGGCTCGGCCCGTTCCCCATGGCGGCAAACCCCCACCCCGGCCCCCCCTGCATATTCCAGCTCCTTCCTGGCCATTTCTGCAGCAACCCGGTACTCTCCCCCCCCCAGGCTAGGACCCCTCCCAGCCGCGTTACTCCCCCCATAGCACTCCCGTGAGCCAGCTAACTTCTGCTGATCCTGACGTCTCCCGCCATACCTCTGACCCCGCCCAACGTGGGGCTACTTCTCCTCCCCCATGCCCATCAGCAGACCCTGCTCTTCCCCCTCCCGCTCTCGCGTGGGGAAAAAAAAGTCCGCGCTTCTCAGCTCCGACCCCGCCCTCATCAACCCTCAGCGCGGGAAACAAGAGGAAAAACCCGCGCTTTCACCCTGCCCAACCCCGCCTCCTCTAGGGTAGTTCCCATTGTCGGCCCCCACCACCAGCTCCCCACACTCCAAGTCTACCCCCCGACCCGAGCCCATCCACCGATCCCACGCAAAAATACAGCACCCCACCCGCCCTAGAAACAACACACAACCAGCATAAAACAGAGAACCCCCCCCCACCAAAAATTAACACAGTTACATACAAACCCCCGCCCCGACCCTCAGTTAGAGCCCAACTTCTCGGCCTGCACAAAGGCCCACGCCTCCTCCGGGGACTCGAAGTAAAAGTGCCGGTCCTTGTAGGTGACCCACAGACGCGCCGGCTGTAACAAGCCAAACTTCACACTCTTTCTGTGAAGCACCGCCTTCGTCCGGTTGTACCCGGCCCTCCGCTTAGCCACCTCCGCACTCCAGTCCTGGTAGATCCGCAACACCGTGTTCTCCCACTTGCCACTCCGCTCCTTCTTGGCCCACCTAAGCACGCACTCTCGGTCAATGAACCGGTGGAACCGCACCAGCACCGCTCGTGGCGGCTCATTCGGCTTGGGCTGCCTGGCCAGTATTCTGTGGGCCCCCTCCAGATCCAAGGGCCCCTGGAAGGACCCAGCTCCCATCAGCGAGTTCAGCAAGACGACCACATAGGCCCCCAGGTCTGACGCCTCCAGCCCCTCCGTGAGGCCCAGGATCCGCAATTTTTTCTGCCTCGACCGGTTCTCTATTTCCTCGAACCGCTCCTGCCACTTCTTATGGAGCGCCTCATGCATCTCCACCTTTACCGCGAGGGCCGAGGCCTCATCCGCTCTTTCAGAGGCCTGCTGTCGGATCTCCCGGATTGCCACCTCCTGGGCTGTCTGCGTCTCCAGCAGCTTGCCAGTTGTAGCCTTCAGCGATTCTAGCAGCTCCACTTTGAGCTCCCGAAAACAGCGCTGGAGAGTCTCCTGCTGCTCCTGCGCCCACTGCCTCCATTCCTCGAGGCCTCCGCCGGCCACCATCTTTTTTTTCTTCCCCCGCTTTTTCCTAGGCGCTGCCACCGCTATTTTGCTCGCCCCACTCCTGGTCCAGACCATAGAACACTGGGGATCCACTGCTGACACCTTCCCACGTCGGGAACCGTCGATCAAGTACCGCTGGGGGCCCTAAAAAGAGCCCAAAAGTCCGTTCCTGGCGGGAGCTGCCGAACGTGCGGCTTAGCTCCACATAGCCGCAACCGGAAGTCCACTCTCTCACTGTATTAACGTTTCCACAGATTTGTTTTCAAAATTTAAATATCACTTTTTGTATTGTTTTTAAATCTGAAGTCCTTTTGAAGTGTTGGTGCTGTTAAATGTCAGAAACAAAACTAGGAGGTTTGTGCAGGCTCTTAAAAACAACAGTGGAATACATTGCCAGATAACCTGTTTTAATGTTGGCTGAAGGGAAATATTGAAGAGACACTGGGGAACAGACTCAGCTTTTCTTTCAGTTCTGCTTGGGAACTTTTATGTTCACCTGACAGTGCAGATGGGGACACATGAGAAAGACGATGCTCGCAACATTGAAAGATTCCCTTAGCATGGCACCTATCTGTTTGGAATGAAAATGGAAAATTCTTTCCCAGGAAGAATTTCGAACTTTCCCAGTGGAAAGGTCGATCAACAGCTCGCCAACTTTAGAAAAGGCTGCCCCGCAGCGATACTATGTGGTAGGCGTCCTTAAAGAGCGGAGAGTGGGACTTCTGCCCCTCAGAATCGAGCTCTGGATAAATTTGGTTGACAAGCTGTAACTAATGGGGTACTACAATGATCAATACTTGAGCTCAGATATTTACAATCTATATTAATGACTTTGATGAGGGGATTGATATAATGTATCCAAGTTTGCTGATGATGGGAAACTAAGATGTGAGGTAGAATCAAAGAGGCTGCAGAGGAATATGGGTGCGGTACGTTTCAGCACCGCCGTTTCAGCGCAGCTGTTTCAGCGCAGCTGTTTCAGCGCCAGGACTTTTCAGCGCCAGAAAAAAAAAATTCTCCAATGTTGTCATATAGTTATGACAGAATTTTTTTTGGCACTAAGCAATTTACAAATCTGTAAGTTCATAAAATGAAATAAAACTCAAGTGTTAACAAAATGTTTTTATTGTAAAAGATCCAAAAACAGTACATTAAAACAATTTACAAATCTGTAAGTTCATAAAATCAATCATTAAAAGGAAAGTTCATTGGACATTCATTGGATATTCATTGGAAAAAACGCATTTAGTTTGTCAAATTGTGCCCTATTGAACGAAGGTAGTCAATTTCATTCCTGCTGCCATATTCGGAAACAATTTTCAATATCCTCTTGAAGGGATCTTAGGATTGTGAAGTTTATTCAATTTATGGTTACCGGTTGTTCTTGAGACATTGCTGAAACTCAGTAGAAATTCAAGTTAAAAACTTGTCAGGTGCAAATAAGAATTGTTTTATTTGAAGTTCATTGGTTACAACTTGAATTTCATTTAAAAGGTAGTTTGTAGACAATTTGATTTTCTTCAAAGAATCACAGGAATTATCTTCTGAGACAATAGCCTGAACACAACTTTAAAAGTCAAAGTCTGAAGTCAAAGTATGAAAATGAAATAGGAATACAGAACTCTTTTCTAATTCTCTTCCTTTACTTTCTCTCTCTCTTTCTGTCTTTCTTCTCTTTGTCTCTTTCCTTTCTCTTTCCCTTTGTCTCTTTCTTCTCTTTTGTCTCTTTCTAAAATGGTGGCCAAATCATCCATGGATATACTATTTCATATCTGTCTTAAGCGATCCGATCACACCCCAATATAATCCTAATTGGTTTAAGTTAGACTCAAAACACATTTGATTTGATAACAAGCCGTCCATCTTCACGATGTAACATTACTTCCAATTGTTGCTTATCTGCAACAATGGAGACGTTATGTCATCTCATTATACTACGCGAGGCATAATTCCGAAAATATAATTGAAACTGTCTTTTAACACAGTCTAAAATGTTTCGGCTTGCATACGTTATGCAATGTGGTTCAGGCTGTTATCACAAGTGGCCTGAAATCAGAACAATAGAGCCATTAATGCTTCCACCTCATTGCCATGGGATTCAGCCCCTGTCCTTGGAAAAATGTGATGTTTTTATTAGTGGTTCTGTGTTTTCCAAACTCATGACTGAGTTTGGAAATTGTATGTTTCTTTCATTTTAAAACTGGGAATTAATATTTATGCTTTAAACAGCTTTTTAACCTATATTAAGTGTATTTAAAATACCTGACTTCTACAGTCGCCCCTTTGATAAATCGAAAGATCAAGTGAGATATATCAGAATAAGATAAAAGATATCATTAAAGCGATAGGATAGGTAAAAGCGCAAAGAATAATTCATTCATATTGTCATTGCAGATTTAAACAATAGAATGGAAACTTAGCATTGCAACAAGTATTTCAACAATAATCATTAAAATTCTTAAAGAATCATTATTACAAAATAACAATTAATGAATTAGTCAAATTTGATGCTACAGATTCAGTATTAATAGATTATACAAATAATTGATTGATAATATTACGGTTAACATTTCAACAAAAGTATTTCACCTCAAATTCATCAATTGGGGGTGCAGTAGGGTTACTGTGAATCATTCTGACAGTTGGTCCCCTGCGCTTAGCGAATAGTTCTTTGATGCACGTAGCACATTGGTATGTCATATAAATGATGAATCCAGCTGCACAGGAGAATAGGATTATTCTCATTATGGACATTCCTGTGTGTCCAAACCACCCGCAAATTCTATCCCAGAGAGAGAGAACTTGGGATGGATCAAGTTTTTTGATTTCTTTTTGGATATGTAATACCAAATCTTTAACTTCTTCAGAGTTATCAGGAATGAAAGTGCAACATTCTGCACCAATCAGGGTGCACGTGCCACCGTTTTTGGCTAGCACATAGTCAAGTGCCATTTGATTTTGCAATACCACGGTTCGAATTGTTCGCATTTCGTCAGAGATTTTATCTAGGGCAGTGGCAGTGTATTCTGCCACATCTTGTATGATGGTTGTTATTTTATTTAACTCATTCTCCATCCTTACTTCCCAATAGAAAGGAATGATTCTAGCAAAAATTGCAACTCTAAAGGTGATAGAGCGTTTTTTTTCTTTGAACAGTCATTTCTGAAATATGCAGGAGATTAGTCACATGACGAATGACAGGTACCATGTATCTTAAATAGCAAGATCCTGACCAGGATCTTGGGAGCCAGGGATATGCTTTATCATCACAAATAAAATAAGTTCCATTATAAGCAGAATATGAGTAAATATATTCTAAGAGCCATTGGTCTTCGAATGTTTTATTATTTCTGAGGTTAGGTATGCCTGTTATCCTTGAGGACCGCATAACTCTTTCTAAGCGGTTGTTTGTACATTTAAAAGCTGTGTTAACATCTAAATAGTTAGTACAATTACTATTAACCATTGGTATCCCTTTAGGGTCCTTACTGATGAGGCAAATTGATCCTTTTTGTTTAATATTAGTTGGGAGGTTAAGATGTTGAGGTTTTTTGTCAGGGTTAAATTGAAGTTGGTGCCATCCTGAAAAGGTGTTTAGTGGATAGCCTGCAGATTTCCATAAGTTAATAGATTTTTGGATGTCAACCTGGAACCTCCCATTTTCACATGTATATGCTCCAGAACGGGTCACCACAGAGCGAGGGACACTTTGATAGATGTACTATTCTGCTGTTTCTGAAGCATTAAAGGGAAAATGGGAAGTCTGAAGTCAAAGTATGAAAATGAAATAGGAATACAGAACTCTTTTCTAATTCTCTTCCTTTACTTTCTCTCTCTCTCTCTTCCTGTCTCTTTCCCTTTGTCTCTTTCTTCTCTTTCTTCTCTTTCTTAAATGGTGGCCAAATCATCCATGGATATACTATTTCATATCTGTCTCAAGCGATCCGATCACACCCCAATATAATCCTAATTGGTTTAAGTTAGACTCAAAACACATTTGATTTGATAACAAGCCGTCCATCTTCACGATGTAACGTTACTTCCAATTGTTGCTTATCTGCAACAATGGAGACGTTATGTCATCTCATTATACTATGCGAGGCATAATTCCGAAAATATAATTGAAACTGTCTTTTAACACAGTCTAAAATGTTTTGGCTTGCATACGTTATGGAATGTGGTTCAGGCTGTTATCACAAGTGGCCTGAAATCAGAACAATAGAGCCATTAATGCTTCCACCTCATTGCCATGGGATTCAGCCCCTGTCCTTGGAAAAATGTGATGTTTTTATCAGTGGTTCTGTGTTTTCCAAACTCATGACTGAGTTTGGAAATTGTATGTTTCTTTCATTTTAAAACTGGGAATTAATATTTATGCTTTAAACAGCTTTTTAACCTATATTAAGTGTATTTAAAATACCTGACTTCTACACCTCTCATCAGCTTTTCTATATTTAAGTAATTTTAATTGAGGTTCATTGCCAGCTAAACGTTTCTCGAAGTGCTCGTCTCTTCCCTTTTGAACATGCTTAAGGACATCAATGAACTTCCAGATAGTTGGGTGTGACATTAACAGTTCACTTTTCAATCTCCTGTTGGCCGCCTCAGCATAGTTACTTGTTCTGTCATCCCCATCTAATGTTCTTTGATACATATTCCACATCTCGGTAGGAAATAAAGGACTTCGTCTGCCTGCTCCTCGGCGATTAGGACGGCCGATATAATTGTCTTCGAGATAGTTTAAAACCGGAATTAACTCCTCCGGTAAATTACCTGCTAAAGAATCCACGTGACTGTCAAGGTCGTCAACTGGCACAAAACATAGGGCAGTTATCATTTTCGAATGTAATGCAAAATCGGGATTGCTCTTATATAAACGCATGAGACCAAAACCACTTATCTGCCTAAGTATATTTTGAGACAGATGAAAAAGGCAGCCTCTTACTTCTATATTGGGGAAGGAGTCTTTCATGGCGGTAAAAGCAGCGCGTTCAAAATCACAATTGATAATGGCAGGTCCTGCGTTTGTAATCATCTCTTTTACCATCGCAAATAACATCATATGGGTCGCATACTGTTTGTTTTGTAAAAGCGCGTACAATACAGGGTGAACTCCGTTATTTTTCCTAACCATGATGATATAAACTTGATAAAATAGGTGTGGTGCTACCGCAAATGTTCCGTCAGCATACCAAGTCGTGGAAGTTGCCATGTGTTCTAACCAACTCTCTTTCCCAAATATAATAATCCGTTCGTTGTTCGTACCACTATCCTTTAAACAGAAATTTTCCTCGGTTTCTGGGGTGGGTTTATACATCATGTATTCATGAGGTAACTGAAGCTCTTGAATTGATCTTGGATTATCGGGGACCTGATTAACTTTGTCTCGTTTTCTATGAATCATTTTTCGCATTGCCTGCCTGTTTGGTAACTGTGCCATACCTGCCACGGACATTTTTTCAATGCACTTGTTGATAATCGTACTTGGAGGCTCACAAGTCTTTTCAGCCCGGTCTCTCGCATCAGTTATGACCTTTTCCACTTCGATAACAACTGCAGATGGGGGATGAGTATGTTCGTTGATCTTTTCGATCACATCTCTTTCTAACGTGTGAATGCGGGCCTTGCACCTACCATCCTCATGGCATCGCCAAAACTTAACTAGCTTTTGTTTCTTGCTTTCTTTGTCAAAATGATATATAAAACCTTCATGACAGAACTTCTCTCTGCCTCGCTTGCTTTTCACTGATTCAGCCATGGGTTTAATGATATGGAACTTACCAAATTTACCAAAAGAAATTTACCTAATAACTAAGTAAGTATAAAAACTTGTTAACAAAACTCTAACATTATCTAAACAGTAATCATAATAAAACTCCAACAAAATCTAGAACGATGAAACGACCAAATAACTAAGTGTAAAAGCTGGTATACCTGTGTCATACCTGTGACCATACTCAAGAATGATTTCTGAATGAATGAGCGCTGAAACGTCCTGGCGCTGAAATATTTGGCGCTGAAACGTCCTGGCGCTGAAACGGCGGCGCTGAAACGTCGGCGCTGAAACGTCGGCGCTGAACTGTCCCATTCCCAGAGGAATATAGAGGGAACAAGAGGATAGTAAATGGAATGCAAAGTGGTGAATCGTGAAGTTATCCACTTTGTTGTGAAACATAAAAAAGTAGGACATTTTTTGAATGACAAGGGATTGGGAAATGTTTGCACTCACAGGGGTCCAGGTGTCATTGTACATGAATCACAGAATGTTAACACGCAGATACTGAAAGCAATTGGGAAGGCGAATAGTATGTTCGTTTTCTTACATAAGAATAGGAATAAAAATGTAAAGAACCCTTACTAGAAGTAGATGGGGCATTGGAGAGGCCACACCTCGAGGACTGC
This sequence comes from Scyliorhinus canicula, assembly GCF_902713615.1. Classification (NCBI taxonomy): domain Eukaryota; kingdom Metazoa; phylum Chordata; class Chondrichthyes; order Carcharhiniformes; family Scyliorhinidae; genus Scyliorhinus; species Scyliorhinus canicula. Next base: position 162,360,821 of record NC_052151.1, on the reverse strand, counting down.
AATGTTGGTCTTCTGACCTAAGGAAGGGCATACTTGCCCTCGAGAGACTGCAATGAAAGTCCATCAAACTGCTTCCTGGGCTGAGCAAACTGTCCTATGAAGAGACACTGAGTTGACTAGGCTTAAATTCCCTGAAGTTTAGAAAAATTAGAGGTGACAGAATTGAAACATTTAAATTCTTAAGGAACATGGCATGGTAGATACTGAGAAATCATTTCCCCTCTTTGGGGTCACAGTCTCAAACTGGAGTTTTTTTAAATGAATTTAGAGTACCCAATTAATTTTTCCAATTAAGGGGCAATTTAGCATGGCCAATCCACCTAACCTGCACATCTTTTGGATTGTGGGGGCAAAACCCACGCAAACCTGGGGAGAATGCGCCAACTCGGGCAGCACGGTAGCATGGTGGTTAGCATCAATGCTTCACAGCTCCAGGGTCCCCGGTTCAATTCCCGGCTGGGTCACTGTCTGTGCGGAGTCTGCACGTCCTCCCAGTGTGTGCGTGGGTTTCCTCCGGGTGCTCCGGTTTCCTCCCACAGTCCAAAGATGTGCGGGTTAGGTGGATTGGCCAGGCTAAATTGCCCTTAGTGTCCTAAAAAAAAAAAATTATGTTAATGTTAATGGGGGTTGTTGGGTTACTGGTATAGGGTGGATACGTGGGCTTGAGTAGGGTGATCATTGCTCGGCACAACATTGAGGGCTGAAGGGCCTGTTCTGTGCTGTACTGTTCTAATTCTAATTCTAACTCCACAAGGACAGTGACCCAGAGCCGGGATTGAACCTGGGACCTCGGCGCTGTGAGGCTGCAAGGCTAACCCACTGCGCCACCGTGCTGCCCTCAAACTGGAGTTGACCATTTAGGACTGAGATGTGGAGAAATTCCTTCCCTCAAAGTTATTGTGAATCTTTGGAATTCCATACATCAGAAAGGTGTGGCTACTCAGCTGTTGGGTATATTCAAGACACAGGTTCGATAGACTTTTTGGTATGAAGAGAATTTGGGCTATCAGGACAGTGCAGGAAAGTAGAGTTGAGTTAGAATATCAGCCATGATCTTATTGAATTACAGATCTGATTTGAAGGGTTATTCCTGCCCCTAATATTGCATTGCTATGTTATTTATGTGTCTGAAGAAGAATACTTTATTTTTTGTAATTCTTGATGATTTAATTTTGTAGTTTCCCTTTGAACAAAGAACAAAGAAAATTACAGCATAGGAACAGGCCCGTCGGCCCTCCAAGCCTGCACCGACCGTCCGTCTGAACTAAAACCCCCTACCCTTCCGGGGACCATATCCCTCTATTTCAATCCATTTCATGTATTTGTCAAGACCCCCTTAAAAGTTATGATCGTATCTGCTTCCAGGCTCCCACCACTCTCTGTGTAAAGAATTGCCTCGGACATCTCCTTTAAACCTTGCCCCTCGCACCTTAAACCTATGACCTCGAGTAATTGACTCTTCCACCTTGGGAAAAAGCTTCTGACTATCCACTCTGTTCATGCCCCTCATAATCCTGTAGACTTCTATCAGGTTGCCCCGCAACCTCCGTCATTCCAGTGAGAACAAACCAAGTTTTTCCAATCTCTCCTCATAGCTAATGCCCTGCATACCAGGCAACATCCTGGTAAACCTCTTCTGTACCCTCTCCAAAGCCTCAACATCCTTCTGGTAGTGTCGCAACCAAAATTGAACACCAAGTGCGGCCTAACTAAGGTTCTATAAAGCTGCAACATGACCTGCCAATTTTTAAACTCAGTGCCCCGGATCATAATGGCAAGCATACCATATGCCTTCTTGACTACCTTCTCCACCTGTTATGCCACTTTCAGTGACCTATACACCTGTACACCCAGGTCCCTCTGCCTATCAATACTCTTCAGGGTTCTGCCATTTACTGTACAGTCCCCATCTTTGCCTTCCTCATTATTTTATTTTCTGTCTTTTTTGTATTTTGTCATTTTTGCTTTTGTGGTCTTAATCTTAATTAATATCTAATATTTTTGTTTCAGTTTTTCTCTTATTTCTCACTTTATGTATGATTTGTCATTACTGGCTATTTGCTCCAGCTTTTTAGTAGAATATATTTTTTGCAGACTTGATTGATCATTCTTCTAAATGTTACTCACTGATGCTCTAGTTTTTGGTTTGTCAGTCAATTTTTCAAGTTTATTTTACCTAATTCCATTCTCATCCCCTTAAAATCAGACTTTTTGTATATATTTACTTTAGCCTCAGTCTTCCTCATCCTTTATCTTAAAACTTATTGTGCTGTGATCACTACTACCTAAATTATCCCCTACACTTAGCTCTTTTGTCTCTTTTGATTCATTTCCCATTACTAGACCTAGCAGTATTCCTCTCTTGTCGGCCGTTTTAGATACTAGAATAATGCATATGTAAGAAAAGCTAACAAATGATTTACTTTGTAAAAGCTCAATTCCTTCACCCCTTTTATTACCTCTTCTTGCAAGTACCTTTACTTGTGGGTAGTTAATCTCCAATGATTATTATTTACATACTTTACTCATTACATATATTGTCTTATGCTATTTTTTCACTATTTGTTAGTCTGTTGTATGCCCCAGCTAGTGTTGATTGATCACTTTTGATCCCAATCCATATGGTTTCCTTTTTAACCTTCTATTAGTCATGCCCTTTATTTCTGCTGTCATTATGTTGTTTCTCATCACCACTTCTCTTTCTTCCCTACCTTTTTGATTATATTATAACCTACATTATTTAGTTGCCAGTACTATTATTTGTGTAGCCATGTTTCAATTATTACTACTTCACTCCAGATTTTTAAAAATTCAGACACAGGACATGGACGTCACTGGCTGGGTCAGTGTTTATTTTCTATCCCTAATTACCCATAAACTGAGTGGGATCATTCCAAGAGTCACGTCTTGCATATTGCCAAGGACCAGGTAAGGATGCCAGATAGGATTTTACAACAACCGACAATGGTTTCATGGTCATCATTAGACTTCTCATTCCAGATTAAATATCTGGAAATTCAAATTATAACCATCTACCATGGTGGGATTCCAACCCAGGTCCCTGGAGCATTACCCTGGGTTTCTGGATTACTATCCCATGATAATGGCACTATGCCACCCACTTCCCTGTCCAGTTCCCCTATTTTATTTTGGATTCTCTGTACATTGCAGTATCAATAGTTTAATTAATCTTTAGTAGTTATTTATGTCTTTCATTTTTAAATCCCTTTTTATACTTTTCTTTTATAGTTGTATTTGTTCACTGGCCATTTGGGTAACCCTTATTCCCCACCTCAGGCTGGTCATTACTCTCATATTTTGTTTTTCCTCAGACTTAAACTACAGCAAACCCTCACTTCCTGCAAACTGAAATATAGCTTTTCTTTTTGTATGGTTTTGTATATATACAGTGTTCAATAATGTAGTGTTCCTCAAAGGCATGAAACGTTTGTGCAATATTTAGTTTATTGGCAGGAGCCCTTTCCTGATCTTTCGGGTTGGGGAGTGGGGTGGAAGTGAGAGGAGCCTCTATTCGGCATCAACATCCTGGAGTCTACCTGTTTTCACTCACCACATTCCCCGTTATGAGAGCCTTCCCACTTGGCTAGGTTTTCCAAGCTTCCCCTCCCTATCTGTTATTCTACTGTGACTATTCAGATAGGACCTCTGGACTCATCTTTTGTTTCAATACTTGCATTGAGCTGTGAGGAGGTTGCAGAGATCCTTCAGTGTGATTTGGACTAATTGAGTGAGTAGACAAATGAATAACAGATGCAGTATAAATGTGAGGTTATGCACTTTGGAAACAAACATGGGAAAGCAGACCATTATCTGAATGGTTATAAGGGGAGGGGCATGTGCACTGAGATCTGGGTGTCCCCATACACCAGTCGTTGAAGGTAAGCATGCAAGTACAGCAGGTGGGAAAGAAGGCAAATGGAACACTGGCCTTCATTGCGAGAGGATTTGAGTACAGGAGCAGGGATGTCTTGCTGCAATTATACAGGGCCTTGGTGAGGCCACACCTGGAATATTGTGCGCAGTTTTTGTCTCCTTATCTGAGGAAGCATGTTCTTGCTATAGGGAGAGTGTAGAGAAGGTTTACCAGACTGATTCCTGGGGTAGTACGACTGACATATGAGGAAACATTGAATCAACGTTCAGAAGAATGAGGGTTGATCTCATAGAAACCTATAAAATTCTAACAAGACTAGACAGTGTAGATGCAAGAAGGATGTTTCCAATAGTGGGGGTGCACAGAACCAGGTGTCACAGTCTGAGGACATGGGATAGGCCATTTAAGACCTAAAAGATGAAAAATGTCTTCATCCAGAGACTTGTGAGCCTGTGGAATTTGTTACCATAGGAAGTAGTTGAGGGCAAAACGTTGTATGTTTCAAGAAGTAATTACAATTGGGGGCAGCATGGTGGCACAGTGGTTAGCACTGCTGCCTCACAGCACCAAGAACCCGGGTTCGATTTCAGACCCAGGTCACTGTCTGTGTGGAGTTTGCACATTCTCCTCGTGACTGCGTGGGTTTCACCCCCACAACCCAAAAATATGTGCAGGGTAGATGAATTGGCACTTCTGACGAAAAGTAATTGACCTGAATTGTTGGGCGAGCTTCTCTGTTTCCCGACACCGATTTTGTAATCGCCGATTGGACGGAGAATCCATTTTTACGACAGAATCGGGGGCGGCGCCTGTTTTACGCAGGTTTTGCATGCTACACCCTTCTGAAACAGCTTCACCGTGACGGCATCTGAAGGCTCTCCCCGATGCTCCTCCCCGATCGGCCGAGTTCACGACAGCGTGGGGGACGAGTGGTCCAAGCTGTGCGGGAACCTGGCATGGCGGCTGCGGACTGCGTCCAATGCCGCCATAGTCGGGCGGGAGCCGTGCTGCTTGCCGGGGATGTTCGGCGAGGGCTGGGGGGGGACTGGGGTGAGGGTCATCCAGGGGTGTCCAGGGAGGCACTATCTGACAGGTCGGTTCCACGCACGGCTGGCGTCATGTTGTAGGCCCAACCACTGCAGGTCGTCGCCGTGCGTATGTGTGGCCACGGACCCGGCAACCTTCTGGCCGTTTATTTCCTGCAGGCCGGGTGTTTTACATGGCGCTGCTGTTAGCTCCTCACCGGTCGCAGCATCGGTGAGGGGCCGCCGCCGATTTCTTTCCACGTAAAACGCCACGGATCCTCTGCACTCAGAATCGGAGAATCTGGCCCGTTAACTCTGTTTATTGCTCCTCAGAACCTGACCTTTAGAGCTTTTTCAGCATTTTCTGTTTTATTTCAGAATAAACAGTGTCTCAACTTAGTCTAGGCTATAAACCTAGAGCATAGGTTTATCAAAAGTAACAGTTGCAGTTAAATTATTCCTCACATTGAAAGCAGTAAAGATGGAACAGTTAATAAATAGATCCCTTAATGATACCTTTACATTAAATTATTTTTCCACATTGTCCCCACCCACCCTTGCCTCGAGTCTTACTCTTGGTGGCCTCAAAATAATTGATGACCGTGATCTTCCCCATTATTCTTTGCTGCCCTTTTCACCCACTACCCCAAATCCATCTTTTCCCATCTTTCCTCTATCTGGACTTGCTTAACATCTTTTCTAGTTCTGACAAAATGTTAATTCTATTTATTTCTCCACAGATGCCACCTGCTAGGTGGTTCAAGTATTTTCTGTTTTTCTATAATGATGAACTGAGGATATGTTCCCTCAATACGAAGTTTGAGTAGAAGAAAGGAAATTCAAAATCCATCTTCCAAATTGAAACAAATCTGTCAATTGTGCAGAGACTTAATTTATAGAATTTACAGTGCAGAAGGAGGCCATTCGGCCCATTGAGTCTGCACCAGCTCTTGGAAAGAGCACCCCACCCAAGCCTACCTCCCCCACCCCACCCCCATAACCCAGTAACCCCACCCCACCAGTAACACTAAGGGTAATTATGGACACTAAGGGCAATTTAGCATGGCCAATCCACCTAACATGTACATCTTTGGACTGTGGGAGGAGCACCCGGAAGAAACCCACGCAGACACGGGGAGAACATGCAGACTCCGCACAGACAGTGACCCAAGCTGGGAATTGAACCTGGGACCCTGGTGCTGTGAAGCAATTGTGCTAATCACTATGCTACCATGCTGCCCACAAAGAAATAGAAAATGCCTGAAGCTTCCATGGAACACCTCTAGATCCAATGATGGCCTTCTGTTATGTTTTGGAGAAAAACCTGTTACCTAGTTACAAAATACATTTCAAGGGCAGCATGGTGGCGCAGCGGTTAGCACTGCTGCTTCACGGTGCCATGGACCCGACTCTGGGTCTCTGTCTGTGTGGAGTTTGCATATTTTCCCTGTGTCTGTGTGGGTCTCACCCCCACAACCCAAAGATGTGCAGGGTAGGGGAAGTGGCCATGTTAAATTCCCCTTAATTGGGAAAAAAATTGGGTACTCTAAATTTAAAACAAAATGCATTTTAATTAATTGGCTAGTTGAATAAAGAATACAAGCATGTTGACAACGATGTAATTAAAATAGCATTTTATTGTCTTCCTAACTGATTTTGTTTCAGGAATAATCACCATATCAAACTGTGCAGCCATTAGGATGGATGATGGGCAACAGATACTCCCTCTGGCAAAGACGTGAAGTGTATGAATAAACCATTAAAATAGGTGTTGTGTTATGCTTCTTCATGTAGCATAAGCTGCTTCCTTGATGCATAGTCTGACAAAGGAAGGTTCAGACTTGGAGATAGGTTTAACACATTTATTGAACAGTTAACAATTCTCCTACTTGAGTTCGACTCTCCTGCTAATCTTACTATAGTAACTCAATCTAACTAACCAGTCTGCTCTAATCCATGCGGTGGGTGTGATGCTTCCTGATCTGCCCCTGTCTCTCTGAGTGTCGTCTATCGAAAGAAAAAGAGCATGTGTGCCCTGTCCTTTTATATGGGTAGCCCCCTTGTGGTAGTGTCACCTCTGGGTGTGTCTTGACTGCCCATTAGTCATGTCCTATCTTACTGACCTATTGGTTGAATGTCTGTGTGTCATGATGTCTCTGATGCTCCCTCTAGTGTTTACTTACTCCCAGTGTATTTGCATTAACCCCTTGTGTATTTACAGTGATGCATATCACCACAATAGGTATGGAGATTCTGTGTAGTTCCCAAGTCACAAAAAGTAGACTGACTCCACCCGCATTCCCAGTCGCAAAGGAGATCGCTGGTTTGATTTTCAACAAGCTAAGTTTAAGCCGACCGGCAAAGAAGATCATACATGGAAATCAAGAACATTAAAGGTGTTCTTATGTTAGGAACCTCCCTGATGATTACAGAGTTCCATGTTTTGCGTACTTATGTGCATGTTGGGAATGGTAAAACATTGATAATATTCCTGGAACAGCTGAACACAATTGCTCTGGAGATGTGGTGGAACATAAATTCAATTCAAGAATGAAAACAATTTATATAGAGCCTTGAACATAATGAAATATCTCAAGGTACTTTACAGGAACATTAGACAACCGAGCCATGGAAGGTGATATTAGATCAGATGATCAAAAAGTTGGTCAAATAGTTTTAAGGAGCATTTTAAAGGAAGTAAGAGAAGCAGAGGTATGTAGAGGGGGAATTATAGAGATTGGAGTTGAGGCAACTGAAGGTGTGGCCACCAATGATGAAGCAATTAAAATTGAGCACACTAAGAGGCCAGAATTAGAGGAGCACAGATAAACCTTGTCATTATGAATAGTGATCATGAAACTATCAGATTGTCATAATAAAAACCTAGTTCACTGATATCTTTTAAGAAAGGAAATCGGCCATCCTTACCTGGACAAGCTACTTATGTTTGAATCCAGACCCATAGCAATGTGATTAACTCTTAACTGACCTCTGCAAATGGCCAAGTAAGCCTGCTGTATCAAATTTCGACATAAAAGCCAAATAAGAACATTTGGGCCACATGGAATCAACATAGGCATCCAAAATAACGATGGCATAAACTACCCAAGTGACCCAGCACTCTCCTCCACAATAACATCAGGGGAGAAAAATTAGGAGAGCTGTCCCACAGAAATATCATGTGGGCCTTATGCAGCCATACAATATAACCACATCATACCTTACATTCAATGGCCCACCAGGGGTGGTGGTACAACATTCATTATAATTAGCACTGGGGGTGACAAGGGCATGGAATGTACTCTGGATGGCGGATTTCAATGTCCATCACTGAAAGTAGCTTCGTAGCGCCACTGCTGGTTGAGTCCTGAAGGAATGATCTGGGCCTAAGGCAGACATTGAGATAACAAGAGAAAAAATAAATACTTGACCTCATCCTCACCAATTTTACCTATCTCAGGTCCATGACAGTAAGTGACCATTGCACAGTATTTGTGGAGATGAAGTTCCATCTTCACGTCGATTGTGTTGTGTGGCACTAGCACTGTACTAAATGGGATAGATTCACAACCGACCTAGGAACTCAAAACCAGGCATCTCTGAGTTACTGTGGGCCATCAACAGCAGCAGATTTTTTTGACCACACTCTATAACCTCATGGTCTGCCATATCCCTCATTCTACCAATGGCATCAAGCTATGGGACCAACATTGGTTCAATAAAGAGTGCAGGAGGGTATGCCAGATGCACCTGACATACCGACAAAGGAGATACCAAACTGATAAAGCTACAACACTGGACTATTTATATGTTAAATGACTGAAGCAGCATGCGATAGATAGCCAAGTGATCTCAAAGCCAATGGATCTGATCACAGCTCTGTACTTCAGTCACACCCTGTCATGAATGGTGGTGCACAATTAAACAACTTAATGGAGGAAGAGGAATCACAGATATCCCCATTCTCATTCATGAGCAATCCAGGTTGTTAGTCCAAAAGACAAAGCTGAAGCATTTGCAATAATCTTCAGCTAGAAGTATTGAGTGGATGAGATCTCCAGCATCACAGATACCTGTCTTCAGCCACTTCGATTCACCCCACAAAATAACAAGAGGTGGCTGAACGCACTGGATACAGTAAAGGCATTGGGCCCTGATAACATCCCAGCTGCAGTACTGAAGATTTGTGTTGCAGAACTAGCTGTACTGTTAACCTTGCTGTTCCAGTACAGCTACAACTCTGGCGTCTACCCGACAATGTGAAAATTTGACCAGGTATGTCATTTCCATAAAAAGCTTAGCACTGTTACTTCACAGCACCAGGGACCCGGGTTTGATTCTGGCCTTGGGTGACTGCCTGTGTGGAGTTTGAATGTTCTACCTATGGGTCCTCCTGCATGGGTTTCCTTCGGGTGCACTTGCTTTCCTGCCACAGTCCAAAGATATGCACGTTCAGCACCATTGCTATGTTCAGCACCATTTGCAACTCCTCCACTAATAAAGCAGTCCATGTCCAAATGCAGCAAAACCTGGACAATATCCAGATTTGGGCTGACAAGTAGCAAGTTACATTCACTCCACACAAGTGCCAGGCAATGACCATCTCCTACAAGAGATGATCTAACCATCGCCCCAATGGCATTACCATCGCTGAATCCCCCACAATCAACATCCTGGGATATCATTGATCAGAAACTGAACTGGACTGACCATATTAATACTGTGGCTACAAGAGCAGGTCAAAGGCTAGGAATCCTACACCGAATAACTCACTTCCTGACCCTCCAATGCCTATCCATCATCTACAAGGCACAAGTCATGAGTGTAATGGAATATTCTCCACTTGCATGGATGAGTGCAGCTTCGACAACTCAAGAAGCTCAACACCATCCAGGACAAAGCAAGTCGCTTCATTGGTCCACCTTCCACAAACATTCAAACCCTCCACCACCAAGGAACTGTGGCAGCCGTGTGTACCATCTACAAGATGCACTGCAGGAACTCACCATGGTTCCTCAAGCCCACTTTCCAAACACACGACCACTTTCATCTAGAAGGACAAGGGCAGCAGATACCTGGGAGCCCCACCACCTGGAGGTTCTCCTCCAAGTCACTCACTACCCTGACTCAGACTGTTGCTGGGTCAAAATCCTGGAACTCCCTCCCTAACAGCACTGTGGGTGTACCGACACCTGAAGGACTTCAGCCGTTCAGGAATGCACCTCACCACCATCTTCTGAAGGGCAACTAGGGATGAACAATAAATGCTGGTGTGACCAGTGACACCCGCATCCTGTAAATCAATTTAATAAAAGGTTAGGAGGATTGGCCATGCAAAATTGTCCCTTGGTGTCCAAAGATGGGCAGGTTAGGTAAGAGTGTTGTGGGGGTAGGGTGGGGGAGTGGGTATTGGTAAAGTGTTGTTTGGAGGGCCGGTGAAGACTCAATGGGCCAATTGGCCTCTTTACACGCTGTAGGTATTCTGTGGATTCTATGGAAATCCACTCCAGACAGTTACCACCCCATCAGACTACTCTCAATCATCAGCAAAGTGATTGAAAATATTATGCATAATTCAATCAAGTAACACTTACTCAGTACAACTGCCAGGTTGGTCAGCTCCAGTTCCAAATACATCCTTTTGCCAAGAAGCTGAATTGAAGAGATGAGGGGAGAGTAACTGTCCTTCACCTCAAGATAAGTACTGTGCTTACAAGAGCAGGTTAGAGACTGGGAGTCCTGTAGTGAGCAACTCACATCCTGACTCCAAAAGAATGTCCACCATCTACAATGCACAAGTCAGGAGGGTGCTGCACCACCCTTCACTTGCCTGTGTGGCTGCAGCTCCAACAACGCTAAGAAGCTGAACACCATTCAGGACAAAGAAACTTGCCTGATTGACATCTCATCAACCACTTTAAATATTCCACTAACAGCACACAACAGCAGCAGTGTACACCATTCTCTGATGGGCTGGAGCAATTTGCCAAGCCTCCTTTTGCAGAGGCTTCCAAACCTTCAACCTTTATCACCTGTGAGGATGCGGCAGCAGATGCAAGGAGCATCACCTGCAAGTATCCTCCTAGTCACACACCATCTTAAGTAGGAACCATATCACCATTATGTGTCTTTAAAATCCTGGAACTCCCTTCCTAATAGCACTGTGGGTGTACCTACAATGTATAGACTAGATGTTCAAGAAGACAGCTCGCCGCCACCTTCTCCAGGGCAATTTGTATGGGCAACAAATGCTGACCTTGTTCCATGACTCATTCTATGAGTGATGTTTAAAAAGGCAATAATGGCGAGCTCATTCCCAGCACTTAATTGCCGATAGGATCTCTGGTGATTGAGAAGAGCTGATGGGATAAGTATCTTTTATCAGTTATTAGAAATCAGATGGTAGTACAGCATGTGGGTGAGTAGTTTTACATACTTTGCTCTTTAATGTTTCAAGCATTGACTTTTCAGTGGATTAGCTGCATAACTTTCAAAACTTGCTTTTACATAGTTCCTCTCAACACAACTCCGAGAAATATTTCAAAATGCATCACATAACATGAGTTACTTTAAACTACAATGACGAATGGGGAGGTTAAGCATTACGTACATTGCAAGATCCCACAATCAGTAACAAGATACATGTTGATCTGTTTTGAGGATTGGTCAAGAAAGGCACATTAAATAGATCATTGGAAATCCCTTCCCTTTTTCACAAAGTGCAATGGATTTATTAAAAACCACCTAAACATGCAATCATTTATCATCCATGAATGGTGCTTCTGAGAATCCAGCACTTCCTTACATGCTGCACTGAATCAACATTATCTCCATGTTCAAGTCTTAAAGTGGATAAATACCAACAACCATGTGACTCAATAAGTTAGATTATTAACAAAACCAAGCTGAGGCAATTCAAGATTATATCTTCCACGTGATCACATCACTGTTGTTAAATTTCTGTGGAATAAGCAACATTCTACTGCATATTTGTTGCTACTTCTGCATTAAAAATCACACCAGGCATGCAGTTTGACTGGAATATTATTAACCATTATTATTAATTATTAATGTTGGCTCCAATAATATCTGATAATCTGGTGTATAATGGTAAAATGTAAAAAGAAGACTAAATTGATTCAAAATGTGACAGTGGACAAAAATGTAGAATTGAAAATGGCTATTAAATACAAATGTATCAAGTATTGGAACTAAAATTAGACTATGAAACATGACTCCAAAGTGTCATCCTCTCTTGGGGAACTGCTTTCATCAGGCTTTTTTATAAGTAGGTTTTGACCACTTATTCAAAATGATGCATCCTAAATGTTGTACAGGCAAATACGATCACATCACATGTACTGCCTCCCAAATGAATATTGTGCACTTTCATTTATCTGCACTACTTTTGGAGAAGTGCAATGATTGGGTAAACCAAGATCTGCCTGGAGTTCACAAACATATTTTGTCATGAATCAATGATTGGAAAAATTTGTTTAAAATCTAAAAGAAACAACCTAAGAATGTATACAAAGAGCACTCAGTCTAGTCTGTGTCAAATACCAAACACTTTATTTTATAACTGATATATATTCAGGTCTTTACAATATATACATATTGCACATGTTAGCTGGAATGTTTATAAATCTTAATGTACAGTGACTAATGACATTATCTTGTATGTTTCTGTGTAAATGACACTCCACTGTGTTAGAGAAAAGATAATTGCTCACAAACTTCTTTTTTTCAGCTCAGAGAATGTAAACATAACCAACAATGTACTAACCTAACAGTGTAGTTTTAAAATATTCAATTTTGTAAAGACAAAGGCAAGAAAAATGTCATGCAAACCATAAGTTATCTCTTGGAGTAGAGGGCAACCCCAAGCATTCTATTATATCAATATTTTGCTGTGTTATGACACAGCAAATGGTTTTAAACTGCATAAGCATTACATATGACAGCAAAGATAACCAGCATTCTGAAGCATGAAAAATCATACAGTAAATTTAGGATACATTAGCCTTGTCTTGAACAGTATCTGAGTGTCTCAATATTTAATACAAAAGAATGTTCCAAACATTGGTTGTTGAACAAGAAAGCATTTGTGCAATTTTTGGCAGCATTACACAGAAAACAGTGAAGTGTTATTATTTTCTTAAATGTTCAGCCTTTGTAACATTGGCAGTTATTTATATGAATGTACAGAATTACAGAAATAATGTTGACAACATACAAAATGCACATTAAGGAGTTTTATGGAGGTAATCCATCAGTTTGCAAAAATAAATCTTTATTCACAATGGAATATGTTATAAAGGTATTGAGATCAATGTGTTTCCCTGTTGTTTTCCAAGGCACTTTTCTTGGTTCTGGGGATATCTTAACTTAATGTTGTCACCTGTAAAACAAGATTGTTGCATTTTGTGTACTTTTCAGGGATTTAAAAAAAACATGAGTCATTTTCAAGTTGTGCAAAATTGTTACATTTTTGTCGATGATCTGGTTCATTTTCCAGGTTAGCTCAAGAGTGTGCTCAATTCTTTATGTTGTGAAAATGATGGCAAATTCTGGTGCCTTTCACCATCATGTGACGTTGGGTAATTGTTTTTGTTTCTTGTAAATGCTCAATGGCAAGGCTCGCTTCCATAAAATAGAGTGCACTGTTAGAATGCACAATCATGTGGTCAGACATCTGTTGCTCCTGTCCTTCCACCTCATGCAGTCCGGCATTACTGTGGTGCATGAGTGGACTGCAAGTTTCCCCGAGTGCCATAAATGGAGCAGACAGCAGCTGGGGGGGGGGGGGGGGGGGGGGGGGGGGGGGGGGGTTGCAAAAGCGGGTAAGAGACCCAAGGAAACGCCAAAGGGGAACCCAGGGAGAGACCGACATGGAGACCAGAGGGTCCCTCACAAAGCTAAAGTAGTAAAATAACCGGCAAAACAAACCGTCTACGGTGAAGGAAAGGGCCTAGGAAAAGACCTGGAGCCAGCAGAATAGAGGGGAGGGGATGGGTGCCGAAAAGGAACAATGTGTAAATTATAAATTATAACTGTTTCATCCATTTCTTGTACAGTATAAAAATGCAAACTTTAATAAAAATATTGATAACAAAAAATAAATGGAGCACCCACTGTTTAGTGCTTTACACTAACAGTTCCATTACATAAAGTATCGTAAGTATGGTATATTGTTTCTGCCCATCCATTGTAGCTACTTAATGGCAGGAGTAGGTTAGATACTGCATTCCTATCTAAGCTTTGAATTGCTAATTTGCTGGCTCTTCAGCCAATTTGCCGAAGGTGGTTGGGTTTTACCGGCTGCACATAGGTGAGGCGTGGCAGATTAAGGAAAAACATTCCCAAGTGTTACATTTGAATCATCTTTCCTTCAGACTAATGGCCATATAATTATTGCAACTAAAATTCACGATCAGCCCTTTGCACCCTCCTGACGGAACGAATGTTTAAGGGAAGAATAGCATCCCGAGAAACTTCAAGCTGGTTTAAAAAATCTAATGGAGAAACGTCTGGTGTAGAAATATTGACTGGTTGGCGGAACTCACCAAGGCAAATCAGAACCGGGAGTCCAGTTCTGTATGATAGCCGAAACATTCTATCCCAGCTCTGTTATAAAGCTGAGTGAATGGAGGGAATGATTAATCAATGATGAAAGGAACTTTTCGCACTGAATTATGCACTTCCTCGAACAGTCTGCAATGCTACCTCCTATTTACCCTGTCAATCTGCCGGGTGTTTGTTACAGGAACCTGAAGGAAATGGAAGTAAGTCATGTGTACATGATGCCTGTTATTTTGCTCAGAATGTGAGTGGTGGTTACTGCCTGTTTCCTCCTGGGAGACAGGTTCTTTAGATGTCTTGTGTATCTTTTTCCTAACCCATGCATTCGAGCACTCGTGTGTGCGGCCGATTAGTGGGACATGGAAGTTCAGTCGATCGTATGTTAATTACTCACGGCTGGCTCTTCCATTTTCATAGGCCGCCCGATTGATTTATGAAGTTTTGCAAAATAATGTGGACGCCGATTGCTGGCAGCTCCATTCATCTCCAATTAAGTCGTCGCCATGGCAATTGGTGTGGCCGCGTCTAGCACAGTAAACCAGGAAAGATGGCAAAGCCTTGCCAAGAGACCTTTCACACTGCCGCGATTTACATTGTGAGCAACAATCTAATTAATGTCAATGTTGGTTCGGTTGTAAATGGAAGAGAGCAAAACTAGTTTTATTCCTTCCGAAGCGAGGCACGGGTTTGAGTGAGGACTCACAACCTTTAGAGCATCTAGCAGCGACCAAATATTGGGAGTCATTTTAAAACTCATCTGGATTGATTATGGCCCTCAAAAGATGTTTGAAGTGTGTCACAGCGGAACTTCCAAAGTGAATAAGAAACTTACAGGGTGAGCAGCTAGGGCGTGTTTTACTGGTAACGATGTGAGATCTATCTGGGATGGATGTGAATTAAAGTGCTGCATTTCGCAGCTAATCGATTTTTGGCTGGATGACAGAGCTACACTTGAACTGTACGGTGGTAAGAAAATGCATTCACTGACGGAATAGTTCCTTTTGAAGCAGCCCTCTCCAGCAGACACCTCTTAATCCCTCCAGCCACCCCTCCCCCCCCCCCCAAAAAAAATCACAACACAAACTTTCGGATGACCTCGCTGTAAAGCTCCCCGCCCCCTCCTCCCAAAATCACAGGGTTAATAACACTTACCGGTAATCGAAGTTAGCCTTTCACACACATCGGACTGATAGCCAATCTTGTGAGCAGTCTGGCACACCGTTTATAATCTACAAGAAGAGAATGTGGTCAGACAATTGCAAACATCGGATAGAAACACGATCTGAAATGCACTCGCTGTGCCCTCTCTGCCTGAGTAGCTCCTTTGGAAAGAGTGCAGTTAGATATTTCAGAGCACTGAATAGTTTCCCCCTGACCTCTGATAAATCGCTGGATTCTACAAGCGTGTTCGTTTCGTAAAACCAGTGGAAATTGACTATACTGTTATCTGCATTCCTTCCATGGAGAACTATTTATGTAGTTATTGAGGCTTTGCCTGAATCCAGGAGGATGTATGTAACCAGAAATGTCAATTCTAGTTGTCCAACTTGGTCTTGCGACCTGTCTGCATTTAAAAAACATTCACGAAACAGTGCAAAACATTAACACTCGCTCAACGGCGGTGTCTCAGACTGATTGTGGCATGATTTTCATGCTCATCGTATTTTTAAACTATTGTCTTAAAGGAAATCAACTTTAGGGCGGTTAAAATCCCAATTTTTCGAGTATGACGGTCCATGCACTAAAACATGAGCCGAATGGGGTTGGAGCGCCTGTCACTGCAAGTGTTGTGTTGTGTGTCCTTTAACTGAGCCCCAGCCTTCAACTTGATCCAATCGGGCTAACCGCTGCATTTTACGTGACAACGGGGGGAGGGGGGGTTGCCTGAGGAAAGTTTGCATCGAGCCCATTGCAACAAGTCGCCACAGTCCTATCGGTGCACCCTACACTTCAGTCTGCCTTCGCTGCATCCGTGTGGTAACCCCCTCCCCTGCCCCACTCCCCTTCCCCAGAACCGCCTCTCACTAAAGTTTAAGACCTGCAAACTGTTAACGGCACACTGCCGCCCCCCCCCCCCCACCCCAGCTTGCTAGTTGTGCTTCTATTGGAGCTGCGTTGTCATCTCCCTCAGAAACTGCAGATTCATGTCAACTTGACACAGCTTAAATGTTGATCTAAATAGCGTGCTTGCCCCCCCCCCCCCGGCCCCCCCCCCCCCCCACCCACACACAGATGAAAGGCGCCCCTCGGGGTGTCAGCGCTGTCAACGGGCTTCTGTGAGTGGGCCTGGGGCTGAGGAGTGGGGCAGGATTGTCTCTCTGTAACAGCTGCACCCAAACCAATACAAACCGCGTCCCCGCTGGACAAAAACCTACCCAGGCAGCTTCCATATAACACAAACTCCGCAGCCTGGCTCCCGTGACTCGCCCGAGTAATGCTCAAGCAAGTCTTCCAAATAAAGGGTTAGCTCTCCCCCCACCCTCCGCAGAGCAGCTTGAGTTTCCTGCAGATTCTGCTTCAAATTGCAGATATCCAGCGCCGCGGAGTTTTCCACAAATTGGGAAGCGCTAAACTCAAATATAGGCGAATGGCTACAGCGATCCATTTGAGTGTAAATTGTACCAGGGCCGATCTGGCTGAGACGCACTTACATGCTGGTATGGTGCAATCCCTGGTGTTGTGGTACAGCCGATTGAAGTGTTTGCTGCACTTGGGGCTGAAGTAAAGTGGACCTGGAAAGAAAGTCAGAAACGTGTTAAAATCGCCTCTGCCCCCCCCCCCCCCCCCCCCCCCCCCACACACACAGGATCCGCACAGTGGAAGGGTAAGAGCCCTTTACCTGTTAAGTGTTTTAAATACTTGTCTTTCATCTTCCTCAGATCTCTGGGCACTATCTCTGTTGGAGAACACATACAGATTAATGACATTGCTGTGAGCGCGGTAACACACACATCCACTACACTTGGCCATCCTGCTCAGTCGAAGAGGGCGCTTTCAGGCTGTCTGCGCGGGCTCTTTTGAGACGTGTGGGAAGGACGGTCTCGGGTTGTTCTTCCCACAGCAACTTCATAAATTGTTGACCTTCATTACCGCCCCCGCCAGATGTGCAGGTTGCAGGAACGCGCGAAAGAGCCAAGTCGAAGAGTTGTACTTTGGTTCGGATGTGAGGAGAATTCCCACAGCTCCAGTTATTTTTTGGGAAATTCGGAACCATGGCTCCAAATCAGGAATGACAGGGATCACGGTGTCGCTCCCAATGTTATAATTGCCGACTGTGTGTGTTTTAATTGCCTCATGATGTTTTGGAAGGATCGCCCGCTAACTGTGCGTGAGACCCTCTGTATCTGCCCACAGCAGATGAACACATTTAACATGAGTGACAATATTAGAGGAAAACAATTGGTCCGGGAGCAGTTTGGTCAATGTCCTCATGTCGACCAGCCTGGATAGACAAAGCAGGAGAGAGTTTGTGGCGTTGCCCTGGCTAGGGAACACAATGGCTCACACTCTCATCCGCTGAAAAGCAGACGGTCAGCCCAGTCATTGTAATGAGCTGCCTGTTGATCTCGTTCCTTCCCTGAATCCTGCTTGGATTGCCATTCCGTGTCGCACAGAGCCAGCGCCCTCCCTCCCTCTACTCTAAACCAGCAACATTCGCGCGAAAGCGAGCCAACTGCTTGACTATTCGCGCTCCCAGGGGCACCAGGGCAACAACCGGTTGTGCCAACCCATGCCCAGATCCCAATAGCCCGTGCCGGGGATCCGGCAACTCAATATTCTTTTTTCCCCGGTTCTATTGAGTACAGGATAAATGAATTGCTATCCATTATGCGCGGTCTTAACTGAAGGAATGGAGCAGAGGCACTCACCAACCCTCCCCTCTTTGTGGTAGACATCATTGTCAGGCAATTCCTGAGAATCAAAAGTGTAGTCGACACCTTGCGGGAAATAGTTCAACTCGTTGGTTTGCTCCCCATGCTGTTTTTGTAACTGGTTGATGATTTTCAATATCAAGTTAAAGAGGGGTTTGTTTTCCCCTAACTCTGCGAGATCTGTCCTCTCCTTGCAAAATCCAGCTGTGATCACCAGAAGTACAAGTCCAAAGAAGAAGAGCGACCTCAGTCCGTTCATTGCTGTTGAGATCAGGTTAAAGCCTCCCCCGGCCGTGACTCGGTAGCACTAGAAGAGGAAAGAGAGCGGCATGGTGATCTCCAAGCAGCGTTGCAGTTAGATCAGCGCTCCGTTATTGCAGAGCCATTCGCCAGCGCGCCCTTCACTATCATTTGCAGATAGCACTTTATTGCTATTCCCGGACTGGCAAACCAACTCTCTTGTGGTTTAAAAGCCGGCGGCACAGGGTGGCAACTTATTGGGATGGTCATTAAATGGACACAGCACTCCCCCCCCCCCCCCTTACCCACCCACACCCCACCAACCCCCGCCTAAACTTTTAAAATAAATGCACATTTGGTAAAAGTGGCAAAAGTGAGCAGAATTCCGCTGCTCTTCCTACACTTTGCAAAGGGGCGGCTGGGAAATCCGGGCTGGGTGGGTGGACAGCGACCAGCACTTTCTGCTTTGCAACACCCGCAGCAACAAATCCCCAAAGTCTGAAACCCGGCACAGCAATCTGAAATTTAAAAACAATAAATAATTCCACGCATTTATTTACCTTTCCAACCGGGCTTGACACAATATAGAGCCAGCTGCCTCTCCTGGCAACTCGCGTCCTCCCTTCTTGTCGCTGTCACCGCTCGGAAAAGGTAGAAACTTGGTCACACAATAAATAATTTCTGCTGGTGTGCACTTTATTCCATAAACTACACCATTTCAGCCGTGCCTCCAAGCGCAGGCCCTTATATAGTATATGATGCATGTGGTAGTTCAATATGATATTATCGACGAGGTGGGTGGTAAACAATAAAAGTCCACTTGGCAACCTTTTGTTCGGTAACTTTCGTTAGATCTTTCCCAGCCTTTTACTGACTATTTGCAGACGTAATCGGTCCCACCGGATTACCCTGGCGTTTCTTTAATTGGAAACGTGTTAACGCTATTCGAAAAATTCATCCTTCCCGATCAAGCACTCCTTGAATTGCATTATGTTCGTCAGCCCGGATGATGAGGAGACCGACTCTGACTGACAACCCTGCGTGGATACCAGGAACTTCCTCTCCCCCCCCCCCCCCCCCCCCCCTCCCTTTCCCTTTCTTCAATCAGAAGAGCGGTAACGGGCATTAATATTCCTGTCCGCTTGCAGTTTATTTGATAAGCCCCAGGATATGATTTCTGATAAACATGTTTGTTTCTCCAAGTCCGGTTTCCGATGTGACACATCATTGGAAACGCTAGGGATAAGTTCACGGGAAGTGTGTGTACACACACACATATATATATATATACACACACAGCGAGGGAGGCAGTTAGTCAGGAGTCCATATCCAACTATTTACATCCCCCCCCCCCCCCCCCCCCCACACACACACACACAAAACCCCTCGCCCACCCTTTGAGGGGATAGTAATTCGGGGGTAGCTGGTATAACCTCTGAAAATCTGAGGATCCTCTCCATTTACTTAAAGCGTGTATGCCAACAAATGTGCAAAACTGGTGGGATCAGTTCTTCCCCCGCCCTATGCGGAATAGTGATTTTAATGATTAAAATTGCTCCCTATGTCGTCCAATTCTGTTATGAAGTCTTATCCCCCCCCCTCCCCCCCCCCCCCACCCCCAATGCCTGATGTGTATCAAACTGGAGAGGATACACAGATGGTAACAGCGTGCAGGCTAGGGAGGAGAAAACTGACAACAGCGCCATTCAGCGACCGGGTGAGAGCCATTCAGTTTGACTTTTGCCGGCGATCTCCAGACGCTGGGGTCTGATTCACTGCAGGGGTTCTGTTCCGCGCGGACCCCCGCCGCCACTGGTCAACTATGTTCAGGTTTAAACAACGGTTGCATAATGCATAGGAGAATTAGTAGAAAGTCACTTGTGAGGGAGTATTTGTGTTAAATGATCCGCAGTATTAACCCTACCCCACCCCCTCCCCATCGCCGAATACATTGATTGCCAAAGAAAAATGCTGTTCGGAAACTAGTTGGAAGGTAAGGCATTTCTGACCTTGTGTTGCGTAAAAATGTTGGTGACTAGGCTATGCTTCCTCCCACTAGGTGCCACTCATTCGCTTGGTACACACTGCATGAGTCACAAAGTAGTCTTGCCATTTAGCTTTGTAGCAACCTCTTCAACAAATCATGATTATGATTCAATTTTCCTTCATTAATTTTGATGAAAAGGTTCAACAACAATTTATATTTATATAGCCCCTTTAACCTAATCAAACGCCCTAAGAGGGGTCACAAAAGCATTATAAAACAAAGTATGACACCAAGCCAGAGAAGGATATATTAGGCCAAATGGCTGAAAGCTTGCTCAAAGAGGTGAGTTTTAAAGAGTGTCTTAAAGGAGGAAGAGAGTCAGGGAGGTGCAGAGGGGAAATTCGGGAGCTTGGGGCGGAGTAACGGAAAGCGCGACCACCAGTTGTGGAGCAATTATAACTGGGATTGCACAAAGGTCCAGATTTAGAGGGGTGCAGATATTGCAGTTTTTGGGGAGGGAGAAAATTACAGAATGAAAACTGGGATCAGAATTTTAAATTTGAGACATTTGGAGCCAATGTAAATCTGTGAGCAGAAGGGGCATAGGGATATGGGACTCACTGCTAGTTAAGGGATGGGCAGCTAAGTTTGGATGACCTCAAGTTTGCAAAGGGTAGAATGTGGGACTCCAGCCAGCAATGCATCAAATTTGAGAGAATAAAATAAATGTAAAAGGAATGTCAAAAAGTTATGAAGGATTTGTTTTTAACCATGGTCTAAGCGTTTCTACATACCCAAAGTGGGATTATAAATATCACCGATGTTTTTATGGGTTAAGGCTTTGGGCAGCTCCTCTGAAGTTCAGCATCAAAGTGAAAGGTTTTCTTTCTATTTTTTAAAATAAATTTAGTGTACCCAATTCATTTTTTCCAATTAAGGGGCAATTTAGTGCAGCCAGTCCACCTACGCTGCACATCTTTGGGTTGTGGGGGCGAAACCCACGCAAACACGGGGAGAATGTGAAAACTCCACACGGACAGTGACCCAGAGCTGGGATCGAACCTGGGACCTCGGCGGCATGAGTGCTATCCACTGCGCCACCATGCTGCCCCCTCAAAGTGAAAGTTGACAATTTTATTCTAGGCCAGACCTGGTGGTCATGAAAGCAAAGACAAACATGTCCAAAAGTTTCTGCACCAGTAATAACGTTTACTTTGATGCTTTCTCCAATTAGCTGTTGAGGAAGTGACACTCTTTGAATATATTTAAGTATTCATTATCATCCCTAACTAAAGTCTTGCTGGAATTCTGAACTCGTAGCGTGTTTGCACTTTTCCTATACCATATTTTTTTTTATTGAATAAAACGTATTCACAATGATCAACTGAATTGGAGTCTATTTGTTCCTTGCATAGCCGCATTATCCTATGGTTTAGATTTGAGTTTAGATTTAGATTTATTGTCACGTTTACCGAGATGCAGTGAAAAGTATTGTTCTGCGTACAGTCCAGGCAGATCATTCCAAATATGAAAAACATAGGACATACGATAAATGCACTGTAAAATGTAAATATATATACACATATATCAGATGAAGCATATGGAGTGTAGTGCTAACAGTAGAGTCAGTTCAGTCCATCATGGTCGGGTCACTGG
This sequence comes from Scyliorhinus canicula, assembly GCF_902713615.1. Lineage (NCBI taxonomy): Eukaryota > Metazoa > Chordata > Chondrichthyes > Carcharhiniformes > Scyliorhinidae > Scyliorhinus > Scyliorhinus canicula. The sequence continues at coordinate 162,338,564 of NC_052151.1, read as the reverse complement.
AGGAGTCCTGGAACTGGGTCAAGTGGGCTGGCCTATGAACATCGGAGGATCTCCAGGCCTGTAAGTAAACATAAAAGAGCATGGTTAGTGTTAGAAATAAGTTTTAAATAGTTAATATGGTTAAAATAGATGTAGGAAGAAGATCTGTGGGGAAGAGCTCGCAGAGAGTTGTCACACTCCGGCGCCATCTTGCATCACATGGGTATTATATCCCCTCTCCTGTTACTATATAATAAGGGGATAACATAAACAAAATATATAGTGATGGATCAAACAATGCACATTTATTGAAGAGCATTGTGATACATCCTATTTTATAAGTTGTAGGATACACATAGAAAGTTACTCTTTTACTGTGGAGAACAGAAGTTAACAATAAATTGGAGAATGAAAATGATAAAACACAAACACTGGAGATCGCAAGAAAATAAAACGAAACACTGGAAATTTGCAGCAAATCAGCATTGGAAAACAGAAAACTTTGACCTTAAAAACAATGGCAATGTTTATTTATATGGCACCTTTAACATAGTATACATCTCAAGGTTGACAGAAGCTTGATCGGACAAAAATGAACACTGCGCCAATGAAACAGATGTTAGAAAGAACGGCTGCAAGTTTTGGTCAAAGAGATAAGTTATAAATTGAGAGCTTTCATGAGGTAATTCCAGGGAGTCGAGCATAGATGGTAGAAAGCAGAGCCATGAATGGCAGCTTGTAGATATTGGGGCAGGGGACAGATATTGGGGTGAGGGAGTGGTGGGGGAGGGGGTGAATTGGAAAGCACAAGTGGCAGAATCAGAGGAACACAGAATTCTCAGATGGTTTTGGGTGTATGCACTCTACCAGCAGCTGAGAGTGCAGAAGGTGCAGAGAGTAAGATCTCTTCTATCAGAGAGGCACACATCTCTTGGGCTTTGCACTGGGCAGAGTATAATTTACACTTCAAATGTTATGAATGAGGAAGAGAAGCAGCACTTCTGCCACATCTCTCTTAACATGAGAATTAAGCCACATGGGATGGAAGCTCTGTGCTGTACCATTGTACTTGTGCATTACAGAGCAGGTTCTACAGTGCAACTTTGGCCTGCCTGCAGTTTTGGTTTCTGTAACGCCCACATCCATGAAAGAATTAAAAAAAGAAATGTCAGGAATGAAGACAGCAATGTGGCAGGAACAGCAATGCAGTGAAATTATCGCACAGTTATTCATTTTAACTTATAGCATCTTGAGATTTTGAGATGAAAACAGCTATGTAAATACAGGAATTCAAATCTATGAATGTCCATATTGGAACTAGAAACATAGGAACATGAGTAGGCCATTCTGCCCATTGAGCCTGCTCTGCCACTCAATATGTTCATGGCTGATCAGACAGTTCAATGCCTTTTACACACTATTCCCATTCCCTTTACATTTTTGTATTCAGAAATCTATCAATCTCTGCTTCAAGCATACACAACAACTGAGTTTCCACAACCCTCTGGGTAAAGAATTCTAAAGATTCATAACCCTCCGTGTAAAGATATTTCTCCTCATCTTGGACCTAAGTAGCATCACTCTTACTCTTATTCTGGACTCCCCAACAAAGGAAACCATCTTACCTCCATCTATCCTGTCTATTCCTTTAAGTGTTTTTGTAGGTTTCAATGAGATCACCTCTCATTTTTCGAAACCTTAAAGAATACAGGCCGAGTTTGCCAAATGCCTCCTCATAAGAGCATCTGGCCATCCTTGGAACAAATCTGATGAACCTTCATTGCGGTTCGTTTATGGCAAAAATATCCTTTCTGAGGTAAGGGCCACTCCCCTCAACTAACAAGAACGTTTACTTTCTAAACGTCGTAGATGAATTCTCCCGTTTCCCATTTGCTATCCCGTGCCCCGACATGACCTCCCACACAGTCATTAGGGCCCTGCATAGCATCTTCACCCTGTTTGGTTTCCCCAGTTACGTGCACAGCGACCGGGGTTCGTCCTTCATGAGCGACGAGCTGCGTCAGTACCTGCTCGACAAGGGCATTGCCTCGAGCAGGACTACCAGCTACAACCCCAGGGGGAACGGGCAGGTGGAGAGGGAGAACGCGACGGTCTGGAAGACCGTCCTACTGACCCTCCGGTCTAGAAAGCTCCAAGTCTCCCAGTGGCAGGAAGTCCTCCCAGACGCGCTCCACGCTATTATGTCCCCTTATGCACAGCGACCAATCAGACCCCTCACGAGAGGCTCTTCATTTTCTTCATCCAGCCTGTTACCTGTTGAACTCTCGATGAACTGCAGGCTGGCTCTGGACAAGGGTATTTATACAGTAGTCCAGGGGGAGGAGTCATGGGCAGAGCCAAGGGTGGAGCCCTGTACAAACTCCTGAGCATTCCCAGAGCTACTCCCCCTAGTGGTCGGATAACGCTACTGCGCTTACAATGGTATTGGTAAATACAGTGTGAATTACTAAGTTACATTCACCACAAGCACTGATTAAGATTAATATATTGCCTAGGTTATTATATCCTTTACAGATGCTGCCAGTCATGTTGCCTGCTAGGGTCCTAAAGGGAATCAATGGGATTCTCTTTTCTATGGAACAAAATGAACCTTGCTTGAAATTGACCAAACTGACTCAAAGAAGAATTAGAGGTGCCGAATATTAAAATGTATCAGTTAACTTCTCACTTCAGATTCATGTGGGAATGGGCCAGAGAGGACCCTTCCTTCATTTGGCTTGATATGGAAGCAGGTCAGTTTTCATATATCTTGCAGGCCCTGTTGTTTTACAGGGACCTCAAGGTTGGGCCTGTCAAGTGTGAAAATCCTACAATTATCAATACTCTCAGAGCATGGAGGATAGTCTATCAGCTGGAAGGGAGATGAAAATTAACTTCCGCTCTCTCTACCATTCAGGGGACCCTGGATTTCCCACCAGGTCTTATGGACCATCGGTTTGATATCTGGTGGGATAGAGGTGTTTGTTTCGTGGTGCCTCCTTGTCATCTTTTGAACAGCTATGTCAGCAATTTGATATCCCGAGAACCGTTTTCAAATATCTGCAACTCAGATACTTTACACTTAATAAGGTAACTATGCATCTTCATGCTTCTGCCTCCTCAATGGAAAAAATCCTGATATCGATAGAACCTAAGAAAGTATTCAGCAAGCTATATGACACTATGTTCCAGATCCTGTGTGTGTATATTGGAAAATGTGGTCTTGGGAAAAAGACTTTGCAGTGAATATTGATGAGGAAACTTGGAGTAATATATGGAAAATTGGCAATGGAATTTCAGTCTGTAATAGAACGAAGAAGACTCAGTTAAAAATATGACACCGTTTGCATATCACACCAAGCTTGACACACAGGTTTGACTCTTCTATATCCTCACTGTGCCAAAAATGTAAGGTAATCGTGAGAGCCTACATACATTCTGTGTGGTTCTGCGTTGAAATTAAATCCTACTGTCCTGGTGCACTTAAAGACCTTGAGAAGATATTCGGTGTGGTCTTAGAATTTGATCCTTTGTTCCTAATTCTAGGGTTCCCAGACAGGAGAATTATTGATGCTAAGGAAAAATGGTTGTATAATATCCTAATTTTTGTGGCATGGAAGAACAACCGTTGCTCCTGGATTGCGCTAAATATCCTTGAATTTGGAATTGCTATAAAATTATCATGGAATGTAACTCAATGGAGTTCCTAACTTGCATACTCCATTCTAAATTGGATGAATTCCAAAAAGTATAGTATCCCTATCTCACATATATAGGTTTGGTAATGTCTGACTTACTCCTATAATGTTTTCTATAGGTTTTATGGCACCTCCTTGAACTTGCTACACATGAATTTCCATGTTTTAATTGCTTTATCCTCTTCTCCCCTATCCTCCAGCTTATCGTTCAGTAGCTTTCCTTGTAAAAATGGAGGCATCAATCATGATAAAGCTAAACCAATTAAATGGCGTTCTGTCTTTTTCTGTATTCATGTATGGAGAAGTATCTATGCTTTACAGGACCAGCTTTGAGGCTTTGTTGCATTATTGTAAAAATGATAAAATGCTAATATAAATATATATTACAAGAACATTGGAAATACCAAGGCCATCATAGTCAATCTCTGCCACAAACTGCATACCTTTCTCACTGATTCCATTTTCCTCTCTAATTACTGTCTCGGGCCGAATCATTTGTAAACTTGGTATCTTACTGAACCCAACCTGAGCATCTACCATCATAACCATTCCATCACCAAGACAACCTACATACTCTGTTACATCTCCTCGATGCACCACAGGCCGATCTGCTGTCAAAAGTCTCATGCATACTTTATTCAAATCCAGACTATTTCAAAACACTCATGGCCATTCTCCCTCTACTGTTGTAAAGTTCAGCTCACACAAAATTCCTCTGCCTGCATCCTATGATGGATAGCTTCTGCCCATCTATCGCCCCTGTCCTTCCTGACTTATGTTAGTGTCTGGTTTCCAATTACCTTAAAATATACATTTCTTTATGACCTCATCACTTCCTATATCTGTAACATCTTGCTGCTCTACAACCCCTTAACCTTTCTGTTCCCCTGATTCTGGTGCCTTGTGTATTAAGCTCATTAATCATCACAGCCCAATGTTGCAGACGTGCCTTCAACTGCCTCAAGATCAAGTGCTAGAATTCCCTCTCAAAGTCCCCTATGCCTTGAACCTCCTATATTTCACATTTCCATTCACTACCCTGAATATTTCTGTTTACAGTCCACCATTGTTTTTTTGCGATCATGCCTTGGGATAATTTGGGCATGAGTTTCCCACTGCGTCGCTCCCGGCTCTGTGAAGGGTGAATCGCGGGAGAGCCCTAAATCGGGCTCCACGCTAGGTGTTAAACCTCACATGAGTCCCCCAAATCGCAGCACGCAGGGTGATCTGGATTGCACCCACACTGCGTGTGATCAGGATAATGATTCATTAGCTTCATTTAAATATCCCAATGCCCAGGAGTCAAACAGCTGTGCCTGCGAGGCCTCAACCAGACACCATTTAGCACTGTTTTCCATAATTGTGGACCAGGCGTGATGGCGATTGGGGGGGGGGGGGGACCTTTTTGGAACCCCTGGACAGGGCAAGGTCGTATCATGGCAATCCCCTTGGTATTTGTGCACCATGGCACTGCCAGCCTGGAATCCTGGAAGCACCACCTGGGCATCTTGGCAATGCCAGGGTGCCCGGGTGGAACTGTCAGGGTTCCAGGCTGCCGGTGCCAAGATACCAGGTGGCACTGCCAACAGTCAGGGCGTTGTAGAGCAATGCCCATGGGGGAGGAAATGGGGCAGGTGGTTTGAGGGGCTGCAAAAAGGTTGGGGGGGGGGGCTGTCCTGAAAGTGCGGTTGTGGAGGTCGGGGTAGCTTTTCAAAATGCCGCTCTGATCTCTGAAGAGCTGGTCTTTCTGGTGAGCTCAGCTCCCCAGTGCAGGAAAACTTCCTAAGAGCGGGATTCTCCGGCTATGCCCACCCAGCCGCTGGAAACCCCCTCCCGAGGTCAGTGGACTTCTGCATGGTCCCCGTCCCACCCCTGGTGATCTTGCAGTTGGCAAAATCCAGCCCTAAGTGTGGCCTTGATGGGGGGAAATTCCCTAAGGCACCAAAAAATGGCCAAGTGCCATTGAATAGCCATGTTAATGTCGACACTGCAGCCTTCGAGAAACACCTCCCCCACAACATGCCCAAATCCGGACTTTGAAATTTGCCCGGTGAATCATGTCCTTTGTATTTTAAGTTCTTATCTTTTTTTGCTATCTCATTAAAGTTTTTTTACTTGAGGTCATCAACTCTTCTCAAAAGCATTGGACATTATGGATGCGATTCTACCACTGCATGGCCCAGCGGGTGAACTGCGGGAAAGACCCACCTTGCTGGACATGATCCAGATAATGACGTTTAAATGAGACATTAAGCCAACCACAGAATCAAAGAATAGAATCATAGAATCACGACAGAAGGAGGCCTTTCGGCCCATCAAGTCTGCCCCTACCCTTTGAAAGAGCACTCTACCCGTGCTTACTCCACCATCCACTCTACCCTATCCCTGCAACCCCATAATCCAACTTGCACATCCTCGATACAAAGGGGAGATTTAGCATGGCTAATCCTAACCTGCACATCTTTGGGCTGGGGAAGGGAACCTGAGCACCCAGAGGAAACCCACGCAGGCACAAGGAAAACATACAAATTCCAGTGATCCAAGGCCGGAATTGAAGCTGGGTCCCGGGTGCTGTGAGGCAGCAGAGCTAACCACTGTACCACTGTGGCGTGCCAAAACCAGAAAATATAAAATGAGAGGAACTGCTGGTGGTTTTACAGAAAATGTGGCACAACCCCTTGGCATAGGCAGTGGGAGGGATGTGTCAGTCTGTATGGCATCAGCAACTCATATTTGACTGGTCCTCTGGGTGGAGCCTGGTGGATCCTCACCTCTGTGGAGTGCACTGACCTCCATGTTGGTGACCGTTCAGTCCTCAGCCACTCCCATAACCTCACCTCCAGGCCTGTTCCTCCAAGGTGGTGAGTATCCTGATGTCTGACACCCTGCCACCAGTCTGGGTCCTACCCAGTGGTTGTAGGACAGCTTCTCCTGTGGAGGCACAGAGAAGGCATCATTAGCCGTACATATTGTTCACCGTGGTTGGGTTGGGGGTGTGTGACAAAAGGGTTGGGGAGTTGAAGGAAGGGTTGAGCGGGGGGGGGGGGGGGGGTGAAGGTGGGGTTGGGGGTGATGGAAGAGTTGGGGGGGGGTGAATGAAGGATTGGGAGTGAAGGAGGGGTTGAGTGTGAAGGAGGGGTTGGAGGGGTTTGTGATGGGGTGGGAAGCTTTTGTGGGGGTGGGGTGCAAATCACATATGTGGCCCTGTATAAGTTGTTGACCTTCTTGCTGCACTGGAGGCTTGTCCTCTGGTCACGCTGCCCGAGATGTGGCCACTGCCACTTCATCCCAGCTGGCATTGGCTGATCCATGGCTCACCACATATGCGGCCCATATGTTTATTGTGGTCATCTACCACTGTATATATGTGTGTGCTTGTATTAGCGGATGTACGACAGTACCTGTATTACAGGTTTTCCGGCAAGCCCTTGCCAGCTAGCTCCACCCACAGGGAGCAGTATAAATATTCATAAGTTCCCCTGAGCTGCAATTCTACAGCTGCAGCCGAAGGAATAACATCTTACGGTAATAAAGCCTCTCTTGTACCGATTCAAGTCTTTGTGTGCAATTGTTAGCGCATCATTTATACTCAGCAGTGCACATTTTGCCTGCTGAACTTCTGGACAACATTATTTAGTTTCCAAAATATTCTCCTCAGCTGCTGTTCAAATCATTTGACAAATCAGAGAATACATTGAAGTGGGACAATTGAAATAATTTGACAGTAATAGATTTGAAGGAGGAAAAAGTATTTATTAGAATTAACAGCTTTAAAGAAATAGTTATTAGAACCCTCCCAGAGCATGCTGGGCCGGGGAAAGTAACAATCACAAACTTAATGTGTGTAAGAACTTCACAGTAAACAAAATTGTGACAAGTAGCCCAATCTTCATCTTTCAGTTAGTTTAATTAAAGCTGCAGCCAATATAATGCTGCTTATTAGGAGTTTTGGTGAAAGGTCGATAACCAAAATATATAAGTATGTTGCGCAGCCTTGGTGGCAGTCAGGCATTTTGTAGGAGCAGGGCAACATGTCAAATATACCCAGGTATTATTCATATTAAGCAAGCTGAGAGAGTCAGGGGTCAATTTTTAATCCTCAGTTGGCTTCGGGCAGATGGGGCAAGGGCCCTGCAAGGTGCTCTACTTAGCCTAAGTTTGAGAGCTGCAGTACAGGCATCGTCTACAAGCCACCATCACTTTGCTACCCATTGGAATCAAAAAGGCAGCGTGAAAGGAAGTCCAGGCTCCTGAATGCCCCGTCAGCTATTCTTTCCATGGGGTGTGAGCCTGGCTGACAAGGCCTGCAATTGTCGTCCAATCTGAACTGAGGGCAGTTAAGATTCAGCCACATTACTGTGGGCCCGGAGTCACAAGTAGGCCAGTCCAGACCAGACTGGGTAAGGCTGAAAGATTTCCCTCCCTAAAGGCCATTAATGAAGCAGATGGGTTATCAAAACAATCAATGAAGGCTGTCATGGTCACTGCCATGGAGACTAGTTTTCAATTGCAGATTTTATTAATTTAATTTAAATTCCACCATAAAGACATTAGCCATAGAGACGTACAGCACAGAAAAGACCTTTCGGCCCATCGTGTCTGCGCCGGTCAAAAATAACTACCTAAGTACTGTATTCTAATCCCATTTGCCAGCACTTGGCACATAGCCTTGTAAGCCTTGGCATCACAAGTGCACATCTAAACACTTCTTAATGTTATGAGGGTCTCTGCCTCCACCACCTTTCAGGCAGGGAGTTCCAGACCCACCACCCTCTGCGTGAAAATGTTTTCCCTCACATCCCCTCTAAACCTCCAGCACCTGACCTTAAATCCTGTCTACTCAGAGCCAATAAATTTCTATCAACCAATTAGGGTTAAAACAATCAGGTTTCTTGGCCACACAGTGAGTGCAGCAGGTATAAAGGTTGATCCACTGTAGACGAGAATCATAAAATAATTTATGCTTCAAGGAACATCACAGAGTTACAGTGGTGAATGGTGAATCAAGGAAAATGAACCAAGACAATGAACGGTGTTGGGGATGAAACAAATCAAAAATAACTTTCAAAATCACGAAGCGGTTGATGTCATCAGAGATTTGAGCTCAATATAATCTGCAGTTAGCTACAATTAGAGCAAAGGATGCATCCTCCACAGGAGATAGAAAACACGGACCAGCTTATTTCGGGCACCATGGTGCATAATGGTTAGCACTGCTGCCTCACCGGGTTCGATCCTGACCTTGGATAACTGTACATGTGGACTTTGTACCTTCTCCCGTGTCTGCGTGGGTTTCCTCCGGGATGCTCCGGTTTCCCCCCACAGTCCAAAGATGTGCAGGTTAGGTGGATTGTCCACGCTAGATTGCCTCATAGTGTCCAAAGATGTGTAGGTCAGGTGACGGGGTTGTGGGGGTGGGGCAGGAGGGCAGGGGGTGGACTACTCTTTTGGAGGATCGGTGCAGACCGAATCACCTCCTTCTGCTCTGCAGTGATTCTACATTGTACTTATGAAGTGATAGGAAGAACAGATATGCAGTATTCCGAAAAGCAGCAGTAACATCAATGTGTGCATGCAAAAAATTGCTAACTATGTCTTAGGCCTACACATTCCAACAGAAACTGATCGTAAACCTTTAACCACACTAATGAACCTGAAAGAGCTTGCAGCGATGCCAAGCTGGTTTAGCTCACTGAGCTAAATCGCTGGCTTTTAAAGCAGCCCAAGCAGGCCAGCAGCACAGTTCGATTCCCATACCAGCCTCCCTGGACAGGCGCCGGAATGTGGCGACTAGGGGCTTTTCACAGTAACGTCATTGAAGCCTACTCGTGGCAATAAACGATTTTCATTTCATTTCATTTCAAAGGTTCAAGGTTTAAATGAAGATTGATGAGGTTTGATACTCATTTGATATATATTCAAGGGAAACAACAGAGCACAGCAGGTGCATCATCATGCATGGAAACAGAGAATTCAGAAACATTATATTGAAATTGTGGAAGAGGTCAAGGAGTTTGCTCTAATTACCGGCAACTACACGAAGATTGAGTGAAATTCGAGAAGCTCAGAAGTCAAGTGCAGAATGTAAGCAAATCAGAGAATTTTACATTAGAGGATGCTCAATTTAGATAACAGATACATGATACTGTATTGCGGCTATACTTCAAGCAGGGAACACATCCAATGGTCATCAATGATTTACTGTTAAACAATGATAGAATAGTAATCCCAAAAGAATTCAGACTTGAGATCTTACAATGCCTGCAGCAGAATCATTTAAGGGCAGAGCCAGAGCACGCTATACAGTTTGGTGGCTAGGGGGTGATGTACCGGCCGTGTTGTGTCCGAAAAGCAGCACGGCATGGCCAGTTGATTCTGGGAGATCCCACTTTCAGGATCTACTCAGCTCGCCACGCCTCTCAGAGACAGCAGAGAGAGAAAATGTTCGTAACAGTAATAGATTACTACTCAAGGTGGATTGAAGTGAAAAAATTATATGGTCACACATCAGAAGCAGTGGTAATGTATTTGAAATAAATTTTTGCAGTCCAGGGATTCCTGATGTTGTGATATCAAATAACGATCCATAATTCCCGAATATAAAATTTCAAGAATTCCCAGAATGATTATAGACTTGTTCACACAACGTGTACGCCAAGGTTTGCAAAGGCTACTGGAGAAGTGTAGAGAGGTGCCTGAACTGTAAAGACATTAATGAAAAAAAGTGAGCATTTTCAACCAGCGCTCTTGAATTATCGAGCTTCACCCCAGCAGCATGATTAACTCTATGCCAGATATTATAGGGAAGAAGGTAGTTGGACATTAGATTCCTACCATTTTATAAAATGTGGCAAAATATAAGACAGTCCATTTTGGTAGAAGGATCAGATGTGCAGAGCATTTTCTACATGGTAAGAAATGAGAAAGTGTCGAGGTGTTCTTGTCCAGAAGTCACTGAAGGCTAACATACAGGTGCAGCAAGTTATTAAGAAGGCTAATGGAATGTTAGCCTTTGTTGCAAAATGATTTGAGTACAGACTAGTGAGGCCTTGCTTCAATTGTAGAGGAGCTTGTTTAGACCACACCTGGAGTACTGTGTGCAGATTTGGCCCCTTGACCTAAGAAGGGATATTATTATAGTAGAGGGAGTGCAACAAAGGTTGTTCCAGGATGGCTGGACTGTCTTATAAAGCATGATTGGGCAAACTGGACCTGTAGTCTCTACAGTTTTGGAGAATGAGACATGATCTAATTAAAATCGATAAAATGCTTAAAGGAACAGACAGGGTAGATGGAGGTAAGATGTTTCTCTTGGTTGGTGAGTCTAGAACCAGGGGGCACGATTTGAAAATAAGGGGGATGTCACTTAGGGCCGAGATAGGGAGAAATTTATTTACACAGATGGTTGCGAATCCTTTGAATTCTCTACTTGAGAGGACTGTGGAAGCTCAGTCATTGAGTGTATTTAAAGCAGAGATTGATCGATTGCTGATTCATAATAACATAAAGGATTGTCGGGATAGTGGGTGTAAAAGGCATTGAAGTGTCTGATCAGCCATGATCGTATTGAATGGCAGAGCATGATGGGCTGAATGGCCTACTCCTGATCCTATACATTGACGGCACAGGTCAAAGGAACTGACTTGGAGAAAGTATGAGAAAGAGAAGAAATGTACTGAAGTAAACAGATGAAACACTATGACAGTCGTTACAGAATAAAAACATTATCAGATCTTCAGCCAGGAGAACAGGTTTGGAGTAGAGATCAATGAAGATATGGAGAAATAGTGGCTAAATCTTATGTTGTCCAGACAAAACTGGGCAGAGGAAGAAGAAACAGAAGAGCGTTGATTGCAGTGGTAAACAAAGACCAGGGAGGTCGTAATCTTCACAAATGAAAGAAGACAGCAAAGTAGATGATCCCAAACCATCGGCTGGTTCGAATTCTGTTCAACATCATCCAGAAGATAGATATCGGAATGAGAGTGCTGTTGGGCTAGTCTTTCTTCTTGTAGTTCGAATGCTGTTAGAAGTTTGTTGTCCTCTCTTTAAGTATATCTGTTTAAATGTATTTTGCATCTAATATGACTGCAAAATATGATGGATCGGCTCAATTGAATGTGAGCTAAAGCTTTGTACAAATGATGTGGAATGCCGAGATGCAATATAAGATGGTTAATTCAGTAAATATAAAATTTTGTTAGAAATTCTTTAAACTGTGGACAGCCTCAGAGAAACTTCAGACCCTTGGTCCAGTAAAAGACTAAATATAACCTTTCCAAAAATAGACTCAGTCCATATTGAAAGAAAAACAGAAAATGCTGGATAAATTCTGCAGCATGTTTTATTTCGGATTTGCAGCACCTGTAGTATTTTGCTTTTATTTCAGTACATATTGACCCCTTTGAAGCTGCTACTGTTAGGTAAGTGACCAGGAAGCCACAGCAGCAGGAGGAGCAGAAAGACAATTAGCATCAAATGTATGGAGTTAATAGTAGTAAAGGAAGTGTGAGACTGAAGCTGGTGCAAACACCAGAGACATGAATCACATGGTCTTCAAGGTCTTGGATACATGCCGGCTCAAGGTACACACTTGGGAGAAGAATTAGGTAATTACTGACCAATCAGATGGTCAGAAAATCAGTTTTACCCAACATAGCACAAAGCCAGGGTTAGAAAATGGTATAATATAAGAAATCGTAAGATGCCAAAGTATTCATCATCAATAGGAAGCGAAGAAAGAAGATAGGTGTCAATTAAGAGAATGGCCTTTTGGCTAAGATCACTTGTAAGATCAGGTGTAATACCTATTCTTGTCAGCTTGGATCGGGCATTGTCCATTGTTTGGAAACCATGAACTGAATTTTTTTTGGAGCAAGGAGGTGATGTGTTGGATAAGCTGGGTCTGCGAGGACTGCGTTTACTGCAGTGGTGAGAGAGACAGGCTTCCAACACTTGAAGAAATGCAACTCGATTTTATTGAACACTTAACTATAATACATGCTTTAACTGTGGGTTGACACTATGCTGACTTGACTGGAGACCTGAGGCTAACCTGACCAGACTATCTTACTACCACATGGTATTTGTTCTAGTTGCTGCTCACGAGCTCTGACAGTCTCAGAGGCTGGATCCCGAGAGAGCGGGAAAACTAGTGCCCTCTGGCTTTATAGTGGTCGTGTCCTGTCTGGTGATTGGCTGCTGTGTTCTGTGTGTTCACTGGTCATCCTGTGTGTCAATCACTGCCTGTCTGCACACCATCACATACCTGGATGTATATTATGACAGGAGGGGCATGCCTTGGCTTAGTAACTCTGAGAAAGGAATACATTTTTAAAAAATCAAGAGGCGAGTGCTGCTGTCAAGCGGACGTCAAGGACCAGTGTTCCACAGTCAATACAACTGCTTATCACGACCTGTTCTTAAGTATCACATTCTTCTAGTTATTATGTAAACATAATACATTTTTGTGAAGCCTGTGAAAACACATTCATACCAAGTGTGATCTGTAGCTAGTAGGAACTGAAAGTCTCCTATCGATCTGCTCTCCCAACTTAGTTTAATTATTCTTATAACCAGCAAGCACCTTACAGGATGGGAACAATTAACTTCCCCGTCAACCTTGCAGAATAACGGCTCCCCCATGAAGGGGGCAGGGGACCTCTAAATAATGTACAATTGTGTGGTATATAAAGCCAGCCAATTAGGCACCAACAAGCAAATCCAGTTGGAATCTATCATGTGATGTATATAATAGTAGTTGTAAATAAACTAAGTTTCTTTGAACTGCTCATTGTGAACTTCTTCATTGCCTTATAAAAATTACAATTACAGGCAAAGTCTTACAATTAAATAATAATAATAATCTTTATTGTCACAAGTAGGCTTACATAAACACTTCAATGAAGTTACCGTGAAAAGCCTCTAGTCACCACATTCCGGCACCTGTTCAGGTACACTGAGGGAAAATTCAGATTGTCCAAATTACCTAACAGCACATATTACGGGACTTGTGGGAGGAAACCGGAGCACCCGGAGGAAACCCACGCAGACACAGGGAGAACGTGCAGACTCCGCACAGACAGTGAACCAAGTCTGGAATTGACTCTGTGACCATGGAGCTGTGAAGCAATAGTGCTACCCAGTGTGCTACCGTGCTGCCCAAACCGAGTCCCAGATCTTATTCTTCCCTACAAACGAGAGGAGAATGAGATATGGGGTGACTTGTGAAGACACCATGTGCATGCCTATCGATGTAAAAGAATATGAAGGAGAGAGATGGTAGAACAGGAAGAGAACATGGAGAGAGAATTAAAAACAACATTTACCTGTGTGATGTTCTTTGCTTTCTTAATGAGGATGGCTTCACAGTGTAGTGATCCACGTGTATATGCTAGATTGCCATCTAGTGGTTCTCTGTTGTTACAATAAATTGTTAACTCTTCATTAATCTTACAATATGCATATTGTCACGTTCCCCTTTCTTTGAAGTTATTTGGATATGCATTTAAACATATTTACAGTACATGATGCTTGTTGAGCCTATACATGGTTTCATACTGTTATTGTCCATCAGCTAAATTTTGAACAAAGCTAATTTATTTACACTGCAACTAAATAGATTTGACTTTCTTGCTAAGGTATAAAAGATTGCAGATTCACTAAACCTATGATTCTAATTACAGAGCTACTGATAACACAACTATTCTCTACCTCACCTAACAACCTTCTCCCTGAATCAAGAGCATCACATGATCCACGTGTATATGCTAGATCGCCATCTAGTGGTTCTCTGTTGTTACAATAAATTGTTAACCCTTCATTATTCGTACAATATGCATATTGTCACGTTCCCCTTTCTTTGAAGTTATTTGGATATGCATTTAAACATATTTACAGTACATGATGCTTGTTGAGCCTATACATGGTTTCATACTGTTATTGTCCATCAGTTAACAATTTTTTCTTTCTTTTTTTCCACAAATTAAGTCTGGTTGTTTTTTCTGAGACGTGTGGATCTTCTTAGTTCAATCTTTTCTTGCAGTTGTGTTGTGCTGCTATACTGCTGTTGTGGTGCTTGCTGCTGAAATGATGTCTTCCTGACATTCTGTTGGAGTTTCTTTGAGTAGCTCTGTATCTATTGTGATGTTTGGAAATGTGGGTTGAGTCTTCTTTACCTTAAGAAGTGCTCTGCCATTTCTCCTTAAGATCGAACCCTTTTCTGTTACTATTACATAGGAATGTGGAGCTGCCTGGCGTATGACATGTGCCATGCTCGACCATCCATTCGGAAGTTGTACTCTGACAGTATCACCTTGCTCCAGAGGGGATCGATTTTTTGCTGTCCTATTATAGTAATGTCGTTGTTTCCGTTTATTCCGTTTGATTTTTTGGATTGTGTCTTCATTTTCAGGATTTGTTGTAGTAAGACAAGATAATGTGGTTCATATTTTTCGATTCATCAGCAAATGTGCTGGTGAGTATCCTGTCGCAAGTGCTGTTGCTCTGTAGCTTAACAAAGCTAAGTAGGTGTGCTGTTGGAATCCCAAGCTTTCTTCAGTAACTTCTTGGCAATATGCACTTCATTCTCAGCCTTTCCATTGGACTGTGGATGAAGTGGGCTGGAGGTTACATGCTGGAAGTCATACGTTTGGAAAACTCAGTCTATTCGCTGGTATAAAAACACGGTCCATTGCCACTCATTATGATGAATGGGATGCCATGCCATTTCCTTCGTAGCCTTGATGACTGCCTTTGAACTTAAGTTGGGCAGCTTGATTACCTCAGGATAATTCGAGAAATAGTCAATGACTAAAAAGTATGCATTGCCTTGAAAGAAAAACAGATCAACCCCTACTTTCGACCATGGAGTTGTGATGATTTTGTGCATAGTCAGTGCTTCCTTCTGCTGATGGGACTGGTTCTCTGGCATGCTTCACATCATGCAACTAGGTTGCTAATGTCATTGTTGATTCCTGGCCAATACAAGGACTCATGGGCTCTTCTTTTCCATTTTTCCATTGGCAGATGGCCTTCATGCAGCACGGTAGCATTGTGGATAGCACAATCGCTTCACAGCTCCAGGGTCCCAGGTTCAATTCCGGCTTGGGTCACTGTCTGTGCGGAGTCTGCACATCCTCCCCGTGTGTGCGTGGGTTTCCTTCGGGTGCTCCGGGTTTCTCCCACAGTCCAAAGATGTGCAGGTTAGGTGGATTGGCCATGATAAATTGCCCTTAGTGTCCAAAATTGCCCTTAGTGTTGGGTGGGGTTACTGGGTTATGGGGATAGGGTGGTGACCTTGGGTAGGGTGTTCTTTCCAAGAGCCGGTGCAGACACGATAGGCTGAATGGCCTCCTTCTGCACTGTAAATTCTATGTACCTTGCTGCGGGTCATTTGTCGTAAAGAAGTTGGTATTACGATACCATTTTGCCTGCACAGGAACCCGTTTACACTGTTTAATTCTGCTCGTATGTTTTGGTAGTTCCTTTGGGCCAACCATCCCGCATGTACTTTAACACCTGTTGGATAGTTTCGTCCTTATTCGTTTCTTCTTTAATCAATTTCAACTTGCAATCAGACACAGGTAGGTTCTTTTCGATAAGGGTTGCTTGAGCTTCAATGATGTGTACAATGTCGTCCTCCCTGGATTATCAGTTGCACACAATAGTGCATCAGCTACAACTATCTCCTTTCCTGGCGTGTAGATTAGCTCAAAATCATACCTTTCAAGCTTCATGACCTTTCTCTGTAGTCAAGGAGACATGTCATTCAAATACTTATTTATAATTGAGCCGAGAGGACGGTGATCAGTTTTACCTGGGAATGTGTGTAACCCATACATGTAGTTATGGAATTTGTCCATACCCTTGAGTAGACCCAAACACTCCTTTTCAATTTGCGCATGGTGCTGCTCTGTTTGGTTTCATCACTCTCAAGGCATATGCAACTGGTTGCCATAGCACTTCACTTGTCTGTTATAACAGCACTGTGACTATGCCACCTTTGCTGCCATCTATCGAGATCTTCGTATTGCTTTTGGGATCAAAGAACAACAGAACAGGTGCTGTTGTGAATGCTCTTTTCAGATCTCAGTAAGAAGTCTTACAACACCAGGTTAAAGTCCAACAGGTTTTTTTTGGAATCACTAGCTTTCGGAGAACTGCTCTTTCATCAGGTGAGTGAAGCCGTAGGTTACACAAACACAGCATATAAAGACAAAGCCAATGATGCAAGATGATACTTTGAATGTGAGTCTTTGCAGGTAATTAGTGTTTACAGATCCAGTCGGTTTGACTGGAGAGAGGAATGATCACAGGTTAAAGAGGTGTGAATTGTCTCAAGCCAGAACTGCTGTAGAATTTCACAAGGCCAGGCCAGATGGTGGGGGGTTAAATGTAGTTAAATGTATTGAGTCATGAATCCAAGGTCCCGGGTGAGACTATACTCATGCGTGCGGAACTTAGCTATCAGTTTCTGTTTTTTTAGCGATTCTGCGTTTTTCGTGTGTCCTGAAGGCTGACTTGGAGAACACTTACCCGAAGATCAGAGGCTGAATGCCCTTGACTGCTGAAGTGTTCCCCGACTGGAAGGGAACATTCCTGCCTGGTGATTGCCGCGCGATGTCCGTTCATCCGTTGTCGTAGCGTCTGCATGGTCTCGCCAATGTCCCAAGCCTCGGGGTATCCTTTCCTCAGCGTATGAAGAAGACAATGTTGGCCGAGTTGCATGAGTTATGTTCTGAGTACCTGGTGGGTGGTGTTCTCATGTGTAATGGTGGTATCCATGTCGATGATGTGGCACGTCTTGCAGAGGTTGCTGTGGCAGGGTTGTGTGGTGTCGTGGTCACTGTTCTCCTGAAGGCTGGGTAGTTTGCTGAAAACAATGGTTTGTTTCAGGTTGCATGGTTGTTTGAAGGCAAGTAGTGGGGGTGTGGGGATGACCTTGGCAAGATGTTCGTCTTCATCGATGATGTGTTGAAGGCTCTGAAGAAGACATCGTAGTTTCTCCGCTCCGGGGAAGTACTGGTCGATGAAGGGTATTCTGTCGGTTGTGTCCAGTGTTTGTCTTCTGAGGAGGTCTGTGCGGTTTTTTGATGCGGGTTAGAACTGTCGATCAATGAGTTGAGCGCTATACCCCATTCTTACGAGGGCATCTTTCAGCGTCTGTAGATGTCCGTTATGTTCCTCCTCGTCTGAGCAGATCCTGTGTGTATGGAGGGTTTGTCCATAGGGAATGGCTTCTTTAATGTGTTTTGGGTGGAGTTTGAAGAAGTAGATCATCGTGAGGTTATTTGTGGGCTTGCATTAAATTGTAGTGCTGAGATGACTACTTGATGGAGATGCATGTGTTCAAGAATGCAACCGATTCTGGAGAGTAGTCGATGGTGAGTCTGATGGTGAGATGGAACTTACTGATGTTATTGTGTAGTCATTTCAGTGATTCTTCACCGTGGGTCCAAAGGAAAAAAGATGTCATTGATCTATCTGGTGTATAGCATCAGTTGATAGTCCTGTGCGGTGAAGAGGTCTTGTTAGAACTTGTGCATGAAGGTGTTGCCATATTGATGTGTGACTTTGGTCCCCATGGCTATTCCGTGTGTCTGGATGAAGAACTTGTTGACGAAGGTGAAGTCGTTGTGATCCAGGATGAAGTGGAAGGGTTGTAGAATTGCATCTGGAGATTGTTTCAGCAATACCGTCGTCATGGGAGATACTAGTGTAGAGTACCAAGACATCCATTGTGACAAGGAGTGTTCCTGGTGTATGCCCTTGATCACCATCTAGTGGTTGGATGTTGTTACAATAAATTGTTAACCCTTCATTATTCTTACAATATACATATTGTCACAATCTGACATAGGGAGTAAAAAATAAGTTACATTTCCTATAGGACTGCAGAATATTGAACTGTTGAGAATAACTAGGAGAATGAAGCAATGAAAGAGTAGCAACGTCAGAGGAAGTTGACAGAGACTTGGGAGGGGGAGTGCAGTATAATGGAGAATGTTAGACAAAGTCCACCAAGACTTAACTGTAACAGTCTGTTGTGTCATGGAAGGAAATCACATACACTCATATGATCTGAGAATTGAGGAGAATGAGTACAGTTAAGAGACACTGTCGAGTGTTCCCATCACTGTAAATATGGTAAAATTAAGTTAGAATGTTTGTAGTCAACAATCTGAGAATTGAAACTGCTCCAACGCAAGAGCAGAATAATATAAATGGCGTCTCTGATCCCGAGAAAGACTGACAGCCAGAGCACCATAAAGGTAGAGTGTTTCCTCACAGTAATTGTAATTTTAAAAAAGTTTATGTTTGAAAGCAAGCAAAGTCTCTTTGATGATCTTGGATAGAAAGGGGAGGAGATGGAAAACATGCGGAGGGTGGGGGTGCTGCTAATCTCATTTCGTCAGATTGTATTGAAGTGAGGGGGAAGTGAATAGAGTGTTAAAGGAGAGAAGTCTGTGCTGGGAGGGCAGTTAATGGAAAATGGTGGGTAGTTAAAGGAGAACGGAGAAAGGAATGAGATGGGGGTAGTGATTGTCCTTTCGTCATTTATCCACTGCACTTTCTACACTTACCTTGAATCCCTACACCTGACATTAACCATAAAACCCCCTTTTTCTGATTGATTTTAATCTGAATTTCTTTCGTCATCCAGGGAACTTGAACTTTGGATTCCCTTCCTTTCCTCCTCAGAGAAATGTGTCTAGGCTGTATCAGAACTTTCCCCTCTTGAAGACCTCCTATTGCTGATTTACTGTCTGTTAGCTGGCCAAAGCTTGATTCCAGTCCATTTCGGCCAGATCTCTTTTCAGACTCACATAGTCTGAGAGGTTTACAGCATCAAAACAGGCCCTTCGGCCAAACCTGTCCGTGCAGCCCAGTTTTTACCACTAAACTAGTCCTAATTGCCCACACATGGCCTATAACCCTCTATACCCAGCCTCCTACACTCGTGGGAAAAAATTCTCAGTCTATCCATACTCTCCTTATAACTCAAACCATCAAATTCTGGTAGCATCCTAGTATATATTTTCTGCACTCTTTCTAGTTTAATAATATCCTTTCTATAATAGGGTGACCAGAACTGTAAATAGTATTCCAAGTGTGGCCTTACTAATGTCTTGTACAACTTCAGCAAAGCGTCCCAACTCCTGAATTCAGTGTTCTGACCAATGAAACAAAGCATGCTGAATGCCTTCTTCACACCCTGTCCACCGTTACTCCACTTTCAAGGAGTTATAAACCTGTACTCCTAGATTTCTTTGTTCTATAACTCTCCCCAACTCCCTACCATTAACTGAGTAAGTCCTGCTCCGATTCGATCTACCAAAATGCATCACCTCACGTTTATCTAAATTAAACTCCATCTGCCATTCATCGGCCCACTGGCCCAATTGATCAAGATCCCGTTGCAATCCTAGATAAAACTTCTTCACTGTCCACAGTGCCACCAATCTTGGTGTCATCTGCAAATTTACTAACTATGCCTCCTAAATTCTCATCCAAATCATTAATATAAATAACAAATAACAGTGGATCCAGCACTGATCCCTCAGACACACCACTGGTCACAGGTCTCTGGTTTGAAAAACAACCCTCTACAACCACCCTCTTGTCTTCTGTCGTCAAGCCAATTTTGTATCCAATTGGCTACCTCGCCCAGGATCCCGTGAGATTTAACCTTGTGTAACAACCTACCATGTTGTACCTTGTCAAAGACCTTGCTAAAGTCCATGTGGACAACATCGACTGCACTGCCCTCATCTACCTTCTTGGTTACCCCTTCAAAAAACTCAATCAAATTTATGAGACATGATTTTCCACTCACAAAGCCATGCTGACTGTCTGTAATCAGTCCTTGCTTCTCTAAATGCCTGTAGATCCTGTCTCTCAGAATACCTTCTAACAACTTACCCACCTCAGACGTTAGGCTCACTGGTCTGTAGTTCCCAGGCTTTTCCCTGTGGCTCTTCATAAACAAAGGCACAACATTTGTCACTCTCCAATCTTCAGGCACCTCACCTGTGGCTGTCAATGATTCAAATATCTCTGCTAGGGGACACGCAATTTCCTCAGGTCCCAGGGATTTATTTACCTTGATGTGCTTTAAGACTTCCAGCACCTCCTTCTCTGTAATATGTACACTCCTCAAGACATCACTTTTTATTTCCCCAAGTTCTCTAACATCCATGCCTTTCTCAATAGTAAATACCGATGATAAATATTTATTTAGGATCTCACCCATCTTTTGTTGATCCGCACATAGATAACCTTGTAAATCCTTATGAGGCCCTCCTCTCTCCCTCGTTACTCTTTTACCCTTTATGTATTTGTAGAAGCTCTTTCGATTCTCCTTTGCCTTATCTGCCAAAGCAAATTCATGTCCCCTTTTTGCCCTCCTGATTTCTCTATTAACTCTACTCTGACAACCTCTGTACTCTTCAAGGGATCCACTTGATCCCAGCTGCCTATGCATGTCACATGCCTCCTTCTTTTTAACCATGGCCTCAATATCCCAAGTCATCCAGGGTTCCCTAGTTCTACCAGCCTTGCCCTTCGCTCTAAAAATAATGTGCATACTCTGAACCCTGGTTAACACACTTTTGAAAGACTCTCATTTGCCAGCCAGCCCTTTGCCTGTAAACAGACTCCCCCAATCAACTTACAAAAGTTCCTGTCTAATACCATCAAAAGTGACCTTGCCCCAATTTAGAATTTTAACTTTTGGGCCAGAGTTCACTAAAATTAGCCCACCTCTAAATGAGCATCTTCATTTATTTTTCTGTTTCATCTTCCACAGATATGTGGTGAGGTGAAACTAACTATCCTTGACATCAAGGCAGCATTTGAGTGGGTATGGCATGACAGAACCCTATCAAAACTGGAATCAATGGGATTCGGGGGAAATCTCTCCTCTGATTGGGGTCACACTTATCACAAAGGATATGGTTGTTGGGGGTCAATCACCTCAGTCCCTGGGCATCAATGCAGGTATTCGTCAGGGTAGTGTCCTCGGATTAAACATCTTCAGCTGCTTTTTCAATGATCTTCCCTCCACCCTCCTATGACCTGTTCTTGTGATAAAGGCATGTGGTTCATTTACACACAAACATACATACATACAAACCAGGAGCAGCAGGCGGCTTGAAATTGAATCTGTAATGATTTCTAACATAGAATTTACAGTGCAGAAGGAGGCCATTCTACCCATTGAGTCAGCACCGGCCCTTGGAAAGTGCACCCTACTTAAGCCCATGCCTCCACCCTCGCCCCATAACCCAGCAACCCCACCTAACCTTTTTGGACACACTAAGGGCAATTTAGCATGGCCAATCCACTTACCCTGCACCTCTTTAGTCTGTGGGAGGAAACCGGGGCACCCGGAGGAAACCCACGCACACACGGGGAGAACGTGCAGACTCCATTCAACTGAGCACGTAAATTAATCAGATATACAAATTAATTTCAAATTTCTTCATCATGTTTTGACTCTTCACATGTTCAAAGTATCTCCAATTCTTTCTTTTAACATTTTCTTTTTCCTTATTTACCATACTGATCAGATGCCTCTTCAGCCAAGAGAAGGTTTACATGGATTTTCTAAAAAGCATTTGATAAAGTATTACCTAAAAGAAGATAAGGACACATGAACCAGATGGTTCGAGGACAATGGGTAGGGTGAAAAGACATTTCTCAGATTGGAAAGATATGTTGAATAGTATTTCACAGAGATCAGTGCAAGAGTACACCCTTGATGCATTTAAGGAATAATGGGTGGGATTTCCGTTGGCCGACGCCAGAATCGGGACATGCAATTGGGACGGAGCATAGGTTTAGGGTCCAAAATTGCGGCGGGCGCCGATTTGATGTCAAATCTCAATTATCCGTCGCCTCGACAGCGGTGTCAATGCATACCGGATCACACTTACAGTTAACACTGTTTGCATATCATTAGAGGGTCTGACCCTGTAGTCTCTGGGGCCTTCGCGATTCTCCTCCTCCAATGGGTCGAGTTCCCGATGGCATGGTCCACTTATGCTTTCAAAAATCGTGAAGCCGGTGACGTGGCTGATGAGGGAGAGAGAGGAGGTGAGACACAGAGAGGCGCGAACGTGGGCTGCCGGGCCGGACGCTGGCCAGGCTGGCTGGGGTGGAAGGGGGGCCCTGCCAGGGCTGGGGGAGGCAGGCATGATGGGGGAACAGGCCGAGTGGTTGGGGTAACCCCCACGGGACTGGGTTCGCTATTACCAAGGCCTAAAAGGCAGTCACCTTGCTGCACACCCACTGACCACCCTCCTTGGACCATGGTTCTGCAGAGTGATACCTGCCTTATGGGTGCCCCCTTGGCCCCTGGTTCTGCAGAGTGACACCTGCCTTATGGGTCCCCCATTCACCACTGCGTCCCCTTCCCGGCCACCACCAGCTGGTGGGTGCCAGGCAGGGGCCATGGAGCATACCACTGGCAAGGGCAGTGCCAGCCGATGGTACCCCTAGCATCAGGAACAGGAACCAGAGCCAAAGGCCCCCACGGTGCCATGCACTGATGCCTGTGACATGTGACATGTGCCATGGGTGCTGGAATGGGAATAGGACACGCGGGGTCAGAGTCCGCAGTGCCAACTGGAGGCACCGTGTTGGACCTGGTTGGGCATAGGAGTACGCACCATGTTATCATGTCGGCCTATTCGCCCCCTGCAGACAATGGATATTGGAATTCAACCAGTAACGGTGGCCTTCCTGCTAGTCACCGCAGTCCTGGGGGATGCCCTGCGGCTGTATGAGCATGGGAGTATGCAACAGCGGAGCATGCAGCAGCAGAGCGTGCAGCAGAGGAGCAGAAGGCAGCTGCCCAGGATGGAGAGTGAACTGTCCAATGAGCCGAGGACGAGGAGATGCCAATGAGGGGCCGTATGAGGTCTCATGTGTACTGGCACCGCCTGTCATTCGAGGACCTGCGGACCGGGCATGCTGTCGAAGACTCCGGCTGAGCAGAGAGACAGTGCAACATACCTGCCAGATGATGGCACATCTGGCACCGTGGGGGTGTGGGGGAGGACACCTGCTCCCGGTGGCCGTCAAGGTGACAGTCGCCCTGAACGTTTATGCATTGGGCTCTATCCAGGCGCCAAGTGGGGACCTGACCAGGATCTCACAGACATCGGTGCACAGGTGCATCTACACCTTAACAGAGGCGCTATAATGCCCAGGCAGCACAATACATCTATTTAAATGTGGACCAGGCCCATCAGGCTGCCCAGGCAGCGGGGATGGCCGCCATCTCTGACATGCCCCGGTCCAGGGGTTGATCGACGAGATGCGTGCCCCCAAAGGGCACCTGCAGATGACAGGCCACTCTACACCAACCAAAAGGCATTCCACTCTATGAACATGCAGCTGATTTGTGACCATCAGCTGTGCATCATACATGTCTATGCCCGATACCCAGGCAGTGTGCACGACACCGTCATCTTGGCACACTCAACGATTCCTGACATGTTCGAGATGTCCTACTGCTGGGGGTTTGGCTTCTGGGTTACTGGGGTTATCCACTATGGTCGTGGCTGATGACACCTATCCGGAGGACACAGACCGATGCGGCGACCCGCTATGACGACGCCCATATAACAACCAGATCCATGATCGAGCAGTGCTTCAGCCTCCTGAAGATGTAGTTCAAATACCTAGACTGCCCTAGACCCTCCAGTATGTTGCAGAGAGGGTTGCCTGCCACCTTAAACAACCTTCACTCATTAGCGGCTGTATCACATTTCCAGGCAAAAATGCTGAGCACAGATTAGGGAAAGATTTTAAGCTATGAGGCCCCATTCTGTTCGCACCTACAGTGGTTGACACACAGTCACTTCCCCTGAGTTACATTCACTCCAGCATGATCCTCCTGATAAATGTATGTCCAACAGCTCCTATGTCCCCGAATCCAATTATAGTGCACTGAAATTACTTCGTTAAAATAATTAAAGGGGCAAAATGAATCAGGTGCAATAAGCTAGAATTCCTAACTGTCAAATCTGTCCTCAGTGTAATTGTTTAAGGAGAGGGCTGAATTGACGTTTTAGGTAGGATTTTCCCTGCAGACTTCTGAACGCTGCTGTTAGGAAACTCTGCGCTGGTGGCTGATGGGCGCATCGAACAGCAATTCCCCCCTGCATCCGCGACCCTTCTGACACTCGCCCGTGACTCACCCACGGGTCGCGACCCCCACTTTGAAAACCCCTGTCATAGACTATTTTTCAAACTTTCCCGAAATGGCTCTACTGTCAAGCATAATGGCAAGCAGTGCAATACTGCATACCAAGTCAGTTTTTGCTAGACACAGAATTCCTCAAGTCATCGCGAGTGACAACGCTTTTGTTTTAGCTGTAACGTGTGGCAACTCTTCGCAGTCACGTATGATTTCAATCACGTCACGTCAAGTCCATTGTACCCACAAGCCAATGGCAAAGCTGAAAAAGGTATACATACTTTCAAGCAATTGTTGAAGAAAGCAATGGACAGCCAATCTGATATATATCTCGCACTATTGAGTTACAGAGTGTCACCATTGTCACATGGTAGATCACCAGCAGAGTTACTCATGAATAGAGGGTTGCGTACCACATTTCCATACGGAAACGAAGGAGGAGAATGCAGTGCTCCTGCAGGAAATGCAAAAGAAAAGCAGTTCTATGATAGTGTCACGAACTTAACCATCTGTGAGGAGTGACGACATTGTGAGAACAGAAGATTCAGGCAATTGGTCAAGAAAATTAATTGTACTTGAAGAAGTAGCACCTCATTCAGCGCTCTTGTAAATCAGAGAAGATTTCCACAACAACGTGATGGATGATGTATCTACATCAGAATTAACATCAGCTGCAGTGTCAGATAGTTCAGCAGTTCCTGAACATGAGAATGTCATGGGGAACATTGAATCTACAAGTTCTGAGAAGCAAGGTCAAACTTTGAGAAGATTAATGAATAATAAATAATAGCTTATTGTCACAAGTAGGCTTCAATGAAGTTACTGTGAAAAGCCCCTAGTCACTGTCATGATATGCAAACATGCAGGTAATGAACACATAGAATAGGACACGACCAATGAGCAGTCAAGACACTCATGGGTGGTATCTCACTATAAAAGGGATGAGGCACTCACACCCCACCTCTTTCCAAAGACCAACATCTACAGAGTGAGACAGGGTGTATCCTCAGCATCACACCCCAGTACGTGGCTTAGAGCAAGGCTGGTAGTTAGACTGAGTTACTTCATTTAGATTAGCAGAGAGTCAAACTAATTGAGAATTGTGCTAATAGTTCAATAAAACACATTGAACTCACTTCAAAGTCTGGAGCATCCTTTACTCAAAACTGCATCAAGTGGCAGCTTGTGTTATTCCAAATTACATAACAGTCACCACATTCCAGCGCCTGTTCGGGGACGCCGGTATGGGAATTGGACCTGCACTGCTGCTCTTGCTCTGCATTACAAGCCAGCTATTTAGCCCACTGTGCTAAACCAGCCCCGATATCAACCCAGAGTCAGAAGAAAACCTGATTGACACAATTTTTAGATTTGGACTATTTGTACGTACAATGCTTGCTGTTCTTGTGTGTGTGTGCGTATATATATATATACTATATATATGTTAAACCAGTTTAAAACTATTTAAAGAAAACAATTAATACTGTTAGACTCACAGGGTAATGATATCACATGTAAATATACTGATGACGTATTAATTTATTTCTTCAAAAGAAAGGGGATATAGTGATATCATGGCTGTGTTGTAATTCACCAACTGACCACTTTGATATAATTGAATGTTAGAGTCAGGTGATCTCAGACTGACCAGGGAGCTGGGAGAGGGATTGCTTGTGCATGTTCATACTGTTATTCATCTGTTGTTCTACATATATTTGACTCACAGTTAATGTTAATAAATCATTTATAGCTTTAGCTACAGGTGTTCTTGTAACATAAATAAGGCCATCCAACAAGAACGCTGCCATCTTGTTGGCTGGGATGGTGTGTGTGTGTGTGTGGGGAGTGAAGTGTTTACATGTGGCTGCAGCTTGTCGGCCTCCTGAGTGTCAGTCCAGCGAATCCGGCACCATTTAGGGCAGCACGGTAGCATGGTGGTTAGCATAAATGCTTCACAGCTCCAGGGTGCCAGGTTCGATTCCCGGCTGGGTCACTGTCTGTGCGGAGTCTGCACGTCCTCTCCGTGTGTGCGTGGGTTTCCTCCGGGTGCTCCGGTTTCCTCCCACAGTCCAAAGATGTGCGGGTTAGGTGGATTGGCCATGCTAAATTGCCCGTAGTGTCCTAAAAAGTAAGGTTAAGGGGGAGGGGGGGATTGTTGGGTTACGGGTATAGGGTGGATACGTGGGTTTGAGTAGGGTGATCATTACTCGGCACAACATCGAGGGCCGAAGGGACTGTTCTGTGCTGTACTGTGCTATGTTCTATTTCTCATTGGAATCAAATGTGTTCCATGCGCGGCTGTGCTAGCCTATTAATCATCGTTGAATCCGTACAGGTGCGGTGCCAGTTTTGCTGTGGAACGCCACGAACCCTGCGCCAGTGCCAACACTTAGTCTCAGGAACGGAGAATACAGCTCATTATATCTTTTATTTGTCGACCTACATGTTTGACTTCTTTCCAGCTCAACTATAAAAGTACAATGCCTACTGAATAACAAACAGTGCATTCGGACAGCAGATGATCCCTATTTGGTCGCTTTAATGTTAGTACAGTAAGAAGTCTTACAACACCAGGTTAAAGTCCAATAGGTTTGTTTCAAACACGAGCTTTTGGAGCGCAGCTCCTTCCTCAGGTGAATGGAGAGGCATGTTCCAGAAACATTTATATAGACAAAGTCAGAGATGCTGGACAATGCTTGGAATGCGAGCATTTGCAGGTGATCAAATCATTACAGATCCAGGGAGAGGGATAATCACAGGTTAAAGAGGTGTGAATTGTCTCAAACCAGGACAGTTGGTAGGATTTTGCAAGTCCAGGCCAGATGGTGGGGGGTGGATGTAATGAGAAAATGGTAACTGTTTCACAAGTTCAGTTCGGGCGGCAGTCCAGCTGGCAAATCTTGACTTGTCCATATGGAATCAGGCTTGTGGCAAAACAAAATAATTATCTTAATGGCATCCAGCTGACTTGTGCTTGGCAGATGAAACAAAGGAGAAGAAACAAGAGAAAGGGCACTTGCACGAGAAATATCACAGTTGGAGAACTGTTGTAAGTGCATGGAAACTTTGGTGTTTAGTAAAACCAGTCTTGGGCTCACTGTTCCAGTCTCACTCAATCCCATTGCAATCTATTTCCTTCTTCTAAGGTGCCGATGCCACCGCACAATTTGTTGTCATTTGTGATTTAGAACATAGAACATAGAACACTACAGCACAGTACGGGCCCTTCGGCCCTCGATGTTGCGCCGACCTGTGAGACCATCTGAAGCCTATCTGACCTACACTATTCCATTTTCATCCATATGTCTATCCAGTGACCACTTAAATGCCCTTAAAGTTGGCGAGTCTACTACTGTTGCAGGCAGGGTGTTCCACACCCTTACTACTCTCTGAGTAAAGAAACTGCCTCTGACATCTGTCCTATATCTATCACCCCTCAATTTAAAGCTATGTCCCCTCGTGTTGGTCATCACCATCCGAGGAAAAAGACTCTCACTGTCCACCCTATCTAACCCTCTGACTATCTTATATGTCTCTATTAAGTCACCTCTCAGCCTTCTCCTCTCTAACGAAAACAACCTCAAGTCCCTGAGCCTTTCCTCGTAAGACCTTCCCTCCATACCAGGCAACATCCTAGTAAATCTCCTCTGAACCCTTTCCAAAGCTTCCACATCCTTCCTATAATGTGGTGACCAGAACTGCACGCAGTACTCCAGGTACGGCTGCACCAGAGTTATATACAGCTGCAGCATGACCTTGTGGCTCCGAAACTCAATCCCCCTGCTGATAAAGGCTAGCACACTATATGCCTTCTTAACAGCCCTATTAACCTGGGTGGCAACTTTCAGGGATTTATGTACCTGAATGCCGAGATCTCTCTGTTCATCTACACTACCAAGAATCTTGCCATTAGCCCAGTACTCTGCATTCCAGTTACTCCTTCCAAAGTGAACCACCTCACACTTTTCCGCATTAAACTCCCATCTGCCACCTCTCAGCCCAGCTCTGCAGCTTATCTATGTCCCTCTGTATCCTATAACATCCTTCAGCACTATCCACAACTCCACCGACATTCGTGTCATCTGCAAATTTACTAACCCATCCTTCTACACCCTCTTCCAGGTCATTTATAAAAATGACAAACAGCAGTGGCCCCAA
Source organism: Scyliorhinus canicula (assembly GCF_902713615.1). Taxonomy (NCBI): domain Eukaryota; kingdom Metazoa; phylum Chordata; class Chondrichthyes; order Carcharhiniformes; family Scyliorhinidae; genus Scyliorhinus; species Scyliorhinus canicula. The sequence goes on along the minus strand of NC_052151.1, from coordinate 162,309,521 downwards.
AACAGATCCTTGCGGTACACCACTAGTAACTGAACTCCAGGATGAACATTTGCCATCAACCACCACCCTCTGTCTTCTTTCAGCTAGCCAATTACTGATCCAAACCGCTAAATCACCTTCAATCCCATACTTCCTTATTTTCTGCAATAGCCTACCGTGGGGAACCTTATCAAACGCCTTACTGAAATCCATATACACCACATCAACTGCTTTACCCTCATCCACCTGTTTGGTCACCTTCTCAAAAAACACAATAAGGTTTGTGAGGCATGACCTACCCTTCACAAAACCATGTTGACTATCGCTAATCAACTTGTTCTTTTTAAGATGATTATAAACCCTATCTCTTATAACCTTTTCCAACATTTTACCCACAACCGAAGTAAGGCTCACAGGTCTATAATTACCAGGGTTATCTCTACTCCCCTTCTTGAACAAGGGGACAACATTTGCTATCCTCCAGTCTTCCGGCACTATTCCTGTCGACAAAGACGACATAAAGATCAAGGACAAAGGCTCTGCAATCTCCTCCCTGGCTTCCCAGAGAATCCTAGGATAAATCCCATCTGGCCCAGGGGACTTATCTATTTTGACATTTTCCAAAATTGCTAACACCTCCTCCTTTTCAACCTCAATTCCATCTAGCCTGGTCGACTGAACCTGAGTGTTCTCCTCGACAACATTGTCTTTCTCCAGTGTAAACACTGACGAAAAATATCCATTTAACGGTTCCCCTATCTCCTCTGATTCCACACACAACTTTCCACTACTATCCTTGATTGGCCCTAATCTTACTCTAGTCATTCTTTTGTTCCTGATATACCTATAGAAAGCCTTAGGATTTTCCTTGATCCTATCCGCCAACGACTTTTCGTGTCCTCTCCTCGCTCTTCTTAACTCTCCCTTTAGGTCCATCCTGGCTAACTTGTAACTCTCAAGTGCCCTAATTGAGCCTTCATGTCTCATCCTAACATAAGCCTTCTTCTTCCTCTTGACAAGTGCTTCAACATCCTTAGTAAACCACGGTTCCGTTGCTCGACAACTTCCTCCCTGCCTGACAGGTACATACTTATCAAGGACACGCAGTAGCTGTTCCTTGAAAAAGCTCCACATTTCGATTGTACCCATCCCCTGCAGTTTCCTTCCCCATCCTATACATCCTAAATCTTGCCGAATAGCATCATAATTGCCTTTCCCCCAGCTATAATTCTTGCCTTGCGGTATATACCTATCCCTGCCCATTGCTAAAGTAAACATAACCGAGTTGTGATCACTATCACCAAAGTGCTCACCTACATCTAAATCTAACACCTGGCCGGGTTCATTACCCAGTACCAAATCCAATGTGGCCTCGCCCCTTGTTGGCCTGTCTACATACTGTGTCAGAAAACCCTCCTGCACACACTATACAAAAACTGACCCATCTATAGTACTCGAACTATAGTATTTCCAGTCAATATTTGGAAAGTTAAAGTCCCCCATAACAACTACCCTGTTACTCTCGCTCCTGTCGAGAATCATCTTTGCAATCCTTTCCTCTACATCTCTGGAACTATTCGGAGGTCTATAGACAACTCCCAACAGGGTGACCTCTCCTCTCCTGTTCCTAACCTCGGCCCATACTACCTCAGTAGACGAGTCCTCAAACGTCCTTTCTACCGCCGTAATACTTTCCTTGATTAACAATGCCACACCCCCCCCCCCCCTCTTTTACCATCTTCTCTGTTCTTACAGAAACATCTAAATCCTGGAACCTGCAACAACCATTCCTGTCCCTGCTCTACCCATGTCTCCGAAATCGCCACAACATCGAGATCCCAGGTACCAACCCATGCTGCAAGCTCACCCACCTTATTCCGGATACGATCTATGCTCTCCTCCAGATTATTGTGACGAATAATCATTTTATTCAATTATAAAGGAAAGTCTGACAAAAATGTTATTGGATTATTATTAACAATAATTTAAAGTTTGCTCTAAACTTATATCAGCTTGTCCTATTTAAACAATTGCCAGATAGGCTATGTTTTATTACTGCTTTTGTGAATTTTGTAATTCTCAAAGTGAGGGCTGTTGGTCGGTACTGGGGAGTATGCTATTTTTGTGTCCATATCAATCACTCTCAGCTCAGTCAAAGCCTGATTTAGTACAAGTTAAAACCCTCTACTTTATGCACCCTGCCTCTATATCAAAAAAGTGCTTTTTGCTCTTATGCACAGTGCGGTATTTTGCTATCACTTCCGTTGGCCACCCTGGAGCTGGTTGTGTGAGAATGTCCACTTAGGGAATCATTAGCAACTGAGTTGAGACTTTTAATTGATTTTAGAAAGCTAGAATGCCTGTCGTATATGCAGCACGCCTCTAGTGAATCTGCAGTGCCTACACTGCACTGACTGCTGAACGCTGCTTTTAGTTTAATCCAAACCCTTTAGAACCAGCACATAGAGGAAGCGATTCTATAGTTCAGAACTGGATTTGGACTTTCATGCCAGAAGCAGAAGCCATACAATTGCCTATTGATAAAGCTATCTGAATGTGATTTACTGGTGAGATTGTGTGATGTTTACTTATACATGTCAGAATTAATCTCAAATCTTGTGATGAATATAAGCTGTTTGTGGGCTAAGGCAGAGCGAGCTAATGATATAGGAAAAACTAAATTAGAAATTGCAAGTAGAAAGTAGAAGCTAAGCTTTGAGCTTCTGCAGAATACATTCTTTGTCACTGACCTCAAAGGCCTCAAATTTAAGTGAACCTCACAATGATTCACTAAACTAAAAGCAGTCAAAGGGGTAGAAATTCTTCACAGGCAGTTTTCAATGAAGTTGTTCATTGTCAACCCACATGCTCAGCTTATTGCACTCTCACCTGTGAGTCAGAAAGTTCTGGGTTCGAGGCCCATTCCAGAATTATAGAATGCTTACATCACAGAAGAAGGCCATTTGACCCATTGTATCAGTGATGGCTTACTGAGTGAGCAATTAATTTCCTTCCACTCCTCCACCTTCTCCTCATAGCCCTGCACATTCTTCATAGAGACGACTCTATTTTCTCAGAAGACTAAGGAAATTTAGCATATCAGCTACGACTACCAACTTTTACAGATGCACCATAGAAAGCCTTCTTTATGGTTGTATCACAGCTTGGTATGGAGCCTGCTCTGCCCAAGACCACAGGAAACTACAAAAGGTTGTGAATGTAGCCCAGTCCATCATGCAAACCAGCCACCCATCCATTGACTTTGTCTATAATTCCCGCTGCCTCAGAAAGGCAGCTAGCATAATTAAGGACCCCACGCACCCCAGGCATACTCTCTTCCACCTTCGTCGCTCTTTTCAGGAACGCGGAGTGAGCTTTTTCAGCGAGAGCAGTAACCAGGGGGTTGTTGGAAAGGTAAGTTTTCCTATTTTAAAAACTTTCTTGGCAGGAGCAGTGCGTGGGAGGAGCTGAGCGGGAGCGGTAAGTTTTCCTATTTTAAAAACTTACCTTGCAAGAGCAGTGCGTGGGAGGAGCTGAGCGGGAGCGGTCGAATTGCGCTCTGGGAAGGTGAGGAGACTTCATAAAAGACTGGAAAGACAGGGGTGAGACTTCATTTCAGGAGTGCGGAGTGTGCTTTTTCAGCGAGAGCAGTAACCAGGGGGCTGTTGGAAGCAGTGGCGGACTGGGTCTAAAAATATTGGTTGCCAGGAGACAAAGGGGGCCCACCCACAACTACAATGCTATCATTTAATTTTCATAACGAATAAATAAAATTTTCAAAAAATACATATGGAAAAAAAGGTACAATTAAAATTTTTGTGGAAAAAATGTGTATTTATTAGTAATTACAGTGTACATGTACTGTACATATTACTGGCAGTAGATACAAAATGTAAATACAGAATGTTATAATTTAATTTTTAATTTTTAAATTTTTAAAAAAGTAATTGGTTGATATTTTTAAATAGTTTACTGCACAATTTACACATTAACAGATAGTTCAAAAGCACAATAGAGCATTGCATGCAGTCCACTATATTAAGAGCAATCGTTTGTGTTCGCTAGATGATTGTGCGAATCTGCCAATAATTGCTTCTGCATCCATTTCACCTAACAATTCCTTTTCAATGGATAGCAACATGTATGATTCCAAATTCTCCTCAGACAGCGAATTTCTTAACCTTGTCTTTATGATCTTTAGCTTTGAAAATGTCCTCTCACATTGGACTTGAGTAACTGATAGTGTGCAGATGACTTTATAAAGTTCATAAAGGTTATCTATGCCTTGTAATGAAGTCTGTTGGATGCCAGAATTTTTAGTACACACGATGGGCAAGTGCTGCAAATTTTACAATTGTTGCAACTGGAATCCATATTCTCACCATCATTAAGCAATAGCTTTAATACATCAAAGTTTGAAGCAAAAGAAAACAATTCCAATGTTACTTGATCTTTGCTGATTTGTGGAAACAGCTTAATAATACCTTCCAATGCTTCATCTGCAAGGCCCTTCTCTGCAATAGTTTCAAACTTTGCTCGGTCCAAACAGGACAAATCTTTATACAACTGTTTGTGTTGTACAAAGCGTGATTCTAGTGACTGGACAATGCGATCCATTATTAGGTTTCACACATTTACTCGAAAATCAGCTAGAGAATCTGAGGAATTTCTTTCATCATCAATAAGTTCATCTGCCATTCTTTTTTTCTTCCTCTGCCTCTTAACTAGCAATACTGTTTCCAACGCATCAATTTCCAATGTTTGATTTTCATCCATATTCATCTGTGAAATCCTGTCATTACATTTATTTACAAATTCCAAAGCCTTGCTGTGAATGTTATCAAATGTTCTTGTCTGTTCCTTCAACGTTGTTGTAGCTGAATCTACCAAACTCCATGCAGTAAACATATCTAAACCACTTGTCTGTAGATAACTTGATAACGGGGTTGTAGTTTCAAATATATACAAGTAAGTAAATGCTGTCAGTATGGTTTCAAACTTTAGAAGACTTTGAAGTAAAACATTTCCTTCATGTTTTGTTTTTGCATCAAACTTTTCTGAATCTTGTATCATTGATAAGCATGTCAATAGATTTACGAAAGTACTGTCAGCGGCATTATCAAAACGTCCAAACATAGTTGCTGCATTGGATTTTCCTGACCATCTGGTCTCACCAATTAGCTTTAATCATTTCATTTTGTCTTGTCCTAGATGTTTTCCAACAACTTCGATCCATACAGCCATTCTCTTGTATGATGCTTTCACAAAAGTTGCTATATTCTGGAGCAAATTGAAAAAAGAAACTGCAGACACACAACATTTTGTTGTTTCAGTTATCACCAAATTCAAGACATGGGCATAGCACCATATATGAACATGTTGATCAGCCACATCAGCAATTTTACTTTGTAAACCATTATACTGGCCATGGTAGCTTTCAGCGCCATCTGTGCTATCAGATAAACATTTTTGGGGGTCAATTTTAAGATGCTGTAATGTTTCAATCAATAGATTAAAAAGTCCCTGTCCTGTACCATCATTACTTGGCACAACTGAAAGTAGTCGCTCACAGATAATACCTTTAAGCACATACCGAATAATAATGCTAAACCGATTGATGGATGAATTATCTTGTGTTAAATCAACCTGAATAGAATAATATTTTGCTTGAGAAACTTCATGACTAATTCTTTCTTGTATCATATTCTTCATAATTTTGATTAACATGTTTATAGTTGTTTTACTCAGGTATGTAACAAGTCCACCATGGCCTTTACTTTGAGCCTTTCCTTGTTGCTCTAATCGATTGATTCTTTGTTTAGACTTGTTTTGCACTGCAGAAACGTGAGCTGCCATAATGGGGTCATATTTTGCCATCAACTGCACTGTAGCTAAAAAATTGCCATGATTCAGAACCTCATTATCTAGAGTGTAGGCCGATTCATTACTGCGACCTCGAAAAGGAAGTGCTTGCTTGCCTAACATCTTTACGATGTCTATAATCCTCATGACAATACTTCTCTGCTTCAATACTTCTTCTTTCCTTTTAATTAGTGATGCTGCAAAAAATGTATCTAAGGTGCCATCATTAACCACACTGATATATTGCTGAGCATTTCTGACATGTGTTGTTGTCGATTCATGTAACGTCAAGCTCAGGCTAATACGCCTGTAGTCACTAAAGCCACGTATAAAGGGTGATGGATTACAAGTGTTGGGAAACTCAAAGGCTAAGCAGTATGAACAATATAAGCATCTATTTTCTTTGTTATATGTTAGCCATTTTCTTGGGACTGAGTCATTCATAATTTTCCTCTCATACAAACGAGCATCAAATGGCAGATCATCAAGTGACTGAAGTGGATGTTCAGCAAAAAACTGTTTTAGCTTTGCTCGTGATGGATATTGGAAGATTCCAGTAATTGATCTTTCATTTTCTTGCGTAGGTTCATTTACAGGATGTGCTTCAGAAATCAAGTCATTTATGCTTGAAGGAATATCTGATTCCCTGTCACTAGTTGAAGCTATGTGTTCAGATGTTGCAACTACAGGCAGTACAGATACCAGAACAAGGAAGCCAGGAGAAATATTGGGCCTGGGTTGATTAGTAATGGATGCACTTGTATTTGTCTCTACATTCAAAGTAGCTCTTCTCTGTTCTTGTAACTCGCATGTCATTGCATCATCACCATGAGCATTGTTTCTTGCTTCTTGATTATTTGCTGCAGAACTGGATATTGATGTGGATTGTGCTTGTGGTATTATAAACTCTGTAATAGGCCTGCATCGCTTGGCTGATTCCTTCCTTTCTGCTTATTTTTGTTCTTTGCGTTTTAGTGACCCAGATTTATGCTTTTTCTTTTCCATTCTGGTAGGGGTAATATTCCTGAAATAAAAACGTAATTACAAATAGCCCACATTGGGAAAAATGAATATTGATGATTGCAAGAATAACTTGAAGGAACGCCAGATAAACCCCTACTTGATAAAAAATATAAAATAACTTACTTACACTTCAATAGGCTATGTTCATTAGTCAATACTACTGTGGCCTGTGCAGCTTCAGACGAGGAGACAATCCACTGTCCAGTGTTCACACCAGCAAGCAACTGAGATAACTGTTGAAACTTAGAAGTTTGGTCCGACTATAGTAAGACATTAAGAATGGTCCCACGACCAAAGTTAACATGTCCAGTTTGATACCAGTGTAGTGTTACAAGTCACAACCCTTTGAGTTTGCTGATCATGGCTTATCACTTCAATATCTTTGACCTCATGATTCACGGTCAAAGGTACTGCTTCTCCTTTTCGGTGACCTCACGACCCTATGTACTGCTTGATATCCTTTCAAGTTGCCAACCATCTCAAATCACGAACTGTAACTTTATCTTTAAATTCACACACTCTTGCTGAAAACGTGGATTTCCAACTATGTCCGACCCGGGTGAACCAGCCTCCCCCCCCTCCACTCCTTTTCACATCCGTTTAACACTGCTTCGTTCCTTCATACACCGAGTGATTATTTGTTTGTTTCTTTATTGCATTTTTATTTGGTATTGCTCTTTTTAAAAACAATTATATTTTATTAAGTTAGAATACAAATCTCAGGAAAGAAGTTGGAGATTTATTTATCTAATTAATTATAATTTTTAAGGGCCCTTCAGAGATTCATGGGCCCCTTCTTGGCTCTCCGGGCCCCGGACCGATGTACCGGCTGAACCAAGACTACTGCTTGATATCCTTTGAAGTTGCCGACCATCTCAAATCACGAATTGTAACTTTATCTTTAAATTCACACACTCTTGCTGAAAACATGGAATTTCCTTAATTATGCCGGACCCGGGCCCCCCTATTCCACATCCTTCCACTACCTCCCCTGCTTCGTTCCTTTTCATGCCTGCTTATTTGTGTCCTGTTCTCTTTTTTTTCTTATTCCTTTTTATTACTAAAACAGTTGTCTGTGTTTGTTTCTTTATTGCATTTTTATTTGATATAGGGGGCCCACTTCATCAGGGGCCCACTTGCCATCGGGCAAGCTGACACCCTGGCCAGTCCGCCACTGGTTGGACTTAGCAGAAGCGGTAAGTTTTCCTATTTTAAAAACTTGCCTTGCAGGAGCAGTGCGTGGGAGGAGCTGAGCGGGAGCGGCCGAATTGCGCTCTGGGAACCCGCCCTCCTCCTCTAACCAAAAACAAAAGACTGTGGTGATAAGGAGCAGCGGACTTCAGATTTTCGGCGGCAGCAGTGGCCAATGGGTCCTTGGGAAGGTACGTTTACCTCTTTAAAAACTTTAAAAACTTACCTTGAAGAGTGACATCACAGCAAAGCAGTGACCTGATTGGCTGATAAGGAAAGTGCTCCAATTAGCAGTAGCTGGGAAAAATTTAACACTTTGTGTGTTGGTGAGTATTGTGATTGGTAAGTAAAATCTTTATTCCTTTCACTTACGAATTATTTGATAGTATATTTTGTAGTCAGTTAAGGTAAAGTGCAAAAATGGCATGAGATCCCAGACCTGTTTTATGCTCCTCATGCTCAATGTGGGAGTTCAGGGACGCGGCCGATGCCCCTGACTCCTTCATGTGCGGGAAGCGTGTCCAGCTGCAGCTCCTGTTAGACCGCATAATGGCTCTGGAGCTGCGGATGGACCCACTTTGGAGCATCTGCGATGCTGAGGTGGTCGTGGATAGCACGTTCAGTGAGTTGGTCACACCGCAGATTAGGATTGGTGAGGAAGACAGGGAATGGGTGACCAAAAGGCAGAGAAAGAGCAGGTAGGCAGTGCAGGTGTCCCCTGCGGTCATCTCCCTCCAAAACAGATATACCGTTTTGGATACTGTTGGGGGAGATGACTCACCAGGGGAAGGCAGTAGTAGGCAGGCTCATGGCACCTGGCTCTGCTGCACAGAAGGGCAGGAAAAAGACTGGCAGGACTATAGTCATAGGGGATTCAATTGTAAGGGGAGTAGACAGGCGTTTTTGTGGTCGAAAATGAGACAGCCGAATGGTATGTTGCCTCCCAGGTGCACGGGTCAGGGATGTCTCAGATCGGCTGCAGGATATACTGAAGGGGGAGGGTGAACAGCCAGTTGACGTGGTGCATATAGGCACCAATGATATAGGTAAAAAATGGGATGAGGTCCTACAATCAGAATTTAGGGAGTTAGGAGATAAGTTAAAAAGTAGGACCTCAAAGGTAGTAATCTCAGGATTGCTACCACTGCCATGGGACAGTCAGAGTAGAAATTCAAGAATAGTCAGAATGAATACGTGGCTTGAGAGATGGTGCAGGAGGGAGGGGTTCATATTTTTGGGACATTGGAACCGGTTCTGGGGGCAGTGGGACAATTACAAACCGGATGGTCTACACCTGGGCAGGACTGAAACCAATGTCCTAGGGGGTGCTTTTGCTAACACTGTTAGGGCGGTTTTAAACTAATGTGGCAGGGGGCTGGGAACCAGATTACGAAGTTAGAGGTCAGTAAAGAGGCAGCAACTAAAGCCAGTAAGGTACTAGATAATAAACTCAATGTGACTAAGGGGAAGAGTAGGCAGGGAAGAGATGATGAACGCAAAGGGACAGGTGGTCTGAGGTGCATTTGTTTTAATGCGAGAAGTGTAGCAGGTAAGGCAGATGAACTTAGGGCTTGGATTAGTACCTGGGAATATGATGTTATTGGTATTACTGAGACTTGGTTGAGGGAAGGGCAGGACTGGCAACTGAATATCCCAGGGTATAGATGCTTCATGAGGGATAGAGAGGGAGGTAAAAGGGGTGGAGGAGTTGCATTACTCGTCAGAGATGATATCACAGCTGTGATTAAGGAGGGCACTATGGAGGATTCGAGCACTGAGGCAATATGGGTGGAGCTAAGAAATAGGAAGGGTGCAGTAACATTGTTGGGACTTTACTACAGGCCTCCCAAAAGCGAGCATGAAGTAGAGGTACAAATATGCAGACAGATTATAGAAAAATGTAGGAACAATAGGGTGGTTGTGATGGGAGATTTTAACTTCCACAACATTGAATGGGATTTGTGTAGTGTTGGAGGCGTAGATGGAGCAGAGTTTGTAAGGAACATCCAGGAGAGATTTTTAGAGCAGTATGTAAATAGTCCAACTCGGGAAGGAGCCAGGGCCGGCTCAAGGTACCGGCAACTCGGGCAGTCGCCCGGGGCGCCATGTGCTAGGGGGCGCCATCAACGAGTGCGTGACCGGCGTCAGAGACCTGCCGACAGAGAGCAGAGACCGGCCCGCCGATCGGTGAGTCCCGATCATATACCAGGTCACTCCGCCCCCCCCCGCCCCGACCCGACCCCCCCCGACCCAACCCGACCCGACCCCCCCGACCCGACCCAACCCGACCCGACCCCCCCCGACCCGACCCGACCCCCCCCGACCCGACCCCCCCCGACCCGACCCGACCCCCCCCGACCAGACCCAACCCAACCCGACCCCCCCGACCCGATCCGACCCCCCCCCAACCCGACCCGACCACCCCCCCCCGACCTGACCCGACCCCCCCCCCGACCCAACCCCCCCCGACCCGACCCCCCCACTGACCCGACCCCCCCCGGCCCGACCCAACCCCCCCCGACCCGACCCCCCCCCGACCCCCCCGACCCCCCGACCCGACCCTTTGTTTAAGAAGGGTAGCAGGGATAATCCAGGGAATTATAGACCTGTGAGTTTGACGTCAGTGGTAGGCAAACTGTTGGAGAAGATACCGAGGGATAGGATCTATTCACATCTGGAAGAAAATAGACTTATCAGTGATAGGCAGCATGGTTTTGTGCAGGGAAGGTCATGTCTTACAAACCTAATAGAATTCTTTGAGGAAGTGACAAAGTTAATTGATGAGGAAAAGGCTGTAGATGTCATATACATGGACTTTAGTAAGGCGTTTGATAAAGTTTCCCATGGCAGGTTGATGGAAAAAGTGAAGTTGTATGGGGTTCAGGGTGTACTAGCTAGATGGATAAAGAACTGGCTGGGCAACAGGAGACAGAGAGTAGTGGTGGAAGGGAGTGTCTCAAAATGGAGAAGGGTGACTAGTGGTGTTCCACAGGGATCCTTGCTCGGACCACTGTTGTTTGTGATATACTGTTGCACGTTTTACTATGGGCGTAAAACGCGTTTATTGGAGTGTATTAACACGCCTCCGAGTTCGACGTGTGCTTAACACTACTAGGCTCTGTTCTATGTAATTATTTAGCTCTGGAGTCGCCAGTTGCCGTATAGGCAACGTCACAAGTATTCCAAGGTCAAGTTCAAAGTAATAAAGACGATACACCGATTAGTAAAGTTCAAACGATCAATATTTATTATACAGTTATAATAAATACTCATGCACACACTAAGAGACTAAGCTATAACTAAACTTTAAGTGAACAGAATACTTATCTAACAGGAACAGGCAAGGTCAGAGAACGAGGCCTTCGTCCTGGTTTGGTACTGCAGCCTTCAGCAAGCGTTCTGGTACTTGGGAGTCTAGTGGGCTTGGATCGCGTAGCGAGCGTTGAACTTACGGTTTCGGCGGCTGGTGCTCAACGGCTGGAGTCAGGATGCAAGATGTCAGTCAGAGCCGGAGCACGAGTTTAACAGACCGGGCTCTGTGGGGAATTTGCTTTTATACCCCTCTCTAATGTCCTTGCCCCCTTCTAGGCGGGCTCTACCTTTCGGTACCGATTGGAACGTTTCCAAACGGCTACCTTCGAAATCCTCCAATGCGGGGCTTCCCTCGATGTTGGGGGGTGGTTTCGATATTCGTTACTCTGGTGCCATCCTGTCTGCTCCACCAATTAAGTGCTACATTGAGATGGAAATGTTGCCATTGTGTGTGCCTGGATCTGGGCCGCCTCATCAGAATGTTAAGCGCTTTGCCATTAACACCTTTGGCTTGGAGATCTGCACCTGGCCAGAAAACTGGTTTGCTGCTTGCAAAATGCTAATTAGTTGAGAGGAGGCTGTCTGTTCTCACTAAACAGGCTTTCCCTGCTGTCTTCCATTTTAGTTTGGCTCAGTGTCCATTTTGCGTGGCCAGCATGGCTACAATACATAAATGACCTGGAGGACGGTATAAGTGGCCTGATTAGCAAGTTTGCGGATGATACTAAGATTGGTGGAGTTGCAGATAGCGAGGAGGACTGTTAGAGAATACAGCAAAATATAAATAGATTGGAGAGTTGGGCAGAGAAATGGCAGATGGAGTTCAATCCAGGCAAATGCGAGGTGATGCATTTTGGAAGATCAAATTCAAGAGCGGACTATATGGTCAATGGAATAGTCCTGGGGAAAATTGATGTACAGAGAGATCAGGGAGTTCTGGTCCATTTTACCCTGAAGGTGGCAACGCAGGTCGATAGAGTGGTCAAGAAGGCATACAGCATGCTTGCCTTCATCGGACGGGGTATTGAGTACAAGAGTCGGCAGGTCATGTTACAGTTGTATAGGACTTTGGTTAGGCCACATTTGGAATACTGCGTGCAATTCTGTTCACCACATTACCAGAAGGATGTGGATGCTTTAGAGAGGGTGCAGAGGAGGTTCACCAGGATGTTGCCTGGTATGGAGGGTGCTAGCTATGAAGAAAGGTTGAGTAGATTAGGATTGTTTTTGTTGGAAAGACGGAGGTTGAGGGGGGACCTGATTGAGGTCTACAAAATTATGAGAGGTATGGACAGGGTGGATAGCAACAAGCTTTTTCCAAGATTGGGGGTGTCAATTACAAGGGGTCACGATTTCAAGGTGAGAAGGGGAAAGTTTAAGGGAGATGTGCGTGGAAAGTGTTTTACGCAGAGGGTGGTGGGTGCCTGGAATGCTTTGCCAGCGGAGGTGGTAGAGGCGGGCACGATAGCATCATTTAAGATTCATCTAGACAGATATATGAACGTGTGGGGAACAGAGGGAAGTAGACCTTGGAAAATAGGAGGCAGGTTTAGATAAAGGATCTGGATCGGCGCAGGCTGGGAGGGCCGAAGGGCCTGTTGCTGTGCTGTAATTTTCTTTGCTCTTTGTTCTTCCATCAGGAAAATGATACCAAAGTTTGAGGTCACGTAACAACCGACTTGAGAACAGCTTCTTCCCTACTACCATCAGACTTTTGAATGGACGTACCTCGTATTAAGTTGATCTTTTCTCGACATCTTGCTATGACTGTAACATTATATTCTGCAGTCTCCCCTTCCTTCCCTATGTACGGTATGCATTGTTTGTATAGCATACAAGAAACAATGCTTTTCACTGTATACTAATACATGTGACAATAATAAATCAAATCAAATCAAAGGATAATAAGCCTCTGGAATGCCGCAATTGAACCTAACTCCACTATACTCTCAGGCAGTGCATTCCATATCCTAACTATTCTTTGCGTGAAAACGTTTTTCCTCATGTCACCATTCCCTCTTTTGTTAATTACCTTGAATCTGTATTCTCTGGCTCTCAGTCTTTCCACGAGTGGGAACAATCTCTGCCCATCAACTCTGAATATCTCAATCTGAATATCAAATCTTGAGACAAAATATAGGCTGACACTCCAGTGGAATACTTCTGCACGCTGCAGGTGCTCAGCGAAGGAAATGAACAATCTTCTTTGAAATGTTCTGGTAGAAAAACCATTGTCAAAACTCAGGCTTTCAAAACAACCTGAGACCTTGAAGCAAAATGTTGTGCAACAGGCCTACTTGTGTTAGTCATTCAATTTATATTCAAATACTTTAGAAGACAAAGAAAGAGTTGTATTTATATCGGGCTCGATTCAGCCAAATGGGAACAAAGTGCCCGAGAGAGCGCATCTGACCACGTGTTTCCCGGCTCTCGCAGTGCTGAGAAACACATGGCTATTCAACGTGACTCACATTGTATAAGGGGCATCCAGTTGGGGTGGGCGGGTTAAGGCTCCAGCATGGCCGGCGCCATGTTTTTCGGCGTGACCGGTGCAAGCCGTCAGCCCTCCGCGATCCGGCAATTCTCCGGCCCTTTTCTGCGCAATCTGTGGATGGTTCACATGGCACCAGTGCTAGCCCCTCACCAATACTAGAATTGGTGAGGGATTCGCGCTGGTTTTCTTGGCGTGAACCGCAGATTCTCCGTTGGCACTGGCACTTAGCCGCAGGAACCTAAACTCACCTCCTCTCGGGAGCTCTACCTCTCCTTCAGTTCCTCCATGCTGGAAAACGCTTCTTCCAGATACAAATCCCTCACCATAACCAGCCCCACTTCTCTCCCCTTACTATACATGCCATCTATCCCCCCGTGGCTCAAAGACATGGTTTCTGTACAACGGCGTTAACACCTACATCCCCTCCGTCCTAAAGTGGCTCTTCAGCTGGTTCCAGACCATCACCATGGACTACACTACAGGGCTCTCCGAGTGTTTCCTTGGCACCATTGACAGTGCCGCCGTCACCATACCCCTCAAGCTGGACCCCCTGTTTGCTTGCATGACTGTGTACCCACAGCTTAAAGAAACATTAGAGGTAACTTTATGCAACTTGCATCTGGGCTAAATTCAGAGAAGGCCTTTTCTTTTTGACTCACAAAAAGGTCAGTGTAAATAGGGCAACTTTACCTGACGAATTTAATATATTTAGATGTACATTATTGGTGGATAACTTTGCCTTACGTTTTACTACTAAATGAAGAAAATAATTCTCTCTGTGCGAAAGCTTAAGTGCTATAAACAAATCTTGAAACATTTTCCTCTCTGTGAAGGAAACATATGGTGGCAGATAAAACTGTTGTAATCTTCTGGAACAGTGAATTAAAACAATTTTAGGAAAAAGATTGAAACAGTGTTCGAATTGGTCTACCTAAAGTGCCTGGTACAATAAGCGAGGTCAAGCATGAAGCTTTGATACTTTGTTTAGTGTAAGAGCAACAAATATGATGGACTTCGATGGGAAGGAAATGATTATCACAGAAACTCATGTGTTCAAATGGGTCAGATGTGAGTTTGTAAAGGATAAAGTTCAAGTCTTGCAGATAAATAAAAGCTTAAGCTTCCAGGCCTCTTTTATCAACTTTGTCAACATCAAATGTTCTCCAATTGTAACAACAAAATGGAAGTGGAAGTCAAAACATTATGGGCCCATTTTTCCAAAAAAATGACTAAGGGCTGGATTTTTCAGACGTAAGATCGCCACGGATGGGAAGGGGACCATGTAAAGGTCCGTTGACCTTAGGTCGGAATTTCTGGTTGCCGGGTGGGAATGGCCGAAAATTTTTGCCCATGTGTAATTTTGGACGGGTTTACGAGGTGATTCCCACCGATTGTTTGGACACGATCCAGATCGCTATTCACCCACACATAGTCATTGTTTCAGAGCTTGGGGAGATTCTCACTGAATCATCCCAAGTTTAAATTTTATTTCTGGAGTGGGGAACGAAAGACGCAGGCAAGACGAGCTGCTACAGAGTTCAGGGCGCCCTTTTTATAGGGTGGCCAGATCACAACGTTAAATTGAGAATCCCCCACATACCCTCCACCCTCAGACATTGCATTTCCACAGTGTCTGAAAATCCTCCCCACACTCTCCACCCTCAGGCATTGCGCCCCCGCAGTGTCTGAGAATCCCCCACACACCTCCACCCTCAGGCATTGCGTCTCCACAGTGTCTGAGAATCCCCCACACACCTCCATCCTCAGGCATTGCGTCTCCACAGTGTCTGAGAATCCCCCACACACCTCCATCCTCAGGCATTGCGTCTCCACAGTGTCTGAGAATCCCCCACACACCTCCATCCTCAGGCATTGCGCCTCCGCAGTGTCTGAGAATCCCCCACACACCTCCATCCTCAGGCATTGCGTCTCCACAGTGTCTGAGAATCCCCCACACACCTCCATCCTCAGGCATTGCGCCTCCGCAGTGTCTGAGAATCCCCCACACACCTCCATCCTCAGGCATTGCGCCTCCGCAGTGTCTGAGAATCCCCCACACACCTCCATCCTCAGGCATTGCGTCTCCACAGTGTCTGAGAATCCCCCACACACCTCCATCCTCAGGCATTGCGTCTCCACAGTGTCTGAGAATCCCCCACACACCTCCATCCTCAGGCATTGCGTCTCCACAGTGTCTGAGAATCCCCCACACACCTCCACCCTCAGGCATTGCGTCTCCACAGTGTCTTTAAGGCAATTTGTCGTGACAGTTACGACTCTCACCAACTTCTACAGATGCGCCATAGAAAGCATTCTTTCTGGTTGTATAACAGCTTGGTATGGAGCCAGCTTTGTCCAAGACTGCAGGAAACTACAAAAGGCCGTGAATGTAGCCCAGTCCGTCACGCAAACCAGCCACACATCCATTAACTCTATCTATAATTCCCACTGCCTCAGAAAGGCAGCCAGCATAATTAAGGACCCCACGCACCGCAGACATACTTACTTCCACCTTCTTCCATCAGGAAAACGATACCAAAGTTTGTTGTCACGTACCAACCGACACAAGAACAGCTTCTTCCCTACTGCCATCAGACTTTTGAATGGACCTACCTCGTATTAAGTTGATCTCTTCTCTACACCTTGCTATAACTGTAATATTATATTCTGAAGTCTCTTCTTCCTTCCCTATGTACGGTATGCATTGTTTGTACAGCATGCAAGAAACAATACTTTTCACCGTATACTAATACATGTGACAATAAATCAAATCAAATCAAAAGATAATAAGCCTCTGGAATGCCTCAATTGAACCTAACTCCACTACATTCTCAGGCAGTGCATTGTAGATCCAAACTATTCTTTGCATGAAAACGTTTTTCCTCATGTCACCATTCCCTCTATTGCTAATTACCTTGAATCTGTATTCTCTGGCTCTCAGTCTTTCCACGAGTGGGAACAATCTCTGCCCATCAACTCTGAATATCTCAATCTGAATATCAAATCTTGAGACAAAATATAGGCTGACACTCCAGTGGAATACTTCTGGAAGGTTGCACTATTGGAGGTGCTGTTTTTTGGATGAGATGCCAAACAAAGGCCCATCTGCCACCTCAAATGGATATCCGCTGTCCCAGAGTACCTTTAAGTGAAGAGCTGAGGAGTTCTCTTGGTGTCTCGACCAACAATGATCCTTAAACGAACTTCACTAAAACAGATGATCTGACTATTATCACGTTGCTGTTTGTGGGACTTATTCCTCTGCAAATTGGTTCCATAATTTCTGACAATTTTGACCACACTTGTGGGGGTGGTCACTTTATTTGCAGACACCTCTGTGCTGAGGCACGTTCACTTTGGCAGAACACACCCCTCCCATGGAGCTGCCGTTTGTCTAGTGCTGCATGCTCTCTGATTGCACCTCCAACCACAGGATCCTGTTGAAGGGAAGGAGAGCGCAGAGGCAGCCAATTAGCAAACCAACTCCCAACAGGACCACTTGGGTTGTGGACTCCATTTGGGCATGGGTTTGTGGTCTGAATGGAAATTTCAACCCTATGCTCCCTAATTTTAGACTCTCCATCCAAGTGGACAGGTTCTTGGGACACAATTTAATACACCCCCTCCAAGAGGTAAGCTCTGAAACGGGTTTTCCATTTAATCGAGCAGCAAGGTATAGTTGGGAACCCCTCACCTCCGCCTAATTAATTCCAGGGCTTATGGTTGGCCTGTCCGCTCAGACACCCTTAAGTGGGCAATTCATATCACCTTAAAGGCCTCAGACTGAATTTTCCGCCTCTCGATGCCGAAATTGCGTTCGGCGATGGGGTGGAGAATCCGTTTTGGTGCTGAAATCGGGAGCGGTGCTGGTTTTTAAATTCTCTGCCCCCATAGAGTACGCCACACCGAGTATCCACCGCCTCAGGCCATTGTCTGAGGCCTGCCCCGCAATGCTCCGTTACCGACTGGCCGAACTCCCGACAGCATGGGACTCTCATGGTCCCAGCCTTACGGGATCCTCGCGAGGTGGCTGCGGAGTCAGTCCGGGGCCGCCACAGTCGGGGGAAGGCGGATTGGCGGGCAAGGGGGCTCCATTCGGGGCTGGAGGCGATGTAGGATGCCGTCCAGGATGTGTGAGCGGCCGATGCGCGGTACTGCTTTTTCCAGTCCAGGTCCGCAGGCTGAGTCAGCCATGGAGCACGGCGCGGACCGCTGCAGGCTGCCGCAGTTCGCATGCGCAGCCTCTGACCCGGAAGTATTGGGGGCCATATCAGCAGCTAGAGGTACGAGCTCTACGCCAGCTCTCTGCTAGCACCCACAAAATAGTGAATCCGTGGCCTTTTGATGCCCCTCATCTTATAGCCACTAGTATTTAATTAGTGGCGGGCAAGGTACCTGCCATGCGGGAAGTGCAACAAACAAACACTGATGAGTTAATTATAGTTGAGGGTGGTGGAAAAACACAGTGCCAGATCAAGCATTCCCCCATCTGGAAGTGGAAGGCCCAATGAGAAGCGCCCCTTGGCCTTGCTTCCGGTCCTCCTCCCATCCCTCTGGCGTACTCCTCCCTGCGTCTTCACCACTTATTTTTCTGTAGGGATCCCTAGATAATTCCTGGTGAAGGCCAAAGTGTATTACTGACAGCAGCCACCACTTCCTATGGTGCTGCAGGGAATGAGGAGCTTCCAGCCACTGATTGGCTGGCAGCTTTCATGATGTCTGAGCGTGATGTCTGTTCTGCTGAGGAACAACAGAAAATAATTGAACCCCATACATCCAGGTGCCCTGCCAACAGGATTCCCAGTGCTAATTAGAGACTTAATTCCTTCGGGGCTCCTGGAGACTGAGTTGGCATGAATGCCTCCTGCTTTGTTGGAAGATATGGGCTCCCCCATTACCGCGACTCTACTAAATTTGCACCTTAACATTTACCGTGTCAAACCCTCCAAGAACTTTATGGCCAAGATTCTCCATTCTAAGTGCTCCTGCCAACGAAGAATCACTACTGGCCGCTGGCGCTAGGAGTGGGGCCCGATATGCGAGTCTTTCCTCTTCACCACACTAATTTATGCATGGGGGAGAAGTCACTGGTGCCCAGTACTGACGTCTGGCGGCAGGGCCCCCTCCCCTGCACAATGCAAATCCTGCACCCCACCCCCATCTTCTGAAAGATAGGAGTTACCTCTCCCCCACCAAGGGAATACCAAATCATATCCCTTCCCAACAGCATGTCCATATGAGGGGTGACCCAACTGCTTTCCCTAATCCCCCCAGCAGGTTCCCCCCATCAGAACCCCCATCATACCCCCATTAGTCTCCTTTGTCAGACCCCCAGCATCAGATTCCCCTTTCAGACTCATCCAATAGAGACCCACATCAGAAACCCTCATCGGAGACCCCCTCAGAGACCCCCAAGAGAGACCCCCATCAGGGACAACCATCACAGACTCCCCGTGGGAACCCCCAACTGGAACTCACATAAAAGATCCCCATCAGCTACTCCTGTCCGAAAACTACAGAGTCCAAGCAGTAGGGAGAAATCACTACATTTTCACTTACCCTTCACTAACATCTGCTGTCTCAGTCAAAGGTGTTTAAAGCAGTAGCTGTTACAAGTGTCAGAGGCTTCCTTGAATGCCAAGTACAAGTCAAAGGGCTTCAAATCCCTTGACAGCCTTTGAAATGCAAATCTTCCATTCGCTTTCACACAGCAATACATTTCACTCGCCAGTGATTGACAGGTTTATTGGTCCAGGCACAGATTTGTAGGGAGTTTGTTTATCTTTCCCTTCAGGCTTAAATAACCTCCATTGATGCAAACCACAATGTTTAGAAACACTCTTTCCATGAGTAACAGCTCTTCACCATATCAAAAGGAGCTAAGTGCTTTCTGTTGCTCATTCTGAGTTAGTGTGTTTAACACTCCTCCAACAGAGGAAGTGTGCTTAACACTCGTTTGGCTCTGTTTCTTGTTTCTATGCTCTGGAGTCGCCAGGTGCCGTAAGAGACACCGTCACAAGTATCAAGGTCAAGTTCAAAGCAATAAAGCTGTACACCAATTAGTAAGTCCAAACAGTTAGAGTTTATTATAACAATTATAATAAATACTCGTGCACACGCTAAAGACTAACTTACTTCTACCAGTAAACTACTAATACTTATCTAAGAAGGAACAGGCAAGGTCAGGGAACAAGGCCTTCATTCCGTTCTGGTCTGCAACGTCTTGTTACTACTGGTCGGCACGGGTATAAGTAATGCCTGGGTCAAGGTAACGATCGTCGTTTGGCACTTACTTATCGATGGCTGCTGCTCGACGGCTGGTGTAAAAGACAGGAGTCTGGAGGCTGGAGTCGGAGGCTGGACAGGAGACCGAACCATGTGCGGGACCTTCTTTTATAGGTCCCAGGAGGTCCGTGCCCCTTGGGGCGGGCTTCCTCACCTGCTGGGGATCGATTGGGCCTTTCCCCAATCGATATGATTTGAACCCCCCTATCCTAGGGTCGTTCCTTGATGGCTGGGGTGGTTCTTAGGACTCATTGTCCTGGTTTCGCTGGCTCCATCGTGTCTGCTTCTCTATTGAAAGTATCGATTGATACTTGAGTGTATCTATTGTACCCGGGACTGTCCCGGTATCACCTCATTAGTATGTAAACTGTTTTCCCATTAACAGCGCTGCCTGAACTCTGCAGCTGTCGGGAAACCGGTTTTTGCAAGTGTCTCAATGCTGAAAGCTTCTGCAAGCTGTTTGCTTTTGACCATGTCCGTTTTTCCCTGTATTCTTTGCAGTCTTCAATTTTGTGTTTCTGGTGTCCATCTTAGATGGCTACACTCCGTCCTTGTGATCCTCACTAGAAATTGTGATGGATCACCTATGTACGGTTCCTCTGGGTTCCTTTGGGTTCCTTTGGGTTCGCTGACCTTAGCGAGTTCCAGAGCGTCTACTCTGTCCTTAACTATGGCAAAATTCTTAGCTAACATTTTTCTAATTGGCGCTATGTCAAAGGGGACATGCACTACCAATACACGGGAACCTCTACCTATCACAATAACTACTCTCGTCTTATTTTAAAAACATTCTATCATATCTTAAAATCTTACTCATTCATACCACAGTACATCTTGCTTTCTGACTCGGCAGTCGAGTTCAGAACAATATAATACATCCGTAATCCTTTTATTTACAGATCGCTATAAATAAATTTCTTATGCATCAAGGGGTTGGGGGGATTGGTGAAAACCGAAAATAGGGGATTGAACTCCGTAAATGGTTGAGGGGCAGGAACGGGAGGCTCTCCTTTTCCATTTCCTCAACCTGAGGGTCTGCACTATGATGCAGAGAATTGCAATCACCAAAAGTGATTCAATTATGTATGACATCGAGTACCAGGTCATGAATTTGGTGCACCAGGTCTGAACCTCACTGATCAGTGCTGAGCACGGAGAAGTCAGTGTGTGAGAGACATTAACGGCGGGGGTCATGGGGGAAACATGGTTTGCGTTCGCGCGTGAAAATACAACAATAATCAGTAAAAATATGTAGGCTTCCATCGTGGTCTTCTTTCTTCTCTTCCTTTTGTATGGCTGATCTTGCCGTGAACCCTCCTTCGACTGTTCGAAAACTATGGGATCAAGCACAGTATCTGTCAATACATAGTTTAATATCTGTTATGCTAGTGTATCTGTCCTCTCATTCCAATTGTCCTTTAAATGAATGGCCAAGTCACTACCTGTGACTCCCCTCATTTTTTTTTTTCAAATGCGAATTTAGGACCAGACATACACCTAACAACTTTCCCACTGCAAGCCGTCTCGCAGGCTTTGCGATTTACCATCCGAATGTTCCTGGATGTAAATAGCATGTGGGATGGCTGCCGAAGGGCTACCTAAAGAAAAATGAAACCAAATTTTGAACGAAAAGGTCGAATGAGTTGCGTATGGGCCGCTACGGGTAAGATTTGTATGGGATCCCCAGGTAAGGCGTGCTGTGCCGTACCCGAGCTTAGCTGACCAAAAGGGGGTTCTCAGACAGGGCGGGTCCTCAATGCCGTTTCTCCACTGCCTGAGCAACCTGAAATGAACGGGCAAGAATGTATTCATATGGAATTGCAGCCTCTATTCCCAGAATAGAGGGGCACCTAAAAAAACAAGGGAGGAGCCAAAATGCTCCAACATCTGAAAACATAAGACAAGTCGTGAACTTTGTCGGTTCACCAGAGGATATTTAACTGAAGTTCTCAGAGATATCGGCGGACAAGCTAATGTGTATGTGAGGCGGTCACAAGCTTTTCAGCTGAAAAGACAGTGTCTGATCTGCAATCAAACCCTTAACATATAAACAAAACAAACAAACGTGCAGGTTCCATCAGAAAGGATATCGCTTCCCTCAAGCGGTTCCTTTGTTACATCATCTGGACACCTCACTTCTCCTCTTTCTCTGTGAACAGGGTCACAAAGGGGTTGCCGTGTCGGGAGTCAGACATCACGTCTTCCTCTTCTCCCGGATCCCATACTCTCGTATGGATCAGGCATGCAATCTGTGCATTATGTGACCGGGGGTCACTCTCGTCATTGCGGACAAGTCGCCATGAATTGTCCCTGTGCCAAAATGTGGTGTCTAAATTTGAAGGGGCATAGTCGGTATCGTCGGGGTCGGGTGGTGGGTCTGGGTATGGGTTTGGATATTTAATGTAGGTGACCTCCATGGAGTCACTGGAGTCGGGGTCGTAGTCGCTGAAGTGGGGGCTGTAGGGTAGGGTGCTGTGGCTGTCCTCATTGTCACAGTCAGTGTCGCTGTCTCTGCTGTGGCAGCTTGTGGGCATTCCGCGGCGTGGTCTGGAGTCAGTGGGCGGAGTCGAGGGCGAGTCCGATGAGGAACTGGTCTGTGAGGGGGAGGGTGGAAATGTGTCTCTTGTGGGCGGAGCGAGATGTTCTGCAGCGTCCAGTAAGACATGGTGTGTGTGGTTGGACTGCGTTCCATAAGCCTTTAATTGGTTAATATGAAACCACGCAGTCTTACCGTTGGGGTATTTTATTCTGTAAACGGAGGGGCTGATTTTGTCCAAAATTGAATACGGGCCGGAAAATTTAGGAGCCAAAAACGTGCTGGGGTTATAAACAGATAACATAACCTGTTGCCCAACCTGAAATTCCGTGGGGTGTACATTCTTATTAAAACAAGCCGTGCTCTGTTTTCGTCGTTTGCCTAAGGTTACTGCGGCTGCTAACTGTGCAGACCTCACAGTTTCCACTAATTCTTTGACTGCTTTCTCATGTGTGAGGGCTGTCACTTCGGGGCTAGTCATGTCCAGTCCTAAAAGGAATTCTGTCCCTTTCATAGGGCGTCCGGTCATGAGTGTGTGTGGGGTGAATCCTGTGGATGATGAAACCATATTGCGGATGAACATTAGTGCGAATGGGAGCACTGAATCCCAAGTCGAATTGTTCTCCTGTACCATTTTCCTAAGGGTCGATTTTAGGGTCCGATTCATGCGTTCTACTATCCCGCTTGACTGGGGGTGATACGCAATGTGGAAATTTTGTTTTATGCCGAATATGGTCAGGACGTTCTTCATGACCCGTCCTGTGAAGTGAGATCCCTGATCTGACTCTATACTTCTGAGGAGACCCCATCTCGTAAAGATGTGGTGGGTCAGGATCTTTGCAGCTGTCTTAGCTGTGTTGGTTCGTGAAGGGAATGCCTCTACCCATTTGGTAAAGGTATCTATAACTACCAGAACATATTTATAGCCATTCCTGCAAGGGGGCAATGGTCCTATAAAATCGATCTGGAGGTTTGTCCAGGGGCCATTAACGGGACGAGTATGGCTAAGTTGTGCCTTCTTTGAGTACCTCTCCGGGTTATTTTGTGCACAAATTAGACAATTCTCGATGTAGTGTGTCACATCTTTTCGTAAGTTTGACCACGAACAGAGTTGTCTGAGGTGTCTTGTGGTCGGGTCGATCCCTTGGTGTCCATGACTGTCATGGAATAAGGCAATCATTTGATTCCTATCCTGTTCAGGAACCACATACAGTTTGTCTTTAATGATCACACCCTCATGTGTGGTCAAAGCGTGTCTGAACCTATCATATTGGGCCACAAAATTTCCTTTAAAAATCTCCCTGAGATTTCCGTCCTGTTTCTGTGCCTCAACTAAATCTTTAATATCTGTCTGTGAGACCTGAACTGCACTCACAGGGGCGCTAGCTGGTGCGCTAGCTGGTGGTGTCCAAAAGTGACCTCGCCTGGAACCTGCTTTTGCCAGTGCGTCGGCTTTTACATTTCCAGGGGGGGATGACCTATGGTGACTCCTAACTTTAATTATACCAAAAGTCCTATCCTTTGCCTTCTCTAGGATATGGCGGAGTAATGGGGCTGATGGAAGGGGCTTCCCGTCTGCGGAGACAAAACCTCGTGTCCTCCACAGGGGTAAAAAATCGGTCAAGCTGTTGCAAACATATAAACTGTCCGAATATATGTCTGCCGGGCTGGGAAACGAATCGGGGTGGTCCACTATATATGCTATGGCCGCGAGCTCTGCTGCCTGTGCGCCTAAGTGACCTGGCAATTTTAAAGAAATTTACTCTAGTGCGCGACCCTGCGCATCCTCGACATAGATCCCGCATCCAGTGATGCGTTCTCCATCTAAAACTGTGGATGAACCGTTCACATATATTTTCAGTGGGGCACACGTGGCTGGGTGCTGGGGGCTCTGGCTTGAATTCCTATCTTTCTGGGGGGTGTCTTTGCTATGAAGGGTCCTATGTTGTGTAGGGGTGCTACAATTTCGCATTCATGGGGCTGTCCTGGATATTGGAGGTTGTCGGCTAAAAATGTGTGTGTCTTGGTCCGTTTAACTATTATGTCCCGTCCTTGTAACAGTAACGTCCATCTAGCTGCTCTTATCTGGCTCACTGAACCGTCCTTCAGTCGACCGTCTAGAAGTAACTGTGTGGGGGTGTGCTCGGTCAAAATGGTGATTGAATTGAGTCCGGTAATGTACGCAAAGTACTGAACTGCCCAAAAAACTGCTAGGAGGTGCCTCTCGCAGGCTGAAAATCCTTTCTCTACGGGGTCTAAAAGTCGTGAGGCATAAGCCACGGGTCGTAGCTGCTCGTGCCGTTCCTGGAGGAGCACGGCCGAGAGGGTCAGATCTGTGCTCGCTACCTCTATTGCATAGGGGGAGAGTTGATCTGGTACTTGTAGCGCGGGTGCTGCGCTAAGGGCTTTCTTTAATTCTTCCACAGCCTCTGTATGCTGCGGAAGCCATTCCCATGGGGCTCCTTTCTTAAGGAGGTCTGAGAGTGGGGCTGCCTTTGTCGCGAAACCATCGATATGGTTCCGACAGTACCAAACCAGTCCTAAAAACGACTGGAGGGCTGAAACACTCTGGGGAAGGGGCAATTTGACAATCGATTCAATTCTTTTGAACTCGATCTCGCGTTTGCCGTGCGCGATAACTGTACCCAAATACATCACTTGGTTCTCTAATATCTGGGCCTTTCTGGGGTTAACTTTACATCCGATTGAGTTCAGAAGTTCCAGGAGCTTGGCCAGAAGTGTAATGTGCTCTGCCTTGGTGTCTGTCTGCAGTAATAGGTCGTCCACGTACTGTACCAGACAATCGGGTCGGGAAAATTTTGCTAAACCATTTGCCAGCTGTCGGTGGAAAATGGAGGGGGAATTGTGGAATCCTTGTGGGAGGCATGTCCACGTATACTGCTGTCCTTTGAATGTGAAGGCAAATTTGTACTGGCACGCCTTTGCCAATGGGATTGACCAGAAGCCATTGCTAATGTCCAAAACTGTGAAGAATTTTGAGTGGAGTCCCTGTTTGAGCATGGTCTCGGGACTTGTTGCTACCGTGGGGGCTACTGCTGGGGTTACTTTGTTGAGCTCCCGATAATCGATGGTCAGGCGCCATGATCCGTCGGGCTTTCTCACTGGCCAAATAGGTGCATTATTGGTCGAGGCTACTGTCCTAAGTACCCCTTGCTCCAATAAGCTGTCTATTACCTTTCCAATTTCTCCCTCTGCTTCTAGGGGAAATCGGTACTGTTTCTGTTGTCTGGGGTCAGGTCCGGTAACTTGAACTTGTCCAGTCATTCTGCCGCAGTCGTGCCGGTGACTGGCAAATGCTGTCCTGTATCGGTTTAGACCTGCCCTAACTTGTCTGTCTGTACTAAGCGTGGTCAAGTCGAAACAATAGTCGCCTACTGCGCTAATCCGATTCGCATACTCTCCTACTGTGAGAGTAGCGGGTGCTCTGTCTGATATTGCCATTCTCCAGACACACTGGTTTACTGGATCGAACGACAGGCTATGGGCATTCATAAAATCGATACCCAGTATGTGTTCTGCTGTGCGGGGTAGATTAACTGGAACAACGGGGTGTCTGGTGGAGATGTTCTCTAGTTGAATTGCTACGGGGGCTGTAATGTGTCCCTGCTGCGAGTGACCTGTAAATCCGCTGAGTGTAATTGTGGATGTGGTCGGCCACGTGTCTGCCTGTGCTGTGGTGGTGGAATTAATTGTTGTGCGGGACCCTCCTGTGTCCCAACGTAATTCTATGGGCTTCCCTCTAACCTTTGCTGTGACCACCGGCCTTCCGGATTGATCCCAGAGGGTGTCACAGACCCAAGTGAGGGAGCCCGAACACCGTCAGTCCGTTCCGTCCACATTGGTCTGTCCTGACTGTAACCCTATACTATGGATGGGCTTCGCTCTATTCCTGTTCAGAGTGCCTGTCTGCTGGCCTCTCTGTGATCTCTGTGGGGCATTGCATTTTTTTGCAAAATGGCCTAATTGACCACAGTTGTAGCATTCCTGCGACTTCTGTGGAGGGCTGTTCTTCCCTTCGTTTACCCATGCGGGGTTTTGGTACGCTCTCACTGCCTGAATGTCCGCTGCAGCCTGAGCTTCCTTGGTGGGGGTCTGCGGTGGGGAGAAACGGAGTGATTTTCTCACACGCGTCCCTGAGTTGCGTTACAGTTAAGGGGGTGGTGTAGGTGATGTCGGGTGCGCCGTCTGTGGTTGCCTTTCTTTGGGTGGTGACTGGGTTCATAGGTGCGGGTGCTATCTGATCTGTGGGGGGTTGGGGTGCTTTCCTCTTCTGTTGCGCTGCTGGCGCACATGTTCCCTGAACATAGCGCTGCGCTGTCTCACTCAGTTCCTGCCAGTCTGGGGCATTCTCCTCATCTAACTGTGTTCCAAAGGTGCTTTGAAACCCATTCTGCACTGAAAGCAACGATTGCAGCTCCGCAATCTGCTTCCTGCATTTTGCGTGGTCTACTGTGCACTGTCTTTGCTCAGTGGTGGCAGCATGGAGTGCTCTTAAAGCTGCCTTTAGGTCAGAGCATTGCCTCTGCAATGCCTCTACCTGCTTTTCTGATTCATCTCGTATCAGGACTGCACGTTGCACATCCTGATAGGCTTTTTCATATTGGTCTGGGAACTGCTCAGATGGGCTAGACACGACTGATGTGCCCTCTTGGCATCATCCACCTCTCTACCCTTCTCTGCCAGCTTCCCTCTTAGCTCGAGGTTTTCCCTTTCGATGTCCCTGACATCCACTTTACTAATTCTGTTTTGTTCCTCTAACTCTGCTTGGAGCGTCCGAACAACCTCCTCAGTGCCTCGCAATTGTGCCAAACAGGACACAATTGCCATCGGCTTGTGTGCTTTACTAAGATTTTTCTTATGAATTTGAGAGAGGTTCTCCCACCAAGTATGTCCTATACTCCCGGGACCTGTCTCCTCATTCATACTAAACTCATTCCAAAGGGGCCATCCTCTCCCTTTTAGATACTTGCGGAGTTCCAGCTCCCACACGGGAAGAAAATGAAAGGCTTTCAAAGCACTTCAAAGTGTACTTGGCTTTCCAGGAAGCATTGGAAAGGCAATAGTTACTGCTTTAAACACTTTTGTCTGAGGCAGAGCTGTTCGGGAAGGGTGAGGGAAAATGCCGTGATTTTTCATTTTACTACTTGGACTGCTCTTTAGCTGTCAGGCAGGGGTGTTAGATAGGGTCTCTGATGGGGTCCGTGATGGGGTCTCTGATGGGTGGGTCTGATGGGGGAATCTGATGGGGGATTTTGATGGGGGAGATGTTATGGAAATGTCTGTTGGGGGCTGGCGAGATGAGAGGGGAGGGATCAGAAGAGGAGGTTGGGCCACTCTCATGCATGGCTGCTGCAGGGGGGTTTCGGGGGTGACCCATTAATCCCGCAATGGGCGGGGGGTGGGGGGGGGGGGGGGGGGGAGTAGATGCCAGTATTTGTTAGCACAGTTTGGGAGGGCAGGAGGGGGACTTCTGACTGACCATGAGGGGCACCTCAGTTATGCTCTTACCCCCTTGACCCCTCTCACGGTGCTCCGCATGAAGGTCTTGCTTGGTCAAACATGCACCAAAGCCCGGCCGCTGGACTTCCCGCTGTGGGCGTTGGAGCATAACTGAGGGGGGGGGGGGGGGGGGGGGGAGTGGCGTTTGAAGACTGGGACTCCGAGCCTATTAATGACATTAACATATATTTAAATGCATGATTTGTATCCTCGTACCGGCGCGGGACAGATAGCGTGCTGAGACGGGGATCAGAGCATCGGCAGGCGTCAAACCTGTTTGTTCCTCGACGCTCCATTCTCTGCTTGGTCGGAATTCCTGGACAGATAGATGTTGACTGGAGAATCGCCACCCCCCCCCACACACAAACAGTATCTTTCAATAAGATCAATTTACCTTCTTCCGAACAACAGCAAATGTAGAAACCATTCTACTCAATCTCTATGTAGGACCATCCTCTCTTCAATGTCATGAACCATCATTACACCCTTTGAGGCATATATTCTTCTTTAGCCAAAGGGATCAAAACTATACACAGGTCTTATCAAAGCCTTATATCATTGAAATAAGACTTCCTAACTCTCATAAAGTCCAAGCCCATCGCAAGAAAGTTTAACATTTATCAAAGTTATTTATTATATTTATTCAGTTAATTGCCTGTAAAGGTGTCCTGAGTTTGTGAAAGGTGCCACATAAGTGTAATTTTTTCTTTTCCTTGTTGTAACTTTTCATTGAGCTAAGAAAGTTAATGGTAAGCCAACAATAACAGCATCCCAAGCAAGGAATTTCATGCCCCATGTTTTGTTCATGTCCAACTGGTTGGATTTCAACTCCAAAGTTCAACTCTTGCACAATCAATAATAAAAGCTGCAAAAATGTGCTCTGCACAGCAGCTGCAAGGTTCCCAAGCACTCAGGAAACCTGTACGAAGGAATGATTACCTTAAGTGAATGCCTGAATTCTGATTAACCAAATCCTACTCAGGGGTAACATGCCAAATAAATATTGGATTTGGAGCCACGAACATCAGCGGTATTAGAGTGCAATTGTAATCAAAAATTTTCTTAATAATTAAACTTTAATCTATTATTAATTCCATTTTAAGTAAATTTAGCTTGGACTGATGTAACAACAGATTTACCCATCACCAAAAATGATTTCCAGGACCACAGACGTACTGGAATTGGTTCTTGCTACAGCAAGAGAACTCATCAGCCAAATTTTGAAAATTTATGGTACGTCATGCAGAGAGAAGAATAAGCAGTGAAAAACTACTTTGAGCAAAGCAAGTATGGAAGCAATCAGTTATACTTGGATATAAAATTAACATATAAAATTAACAGGGTGGCACGGTGGCACAGTGATTAGCACTGCTGCCTCACAGCTCCAGGGACCTGGGTTCGATTCTGATCTCGGGTGACTGTCTGTATTGAGTTTGCACATTCTCCCCGTGTCTGCGTGTGTTTCCTCCGGATGCCCCCGTTTCTTCCCACAGTCCAAAGATGTGTTGGTTTGGTAGATTGGCCATGCTAAATTGCCCCTTAGTGTGGAGTTACAGGAATAGGGCGGAGGATAGGGTGGCCTTTCGAAAGGTTGGTGCAGACTCGATGGGCCGAATGGTCTCCTTCTGCACTGTAGGGATTCTATGCTTTTATGCAATATAATAATACCAGGATAAATATTTAAATCAGAATCTACACAAGAACATTTCACAGCTGTTTTATTGTGAATTTTAGTAAGTTCCAGAGATCCCAGGCAGAACTAATGCAACTATGGCTGTGCACTACAGGAGTCAAGGCCAAGTATAGTTTTCAGGTAGACTATGATTAGAGGGAATGGGTTAATTTAAAGTCATACGATTTGTTCTTATTTTTATGTTTTCATTATTATTTATTTAGAAAGCAAAGCATGCCACAATTAGAGAGGTAGAGCAATGGTTAAACCTTAGGAGTTTTGTACAATAAAAGATGAGAAATTAGGATATACAAAGCTAATAGACCAACTCTGTTGAGAAAAGGACAATTGCAGAGAGACATGTTTATGTAGGCAGTTTTTATTAGAAATACAGTCATAGTAATTTAGAATGGAGACACTGATCCAAGAGTGTGACAAAAATATGATACCAGGTTTTGCAGCAAGAAGTATGTTTACATTAAGATTTTAGATACAAATATATGGATACGAATATATAACTGATCTTTTTTATTTTGCAGTATGGGTAAAGCTAATCAAGATGATCTTTTATGAAAATGAGGGTGTTCAATTCAATATACGAGCTTGGTTTAATGGAAACATTTCTTTAGTCATTTTGGACGCGATTGACCGGGTGTACCTCGACAGCCACATTGGCGAGATCGTGGCCCATTTATACCGGCATTTAGTGTTGGAAATAAGCCCCATAAGTTTATTGCCATTACTGGCTGTCTCGCCATCTGATTCACCAGACCCGCATCTCAGAATCTCACCGCTAACTAGGAGGAGCTGATTTTAAATTCTTCCTCACTACTCACCACAGTCAACACACAAGCATGGTAGCGCACAGACCTGCTCCTTGCTTTGGGGGTGCCGATCTCACAAGGCTTCTCGGCGCTGTGGACCTGAGCGGGATTCTCCGACCCCCCGCCGGGCGTGAATCCTGCCCTGCTACTCTGATGCCGGCTGCCAAATTCTCTGGCACCGGTTTTCGGTTCACGCCACGCCGGTTTGGGGGCCGTTGGCAGCGGCACCCCTGGCAATTCTCCAGGCCCCGATGGGCTGGGCGGCTGGCCATTTTCAGCCAGTCCTGCTGGCGTGAAATGGACATGGTCGATCACGGCGGGACCTGGCTGGTAGGCCATCTACTGGAGTCCTAGGGAGGGCGTGCGGGAGGATCCGGCCCCGGGGGGAGGGGGGGGGGGGGCCACGGTGGCCTGGGCCGCAATCGGGGCCCACCAATCTGCGGGTGGGCCTATGCCGTGGGGGCACTCTTTCCCTCTGCGCCGGCCTCTGTAGGGCTCCGCCATGGCCGACGCAGAGAAGAACCCC
This sequence comes from Scyliorhinus canicula, assembly GCF_902713615.1. Classification (NCBI taxonomy): domain Eukaryota; kingdom Metazoa; phylum Chordata; class Chondrichthyes; order Carcharhiniformes; family Scyliorhinidae; genus Scyliorhinus; species Scyliorhinus canicula. Next base: position 162,278,297 of record NC_052151.1, on the reverse strand, counting down.
CTGCGCATGCGTAAGATCACGCCGGCGATTCTGCGCATGCGCCAGAACACGCTGGTGGTTCTGTGCATGCGCGGGACCACGGCAGCCCTTCGGCGCAGTTGTCGTGGCGCCAACCCCTCCAGCGCCGGCCTAGCCCCCGGAAGTGCAGAGGGTTCCGCAACTTCTGGGTGGCCCAACGCCGGAGTGGTTCGCGCCGTTCTTGGCGCCAGCGACGGGCCATCCAGCCGATTGCGGGAGAATCCTGCCCACTGTTCCCCCAAAGGGGGCCGCAGGACCAGCAGCAGGTTCAGCAATTCCTCCGAGGAGGCAGTGGCAGTGTGGGCAGCATGGCCAGGAGGACAGCCGTCCAATGTAGGAAGAAGGACAATGATCTTCACCGAGCTGTGGGGGGGGGGGGCAAGGATCTTAGTCCTCACCCCTATAAGGAACGGACCCTGGAGATCGCAGGGTTGACCGAAGAGAGTGCAGTTACTGACAATGATGTTGGCCTGCGCCGGAGAGGTGAAGATCCATTGCCCCTTCACCCAGATGACCTGTTTCAGGTGAGTTGTTCATGTCTGACAAAATGATCCTCCCCTCTCACTGACCACATGGCCATTCTCTCACAGGATATCCATCTGAAGGAGCCGGGCCATTCGGGGACATTGTTGCTCCCCCCATTCGCCCCCCCCAACCCCATCCCCGCTACCCAAGGGATGACCTCAGAGGAAAGCTCTGAGGAGACCACCATCAAGGTGTCATAGCTATCAGCCCCAACTTGCACCAGCACAGAGACACACACATGATGGACAGGCTTCCGGGGCACAGTCTAGTGAGCACTGCACAGTTGCTGATGAACATCAGAAGGAGGCAGGATCATCCGTGGGAGTCAGCAGTCGAAGGTTTGCTGGATCCCAGGATTCTGCTGAGTCCCGGACAGATGTCGAGCCTCTGGACAAGGTTATCACCGAGCTGATGCGGATGCTAGGACACGTCCATGAGATTCGGGAGTGGATATCAGCAACATTCCAGTGAGTGCTTAGCTTATAGGAGGAGTCCAAAAGGCTATGGGCACAGGAGATGATGCAAACAATGCGTGGCACCGAGGGCAACATGGTTAGGGTGGTGATCTCGGTGGAAATCCTGGAGCACGAGGTCAGTGTCTTGTGTGTTGATATCCAAGGCATGGCTCTGTCTGTGATGACCATGGCTGAGGGCCTCGACATCATGCCCCAGTCACTGAGGGACTTGTCCCAGACACAGGTAGACATTGCCGAGCGTGGCCCAGCCGCTGAGGAGCATCGCTGAGGGCTTTAACACCGTGGTGCGGTCAATGGTTAGCCGCCAGGACTGGCAGCACCAGATGTCACAGGGGTCACAGGAGCTCACACTGGTGCTCCTCTATCCCATGTATCCCCCAGGGCCCTATGGACACCACAAGGGAGGAGGGAGTGCTGGAGACCAACCCGGGGCTTGGCACCAAGATTTTCCGAACCCCTCCCTCAAGACCAGCAGGCAGAATAGCGTGACAGCGGTAAGTTTCCAGGTAAGAGCCCGGTGCCAGGCTCCCAGAGGTCGTCCGCCAAGGACATTGATGGCCACAGAGCATGAAAAGCATCAGGTTGCCTCCCCTTCTGATGGGACACACCTAGACGTAGGTGGCTTACCACATAAATCCTCAAGAAGGAAACCTTGGAAAGTGTAAGTATTTGACTGCCAGTGTGACGAGCTCGGGCACTGTGGATGGAGGTGGGTCGATAGAGAGGCATATGGTGAAATGAGGTATATGAAAGGCCATGGGGGTGGGTAGGGGCATGAAGTGTCATGGATTTGCATGGGTGGGGTATGGGGCGTGTGTGGATTGCGGTGAAGGCTGGAGGGATCTTTTTGGTTTATTGTTTGGCTTCAATCATTCCCACAGTACTGTTGCACAGAAGTAGGCCTTCTAGCCGACCTCTACACCTGGCAGCCTGCACGCTCATTGCAGGCCGCTGAGCCTGACTTCTAATCCGTCCGTCCCCTGAGATAGAAGTTCCAACTTCCAGGCCTTCCCAGTTTCTCGGGTTGTGTCCCCAGAGCCGAGGAATGTTTTGACTCTGCTCACCCAGCCCCGGAGTGAAAATCTGGGACTTAATCTAATTTATTCTGAATTTGGAAGGGGACTCATACAGTAAAGCAGGATCCATGTTACCCAGGGAAAGTTAAAATGAAATAAAAGGCGGCACCTATCGGAGTCCTGAACCCAATTATGCATACAGCATGGAGAATCGAGTAAGGACAAGGGAAAAAAACCTTAAAGTTGAATTCATCACTGAAACTGTTAACTTCGGTATTGAGAAAAATTACAACTGAAAATTACTGAGCAGAAGTAAACTTAAAGGATGTTCATTTTGCGCAGAGGTCTGTGAATTTGTGAAAATCTTTTGACAGGGTTCTTAAGAGACTAGAGCATTTATTTTATTTGCAAGTCCATCTTTAAAAACAATTGTGTGCCATTGGCACATACCCTTCACCGTGCAACCAAAACTCTTTGCAATATTCTCTTCAGTGTTGGAGGAAAGAATTTGTTACTCTCAATATTTGTGTATTTTTGTGATAAACTTGAATCATGTTTTGCTTTTGAACCCGTCGAAACTCTAATTTGTTGTGGACTCGACCCTGCAATATCACAAAGCATTTTAGCACTTTTGATTCATAACTCATTACAGGACTTTCTAAATTGCATGAAAGTGTACATGTCAGTGTGATTGTTGAGCCTGGTTATATCATATTATGGTGCACCCAGAATTGGGATAAAACTGAATTAAATTTTAAGTTAAAGAGATGTGAACTCAATGACAGTTTTTCTAATCGAGGCTACTGTAAGGCCTATAAAAGCTTTAGAAGTGGCATGTTTCCTGCAAGAAATGTGTACGTCACAAACTGTGATATCAAAACTATGTGCGTAATGGAACAATTGATAGTCTGTTAAACTGTGTGATATCAAAACTATGTGCGTAATGGCAATGTAATTAACTGAAGAGTTGCTTCATTTTCTGTGGAGGCTGATAGTCTGGGAGGGCGGGAAAACCCCTGGGACAGTTTCAACTGCAATTAACATTGGTAGGAGACAGTTTCAATCACAGGATCCGTCTACAGTGAAACCTCTGCCGGCATATCAACAGGTAAAGTTAATCAATGAAGGGCTGATCACTGGTCACCCAAGAGTGACAACAGTTCCGTTATAAGAAGAACATGTATGGTGAGGAAATATAAGTAGAGAGCCTTCCAGAGCACAAGATGCAATATCAGAAGAAATAAAAAACGTACAGGAGAGGCCGTAACACCTAAGAAGAGCGATCCTTTTCAGATTAGACCTCTGCAAAAATGCAATCATTTTGGATGGATCTTTTGAGGGTTATTTTATGTTTTAATCAAACTTAAATATTGGAACAAGTGTGGTTTGATTTGCTTAACGAATACAGCTCAATAAAAACTCTGATGCAGGTTCTTGTGCTTTCTGCATCAGTTTTGGGCTCTAAACAAAACAAAAGACTCGAGTCTCTCAGTCAAAACATCCAGGAGAGTTTAAGTAGAAAGCATCAGCAATCGATACATTGGTTTGCGAAAAATGCTAATAAGTTGACTAATAAGATTGGAGTTGAATCTAAAATGCTGTTTTCCTTGATCGGAATGGTGTCCGTCGATGGTTGATAATGTCACCAAAGATTTTTGTTGTTTTCAATTTTTCAGGACAAAAATTTAGGCAAGTTGAAGAAAAGATACCAAAAGACTTGAAAGCAGAAAAATAATTTTATATGTTTTTTTGGTTTGTCTTCAGTCGGAAAGTTTTAAAAAAACAAGGAAAGTGACACTTCCTTATCTCCAACATCTGGATAGCCTCTTTTCATGGGGTGTACTGAAACCATCTTCATTGGGCTTTAGAGGTATCGGAGTGCAGGGCAGTATTATCTGTGACCATTATGTGGAGTACTTTGTTCCAGAAAGGAAAGCCAAATGTACCAAGATAGCTTCAGTAAGCATGATGCGCAGAGCCAGTAATGAATGTGATGGCCAGTGCATACTAAAGGAACTAACTCCAGCCTCCTTTTATTTCTAAATATTACCAGTCAATCTCAAATATGTTGCTTACTGTATTAAAAAAGATCTAACCAAATGTATTCTATTCAAATCTTTTTAGCGAGATTAATACATATGAGTTAAGGAATACGTCAAGATGAAGGTTGGGATGTAAGAAGCATGAAATGAAATGAAAAATGAAATGAAAATCGCTTATTGTCATGAGTAGGCTTCAATTAAGTTACTGTGAAAAGCCCCTAGTCGCCACATTCTGGCGCCTGTTCGGGGAGGCTGTAATGGAAATCGAACCGTGCTGCTGGCCTGCTTGGTCTGCTTTCAAAGCCAGTGATTTAGCCCTGTGCTAAACAGCCCCTACCTCATGGGCATTCACTGGTACCCACAAAATGAGAGCTCCATGTCCTGTGGGAGTTGAACATTTTTGAAGGAAGAGCACGCTTTGGCATATCTGTGTTGTAGCACCTTCACGCCATTGCAAAATGCTATTTCCTGCTCCCAATGTCCAGATGTCAACAGAATTTCATACGGCATGATCATAGCAAAACCTAAACACAGTTTGCAACGTGCTATGTATATGGATTCTGAATACCAGCTGGCTCTCATTGTGCCTGTCACAGGATGTGAACATCACTGGTTGGGTCAGTATTTATTGCCCTTCCCTAATCACCCTTGAGAAGGTGATGGTGAGCCGCCTTCTTGAACCACTACAGTTCATGGGGTGTATGAGCACCCACAGCACTCCTAGGGAGTTCCAGGATTTTAACCCAGTGACTGTGAAGGAACAATGATAGAGTTCCAAGTCAATATGGTGAGTGGCTTGGAGGGGAATGTGCCGAAGTATGTGGCCATTGTCCTTCTTGGTGGTAGAGGTCGCAGATTTGGAAGGTGCTGTTGAAGGAATCTTGGTGAATTGCTGGAGTGCATCTTCAGGACTCCTCAGACACTGAACCTGTCCTTGTCCAAATGCAGAAGGAACTGAACAACATTCAGGCTCCATCGAGGTGAGTTATTCACCAGAGAATTCCCAACCTCTGACCTGCTCTTGTAGCTCCATTATTTATGTGGCTAGTCCAGTTCAGTTTCTGGTCAATGGTAACCCCCAGGATCATAGATCATAGATCTATGTTGATAGTGGGGGATTCAGTGATAGTACTAGAGACAAATATGCAGGTTGGATGTTCCCATGCATCTTGTTCTTCTAGATGGTAGAGATTGCAGATTTGGAAGGCGCTATCGATGGAACCTTGGTGAGTTGCTGCAGTGCATCTTGTAGACAGTACATACTGTTGCAATGTGTGTCAGTGGTGGAGGGAGTCAATGTTTATGGCGATCTATGGAATGCCATTCCATTGGGTTACTGTTTCTGTTCAATGATAACCTCACAGACTTTTGATGATGGGGGATTTAGCGATGGTAATTCCATTGAATGTTAAGGGTTGGTGGTTATCATCTCTCTTGTTGGAGATAATATTTGCCTGGCACTTGTACAGCATGAATATTACTGATGTACCATCAATTGGACTCAAGACACGATTAGGATCTGAACTGTGGCTTTAATCAGCTAGTTGTTAGCCCGGTGGTCGACTACAGAGTAAGGCCGACCGCCGGGAACTCTGGGTACTTATACCCCGCCTCGGAGGCGGGGTCTACTTGCCTCTCGACCAATTAGTGAGCAGTCACATGACTAGTCCCAGCCAATTGGACGAGAGGCACATGACCAGCCAGAGCCAATGGGAAACCCATGCTCTGCACCAATGGCAGTGCTCACATTCATACCACCCATTGTGGAGAAAGAAGGCGGCGGGGGGGGGGGGGGGGAGTATAAGTGGAAGAGAGAGAGGGGGGGAGGGGGTGTCCAAGGTCTGGTCGTATGAGCAGCGAAAATCGAGAAATGTGGGCTGCCCACTGGCTCGTGGCAAAAAAAAACAATACCACTAATACTTAAGGTGCAACAGAATAACAACAAAGTCCAAAATGTCCCATGGCCGCATCAGATGGACAGGATCAGCCTGTCGGGTGCCCGTGGTGTTCTGGTGGACCGTCGCAGTGGAGCCGGTGACGTCGGGCCGATGGTCGTCCTTGCCTCCGGGAGCGTCGGTCGTAGATGTGTCTCCGTACCCCGGGCCGGTGGTGGAGACGCTGTAATCGGGGGAGAGGGGGCATGTGCGCTGGGTCGTGGGGGCGCGGGGGGCGCTGGGGGGAATTGGGGTTGGGGGGGAGGTGTTGATGTAGTGGGAGAAGGCCGCACGCCGGCGGGTGCCAGGTCCCGAAGCGAGACCATATCCTGCCAACCGTCGGGATACTCCACGTACGCATATTGCGGGTTGGCGTGGAGTAACTGGACTCGTTCAACCAACGGGTCGGACTTGTGCACCCGCACATGCTTCCGGAGCAAGATGGGCCCGGGGGTGGCCCCCAGGTCGGGAGAGGGGATCCTGAGGACGACTTCCTGGGGAAAACAAGAAGACGTTCATGAGGTGTTTGATTAGTGGTAGTACAGAGGAGGGAGCGGATGGAATGTAGGGCATCGGGGATAACCTCTTGCCAACGGGGGATAGGGAGATCTCTGGACCGGAGGGCCAGTAGGATGGTCTTCCAGATGGTACCATTCTCCCGCTCGACCTGTCCGTTACCCCGGGGGTTATAACTGGTCGTCCTGCTAGAGGCTATGCCCCTGCTGAGCAGGAACTGACACAGTTCGTCACTCATAAAGGAGGACACCCGGTCGCTGTGGGTGTATGCGGGGTAACCGAACAGGGAGAAGATGGATAGGAGGGCCTTTATGACGGTTGTTGTGGTCATGTTGGGACAGGGAATGGCAAAAGGGAAGCGGGAGTATTCGTCGATAACACTCAAGAAATATGTGTTACGATTGTTGGAGGGGAGGGGACCCTTGAAGTTACTGAGACGGTCAAAGGGGCGGGATGCCTTGATCAGATGCGCTTGTTTGGGGCGGTAGAAGTGCGGTTTGCACTCGGCGCAGACGTGGCAGTCCCGGGTTACTGTCCTGACCTCCTCAACGGAGTAGCGCAGGTTGCGGGTCTTGATAAAGTGGTAAAAACGGGTGACCCCTGGATGGCAGAGGTCCGTGTGGAGGGAGCGGAGGCGGTCAATCTGCGCGCTGGTGACCACGGGATAGGGCATCGGAAGGCTCGTTGAGCTTCCCAGGACGATACAAGATATCGTAGTTGTACGTGGACAACTCAATCGCCACCGCAAGATCTTGTCGTTCTTGATCTTGCCCCTCTGTGCATTATCGAACATGAAGGCTACTGACCGTTGGTCTGTGAGGAGGGTAAACCTCCTGCCGGCCAGATAGTGCCTCCAATATCGCACAGATTCGACTATGGCCTGTGCCTCCTTTTCCACCGAGGAATGGCGGATTTCGGAAGCGTGGAGGGTTCGTGAAAAGAAGGCCACGGGTCTGCCCGTTTGGTTCAGGGTGGCAGCCAGAGCTACGTCAGATGCGTCGCTCTCGACCTGGAAGGGGAGGGACTCGTCGATGGCGCGCATCGTGGCCTTTCCGATGTCCGCTTTGATGCGGCTAAAGGCCTGGCAGGCCTCTGTTGACGGCGGGAAGGTCATGGACTGAATGAGGGGACGGGCCTTGTTGGCGTAATTGGGAACCCAGGCAAAGAAACCCAGGCAGCGTTTGAGGGATTTGAGGGTATTGGGGAGAGGGAGTTCCATCAGGGGGCGCATGCGTTCGGGGTCGGGGCCTATCACTCCGTTACACACTACGTAGCCGAGGATGGCTAGACGGTCGGTGCTAAACACGCACTTATCCTTATTGTAAGTTAGGTTAAGGAGTTTTGCGGTACGGAGGACTTTTTGGAAGTTGATGTCGTGGTCCTGCTGCTCGTGGCCGCAGATGGTGACGTTATTGAGATACGGGAAGGTGGCCCGTAAACCGTGCTTGTCGACCATTCAGTCCATCTCCTGTTGGAAGACCGAGACTCCATTTGTGACACCGAATGGAACCCTGAGGAAGTGGTAGAGGCGCCCATCGGCCTCAAATGCAGTGTACTTTCGGTCACTCGCGCGGATGGGGAGCTGGTGGTAAGCAGACTTAGGGTCCACCGTGGAGAAGACTTTGTATTTCGCGATCCTGTTAACCAGGTCGGAAATACGGGGGAGAGGATACGCGTCCAGTTGCATAAACCTGTTGATGGTCTGACTGTAGTTGATGACCATCCGGTTTTTCTCCCCAGTCTGAACTACCAGCACTTGGGCTCGCCAGGGACTGTTGCTGGCCTCGATAACTCCTTCCTTAAGGAGCCTCTGGACCTCGGACCCGATGAAGATCCGGTCCTGGGCACTGTATCGTCAGCTCCTAGTGGCGACAGGTTTACAATCTGGGGTGCGATTAGCAAACAAGGAAGCGGGGGTCCACTTTGAGGGACGCGAGGCTGCAAACAGTAAGAGGGGGAATAGGGCCGCTGAATTGACAGGTCAAGCTCTGCAGGTTGCACTGGAAATCCAGGCCCAAGAGTGCCGGAGTGCATAGACGGGGGAGGATGAGGAGTTTTAAGTTTTTGAAGACCCTCCCCTGGACCGTGAGGTCCGCTATGCAGCACCCGGTGATTTGGACGGAGTGCGAACTTGAGGCCAATTCAATCTTATGCTTAACTGGATGGATGGGGAGCGCGCAGCGTCTTACCGTGTTGGGGTGGACGAAACTTTCCGTGCTCCCGGAGTCCAGCAGGCATCTCGTTTTGTGTCCGTTGAGCTGGACCGTTGTCGTAGTCTTGGCGAGCATGCATGGTTGCGACTGGTCGAGTTTGATGGAAGCAAGTCGTGGTGAGAGTTCCAGATCATCCTCAGTGGCAAAGTAATCGCTTACCGGGCCTTCCGTGTTGGCCCAAGATGGCGGCGCCCAGGACCCGCACGTGGAGCCTCGTGGCGGCTGGGGGCAGTGTCAGTGGCGTCTGCGGGCCGGCCGGGGCAGCTGGGAGCGAGGGTCGGGAGGACCGTGGGGCCGTTGCGGGGGCCGGGTGGCGGGCCGGAGAGGTTGGTGCACGGCGCTGGGCCCTAGGGGGGCCCGGGGGGGGGGTGGGCGATCCGCGGTCGCTGCGCGGAACAGCAGCGACCGACTTAGTCTGGCAAATCTCCACATAGTGGCCCTTCTTCCCGCAGCTCTTGCACAGAGCGGAGCGGGCCGGGCAGCGCGGGCGGGGGTGCTTGGAGAGACCACAAAAATAGCAACGGGGCCCCGCTAGTTTGTCGGAGAGACCTGCAGTGCAGGCTTAGGGGGGGTTGGGGTCCACGGAGGACGGGGGGTGGCGCGTGCCATGAAGTCCAGGGGGTTGCTGTGCGGCCGGGGGCGTAAGCGCGGGCATTCAGGTCAGCAACCTCCAGGGAGGTTGCAAGAGTCCGTGCCTCAGCTAGGCTGAGGGTGTTCTTCCCCAGCAATCGTTGGCGGATAGAAGGGGACTGCATGCCAGCAACGTAAGCGTCTCTGATTAGAAGTTCCATGTGCTCAGTCGCCGAAACTTGGAGACATGCGCACCTTCTCCCTAGAGCTGCGAGGGCCTGATAAAACTCGTCGAGTGACTCACCAGGGAACTGTTGTCTAGTCGTCAGGAGATGCCGTGCGTATACTTCGTTGACCGGCCGGAGAAAGTGTCCTTTGAGAATCTCCATGGCCGCATCATAATCGCTTTCATCCTCAATCATTGAGTATATCGCTGTGCCCACGCATGAGTGGAGGATATGGAGTTTCTGCTCCTTGGTGGGCTTGCCGGCTGCAGTCGTCAGGTAACTATTAAAACACGCCTGCCAATGTTTAAAGATTGCAGATGCATTTGAATCATGCGGGCTGGTGCGGAGGCAGTCAGGCTTGATGCAAAGCTCCATTCCAAAATTCTAGCTGATAAAATTGATGTACCATCAATTGGACTCAAGACACGATTAGGATCCGAACTGTGGCTTTAATCAGCTAGTTGTTAGCCCGGTGGTTGACTACAGAGTAAGGCCGACCACCGGGAACCCTGGGTAATTATACCCCACCTCGGAGGCGGGGTCTACTTGCCTATCGACCAATTGGTGACCCGATGAAGGTCCGGTCCTGGGCGCTGTACCGTCTGCTCCGGGTCGCGACGGGTTTGCAATCGGGGGTGAGATTAGCAAACAAGGAGGGGGGGTCTACTTTGAGGGACGCGAGGCTGCAGACAGTGAGGGGGGGGGTATAGGGCCTCCGAATTGGAAGGTCAAGCTCTGCAGGTTGCACTGGATGTCCAGTCCTAGGAGTGCCAGTGCGCAAAGGTCGGGGAGGATAAGGAGTTTATAATTTTAAAAAACCTTCCCCTGGGCCGTGAGGTCCACGATGCAGCACCCGGTGATGCGGACTGAGTGCGAACCTGAGGCTAACCCGATTTTGTGTTTTACAGGGTGGACAGGGAGCGCGCAGCGTCATGCCGTGTCAGGGTCTACGAAGCTTTCTGTGCTCCTGGAGTCCAGCAGGCAGTCCGTCTCGTGCCCGTTGAGGTGGCTTTGCGTCGTTGTCTTGGCGAGCGTGCATGGACGTGACTGGTCGAGCTGAATGGCCGTGAGCCATGGAGAAGATCCATAGCCATCGTCGTCGGCCGAGTAGGTGCTGGCAGGACCTTGTGTGCCAGTCCAGGATGGCGGTGCCCAGGACCCGCACGTGGAGTCGGGGCCCCAAGATGGTGGCGCCCAGGACCAGCACGTGGCGTCCGGGGCCCAAGATAGCGGCGCCCGCGGGGCCCTCGTGGTTGCTGGTGGCGGGGTTAGCGGTGCCGGCAGGCCGATTGGAGCGGCTGAGAGCGGGGGCAGAGAGGCGCGCAGGCCGGACGCAGGGGCCTGGGGGTGGGGGGGGGGGGAAATTGGCGCAGTGCGCTGGAAGGGCCCGGAAAGGCCCGGAGGAGGAGATCCCCGGTCGCTGCGCGGCACAGCAGCGACCGATTTGGCCTGGCAGACCGTCGAAAAATGGCCCTTCTTCCCGCAGCTCTTACAAAGGGCGGAACGGGCCGGGTAGCGCGGGCGGGGGTGTTTGGCAAGCCCACAGAAATAGCAGCGGGGCCCACGGACTTGTCGGGGCGTCCCGCGGCGCAGGCCTGAGTGGGGTCGGGAGCGGCGGATGGCAGTGGGGAAGCGTGCCAGGAGGCCCAGGGTGCTGCTGCATGGCTGGGGACATAGGCGCGGGCGTTTAAGTCGGCGACCTCCAGGGAGGTGGAGAGAGTCCGTGCCTCAGTTAGGCTGAGGTTGTCTTTTTCCAGCAGCCGCTGGCGGATTGCGGCAGACTGCATCCCAGCCACGTAAGCATCTCTGATTAAAAGCTCCATGTGCTCAGTGGCTGAAACTTGGAGGCAGGCGCAATTCCTCCCCAGGACAACGATGGCCCGGTAAAATCATCTAAGGACTCACCGGGGAACTGTTGTCTGGTAGCCAGCAGATGTCGGGCGTACTCTTGGTTTACCGGCTTAAGAAATTGTCCTTTTAGCGTATCCATGGCCACGTCATATTCCTTTTCTTCCTCTATCATCGCGTAGGCCACCATGCCCACGCTGGAATGGAGAATATGAAGTTTCTGTGCCATGGTGGGGGGGGGGCTGCTTGCGGTCGCCAGATAGCTATCAAAACACGCCAGCCAATGCTTGAAGATTGCCGATGCATTTGGAGTTTGCGTGCTGATGCGGAGGCAGTCGGGCTTGATCCGGAGCTCCATCTTCAAATTTCTAGTATATTAAATTGATGTACCATCAATTGAACCTGAGACGAGTTGCTGAACAAAAGTATGGCTTTAATATACTAGAAGTTAAGCCCTGCGGGCGATTACAGTAGGACAACCGCCGGGTGTACTGGGTATTTATACCCCACCCTGGAGGCGGGGTTAACTCAGCCTCTCGACCAATCAGGGAGCCGTCACATGACTGGTCTCAACCAACCGGTCGAGAGGCACATGACCGACCAGGGCCAATGGTAAGCCGGTGTTCTGCACCAATGGCAGGCAGCTATGCTAATCATACCACCACATGTAAGAAGCTAGATTATGGGAAAAAAGCGAATATTTCCGACCGAATTTGTGGAACTTGTGGCTGAGATTTGTGTAAATTATCCAACCCTGCAGCACTGACAGTTTAGATGAGGTGCCAAATGGTGTTTATTGTTGCCAGCTGTACAGAAACGGAAGGCAGCATTTTCACAGATAAACAAAAACCGCTGAACTTTTGATGGCAAATAGTGCATTTGAGGACTATTTGTCATTAAAAAAAAACTAAGTACAACAGGCAGCCATACTTTGAAACTATGTTCTGCTGGCTGGAATGCAAAGTTAATAAGTGTGCAGAACCTTGGTACAGTGTAGGGAACTGGGTAACCATTATGAGAAGCTTTAGCATAGGGGACTGGTCAATATGAATGAAGAAGCTCGGAATGTTAGTTTATAAATCCTAGAGAAGATGTTTTGAGAGAGTTGTGAAATTCAGCCTATGATGGGATAGAATAGTATCCCGACTGTACAGAAGGAGGCCATTTGGCCCATCACTTCTGCACCGTCCCTTGGAAAGAGCACCATACTTAAGCTTACTCCTCCAACCTATCCTCGTAACCTAGTAACCCCACCAATCCTTTTGGACCAATTTAGTGTGACCAATCCACCTAAGCTGCATATCTTTGGGCTATGGGAGGAAGCCAGAGGAAACCCACGCAGACATCAGGAAAACGTGCAAGCCGGGAATCGAACCTGGGTTCCTGACACTGTGAAGCAACAGTGCTAACCATGCCCACATGTCTGTTCTTGGCCTGCTGCAATGTTCCGGTGAAGTGCAACGCAAACTGGAGGAACAACATCTCCTTCCGGCCTTAACATCGAATTCAACAACTTCAGATGATCAGCCCCACCTCGACCCATTTGTTTTCATTTCATTTTAACTGTCTTTTACCATTTCTTTCTTTCCTGCACTTTTCTCCTCTTTGCTTCCCCCTTCCCCTCCCCCCACACCTCATAGAGGTACTGAAGTGGTTCAGGCACGGAACAGGGTTCACAGCCTGGGTGAAACTCCTCCCCCCACACCATAGTTCATCCTCTGATGTTAGTTTCCCTGCTGTTTGACCTTTCACATCTTTTGTCCTCTCTGGGGACTGCCATTAGCACTCCTTCCCCTTGGTTTCTGTGGCCATTAGCACCCAGTTTCCCTGGGTTTCTGTGGCTATGGCTCATCTTTCATTCCTACTCCACAGTATAAATATTTCCCACTCTCTGTCTGCTAGCTTTGACAAAGAGTCATCGAACTCGAAACGTTAGCCCTTTTCTCTCCCTACAGATGCTGCCAGACTTGCTGAGATTTTCCAGCATTTTCCCTTTCGTTTCAGTGCTAACCATTGTGTTACCATGCAGCCTACCAGTTTGTCAAGTGACCAGTTTGGTCATTTGAAACTTTGGATATAGGCAAACAGCCTGATAGCTGTCTTTGTACTTTAATGGAACACACTGCTGCATTTGTGCGGATAAAGATTCCAAATAACTGTTAACATACAAACGGCCATTGACAGGGCAGAATCAGCGATCCAAATATCATGGTGAACCCGATTAACATTCATATATGACCTCAGTAAGAAGTCTCACAACACCAGGTTAAAGTCCAACAGGTTTGTTTCAAACACGAGCTTTCGGATCACTGCTCCTTCCTCAGGTCAGGTCGGAGCTGCGCTCCGAAAGCTCGTGTTTGAAACAAACCTGTTGGACTTTAACCTGGTGTAGTAAGACTTCTTACTGTGCTCACCCCAGTCCAACGCCGGCATCTCCACATCATATATGACCTCACCAGAGCTTCAAGATTCAGGACAGGGTTGTTGGAACCAACAATTCTACGGACACGTGCTTGTAGGATTAGAATAGCGGTTTTAATATACTCACAACAGAGCCGGCCGGTTAGCCATTGAACTTTCGGTGAACTGGCCGGCTGCCCATGTGGCACTGAGCTTTTATACAGGAGATTCCGGGGGAAGAGTCCTGGGCAGAGCCACGGGAGAAGCCCCATACAACTCGAGCATTCCCAGAGATACTCCCCCTGGAGGACAGGTAGTGCAACTGCACTTACAATACAGACACATGAATATACAGATTACAATCCGGTGTGAATCACATTCACCACAAGGGTCAAGTCATTTGCAAAGGACTGACAGACATCCATGCCTGTATGGATGATTCTTGGATGCCTGGGCTGTGCACGTGGAAGTGTGAAAATATTTGGAGGGGCAATAGGTAGGCTGCCCCACAATTATTGACAGACAAGCTGATCTACTTTTTTACGTAGGGAGGGAGGATGAGTAAGCACTTAAGGAATTTTTGGGGTAATTGCTAGTAGGCACAGCTTTTGACCCTTAACTGACCTGTATAATGGGTTCACCCCGGCATCCAGGTCATTGAGCAGTGGGGGAACAAGGAAATTCCCAGTCAGGGAAATTTTCCCTCTGGCTCTGTAATTTTTGGTATGTTTCCTAGTAGACTCTGGGATATCCAGCTCCATAATGTTATCAGTGACTCAGTGGCTGAGGAGTTTAATTGATCACCCAGTGAATTATTTAAATTCATGGTGGGGATTTTACATTTAACTCCCCTCCTTCCATCACAACACTGAAATCCTCATGGTAATTAAGATGACATTATGCTTTATAAAGAGGAAAGTATCTAATACACAAATTACTATTCTGTTACGAAGCAAAACCTGAATCCCCATTTGAGACAATCGAGTTGAATTATGTTAAGTGAACATTGGATGGGCTGCTTTTGTGTTCTTGGAAGATAGATCATGATGGGAATACCACAATTATTGCCATTCCCTATCAGTGCTGAGAGTATTAAATGCCAACCACATGTGTGAGATAACACCAAACAGTACTTACTCCCTTCTTTGAAGTTAGATTTTTATGACAATCCTGTTGATTTCCTGACCATTTTTGTTAACCTCCGGGAACTTCCCGAACACTTTGCACAGTCCACCCGACCTTACCTGCAGAATGCATTGCCAATCCAGCAAGCAGCGCAACCAATTGGGCCCCAGCAGGCTGGGGCCATCCCCACGAACCACAATAGAACGGAGTTGAACCAACTTTTTCTTTTATTCGTTCATGGGATGTGGAGGTCGTTGACTGGGCCAACATTTGTTGCCCATCCCTGAAAACATTTAAGAGTTAACATTGCTTTGGGTCTGGAGTGACAGACCAGGTAAGGATGGCAGGTTTTCTTACCTAAAGGACATTAGACCATCTGCCCTGATTCCCCCCCCCCCCCCCCCCCCCCCCCCCTCCCCGGCCACCCCCTTTCTTGGCTCCCTAATTGTTGGCTACAAACAGGTCTTGGAATAACCCGAGGGAATGGCTCCCACGTTTTGTGGAACCTTCTTCCGCCCCACTGAGGTGAATTTGATTTTCTCCAATTGGAGAAATTCCGACAGGTCAGACAGCCAGTCTGCAGCTTTGGGTGGTCCTGCTGACCGCCAGCCGAACAGGATTCTACGGTGGGTGATCAGGGAGGCAAAGAGAAGGGCGTTGGCCTTCCTCCCCATGAACAGTTCAGGCTGGTCTGCATGTCTGGCTCCAAACTCTTTCAAGAGCACCGTGATCCCTCCCACGCTGCTTTACTGGTCCAAGATGTAGAGGAGTAGGTCATCCGCATTGAGCGAGATTCTGTGCTCTCTGCCTCCTCTTTGGATCCTAATCCAGTTCTTAGCCGCCCTGAGCACAATCGCTAATGGCTTGAACGCTAGGAAGAACAGCAGCGGGGACAGTGGGCATCTCTGCCTTGTGCCCCTATGCAACTAGAAGCACTTAGAGCTGGCGGTGTGTGTCCGCACGCTCGCCATGGAAGCGTTGTACAGGAGTTTCACCCAGGCTGTGAACCCTGTTCCGTGCCTGAACTACTTCAGTACCTCTATGAGATACTTTCATTCGACTCTGTCTAAGGCCTTTTCTGCATCTAGGGCGACGATCACCTCAGGTGTTCTCTCCTGGATGGGATCATGATCACGTTCAGCAGGCACCTGATTTTCGAGGTTAGCTGTCTATCTTTGACAAACCCATCTGATCGTTTGCGGCCACCTCTGGTTCGCAGTCCTCCAGCCTTTTGGCGAGGGTTTTGGCCAGTATTTTTGCATCCATGTTTAATAGTGAGATGGGTCTGTAGGAACCGCACTCTCTTGGGTCTTTGTCTTTTTTTTGTATCAACAAACTTAAGGCTTGTGCTGGCGCTGGCGGCAGTGTGCCCTTCACCAGTGAGTCTGAAATTCTCCCGCAGTATCATGGCCAGTGCTGTCGCAAATGTTTTGTAGACGTCAGCTGGGAAACTGTCCAATCCCGGTGACTTCTCTGCATGCATGGACCTAATACTCTCCATGATCTCTCCCAGTTCTAACAGTGCTTCTAGGCCCCATTTCCTGTCCTCCCGCACGACTGGCATGTCTAGTCAATTAAGGAACTGCTTTATCCCCGAGTCCCCTGCTAGGGACTCTGAAGTGTACAGCCCCTGGTGGAAGGTTACGAAGGCCTTGTTAACCTTGTCCAGATCCGCTATTAATTTGCCTCTGCTATCCCTAATTTGGGCAATCTACCTCATGGCTGCCTGCTTTCTCAGCTGGTGAGCCAGCAGGCGGCTGGCCTTGTCTCCCTGTTCGTATAGGGTCTCCCGTGCTTTACAGAGTTCATGCAGCACTTCCCTATCGGAGAGCAGGTTAAAGTCCAGTTGTAGCTTTTTCCTCTGCCAGAAGCTCTATGGTCAAGGCCTTGGAGTGTCGCCGGTCCACCCTCAGTATGGAGTCAACTAGCTGTTGTCTAGCCAGTCTGTTCCCTGTCTCTTTGAGCTTTAAATGCGATAATTCCTCTCCACGGCCCTCAGCGCCTCCCAGAACGTGGAGGGTGAGATCTCCCCGTTCTGGTTGTTAGTGATATCCTCGTCAATGGCCTGTGATATTTTCTCGCAAAAAACCATATCAGTCAATAAGGCCGTGTCCAACCGCCATGGGGGGAGTTGGGCACGGCCCGCCACCAGCTTCCCATCTATATAATGTGGAGCGTGGTCAGAGATCATGATCGCGGACTACTCTGCCTTTACTAGCCCTGGAAGCACCGATTTCCCCACTACAAAGAAGTCATTTCGAGATGTTGTGTACTTGGGAGAAGAAGGAGAACTCCTTCTCCCCTGGATGGGTGAATTGCCATATGTCCACCGCTCCCAACTGCTCCATAAATAGGCTGAGTTGTTTTGCCATGTTGGAGGTCTTTCCCGTTTTGGGGTTCGACCTGTCTGTCCATGGTTCCTGTACACAGTGAAAGTCCCCACCGCTCCCCCAGATCAGTTGGTGCGTCTATATTGGAGATTTCCGCCATGGTCTTATATAAATTCCATGTCGTCCCAGTTGGGAGCATACACGCTGACCAGGACTAGCAGTGCCCCGCCCAAGACACTGCTGACCATGACGTACCGCCCCCTGGGTCCGTAACCGTCCTCGCCGCAGTGAACACCATCCTCTTATTTAGCAAATTGGCTACCCCCCTGGCCCTCGTCCTGTAACATGAATGGTAAGTATGTCCCACCCAGCCATTCCTTACTGTGGTGCTAACAATTGCACTCAAAGACGAGAGACAAGTACAATCGAGGCTTTATTGCTGTGTGATGCTATTTCTCCGGCTGCAACTGTAGACAAGGGTCTGAGTGACTCAGAAGCATATTTATACACAAGCTCCCTGTGGGCGGAGTTAGCCGGCAGGGGCTTACCGGAGGAACCTGTATTACAGGTACAGCCATACATCCCCCTACTGCAAGTATGCGTATCTACAGTGGTTATCACCACACTTACCCACACTCGGTCCTTTTCCCTCAGGAAGACTATGTCGGCTTGCATGTTTTTCAGGTGGGTGAAGACTCTGGATCTTTTCACTGCGCCGTTGAGTCCCCTCACATTCCAGGTGCCAATCCTCATGGGAGCTTTTTGTCCCCCTGCTCCTGTGGAACCAAGCGTACTTACCTGGTGGACATGCCCCTGAATTCCGGGGTTTCCCTTTGCTAGGGGGACATCCAAAATGGCTGCAGTCATTGTTCTCCCCATGAGTTTGGGACCCTGCACTTCGGGGTTTCCCTTTGTCCCGGGACCAGCCAACATGGCCGCCACTGTGCTTTCACCATGTGGATGAGCTCCTGCACTCCAGGGTTTTCCTTTACCCATGGACCCTCCCAAGTGGTTGCTTAGAACGTCATTTTGTTCCAAGGTGCCACATGTGGCATGCTGTAGCCAGTCAAATATCCTCCAACTTCCCACACCTGTTTCTCCCTTACGGTGCCTCCCCCTTCCCGCGTCATCTTTATCCCGCTCCTGTAGCCCAATCCCCCTTCCCTTTACCCCTGTTTCTTTCCCACCTCACCCCTTTGTCCCCATTATCCATCCACTCCCCAACCCCTCGCCAGGCACCTTCCCCCTTGCTGGAGGCACTCCACGGCTTCTTTCCTCTTCCTGAATCCCGGTACTAGCTACCTCGCTAGTGTGGTGACCTCCATCCCGGAGGTTAACATAAGAACATAAGAACTAGGAGCAGGAGTAGGCCATCTGGCCCCTCGAGCCTGCTCCGCCATTCAATTAGATCATGGCTGATCTTTTGTGGACTCAGCTCCACTTTCCGGCCCGAACACCATAACCCTTAATCCCTTTATTCTTCAAAAAACTATCTATCTTTACCGTAAAAACATTTAATGAAGGAGCCTCAACTGCTTCACTGGGCAAGGAATTCCATAGATTCACAACCCTTTGGGTGAAGAAGTTGCTCCTAAACTCAGTCCTAAATCTACTTCCCCTTATTTTGAGGCTATGCCCCCTAGTTCTGCTGTCACCCGCCAGTGGAAACAACCTGCCCGCATCTATCCTATCTATTCCCTTCATAATTTTAAATGTTTCTATAAGATCCCCCCTCATCCTTCTAAATTCCAACGAGTACAGTTCCAGTCTACTCAACCTCTCCTCATAATCCAACCCCTTCAGCTCTGGGATTAACCTAGTGAATCTCCTCTGCACACCCTCCAGCGCCAGTACGTCCTTTCTCAAGTAAGGAGGCCAAAACTGAACACAATACTCCAGGTGTGGCCGCACTAACACCTTATACAATTGCAACATAATCTCCCTAGTCTTAAACTCCATCCCTCCAGCAATGAAGGACAAAATTCCATTTGCCTTCTTAATCACCTGTTGCACTTGTAAACCAACCTTCTGTGACTCATGCACTAGCACACCCAAGTCTCTCTGAACAGCGGCATGCTTTAATATTTTATCGTTTAAATAATAATCCCCTTTGCTGTTATTCCTACCAAAATGGATAACCTCACATTTGTCAACATTGTATTCCATCTGCCAGACCCGAGCCCATTCACTTAACCTATCCAAATCCCTCTGCAGACTTCCAGTATCCTCTGCACTTTTCGCTTTACCACTCATCTTAGTGTCATCTGCAAACTTGGACACATTGCCCTTGGTCCCCAACTCCAAATCATCTGTGTAAATTGTGAACAATTGTGGGCCCAACACGGATCCCTGAGGGACACCACTAGCTACTGATTGCCAACCAGAGAAACACCCATTTATCCCAACTCTTTGCTTTCTATTAATTAACCAATCCTTTATCCATGCTACTACTTTACCCTTAATGCCATGCATCTTTATCTTATGCAGCAACCTTTTGTGTGGCACCTTGTCAAAGGCTTTCTGGAAATCCAGATATACCACATCCATCGGCTCCCCGTTATCTACTGCACTGGTAATGTCCTCAAAAAATTCCACTAAATTAGTTAGGCATGACCTGCCTTTTACAAACCCATGCTGCGTCTGCCCAATGGGACAATTTCTATCCAGATGCCTCGCAATTTCTTCCTTGATGATAGATTCCAGCATCTTCCCTATTACCGAAGTTAAACTCACTATAATTTCCTGCTTTCTGCCTACCTCCTTTTTTAAACAGTGGCGTCACGTTTGCTAATTTCCAATCCACCGGGACCACCCCAGAGTCTAGTAAATTTCGGTAAATTATCACTAGTGCATCTGCAATTTCCCTAGCCATCTCTTTTAGCACTCTGGGATGCATTCCATCAGGGCCAGGAGACTTGTCTACCTTTAGCCCCATTAGCTTGCCCATCACTCCCTCCTTAGTGATAACAATCCTCTCAAGGTCCTCACCTGTCATAGCCTCATTTCTATCAGTCGCTGGCATGTTATTTGTGTCTTCCACTGTGAAGACCGACCCAAAAAACCTGTTCAGTTCCTCAGCCATTTCCTCATTTCCCATTATTAAAACTCCCTTCTCATCCTCTAAAGGACCAATATTTACCTTAGCCACTCTTTTTTGTCTTATATATTTGTAAAAACTTTTACTGTCTGTTTTTATATTCTGAGCAAGTTTACTCTCATACTCTATCTTACTCTTCTTTATAGCTTTTTTAGTAGCTTTCTGTTGCCCCCTAAAGATTTCCCAGTCCTCTAATCTCCCAGCAATCTTTGCCACTTTATATGCTTTTTCCTTCAATTTGATATTCTCCCTTATTTCCTTAGATATCCACGGTCGATTTTCCCTCTTTCTTCCGTCCTTCCTTTTTGTTGGTATAAACCATTGCTGAGCACTGTGAAAAATCGCTTGGAAGGTTATCCACTGTTCCTCAACTGTTCCACCATAAAGTCTTAGCTCCCAGTCTACCTTAGCTAGTTCTTCTCTCATCCCCTTGTAATCTCCTTTGTTTAAACACAAAACACTAGTATTTGATTTTACTTTCTCACCCTCCATCTGTATTTTAAATTCCACCATATTGTGATCGCTCCTTCCGAGAGGATCCCTAACTATGAGATCATGAATCAATCCTGTCTCATTACACAGGACAAGATCTAGGACCGCTTGTTCCCTCGTAGGTTCCATTACATACTGTTCTAGGAAACTATCGCGGATACATTCTATAAACTCCTCCTCACAGTTGCCTTGACCGACCTGGTTAAACCAATCGACATGTAGATTAAAATCCCCCATGATAACTGCTGTACCATTTCTACATGCATCAGTTATTTCTTTGTTTATTGCCTGCCCCACCATCTCGTTACTATTTGGTGGCCGATAGACTACTCCTATCAGTGACTTTTTCGCCTTACTATTCCTGATTTCCACCCAAATGGATTCAACCTTATCCTCCATAGCACCGATGTCATCCCTTACTATTGTCCGGATGTCATCCTTAAATAACAGAGCAACACCACCTCCCTTACCATCCACTCTGTCCTTCCGAATAGTTTGATACCCTCGGATATTTAACTCCCAGTCGTGACCATCCTTTAACCATGTTTCAGTAATGGCCACTAAATCATAGTCATTTACGATGATTTGTGCCACCAACTCATTTACTTTATTCCGAATACTACGAGCATTCAGGTAAAGTACACTTATGTTGGTTTTTTTACCTCTGTTTTGAATCTTAACATCTCCAGTTTTATTCCTTTTGTTATTACTGGGCCTATTCACTGTGCTCCCCTCAGTCACTGTACCTTGTACTGTCGCCCTTATGGATTTCTGACTATGTCTTCTCTGCCTTGCACTTTTCCCCTTACTTCCTTTTGTTTCTGTCCCTGTTTTACTACCTTCCAACTTCAAGCATTGGTTCCCATCCCCCTGCCACATTAGTTTAAACCCTCCCCAACAGCTCTAGAAAACACCCCCCCTAGGACATCGGTTCCAGTCCTGCCCAAGTGCAGACCGTCCAGTTTGTACTGGTCCCACCTCCCCCAGAACCGGTCCCAATGCCCCAGGAATTTGAATCCCTCCCTCTTGCACCATCTCTCAAGCCACGCATTCATCCTATCTATCCTGACATTCCTACTCTGACTAGCTCGTGGCACTGGTAGCAATCCTGAGATTACTACCTTTGAGGTCCTACTTTTTAGTTTAACTCCTAACTCCCTGAATTCCGCTTGTAGGACCTCATCCCGTTTTTTACCTATATCGTTGGTGCCTATGTGCACCACGACAGCTGGCTGTTCACCCTCCCACCCCAGAATGTCCTGCAGCCGCTCCGAGACATCCTTGACCCTTGCACCAGGGAGGCAACATACCATCCTGGAGTCTCAATTGCGTCCACAGAACCGCCTGTCTATTCCCCTTACGATCGAGTCCCCTATCACTATAGCCCTGCCATTTTTCTTCCTGCCCTGCTGTGCAGCAGAGCCAGCCACGGTGCCATGAACCTGGCTGCTGCTGCCTTCCCCTGGTGAGCCATCTTCCTCAACAGTATCCAAAGCGGTATATCTGTTTTGCAGGGAGATGACCGCAGGGGACTCCTGCACTGCCTTCCTACTCTTGCTCTTTCTTTTGGTCACCCATTTCTATCTCCCTCAGTAACCTTCACCTGCGGTGTGACCAACTCGCTAAACGTGCTATCCACGACCTCCTCAGCATCGCGGATGCTCCAAAGTGAGTCCATCCGCAGCTCCAGAGCCGTCAAGCGGTATAACAAGAGCTGCAACTGAACACATTTCTTGCACGTGAAGGAGCCAGGGACAGTGGACGTGTCCCTGAGCTCCCACATCGCACACGAGGAGCATGACACGGGTCTGGGATCTTCTGCCATGTCTTAAACCCTTGGTAAACTTAAACAACTAGAATTTCAAAATTTAAATAAATAAATTAGACAATGAAAAGAAAAAGAGAGACTACTTACCAGTCACTTACCAGGGTTAAAAAGCACCTCCTCACACTCTGAGCTGATTTACCTCACTGCACCAAATTACCAAGTTTCAATCCCCACTCTGTATGAGTCTCACTCCGGATGAGTCTCCTGGAAAAGTGCTCGCTTACTGCGTGCGCTCTCTGTCTGTCTTTTATACAGACCTCAGCTAACCGATGACTCAAAAAAAACCTTAACTTCAAAGAGAATAATACAATGTGCCCTTTAACAGGCCTCAACAGGCCTCAGGTGATTGACAGATAACTGCCTCTCAGCAATTAGGGTGGGGGCAGCTTCAACCAATCAGACACTAAGCTCCACACTGCACTTTTAACTGAAAAACAGCAGAATTAGATTTTCCACTTACCTTTGCTGATTTACCTCACTGCACCAAATTACCAAGTTTCAATCCCCACTCTGTATGAGTCTCACTCCGGATGAGTCTCCTGGAAAAGTGCTCGCTTACTGCGTGCGCTTTCTGTCTGTCTTTTATACAGACCTCAGCTAACCGATGACTCAAAAAAAACCTTAACTTCAAAGAGAATAATACAATGTGCCCCTAAACAGGCCTCAACAGGCCTCAGGTGATTGACAGATAACTGCCTCTCAGCAATTAGGGTGGGGCAGCTTCAACCAATCAGACACTAAGCTCCACACTGCACTTTTAACTGAAAAACAGCAGAATTAGATTTTCCACTTACCTTTGCTGATTTACCTCACTGCACCAAATTACCAAGTTTCAATCCCCACTCTGTATGAGTCTCACTCCGGATGAGCCTCCTGGAAAAGTGGAAAAGGTTGTTGTATTTCTTCCCGTCGCCCGTTCTCTGGATTCCCTACCCACTCTTTCCCCTATCTTACCCTGTGCTTATATGCTCACAGCTCAACTTTTCCTCTTTCACTGCTTTTGCCCTCCCACGTAAAGCAGTCGCTGTGGCAATGGTTTGATGTTGGTTGGGCAGGCTGTGCTGGGGGCTATGTTAAAACATTGCGTTGTTAAAGTCTCGCTCTGCGGGCTCCTCATCGCTTCCTCTGCTGCTGTTTTTCCAGCCCGCTCTCTGCGACAAACTTGTCCACGTCAGCAGGAACCGTGGTAAAGTGTTCCTTTCCTTCGTATGTAACCCAGAGCTTGGCTGGGTACAACATTCCAAGTCTTAAGCCGTTCTTGTACAGTGCGGCCTTTGCTTTGTTAAATTCAGCTCGGCGCTTGGCCAGGTCAGCCCCAATGTCTCTTTTTATATCCGGATCTTGTGTTCATCCCAGCTGCAGTTTTTGGACTGCCTAACCCAGTGCAGGATTCTCTCCCTGTCTTGGTACCGGTGCATTTTCACAATTATCGCCCTCGGCTGATCCCTGACTTTGGGCTTTGGTCAGACGACCGGTGTGCTCTGTCTACTTCTGGTGGGTTGGGGAAGCTATCCCTTCCCACCAGTTAGCCAGAATTTAGGCCTCGTATTTTGTGGGGTCCCTACCTTCGACCCCTACGATTCACAAGTTCTGTCACCTCAACAGATCCTCTTGGTCTTCAACCTTTCCTTTTTGGCTGTCTTATGTCGTGACCAGCCTCGCCACCTCCTTTTCCAGGGTGAAGATCTGGTCGCTCTGGTCCATTGCGGCTCTTTCCACATCCTTGATCGTCACCTCCTGGTCCCTCTGTTGCTTTTTGGCTTTGTCCAAGGCCAACTGCATATGTTCAAGAGCTTCGGCCACCCACCCTACATCGCAGCCTGGATGTCCGACTTTGTCACATCTCTGCGTTCCCTCAACGTTCTTGGGAGGAACATAATCCAGCCATTCCTGGAGGGGGGGGTGGAGTTCTTGTGTGGCTGGCCGGACTCTCTCCCTCCGACGAAGTTCGGGTTTCACCACCTCGTTCGTCGGTCGGCTCATCCATCTGCTGCTGGTCCAGGCTCTTCCCACTCATGGGCCCGGACTCTCCCCTACCCGGCGGGGCGGGGGGTCCCAGCGTGTCGGAGTGGCGTGAACCACTCCAGCGTCGGGCAGCCCCAAAGGTGTTCTCCGCACCTTTAGGGGCCAAGCCCCTCACATTGAGGGACTAGGCCCGTGTCGGAATGTTTCCCACTCCGCCGGCTGGCATGAACGGCCTTTGGCGCCACGCCAGCCGGGACCAAAAGGACTTCGCCAGCCAGCATAAGTCCGCGCCTACGCCGGAGCGTCAGCGGCTTCTGACGTCATACCGGCGCATGCGCAGGGGAGGGGGACTTTTCCGCCTCTGCCATGGTGAAGCCACCATGGGGGCACCCCCCAGGGTCAGATCGCCGCGCGCTCCCCCCCTCCCCCCAGGACCCTGGAGCCGCTAATCCCGCCGGTCAGGTAGGTGTTTTGATTCCCGCCGGCGGGAGAGGCCTGTCAGCGGCAGGACTTCGGCCCATCGTGGGCCGGAGAATCGCCGTGAAGGGCCCGGCGTGAGGGGCCCGCTGACCGGCGCGGCGCGATTCCCGCCCCCGCCGAATCTCGGGGGGGCAGAGAAATCGGGACACGGCGGGGGCGAGATTGACGCCGGCCCCGGGCGATGAGGGTCAGAGAATCCCGCCCCAGGTCGGTGCTCGACCGCTGGACAGGCTCTTATTTGACATCCTTTTCTCAAGTTTCTACAAATATATAAAACAAAAAAGAGTGGCGAAGGTAAATATTGGTCCTTTAGAGGATGAGAAGGGAGTTTTAATAATGGGAGATGAGGAAATGGCTGAGGAACTGAAAGGTTGTTTGGGTCGGTCTTCACAGTGGAAGACACAAATAACATGCCAGTGACTGATAGAAATGATGCTATGACAGGTGATGACCTTGAGAGGATTGTTACCACTAAGGAGGGAGTGATGGGCAAGCTAATGGGGCTAAAGGTAGACAAGTCTCCTGGCCCTGATGGGATGCATCCCAGAGTGCTAAAAGAGATGGCTAGGGAAATTGCAAATGCACAAGTGATAATTTACCAAAACTCACTAGACTCTGGGGTGGTCCTGGCGGATTGGAAATTAGCAAACGTGACACCACTGTTTAAAAAAGGAGGTAGGCAGAGAGCGGGTAATTATAGGCCAGTGAGCTTAACTTCGGTAGGAGGGAAGATGCTGGAATCTATTTTCAAGGATGCAGACGCAGCATGGGTTCATAAAAGACAGGTCGTGCCTAACTAATTTCGTGGAATTTTTTGAGGACATTACCAGTGTGGTAGATAACGGGGAGCCAATGGATGTGGTATATCTGGATTTCCAGAAAGCCTTTGACAAGGTGTTACACAAAAGGTTGCAGCATAAGATAAAGATGCATGGCATTACGGGTAAAGTAGTAGCATGGATAGAGGATTGGTTAATTAATAGAAAGCAAAGAGTGGGGATTAATGGGTGTTTCTCTGGTTGGCAATCAGTAGCTAGTGGTGTCCCTCAGGGATCCATGTTGGGCCCACAATTGTTCACAATTTACATTGATGATTTGGAGTTGGGGACCAAGGGCAATGTGTCCATGTTTGCAGACGACACTAAGGTGAGTGGTGAAGCGAAAAGTGCAGAGGATACTGGAAGCCTGCAGAGGGATTTGGATAGGTTAAGTGAATGGGCTAGGGTCTGGCAGATGGAATACAATGTTGACAAATGTGAGGTTATCCATTTTGGTAGGAATAACAGCAAACGGGATTATTATTTAAACAATAAAATATTAAAACATTGCTGCTGTACAGAGAGAACTGGGTGTGCTAGTGCATGAGTTGCAAAAAGTTGGTTTACAGGTGCAACAGGTGATTAAGAAGGCAAATAGAATTTTGTCCTTCATTGCTCGAGGGATGGAGTTTAAGACTAGGGAGGTTATGCTGCAATTGTATAAGGTGTTAGTGAGGCCACACCTGGAGTATTATGTTCAGTTTTGGTCTCCTTACTTGAGAAAGGACGTACTGGCACTGGAGGGTGTGCAGAGGAGATTCACTAGGTTAATCCCAGAGCTGAAGGGGTTGGATTACGAGGAGAGGTTGAGTAGACTGGGACTGTACTCGTTGGAATTTAGAAGGATGAGGGGGGATCTTATAGAAAAATATAAAATTATAGATAGGATAGATGTGGGCAGGTTGTTTCCACTGGCGGGTGAAAGTAGAACAAGGGGGCATAGCCTCAAAATAAGGGGAAGTAGATTTAGGACTGAGTTTAGGAGGAACTTCTTCACCCAAAGGATTGTGAATCTATGGAATTCCTTGCCCAATGAAGCAGTAGAGGCTCCTTCATTAAATATTTTAAAGATAAAGATAGATAGTTTTTTGAAGAATAAAGGGATTAAGGGTTATGGTGTTCAGGCCGGAAAGTGGAGCTGAGTCCACAAAAGATCAGCCATGATCTCATTGAATGGCGGAGCAGGCTCGAGGGGCCAGATGGCCTACTCCTGCTCCTAGTTCTTATGTTCTTATGTTCCTGTTGATCTGCTAACGTTGTGGGGATGATTTGTTCGGTTTGGAGACGTTTTTCAGGTAGAAAGTGGCTATTTTTCAGGATTGTGGGAGGAAAGTCACCTGATGTGCGACTTTTCAGCACATTCCCGTCACCGGAAGTCATATTAAACTTTTTGAGGAAGATCTGTGTTTTCAAAGAATCATAAGTAAAGACACTGAGCAAAATATGGCTGATCCTGTAAAGTGACCAATTTCTGGAAAATTCATATTTGGAATGTACTGACATAAATGCCCTGAGAACATGGAGCTCCACACCTGAGGAGATGTTAAAGTCAGAGACACTCAAAATAAAAGTATGGAAAATGCAAAAGGCTCGGCTTTAATTTCCTGTGTTGTACAGACAAAGGACTGTTTCTGACATATCAACAGGACCCCAAAGAAAAATCATTTATTTAACATTTATCTCAGAATGTGTAAAACGTTTTGAGGTTAAAGCGAAATGGAGTGGATGCTAGACCGACGCCCAGGACACTAATGCACACGACATCCACACATAGGGGACGGATGGGGGGTGGGGGGTGAACGCCGACATGTCATTATTGCCCGTAACCCTCACCGCAGGTAAGTGCCATGGACTGCATGGGCGCGACTGTTGCCAGCACAGGTGCAAACACCCCCCCCCTTTCACCGGCACGCACATTCCCCAACCCCGCACCCCCTCCTTCCCGGCACGCACCCTCCCCAACCCTCTCCCCTCCCCGGCACGCACCCTCTCCATCACTCGTCCTCCCCAACCCCCCCCTCCACCCAGCCTCGCACCCTCCCCAACGACTCACCCCCTCTCCTCCCCAGCACGCACCCTCCCCAAACCGCCCCCCCTCACCTCCCCTGCACACACCCTCCCCAACCTCCGCCTCCACCTCAGCATGCACCCTCCCCAACCCCCCCTCCTCCTCCCCAGCATGCACCCTCCCCAAACCGCCCCCCCCCTCACCTCCCCTGCACACACCCTCCCCAACCTCCGCCTCCTCCTCAGCACGCACCCTCCCCAACCACCCCCCCCTCCTCCTCCCCAGACCGCACCCTCTCCACTGCCCCCCCACTCCTCCCTGGCAGGCACCCTCCCCAACATCCCCCCTCTCCTCCACAGACCGCACCCTCCCCGACGCCCCCCCTCCTCCCTGGCAGGCACCCTCTCCAACCCCCCCCTCCCCGGCACGCACCCTCCCGAATCCCCCCCCCTCTCTTCCCCAGAACGCACCCTCCCCAACCCGCCCACTCTCCTCCCCAGACCGCACCCTCCCGAAATCCCCCTCTCCTCCCCAGACCGCACACTCCCCAACCCCCCCTCTCCTTCCCGGCACGCACCCTCCCCAACCCCCCCTCTCCTTCCCGGCACGCACCCTCCCCAAACCCCCCCCCCCCCACCCCCTTCCCAGCACGCACCCTCCCCAACCACCCCCTCCTCCCTGGCACGCACCCTCCCCAACACCCCCCCCACCTCCTCCCCAGCACGCACACTCCCCAACCCCCCCTCCTTCCCAGCACGCACACCCCCCAACCCCCCCCTCCTCCCCGGCACGCACCCTACCCAACCCCCCCCCTTCCTTCCCAGCACGCACACTCCACAACCCCCCCTCCTCCCCGGCACGCACCCTCCCCAACACCCCCCTCCTCCCCGGTACGCACCCTCACCAACAACCCCCCCCTCCTCACTGGCATGCACACTCCCCAACCCCCCCCCCCCCTCCCCAGTACGCATCCTCCCCAACATCCCCCCCTCCCCCTCTCCTTCCCGGCATGCACCCTCCCCAACATCCCCCCCTCTCCTTCCTGGCTCTCACCCTCCCCAACCACCCCCTCCCCGGCTCGCACCTTCCCCAACCCCAGCCCCTCCTCCCCGGCAGGCACCCTCCCCAACCTCCCCCCCTCCCCAGCATGCACCCTCCCCAAACCGCCCCCCTCTCCTCCCCGGCACGCACCCTCCCCAATCCCCCCCCCTCTCCTCCCCAGACTGCACCCTCCCCAACATCCTCCCCCTCCTCCCCGGCACACACCTTCCCCAACCACGCCCCTCTCCTCCCCAGACCACACCCTCCCCAATATCCTCCCCCTCCTCCCCGTCACGCACCCTCCCCAACCCCCCCCCCCTCCTCCTCCCCAGACCGCACCCTCTCCACTGCCCCCCCACTCCTCCCTGGCAGGCACCCTCCCCGACGCCCCCCCTCCTCCCTGGCAGGCACCCTCTCCAACCCCCCCTCCCCAGCACGCACCCTCCCCAACCTGCCCACTCTCTTCCCCAGACCGCACCCTCCCGAAATCCCCCTCTCCTCCCCAGACCGCACACTCCCCAACCCCCCCTCTCCTTCCCGGCACGCACCCTCCCCAACCCCCGCTCTCCTTCCCGGCACGCACCCTCCCCAACCCCCCCTCTCCTTCCCGGCACGCACCCTCCCCAACCCCCCCCCCCACCCCCTTCCCAGCACGCACCCTCCCCAACCACCCCCTCCTCCCTGGCACGCACCCTCCCCAACACCCCCCCCTCCTCCCCAGCACGCACACTCCCCAACCCCCCCTCCTTCCCAGCACGCACACCCCCCACCACCCCCTCCTCCCCGGCACGCACGCTACCCAACCCCCCACCCCCTTCCTTCCCAGCACGCACAATCCACAACCCCCCCTCCTCCTCGGCACGCACCCTCCCCAACACCCCCCTCCTCCCCGGTACGCACCCTCACCAACAACCCCCCCTCCTCCCCGGCACGCACACTCCCCAAACCCCCCCCCCCCTCCCCAGTACGCACCCTCCCCAACATCCCCCCCTCCCCCTCTCCTTCCCGGCATGCACCCTCCCCAACATCCCCCCCTCTCCTTCCTGGCTCGCACCCTCCCCAACCACCCCCTCCCCGGCTCGCACCTTCCCCAACCCCAGCCCCTCCTCCCCGGCAGGCACCCTCCCCAACCTCCCCCCTCCCCAGCATGCACCCTCCCCAAACCGCCCCCCTCTCCTCCCCGGCACGCACCCTCCCCAATCCCCCCCCTCTCCTCCCCAGACTGCACCCTCCCCAACATCCTCCCCCTCCTCCCCGGCACACACCTTCCCCAACCACGCCCCTCTCCACCCCAGACCACACCCTCCCCAATATCCTTCCCCTCCTCCCCATCACGCACCCTCCCCAACCCACCACCTCCCCAGCACGCACTCTCCCCACCCCCCCACCCTCCCCGGCAGGCACTCTCCCCAACCCCACCCCCTCCTCCCCAGTAGGCACCCTCTCCATCAAGCACTCTCTCCAACCCCCCTCTCCCTCCCTCTCCCCAGCCCCTCCCCCCAAGCCCCTCCCTCCCCTCTCTCCCCTCCTCCTCCCAGCCCCTCCACCTCTCTTCCCCTTCCTCTCCCAGCCCCTCCACCCCTTCCCACCACCCCAGACCCCTCAGCCCTCCCCCCCAGCACACACATTCCAATGGCTCTTGTGACCACCCCCACCACCTGCGGCCGTGCCGTCACTTCTCCGGCGGCCGCCCCATGCCTACTCCTACTTCTGCGCTGGCCGCCGTCAACCATCAAGACTGGTTGACGCCGTTAAATAGGTGGTCCATCCGGCCCAGAGAATTGGGGTCGGACCAGGTCCTGTTGTGTCGCGCCAGTCCTCGACATTCTCCGAGGCGATTGGCGCGATTCACAACAACGGGGGACGAAATTCTCCGCGGACCGTCGTAACGCCAATTTCCGGCGAGCAAAATTGGTGCAGATGACTCCGTCGTCAGGGCCTTCTTTTAGGCCGCTATTCTCCGTTCCCGGAGGGGCCAGCATAGGACCGACGCGATACGTGTCATTTTAATGCGCTGCAGAAAAGGCGCGTCGGGCGACATCATCAACGGCGCCCGGCGAGCCAGGAAATAAATAGCGCTTTCGCCCACCCCCCGCAAGATCTACGGTCATGGCGTTTCGGAGATCTGCGCCCCGATTTCAGGACCGCGACCTGGAAGTGCTCCTGGACGCTGTAGAGGCCAGGAGGGAGGACCTCTACCCCCGAGATGGGTGCAGGCTCGCCCCGCGATACCGAAGTCGCCTGTGGAGGGATGTCTCAGACGTTGTCAGTTCGGCGGGTATCACCCCAAGGACAGGCACACAGTGCCACAAGAAAATCAACGACCTCATCAGGGCAGCCAGGGTGAGTCCCCTCCCCGTGACATTGAAAACCGAACCTGACCTTCATTCTGAACTTGACCTTGAACCTGACCTTCAGTCTGAACTTGACCTTGAACCTGACCTTCAGTCTGAACTTGACCTTGAACCGGACCTTCAGTCTGAACTTGACCTTGACCTTCATTCTGATATTGACCTTGAACCTGACCTTCAGTCTGAACTTGACCTTGAACCTGACCTTCAGTCTGAACTTGACCTTGAACCTGACCTTCAGTCTGAATTTGACCTTGACCCTGACCTTCATTCTGAACTTGACCTTGAACCTGACCTTCAGTCTGAACTTGACCTTGAACCTGACCTTCACTCTGATCTTGACCTTGAACCTGACCTTCAGTCTGAACTTGACCTTGACCCTGACCTTCATTTTGATCTTGACCTTGAACCTGACCTTCAGTCTGAACTTGACCTTGAACCTGACCTTCAGTCTGAACTTGACCTTGACCCTGACCTTCATTCTGATCTTGACCTTGACCCTGACCTTCATTCTGATCTTGACCTTGAACCTGACCTTCAGTCTGAACTTGACCTTGAACCTGACCTTCAGTCTGAACTTGACCTTGAACCTGACCTTCAGTCTGAACTTGACCTTGAACCTGACCTTCAGTCTGAACTTGACCTTGAACCTGACCTTCAGTCTGGACTTGACCTTGAACCTGACCTTCATTCTGACTTGGTCACCATCCCTAATGTGTCGTGACCTTTGCCAGGGGATATGGGGTGGTGACTGATATGGACCGACCCAAGGACATTGGGCTGATTATGACTGCTCTGATGACGAATCCTTGGAGTGGGGCCCGTGGCGCTGAACCTCTGAACACCGGCTGGTATCTGTCCCCTTCGTTGTCCAGGGAACAGGTTGTCCCAACTCTCCTGCATGGCATTCAGCTGTGTCTGTAGCTCTACAGTTGCGAATGTCGGTGCAACTCTTTAAGGTCCTATTTCCTGGCTCCCCAAGTGTGTGGGGAGAGGAATGCTTATAGGCAGTACAAACTAATCAAGCTCTCGGGTGCCAATCAGGACTGAACCAAATTCAATGTTTGCTTTAGTTAGAATAGCTAGAGTTCCACTGGGCACCGGTGCTGGCCCCTTTGCACGTCCTTAAAGGCTCCGACACTGGCGCTTCTATCAGGACACTACATCAACACCAATTCAGTTCCAGCATCTGCTTTTAGACCCCAGGATGAGGTTTACATTGCAATTTATATTAATGAGGGAAGTGAAATCGCTTCTGCCATAATCGTGGACGACACATCAATTGGTGTGAAGGCACAAGTCTACAAAGGAATTTGGACAGATTAAGTTAGTTAGCCAAAAAATGGCAGACGGGATATAAAGAAATAAAATATTAAGTTCTGAACTATGGTAGGAGGAATAAATGAGCTGCATATGATTAACATGGAGAAAGAGTGCTGAAGAGCTGCAAAACCGTTGGATCTGGGGGTCTCCAAGCATCAAAGAAAAAAAGCTAGCATGCAGTAAACTAGATCATTGGGAAAGCAAATTGAATATTGGTTTTGTGTCTAACACTGTTGTTGCTACATCTGCTACCCACCCTCCAACAGGAGAAGGTATCGTACAACAGGAGGTGTCGAGCGAGTGGTGGGGGCAGTGCAGAGGAGAGACCACTCACGGTCCATGAGGAAAGGGCCCTGGAAATGGCAGGAGGACCCGAGGACTGGGCGGTTGCCGAGGCAGAGGTCGGGGGCCCGCGAGCAAGTGAGCCACCCACGGCCCTTCCCCCTCTCCCATATCCACCCTCCCCCATATCCCCTCTCCCCATATCCCCCGATCTGAGTGTTTAACCATGCATGCTGTCTTGTGTATTGAAGGTCCAGACATCGAGGCACCCGTCACCGTGGATGCCCCCCGCCCGCAGGATGCCCCAGTGCGGCCACGGGAGAGGGAGCGACCCGGCCCCTCTGGCCTGCAACGGCCACAGGATGCCCCAGTGCGGCCACGGGAGAGGGAGCGACCCGGCCCCTCTGGCCTGCAACGGCCACAGGATGTCCCAGTGCGGCCACGGGAGAGGGAGCGACCCGCCCCTCTGGCCTGCAACGGCCACAGGATGTCCCAGTGCGGCCACGGGAGAGGGAGCGACCCGGCCCCTCTGGCCTGCAACGGTTACAGGATGTCCCAGTGCGGCCACGGGAGAGGGAGCGACCCGGCCTCTCTGGCCTGCAACGGCCACAGGATGCCCCAGTGCGGCCACGGGAGAGGGAGCGACCCGGCCCCTCTGGCCTGCAACGGCTACAGGATGTCCCAGTGCGGCCACGGGAGAGGGAGCGACCCGGCCCCTCTGGCCTGCAACGGCTACAGGATGTCCCAGTGCGGCCACGGGAGAGGGAGCGACCCGGCCTCTCTGGCCTGCAACGGCCACAGGATGCCCCAGTGCGGCAGAGGAGACGCGTGGCGAACCTCCGGCGACGCTTGCTGAAAAGACTCCGCGATGAGGGGAGAAGCCAGAGGCCCCCGTCGCACCTAACAATGGACACCCAAAGCCAGGACACTGCCACCCAGGACAATGGACGGTCCGAGCAGATGGGGGAACCCCAGGCGACCGCAGACACCGACTCGGACATTGCGCACAGCTTACCGGCACAGCTTTCTCCAACATGCTCCACCATCACAGAGACACTCACCCCGGCAGGGCTTTTTAGTGACGATTCATTAGGGTCACTCGCTGGTGAGCACCACACTGTCGTCCCAGTACAGCAGGTGGAGGTAGGAGCGGCAGAGGGGCCGGGTGGTCGGAGGGCATCCTGGCGCAAGCAAACATCTGCCGCCCAGACTGGTCCCGGGTTCCTGGAGTCAACGGACCCACCCATAGACCCGATGCAATCAACAAACCTGGGTCCAAGGAAGAGGGTGACGGCCGCCTTGCAGCTGATGCACACGCAGGTGGAGGAGTCCAACCGTGTCCAGGTGCAGGAAGTCGTGCCGGTCATACGTGCCACCCAGGCCGAAACCGCACGGGTGGCGTCCGCGGTCGAGGCAATGGGTGCAACGGTGTCCGACATGGGTCGCAGTATGCAGGCTCTGGGGCTGTCCATGTAGGCGGCGTCCGTGTCCCAGGACGTGGTTTCCCACTCACAGGAAGCCATGAGCCAGACCCAGCGGATGATTGCAGAGGCATTAAACGTTGTGGCCCTGTCTCAGCAGGCCATGGCGCAGTCTCAGCAGGCCATCGCTGAGGGCATCGGTGCCATTGTCAATCACCTCTCCGGCGTCGCCGACAAACAAACAGGGATGGTCAACTCCCTCAGCTCCATTGCTGCAGATCTGAGGACCCTTGTCAGTACCAGCACGGGCCTCCAGGACTGGCAGCGCCAGGTGCTGGGGGAGCGTCGGATGGCCGGTCCAGACGCACCCCCGACCCATATAGAGGCCCGGGGGCCATCGGGCACCCCGAGGAAGGAGGAGGTGCTGTGCTCTGTACCGGGTCCCCCTGTAGAGGAGGTCCCGGAACACCGCGCTACCTCGGACTCCCCCCTTCCGTCCCAGGTGCATCTGGTGGGCAACGGGTAAGACAGGCTGGCAGCTCGCCATCCCAGTCACCCGAGCCGCGGCCTGGCCCATCTAGGCCGAGCCGCCCCAGGAAATGTCCGCTAAACGGATCAAAAGTAACAGGGCTTGAATCGCAGGAGTCCACCTCCAGTCCTGCTGTACTGTCTGGGGAAGCACCTAGACGTAGTAAACGGGTCCGTAAGAGCAAGAATGTAGACACTTAGTAAGTTGGCACGGGTGAAGGGCACAGTAGTTTCAGGGTCTAGGGCACATGTTTGAACTGTTTGTCATTAAAATCACTTACGCACCTACAGAGGCTGCCTTTGTGTTCTGTCCGAAGCGTGTCATGTAGGTTGAGTGCCAGTGTGTGTGGAGGGTCTGATGTCGGCCTCAGGTGAGTGTGCCCCCCCTTCACCTGGCCCGCCCTCTCAATCCCTGTGGGCAGAGGATGTGACCGAGCGCTGCAGTGTGACGGCCGCATGCAGGGATGGTCCGGAAGGTTGGTGGTACTGTGGCCATGGGTCAGACATTGTACGACAATTTGGAGCCAGGAGCTCATCGCAGTGCGTGATGTCATCATCCTCCATGGACTGCAGTAGACACGCTTCCATTGGCAACCGTGTGATGACTGCCCATTGTGTCGCAGTGGATGTGCAATGGAGGGGTGTTGTGCTTTCAGGTGGTGTGGGAATGGTTGGTGAGGTGTTGGGACTTGGTGCATGGTTAGTGAGGGGGAGTGAGGGTGTTGGGCGGGTGAGGGGGAGTGAGAGTGTTGGGTGGGTGAGGGGGGGTGAGGGTGCTCGGATGTTGCAATGGTGTGTGGAACGTTGCCATACTTGCAGAATCGCTACCACCCTAGTCTGTGAACCGGCCGGCTATCAGCCTGTCCCGTGCTCGCTGGCCCAGACGGTGATGTCGGGCAGCCACCCGCCAATGGTCTGCCCGTCTGCCCTGACCATTGCCCCCATCTCCCTCGTCTGGGGAGGTCTGCGGCTCTTCCTCCCGCTCCTCCACTCCCCCTTCCTCTGTCTGCGGCACATCACCCCTCTGCTGGGCGATGTTGTGCAGGACACAACACACCACAATGATGCGGCCGATCCTATCTGGCGGGTACTGGAGGGCCCCCCCAGAGATGTCCAGGCACCGGAATCGCGACTTGAGGATCCCGAAGCACCTCTCAATTAGACTCCTGGTCGCTGCATGGGCATCGTTGTATCTATTGTCCGCGTTAGTCTGTGGCCTCCGTAATGGCGTCATCAGCCACGACCGCAACGGGTAAGCCCTATCGCCCAGCAACCAGCCCCTCATCCGGCGGTGGCGTCCCTCGATCATTCCAGGGATGTTCGACCGCGACAACACGTATGAGTCATGTACACTTCCCGGGTACCGTGCGCAGACGTGCATGATTATCATGCGGTGGTCGCAGACCACTTGGGTGTTCATTGAATATGTCCCTTTCCTGTTTGTGAAGACGGCCCTGTTGTCTGCAGGTGGCCGCACGGCTACGTGCATCCCATCGATCAACCCTTGGACCATGGGAAAACCAGCCATGGCAGAGAACCCCACGGCCCGGGCATCCTGGTTTGCCTGGTCCATGGGGAAGCGGATGTAGCGGTCCGCAATGGCATAAAGGGCGTCTGTCACTGCCCGGATGCATCGGTGCACCGATGCCTGTGAGATGCCGGACAGGTCCCCACTCGGCGCCTGGAATGAGCCCGTGGCGTAAAAGTTGAGGGCCACTGTAACCTTGATTGACACGGGGAGAGGATGTCCTCGCCCAGTGCCACGCGGTGCCAGGTGAGCCATCAGGTGGCATATGTGTGCCACGGTTTCAGGGCTCATCTGGAGTCTCATCCTGCATGCCCGGTCTGTGAGTTCCAGGAACGATGAACGGGATCTGTACACACGGGGCCTATTCGGACGTCTCCGTTGATGTGCCGCCACAACGTCCTCCACCCTCTCCTCGTTCTCCTCCTCCTCCTCCTCCTCCTCCTTGTTCTCCTCCTCCTCCTCCTCCTCCTCGTTCCATTCCTCCTCCTCCAGGGCGACTTGTACAATCGCGGATGCAACTACGGTGGCCAACATCACAGGCTGAACGGAAAACATGATTGCCTGCGGGGGGTGGGGGGTGGTGGCAGGGAAGACAACCATGTCATCATTGCCCTCATCACCCACCCCAACCACAA
Source organism: Scyliorhinus canicula (assembly GCF_902713615.1). Taxonomy (NCBI): domain Eukaryota; kingdom Metazoa; phylum Chordata; class Chondrichthyes; order Carcharhiniformes; family Scyliorhinidae; genus Scyliorhinus; species Scyliorhinus canicula. The sequence goes on along the minus strand of NC_052151.1, from coordinate 162,241,260 downwards.
CACCCCCCCCCCATCCATCCCCCCCCCCATCCATCCACCCCCCCATCCCCCCCCATCCATCCCCCCCATCCCCCCCCATCCATCCCCCCCCCATTCCCCCCCATCCATTACCCCCATCCATCCCCCCCATCCCCCCCATCCATCCCCCCATCCATCCCCCCCCCATCCATCCCCCCCATCCCCCCCCCCACCCCCCCCATCCATCCATCCCCCCCCATCCATCCCCCCCATCCATCCCCCCCCTCCATCCCCCCCCATCCACCCCCCCCCCATCCCCCCCATCCATCCCCCCAATCCCCCCCCCATCCATCCCCCCATCCCCCCCATCCATCCCCCCCATCCATCCATCCCCCCCCATCCATCCCCCCCATCCCCCCCATCCATCCCCCCCCATCCATCCCCCCATCACCCCCCATCCATCCCTCCCCATCACCCCCCATCCATCCCCCCATCCCCCCCCATCCCCCCCATCCATCCCCCCCATCCATCCATCCCCCCCCATCCATCCCCCCCATCCCCCCCATCCATCCCCCCCCATCCATCCCCCCATCACCCCCATCCATCCCTCCCCATCACCCCCCATCCATCCCCCCATCCCCCCCCATCCCCCCATCCATCCCCCCCATCCATCCATCCCCCCCCATCCATCCCCCCCATCCCCCCATCCATCCCCCCCCATCCATCCCCCCCATCCCCCCCCCCCATCCCCCCCATCCCCCCCCATCCATCCCCCCCCATCCATCCCCCCGTCCCCCCATCCATCCCCCCATCCCCCCCATCCATCCCCCCCATCCCCCCCCATCCCCCCCCCATTCCCCCCCATCCATCCCCCCCATCCATCCCCCCCATCCCCCCCCATCCATCCCCCCCATCCCCCCCCCATCCCCCCCATCCCCCCCCATCCATCCCCCCCCATCCATCCCCCCATCCCCCCATCCATCCCCCCATCCCCCCCATCCATCCCCCCCCATCCCCCCCCCATCCCCCCTCCATTCCCCCCCATCCATCCCCCCCCCATCCATCCCCCCCATCCATCCCCCCCCATCCATCCCCCCCATCCATCCCCCCCGTCCCCCCATCCCCCCCCATCCATCCCCCCCATCCCCCCCCATCCACCCCCCCATCCATCCCCCCCCATCCCCCCCCCCCCCATCCATCCCCCCCATCCATCCCCCCCCATCCATCCCCCCCCCATCCATCTCCCCCCATCCATCCCCCCCCATCCATCTCCCCCCATCCATCCCCCCCATCCATCCCCCCATCCCCCCCATCCATCCCCCCCATCCATCCCCCCCATCCCCCCCCATCCACCCCCCCCCCCACCCCCCCCATCCATCCCCCCCCCATCCATCCATCCCCCCCAATCTACCAGCACTAAAGTAATTGATTGATCTCTCTCTCTTCACAAACACCTCCCCCCAATCTACCGGCACTCGAGGTAAGTGATTGATCTCTCTCTCTCTTCCCAACACCCCCAACCCACTACCCCCCCCAACCTACCCCCATCCCCCCTACCTCCCCACCCACCTCTCCCCCCTACCTCCTCCCCACCCCCCCTATCCCCCCCCCACCGCCACCCCACCGCTCCCCACTGCCCCCCACCGCTCCCCAATGCCTCCAATGCCTCCACCACCGCCCCCCCACCACTCCCCAATGCCCCCCACCGCTCTCCAATGCCTCCACCAACCGCCCCCCACCGCTCTCCAATGCCTCCACCACTGCCCCCCCACCGTTCCCCAATGCCTCCAATGCCTCCATCACCGCCCCCCCACCGCTCCCCAATGCCTCCAGTGCCTCCACCACCGCTCCCCAATGCCCCCCACCGCTCCCCAATGCCTCCACCAACCGCCCCCCCACCGCCCCCCACCGCCCCCCACCGCTCCCCCCACCGCCCCCCACCGCACCCCCCACCGCCCCCCCCCCCACCGCCCCCCCCCACCGCCCCCCACCGCCCCCCCACCGCCCCCCACCGCTCTCCAATGCCGCTACCCACCCCACGCGCATTCGCCCCCCCTGGTCACTGAACGGTGTCAACCATCATCAATGGTTGACGCCGTTTTAAAGCTACTCTGTTTTTCGCCGACGTGACCCGTGGCCACGTCGGCGGGACTTCGGCCCATCCGGGCCGGAGAATAGGTGAAAGAAAAATATAATGACATCCCACCGGCGCCAGCTGTTTTCAGAGGCTGCCGGCGGGATTTGCACAACGCCGGTTTTTGGCCGGTCGGAGAATAAAAAACCCGGCGGGAGCGGGATTAACGCCGCTGCTGGCCGATTCTCCGACCCTGTGCGGGGTCGGAGAATTTCGCCCGGGATTTTTTGGGGGTTGGAGAATATCGCGGGGCGGCCGGGCGGGATTTACGCCGCTCTCCGGCGGGTCAGAGAATCCCGCCTCATGTAACTGAATGGCCACTATGTACCACAATCTGTGCCTTATTGTCAAGTCAAGGAATGATTTGGATATTCTTTCTTAACCTTTTGCGTGCGTATGTGTCGTTATTAGATTTTTTTGGGTTTTAGTAACTGATAAACTCACTCTTTCCTTGACTCAAGAAAGCCTGGTTAAATTGGTTCCTTGAAAAAAAAGACATATTTTACTTGGAAAAAGGTAACCGCTGGGAAAGGAATTTTTAAAAACTATGTTGTGACCAACCTATTTGTTCGGAGAAGGGGAGCCAGCTTGTGTCTCCTCACCCGATCGGAACCCTTGTAAACCCTGTGACTTAAAGACTTCCACATTTCATGACCATATTATTTAAAAATTGCCTGCTGTTTTCAGTTGCTGCTTCAGATTATTCCTGATATTTACAACTCTCCCCTGCAGGTTCAGGCCCTGCAAATTTCAGTCATGGCTGGTATTTCTCACCCCCTCAACCCCTCCCCCGGTTTGGTGAAGTGCCTCCAGCAAATGTAAGTCTACAAACATGGCAGATTCATTTAAATTCAGCCCAAGTATGAAAATTGTAAGGACTGCCAGCTGGCTGATTCATTCAGGCAGATGCGGGGCATGTTCTGGCCTTGTATAAGCATCTCCCCCCCCCCCCCCCCCACCCACCCACCGGCAACCCCCGCCATTCCAAACCCGCTGCTACAGTATGCGAAAGGCGAACATACAAACTGAAGAGATATATGGAGGAATCAGAGTTTTGTGCCTCCCCGGTTTTGCAAGAGCAGTGTGTCCAGTCTCACATTCGACATGAACATTATAAAAAACAATTCAGTTCGCCACATCATTATAATAAAAGACACTGTGGCTAGAATGTCACTCTCCTTCGTAAGTTTAGGAAATTAAGGACCTCAAGGTGCGGTTGTTCAAGTACATCCCTGAAGTACAAAGGAGGTCAAGAAATAATCAAGAAACTAAATTAAACATAATTTTCAGACCCAGGGTTCTCAGGTGATCAGCATCGACCATAAACAAAAAATGCTGGACAATCACGGCAGGTCTGACAGCATCTGTGAAGTGAAAAGGGAGCTAACGTTTTGAGTCTGGATGCCTCTTTGTCAAAGCTCTTTTTTATTATTAAAGGCTAAGAAGGGAGCTAATAGTGGCAGATAAAGAGATTAGAATGTGTAAATGGGAGAACAAAGTTGTGCAGTGTGTAAAAGGACAACTAGGAACAGTTGGCCCAGATGGAGCCGGGGGGTTGGGGGGGAGGTGAGGGTGTGGGGTGGGGGGCATGGTGAGGGGAAAACAGATCAATGGAAGAAACGAAAACAAATTGTGAGAAATAAAAGTGGGGTGAAGGTGGAAGAGAGAGTTCACAGTCTGAAATTGTTGAACTCAATGTTAAGCCCGGAATGCCTAACTGGAAGATGTACCTCCAATTGGGCTTCACTAGAACATTGGTATCGAACATATTGGGTCTTTTTTGAATACAGAAGTTTATAATTTTTTAAACAAATAACGCAAAAAAGAAATTTCAGAACACACCTCGGACTGTACAGAACAAGTATTTCTGCAACGGTAAGGACAAAGAAGACAGGATAAACAGTGGACTTTAAGAACTAGTGCCTCCAGTTTAATACCAAATCATTTGATAATTGGTCTTCTTGCTGCCCAGGATCAACTAAGCTGCTGTGATATTTTAGTTTTAAGTATGGCCTTGCTATTGGCATATTGGCATAGGGACAAGAAAATTAGGGAAGTAAACACGTGGCTAAGGGATTGGTGTGGGAAAGAGGGATTCCACTTCATGGGACATTGGCATCAGTTTTGGAACCGGGGGGATCTGTACCGTTGGGACGGTCTCCACCTGAACCGATCTGGAACCAGTGTTCTAGCAAAGAGGATAAATAGGGTGGTCAGTAGGACTTTAAACTTCTGAGTTGGGGGAAGGGAAAGTGAAAGCGACAGGGAGCATGGGGTTAAATGGCAAGATACGCAGGAGGATAACATGTAGGCAGGTGGAATTAAGCTTGATGCAGACTAGGAATTCAACAAAAAGGAAGGATAACTTTGGACATCTTAGGACTTCCAATATCTGTAATGATAAGAAAGTTAGCATTAAGGTACTTTACCTGAATGCTCGTAGCATTTGTAACAAAGTAGACGAACTAATGGCACAGATCATCGTGAATGATTATGATGTGGTAGGCATCACAGAGACATGGCTGCAGGGGGTTCAGGACTGGCAGTTAAACATCCAAGGATATACAACCTATCGAAAAGACAGGGAGGTGGGCCGAGGGGGTGGGGTTGCCTTGTTAGTTAAGAACAAAATTAAATCTATGGCACTAAACGACATAGGGTCGGATAATGTGGAATCTGTGTGGGTAGAATTGAGGAACCACAAAGGCAAAAAAACCATAATGGCAGTTATGTACAGACCTCCTAACAGTGGTCAGGACCAGGGGCGCAACATGTACCGGGAAATAGAAAAGGCATGTCAGAAAGGCAAGGTCACGGTGATCATGGGGGACTTCAATATGCAGGTGGATTGGGTAAATAACGTAGCCAGTGGATCCAAAGAAAAGGAATTCATGGAATGCTTACAAGATGGCTTTTTGGAACAGCTTGTCATGGAGCCCACAAGGGAGCAGGCTATTCTGGACCTAGTGCTATGCAATGAACCAGACTTTATAAAAGATCTTAAAGTAAGGGAACACTTAGGAAGCAGCGATCATAATATGGTTGAGTTCAGTCTGCAGTTTGAAAGAGAGAAGGCAAAATCGGATGTAATGGTGTTACAATTAAATAAAGGTAATTACGAGGGCATGAGAGAGGAAATTGACTGGCGAAAATTGACTGGAAGCAGACCCTAGTGGGGAAGACAGCAGAGCAAAAATGGCAGGAGTTTGTATGCATAATTGAGGACACTGTACAGAGGTTCATCCCCAAGAAAAGAAAGATTATCCGGGGAGGGATTAGACAGCCATGGCTGACAAAGGAGGTCAGGAAATGTATCAAAGAAAAAGAGAGATCCTATAAAGTGGCCAAAAGCACTGGGAAATCAGAAGATTGGGAAGGCTACAAAAACAAACAGAGGTTAACAAAGAGACAAATAAGGAAGGAGAGGATCAAATATGAAGGCAGGCTAGCCAGTAATATAAGAAATGATAGTAAAAGTTTCTTTCAATACATAAGAAACAAACGACAGGCCAAAGTAGACATTGGGCCAATTCAAACTGATTCCGGAAGGCTAGTGATGGGAGACGAGGAAATGGCTGGCGAACTTAATAAGTACTTTGCGTCTGTCTTCACAGTGGAAGACATGAGTAATATCCCAAAAATTATAGAGGGTCAGGGGGCTGAGTTGAGTATGGTTGCCATTACAAAAGAGATGGTGCTAAAAAAGCTAAAAGGTCTTAAAATTGACAAATCTCCTGGCCCCGATGGGCTACACCCTAGAGTTCTGAGGGAGGTGGCTGAAGAAATAGCGGAAGCATTGGTTGAGATCTTTCAAAAGTCACTGGAGTCAGGAAAAGTCCCGGACGATTGGAAGATCGCTGTTGTAACCCCCTTGTTCAAGAAAGGATCAAGACAAAAGATGGAAAATTATAGGCCAATTAGCCTAACCTCGGTTGTTGGTAAAATTCAAGAATCGATCGTTAAGGATGAGATTTCTAAATTCTTGGAAGAGCAGGGTCGGATTAGAACAAGTCAACATGGATTTAGTAAGGGGAGGTCGTGCCTGACGAACCTGTTAGAATTCTTTGAGGAGGTGACAAGTAGGTTAGACCAGGGAAACCCAGTGGATGTGGTCTATCTGGATTTCCAAAAGGCCTTTGATAAGGTGCCACACAGGAGGCTGCTGAGTAAGGTGAGGGCCCATGGTGTTCGAGGTGAGCTACTGGCATGGGTTGAGGATTGGCTGTCTGACAGAAGGCAGAGAGTTGGGATAAAAGGTTCTTTTTCGGAATGGCAGCCGATGACCAGCGGTGTCCCACAGGGTTCAGTGTTGGGGCCACAGCTGTTCACCATATATTTTAATGATCTGGATGAAGGGACTGGGGGCATTCTAGCGAAGTTTGCCGATGATACGAAGTTAGGTGGTCAGGCAGGTAGTGCTGAGGAAGTGGGGAGGCTGCAGAAGGATCTAGACAGTTTGGGAGAGTGGTGCAGGAAATGGCTGATGCAATTCAACGTGAGAAAATGTGAGGTCTTGCACTTTGGAAAAAAGAATCCAAGCATAGACTACTTTCTAAACGGTGAGAAAATTCATAAAGCCAAAGTACAAAGGGATCTGGGAGTGCTAGTCGAGGATTCCCTAAAGGTAAACATGCAGGTTGAATCTGTGATTAAGAAAGCGAATGCAATGTTGTCATTTATATCAAGAGGGTTGGAATATAAAAGCAGCGATGTGCTACTGAGCCTTTATAAGGCTCTGGTTAGGCCCCATTTGGAGTACTGTGTCCAGTTCTGGGCCCCACATCTCAGGAAGGACATACTGGCACTGGAGCGTGTCCAGCGGAGATTCACACGGATGATCCCTGGAATGGCGGGTCTAACATATGATGAACGGCTGAGGATCCTGGGATTGTATTCATTGGAGTTTAGAAGGTTAAGGGGAGATCTAATAGAAACTTACAAGATAATACATGGCTTAGAAAGGGTGGACGCAAAGAAACTGTTTCCGTTAGGCGAGGAGACGAGGACCCGTGGGCACAGCCTTAGAATTAGAGGGGGTAAATTCAGAACAGAAATACGGAGACATTTCTTCAGCCAGAGAGTGGTGGGCCTGTGGAATTCATTGCCGCGGAGTGCAGTGGAGGCCGGGACGCTAAATGGCTTCAAGGCAGAGATAGATAAATTCTTGATGTCGCGAGGAATTAAGGGCTACGGGGAGAATGCTGGTAGGTGGAGTTGAAATGCCCATCAGCCATGATTGAATGGCGGAGTGGACTCGATGGGCCGAATGGCCTTACTTCCACTCCTATGTCTTATGGTCTTATGGTCTTAAATGCGAGGGTTTTTCAAACCCCAGGAGGGTTTGCAGTGATGAACATGTTTTTGCAGGTATAATGTGAGGAATGGTGCACATTCTGTGAGGACCAGTCCAGCCGTTGTGTGAACAATTAATAAAGAACATTTATTAACTTAAAAGAAAGACAAAATATGCACAACAAGAAGGACATTTAAGTATGCTGATGACTATACACAAAATCTTACATGCAACTATCCCTTGGTCCACAACTACCTATCTTTACCTGAACTCTGAGACACCCCTTCCCAAACAATATCCAATTGATGCAGTTCTGATATTAGCTGTCTCTCTCTCTCTTTTCCTTTGTTAGTTCTACAGTTATATTGTTTCATTCCCTTTGATGTTAATCATCCTGTGGAGTTGGATTTTGGCATTTACATGAACATTTCTTTATCTCTCCACTTTGAAGTTACCAGCTCTATAACCATTGATTTTTAAAATCACATATGCAGAATACTTGGGGCTGGATTCTCCGATTCTGCTGCTATATCCGTAGGATCCATCTGGTCTTCTGACCAAAACGTCAGCGTCGCCCCCGCACCGATCCTCCGCCCAGTGGGGGGCAAACAGCTGCGGCGGGTTTTACCCGCAGATAAGGCCGCAGAATGGCCGGGTCTGTGGCCAGCGGCCACGCCGAACAACAGGAGGCCGGTCGCACGCAGATCCAGCATGCCAAAAACTGCCCCCCGTCACCTCCTCACCACCCTCGGACAACCCCCCACCAGTGCCCCCAGCCCCCACCGAAGCCCCCCCTGCCAGCAGAACGGCTGCCTCCCTGACTGTGGCGGTGCTGGACATAGTCCGTAGCCACCACGCGACGTCCCCGAACGTTGTGTGGACATGTGTCCCACACTGTCGGGCATTGTGCCCATTGGGGGCAGAGCATTGCGGAGGGCCTCGGGTGACATCCTGAGGGTGTCCCAACGTCATGTTTGAGGGGGCAGAGCATCAGAAAAACGGCGCCGTCCCCGATTCCAGCATAAAAATGCATTCTCCGGCCAATCTCCAAGCACGGTTTTGGAGTCGGCGATCGGAGAATCCAGCCCTTGTTTTCCACAGTTAGGCGAAGTCGCATCTCATCATTTCTCCAGACGTTTGCCTCCAATCAACTCCCTGTTTTTCTTTTGTGTTTTTAATCTTAATTTCCCCCAATTCTTAACAATCTCATACTTCCAGTTGTTTCCTCAGCTAATCCAACTCATTGATTAGATTTCTTGCATTTAACCAACTTGACCGTTCATCCTTCCACCACGAAATGTTTTGAACTCTCTCCTTGACCCTGCCACCAGGAAGCTAACCATCCTGGAATAATGTGGCTTCAGAATTCCATCTTCGTTCCCAACTATTTAAGCCTCTGTCACTACTGCTTTTCTGAGCTCACTCCCCTCCCTAACTCCAGTCCCATAGAATTGAGCCACGCATGCTGTTGTGGACTTAGCCCTGGTTGCATTACCTCGAGGACCCATCGCTCTCCCCAGTAGTCAAAGCTTGTTCGAGGTTACAAAGCGCTACTGACAGTTTAAGTAAATGGGAAAAATTGTTGTCCAATGTTTGCAAATGTGAGATTATTCAGCTTTCACCTCAGAAGGACAATATTTTCCAAATGGTAACAAGTTCTAAAATATGGAGGGCCAAAGGGAATTGTGGGCCCAGGTACATAAATCTTCAAAACGTCATGAATAGGTACAGAAAATAATTTTAAAAGGGTAATGGAATGCTGGTATTTATATCTAGAGGAGTGGATACATTCCCTCCCTCCCTGCCTGCCCACTCTTGAGCTGTGATGTGACCATCTCCTGAAGAATCCACAAAGATCTCAGCCTTGTCGATGCCAATGTAATGCCAGCTGTCACTGAAGGTCCAAAACCCAGGGTTTCAGCTTGTCCAGCTAACGACAGTTCTTGCACGGGAATGTTTGCCCAGGAATATATAAACATTCTGGAGTTTCCACAGGATATGGGATGTACATTCATCAGGATAGGTGTACCTGCAATGCCTTTATTCATTAATCACTGTCTATATTTACCAGAAATACAATTAAAATTTGCTCCTGAACTGGACCAAAAATAAATATTTAATTAAGTTATGCACCGAATCAACTTAGCTTATTTAAGTTATTAAACTAAATATTGGATCTAATTTAATTTATAGATGGGTTAAATGAAATGTTTACTTATAAACCTCGGCCTGCTGTCCCTCCTTATGCCAGAATACCATTTTACAATGTTTTCCTTCCCTGCCTTTCGCCTCTCTCTCTGCTGCTGTATGGCTGGTTAAATACTTGGGCAGTTCCTGTGATGGCACTCTACATAATCATAGATCTATAGATCTCAGCAGATTGTATATGAACCAAAATCCTGACTAACTAGCTGAGTATTTTTTTTTGTATTTATTTAAACACAATAGAATTCTTGGCGACAGGAGCCCAAATCCTGGAGCTCCCATCCGAACAGCACTGTGGGTGCACCTACACCACATGAACTGCAGTGTTTCAAGAAGATGGGCCGGGATTCTCCCCTACCCGGCGGGGCGGGGGTCCCGGACGGAGTGGTGTGAACCACTCCGGCGTCGGGCCTCCCCAAAGGTACAGAATTCTCCGCACTTTTAGGGGCTAGGCCCGCGCCGGAGTGGTTCCCGCTCCGCCAGCCGGCGCGAATGGCCTTTGGCGCCCCACCAGCCAGGGCCGAATGGCCGAAGAAAGGGAACTGCCCTTTCTTTGGTCCCTTCGACACGCCCAGTGCCCTCTGTTCTGCTGTGGTGAGGGTCCGCAGGTCCCACGGTACCCTGGCAGTCTTCTCCCTCTCTCGGCAGTTGAGAGTGGCCTTTTCCCGGGGGGAGGAGGGGAGGGGCAGGGTGAACAGAAAATACGCAGTGTTAGACAGTCCGACGCATGCAGCCCAGAGGATGGATAGCTGGTGCCTTCAATGGCCAGGACACCCGGCCATTGCGACCCAAAAGGGTGCCAACATGTGGTGCAGGATGGGGGTTCAGTCGCCCTCCTGATGGGACAGGGGTTGGGATTAAGGGTGTGTGGGACGGGGGTTGGCCCTGGGGGCAGATTGCTGCCTACTCACCCTAGCTGCCCTGAGGAGGTTTTGCAGTTTCTTTCAGCACTGCTGGCTGGTCCTGACAATGTTGCCCACAGCGCTGACGACCTCTGCACCTATGTCCAGGGCCGGCAAACAGTGGCGGCTGGCAGCTTCCGTACCACCCTAAGGCACATTCACTCCTTCTCCACGCCGTCCAGCAGCATCTCCAGTTCCACATTGGTAAACCTTGGTGTCGCTCGTCTTGCTGCCATCTTGTTGGCTGGAATGGTGTGTGTGGAGAGTGAAGTGTGTACATGTGGCTGCAGCTTGACGACCCATCAACGGTCATTGAATTGATCCAGGTGTGGCGCCGGTTTTGCTGTCGTAGAAGCCTATGAAGCCTGCCCCGGTGCCAACACTTAAGGCGGGTTTCACGTGCCAGATTTCTGGTTCAGCACGCCGTCAAGATTCTCCGTTTCGCCGGCTGGTCAATGGAGCATCCCGACGGCGGAGAATTCAGCCCTTAATCTCAGGAATGGAGAATCCGGCCCTTTAAATCTCAAAGTGAAAGAACTGTGTGGGTCAGTAGTTGACCATGCTTTACTTTTGCCTGGGGGATCTGCCGTTGGATTCATTGTAGACCATTGGAGTGAAGAGGAAATGGAAAAGTTCACATTAGAGTAAAGGATGCTTCTTTGAGACTGGGATTTAATTGTAGTATATAATTAAAAGAAAAGTGATGGGGGAAATTCTTGACCAAATAGCGCAGAGTGCTGATCACCCAGAAATGTTCTAGCACAACCCATCTTTTCAATAAACACACACACAGTCACAATGATATCAAATGTGCTTAAATTCACTTTATGGCTTCAAAAGAAGAAGAGTAAAACTCACACTTACTATGGCTCTTACTGCATTTGAAACACCTTTATCTCTGAGAGACAAGTAATTATAAAAAATCTGAGCCTTGTGCTATTCCCCGAATAAAGAGTGTCAACTGAAGCACTCAGGGTAGCCGGCCACATGTCCCACCGTGCACTTTTGCATACAACGTCCAGAAAAATGTACGATAATCTGCAAGACTAGTCATTCATCGATATGAGATGTTTTAATTGGCAGCTTATCCCACTCTGAAGTGAGTAAGAAGAAAACCATCTTGAGAAGCCATTGTTAATAGCAGTTAATGTAATTCCTTTTTGTTTACATAGACCATCAAAACAGGTAAAGCAGGCATTTCTCAAAATCTTAGAAATTAAAATGCTGAGCACAATATTCACTCCCTTTTCTAAAATAAATTTAGAGTACCCAATTCATTTTTTCCAATTAAGGGGCAATTTAGAGTGGCCAATCCACCTACCCTGCACGTATTTTGGGTTGTGGGGGCGAAACTCATGCAAACACGGGGAGAATTTACAAACTCCATGTGGTAGTATGACTAGGGAGATTACGGTACCCTAGAACCAAGCTGCCATTGGTGCAGAAGATTCGCTGTCCATTGGCCCAGGCAAGTCATGTGCGTCTCTGCCAATTGGCTGAGGCTAGTCATGTGACTCCCCGCTGATTGGCTGAGAGGTAGGTAGCTCCACCTATGAGGCGGGGTATAAGAACCTATACAGGCTGGCAGTCGGCCTTTCTCTCTACGTCTACTGCCAGGAACACATCTAGTGTATTAAAGCCTGTTGTTTGGAACTATCACTCGCCTCGTTTCCAATTGATGGTGCATCAATTTAATACACTAGAATTTTGAAATGGAGCTACGGATCAAGCCAGAATGCCTCCGAATCAGCCCGCATGCCGCAAATGCGTCAGCAACGTTTAAACATTGGCTGGCGTGTTTTAACAGCTACCTCACCACAGCAGAAAACCGCCCGACAAGGGAACAGAAACTCCACATCCTCCACTCGTGCGTGGGCACTGCCGTCTACTCTCTGATAGAGGATGAACTCGACTATGACACCGCCATGGACCTGCTGAAGGGACATTTCATCAGGCCGGTGAACCAGATCTACGCGCGGCACCTCCTGGCTACGAGGCAGCAATTCCCCGGTGAGTCCCTTGACGAATTCTACCGGGCCCTCATTGTCCTGGGGAGAAATTGTGCCTGCCCGCAAGTCCCCGCGGCTGAACATACCGAACCTTTGATCAGAGAGGCTTTTGTTGCAGGTATGCAATCATCCTAGATACGCCAGAGACTCCTGGAAAAGGACACTTTAAGCCTCGCTGAGGCACGGACCCTCGCATCCTCCTTAGAGGTCGCTGACCACAACGCCCGCGCGTATGCCCCCGGCAGCGTGGCGGCCCCTTGGGCAGCGTGGCACGCGACCCCCCTCCAACCCCGCCGACTCTGACCCCCCCCAGACCTGCGCTGCAGGGTGCCCCGATAAACCCACGGGGCCCCGCTGCTATTTTTGCGTGCAGGCCAAGCACCCCCGCCCGCTCTGCCCGGTCTGCACCGCAACCTGTAAAGGCTGCGACAGGAAGGACCATTTTGCAGTCGTCTGCCAATCAAAGTCGGTCACTGCCGTCCTGAACAGTGACCGCTGGTCCCCCCCTGCTCTCCTCTAGGGCCCCATGCGGCCCGCAGACCTCGCTGCCCCCACCCACCACCGCCACGAGTGAACCCGGACGCCGCCATTTTGGCCCCCCGACTCCACGTGCGACCCCTGGGCGCCGCTATCTTGTTCACCCCCCACCACATGTGGGCGACGGGTGCCGCCATCTTGGACCGGCACGGAGGACCCCGTAAGTGATTACTCGATGTTGGATGACGACTCTGAGTTCCGGCCACGACTCGCCTCGGTGTCGTTGGATCAATCACGGCCCCGCACGCTTTCCATGGCGACCACACAGATCCTCCTCAACGGCAATGAGACGAGCTGCCTACTGGACTCTGGGAGCGCAGAGAGTTTCGTCCACCTCGACAAGGTAAGACGCTGCGCGCTCCCTGTTCACTCAGTGAAACACAAAATCGCTCTGGCCTCCGGTTCGCACTCAGTCCAGATCACCGGGTGCTGCGTAGCGGATCTCACGGTTCCAGGGGAGGGTTTTTAAAAACTATAAATTCCTCATCCTTCCCCGCCTCTGCGCACCAGCACTCCTGGGACTGGACTTTCAGTGCAACCTGCAGAACTTGACCTTCAAATTCGGCAGCCCTATACCCCCCCTTACTGTCTGCAGCCTCGCGTCCCTCAAGGTCAACCCCCCTTCCTTGTTTGCAAACCTCACCCCGGATTGCAAACCCGTCGCCACCAGGAGCAGACAGTACAGTGCCCAGGTCCGAGGTCCAAAGGCTTCTGAAGGAAGGGGTCATAGAGGCCAGCAACAGTCCCTGGCGAGCACAAGTGCTGGTGGTTAGGACTGGGGAGAAAAATCGGATGGTCATAGACTATAGTTAGACCATCAACCGGTTTACTCAGGTGGACGCGTATCCTCTCCCCCGTATCTCCGACCTGGTTAACAGGATCGCGCAGTACAAAGTATTCTCCACGGTGGACCTTAAGTCCGCCTACCACCAGCTCCCCATCCGTGTGAGTGACCGAAAGTACACTGCGTTCGAAGTGGATGGGCGACTCTACCACTTTTTAAGAGTTCTATTCGGTGTCACAAATGGGGTCTCGGTCTTCCAAAGGGAGATGGACCGAATGGTTGACCAATATGGTTTACGGGCAATCTTCCCGTATCTCGACAATGTCATCATCTGCGGCCTTGACCAGCAGGACCACGACATCAACCTCCTCAAATTCCTCCATACCGCAAAATTCCTTAACCTCACTTACAATAAGTATAAGTGTGTGTTCAGCACTCACCGTCTAGCCGTCCTCGGCTACGTAGTGCGTAACAGAGTGATAGGCCCCGACCCCGAACGCATGTGCCCCCAACTCCCTCAAAGCCCTCAAACGCTGTCTGGGCTTCTTTTCCTATTATGCCCAGTGGGTCCCTAACTACGCCAACAAAGCCCGCCCCCTCATCCAATCCACCACGTTTCCTGTCGATGGAGGCTCGCCAGGCCTTGAGCCGCATCAAAGCAGACATTGCAAAGGCCATGATGCGCGCTATCGCCGAGTCCCTCCCATTTCAGGTCGAGAGCGACGCGTCTGATGTAGCTCTGGCGGCCACCCTCAACCAAGCGGGTAGACCTGTGGCCTTCTTCTCCCGGACACTCCACGCTTCCGAACTCCGCCATTTTTCGGTGGAAAAGGAGGCACAGGCCATAGTCGAAGCTGTGCGACGTTGGAGGCACTATCTGGCCGGCAGGAGGTTTACCCTCCTCACAGACCAACGGTCAGTGGCCTTCATGTTCGATAATGCACAGAGGGGCAAGATCAAGAACGACAAGATCTTGTGGTGGTGGATCGAGTTGTCCACGTACAACTACGATATCTTGTATCGTCCTGGGAAGCTTAACGAGCCTCCCGATGCCCAGACCCGCGGCACCTGCTCCAACGCACAGATGGACTGCCTCCGCTCCCTTCACGCGGACCTCTGCCATCCACGGGTCACCCGCTTCTTTCATTTCATTAAGACCCGCAACCTACCCTACTCCATCGAGGAGATCAGGACTCTGATCAGGGAATGCCACATCTGCGCGGAGTGCAAGCCGCACTTCTACCACCCCAAACAAGCGCACCTTATTAAGGCTTCCCGCCCCTTTGAACGTCTCAGCATGGACTTCAAAGGTCCCGTCCCCTCCAACAACTGCAACACGTATTTCCTAAACGTGATTGACGAGTACTCCCGCTTCCCTTTCGCCATCCCCTGCCCTGACATGACCACGACAACCATCATTAAAGCCCTCCACACCATTTTCTCACTTTTCGGTTACCCTGCTTACATCTATAGTGATCGGGGGTCCTCCTTTATGAGTGACGAGCTGCGTCAATTCCTGCTCAGCAGGAGCATCGCCTCTAGCAGGACGACCAGTTATAACTCCCCGTGGTAACGGACAGGTCGAGAGGGAGAACGGTACGGTCTGGAAGACCGTCCTGCTGGCCCTACGGTCCAGAAATCTCCCTGTCTCCCACTGGCAAGACGTCCTCCCAGACGCCCTCCATTCTATTCGGTCACCCCTCTGTACCGCCACGAATCAAACACCTCACAAACGTCTTCTTGTTTTTCCCAGGAAGTCTTCCTCAGGGACCCCGCTCCCGACCTGGCTGGCCACCCCTGGGCCCATCCTGCTCCGGAAGCACGTGTGGGTGCACAAGTCTGACCCGTCGGTTGAATGAGTCCAGCTACTCCACGCGAACCCGCAGTATACGTACGTGGAGTATCCCGACGGACGACAGGACACGTTCTCCCTTCGGGACATGGCACCCGCCGGAGTGCGGCGCACCCCCCAGCACCAGCACCCCCCCCTCCAATCCCAACCGCCCCCGGCGCCACCAGCGCCCCCGCAACCCGGCGCACAGGAACCCCCTCCCCCGACCTGGCCACCGCTAGCTCCGACCAGGGGTACGGACACAGGACCACGACCGCCGCTCCCGGAGTCACGGGCGACCACCGCTCCAACGTCACCGGCACCGCTGCGCAGGTCCAGCAGGACATTGAAGGCACCCATCCGGCTGATCGAGTCAATTTGATGTGCTGATGGTCTTTATGGACTCTTGTGTTCTTGCATATGTTTCTTGCCTGTTCTTCGTTTTTTTGTTGTTGTTCCCTTGTACACTGTAAATTGTAGTATCGCTTTTGCACATTAGTCGCGGGCCAGTGGGCAGCCATAGATACCTCGGTACAACTTGGAACATCTCTAGTCATACTACCAGTCTTACGCACCTGTGAGGCACACCCCCCCCCTCTTCCGTCTCTACGTCACTCCCCCCACCCCCCCCGCTTCTTTCTCAACAAGGGGTGAATGTGGTAGTATGACTAGGGAGATTACGGTACCCTAGAACCAAGCTGCCATTGGTGCAGAAGACTCGCTGTCCATTGGCCCAGGCAAGTCATGTGCCTCTGCCAATTGGCTGAGGCTAGTCATGTGACTCTCTTCCGATTGGCTGAGATATGTAGCTCCGCCTATGAGGTGGGGTATAAGAACCCGTACTGGCTGGCAGTCGGCCTTTCTCTGTACGTCTACTGCCGAGCACACATCTAGTGTATTAAAGCCTGTTGTTTGGAACTACCACTCGCCTCGTGTCCAATTGATGGTGCATCACTCCACACAGACAGTGACCCAGAGCCGGGATCGAACCTGGGACCTAGGCGCTGTGAGGCAGCAGTGCGAACCATGTGCTGCCCCAATTCATTCCCTTTAACACAATTAGAGACTGCAGTAGGAGAAGTGAACATGGATACGCTGTAAAGAGTGAAGTAACTTTGTAAGTGAGAATGGCTCAGTTTCCCATATACCACAGTCAAAAGACTTGCAGAACCGCTTTTGTAAACTGTGTTTATATTCGATCACAATTATTCCTATGTTAACAAATATCATGGACGGAATTTTCCGCAAAAAACGGCATACTGTTATTTTTGTTGAGAAAATCGGTGTGATTCCCTGGTCCTGGCTGTAGTGATCTATACATCTGTACATACATCTGCACATACACCAGGGACAGCGCCGGCCCTAGGGTTGCTGGCGCCCCGGGCAAGCTGAACTTCGGCGCCCTTTGGGGGGGGCGGGGCCGAGGGGGGGGCCGAGGGGGGGGGGGGGGGCTGGGGGGGGGGGGGGGGGGGGGGGGGGGTGGGGGGGCCGCGGGGGGGGCGAGGTGGGGGGTGAGGGGGGGCGGGGCAGAGGGGGGGGCGAGGGGGGGCCGGGCCGAGGGGGGGGGCGGGGCGGGCGGACGGAAGGGGGACGGAGGGAGGGGGGAGGGGGCGGCGGACGGAGGGGGGCGGATGGAGGCGGGGGTCGGAAGGGGCCGCCCTGGGGGAGGGCGGCCACCGCGCATGCGCTGGTTGGCACCGGCCCAACTGCGCATGCGCGGGACCCGAGTCTCTGGCGCCCCCTAGCACATGGCGCCCCGGGCGACTGCCCGAGTTGCCGGTACCTTGGGCCGGCCCTGACCAGGGACTACAGACAGCTGTAACAGCCACAGCATCACCAGAGGGCAGTATCAGAGACGGGTATAAAGGGTCCAGCCCAAGGGAGGATCTGCCTCTTTCAGAAGCACAGGGCTAGTGAGCAGCAGCAGACATTGACAGCTCAGCATAGGCGGCTCACCTTAGCTTCACTGGTCATACCTCTTGACTGGATTATATCTAGTTAAGCTCTGGAAACAGAACAAATCCATTGAATAAAGTATTTGTGTTAACTGGAAGTCTACAATCTTTATTCAGACTTAGAGAATAACATACTGGCCACCTCCTGTGATGCAATCCGGACGGCCGCTGAGACACGAGGCGTTTGATTCGCCCACCCCAGGGGTAATATGTAGCTGTATTCAAACCTCTTCACAGCACTTGTTGCCATTCAAACCAGAAGGATGGCAGCGTGGAAACCAGCTCCCAGATTTACGGATCGGGGTTCGCACACATATGCTGGATGCTGTGGAGGGGAGTTGGGCAACAATATAACCTCGGCTGGCAGGAGAACCCGCAGCAAGATAATAAATCCTGCCTGGGAGATGGTTGTAGCACTGGTCAATGCCAGAAGCCTACACAAGAGGATGGAGGTGCAGTGTGTCATAATATCCACTCATGTATATAATGTGGTGCAGACAGGCAGTGATTGACAGACAGGACGACCAGTGAGCACACAGCACAGTGCAGCCAATCACCAGACAGGACACTACCACTATAAAGCCAGAGGGCACTAGGTTTCCCGCTCTCTCTGGACCCAGCCACTGAGACAGTCAGAGTCCACGAGCTAGCCAGTGCAAACACCATGCGGTAGCTGGTAAGTCTGGTCAGGCTAATACAAGGTCTCCAGTCAGTTCAGTATAGTGTCGACCCACAGCTGAACACGTATATCAGTTCTATTGTTTAATAAAACAGTGTTGGATTTTCTCCAGTATTAGACGTCTGCTTCTAGCTTCCCTGCATCAAGTGCAGTCCACATCGAACCAGCCTGCCTAACACATCACAGTGGGGCAAGAAGATGAATGACCTACTCCATTCTGCCAGGGTAAGTGCTCCCAGCCTCCTCTCTGAACTGCACATTGCCATCACCCCTCAGAATATCACCTCAAACCCACAGGCTGCCACCCATCAGGATTGCAGCCACTGCACCTTCATCCAGATGACAAAACTCAAGTGGGTTCTGTGTACTCCAAACCCTCGACCAGGCCATGTACTAACATCAACTTCCTTGTCTTGCAAGAACATCATCTGAAAAGCCGAACCGGACACCAACAAAATCCCTTGTTATGACTTCGGAGGAGATGACAGAGGAGGACACCAAAGAAGTATCATAGCTATCATCCACACCATCCAACATTGCAGAGACGCACACTTCGGCGGGAACCTCAGCAGGCGGTCTTCTGGGTCACTATCTGGTGAGCACCACACTGCTTTTGATGTACATCAGGAGGGGGAAGGAATATCCTAGGGATCGGACAGTCGTAGGTCTGCTCAATCCCAGGACTCAATGTGCACCAGCCAGGTGCCGTGTCTCTGTACATGGTTGTTCCTAAGCTGCTTGCCAGGCAAAGGCAGAGCCGGGAATACCAGGAGGGGGTGTCAGCAATACTTCTGCGGCTGCAAGGTCAGATGGAGGAGTCCCACAGCCTTCAGTTGTAGGAGATGGTGCCTGCAATACATGGCGGCCAGGCCAACAATGCAAGGGTGGAAAGCTGATGGAAGAACTCCGAAGCATAGCTCTGCTCCTGAGGACCATGCCTGAGGGCTTTATTTGTATAGTTCAGACAATGGCGGGCCTCCAGGACTGGCAGCGCCAGATGATGTTGAGGCTTCTGGAGCTCACTCAAGTTGCCCCTCCACCCCATGAAGTAACTCAGGGGCCCACCAGCACCTGGAGGGAGGAGGATCCACTGGTGCACATCCCAGAGCCTTCAGCCCAGGAGACCATGGGAGTGATCATCCAAGCTGAACCCCCTCTTCCTGAGACTGGTGCAACTCAGGCACAGCGGGTAGAACAGTGTGACGCGACAACACCATGTCACCCGAGAGTAGGCCAGGGCCCTCCAGATCCCAGCCCTCCAGAGGGTGCCTGACAAAGGCATCTCAGGAAACAAGGCACATCCGGCAGCAGGCCGCCTCCACTTCTGATGTGCATCCTGGGAACATTTAGACCGAGTGGGAAGGAACACAAGCATAGGGAATTGTCGTGGCGCAGCATGGGCATAGGTGAAGTTAGGCACAGGTAGCTGCGGGGCATTGTCACTTATTCAATTTGGAAATGTCACTGAATTAAATATTATTGTTGATCACCATCTTAACGCCTCAGAATCTTTATCTCACCTCCCAGTGGCATGGTGTTACTCTCCATCGGCAAATAGCTGTTTTCACTGGTCCTCCATGCCTGCCAGATGGTTGGGTGTGCTCACTGCGAATGTTTCATTTGCAGCGATAGAACTCAGGCATGATTCAGTCAACTCTAGAGCCTCGGCCCTCATCCCTCTCGAGGGCAAAGGGACAAAGGAATCTTGGGCAAATTTTGAAGATGATACAAAGTTTATCACCTGGGATCATCCAATCTGAGGGCTGGCACTTTTTCAGTCCCAGCAGCATCACCAGTAGCTGTGGCTGCCACTGGCACTGCAGTAGGCCCTGGCCCAGGAGCAGCACTGGAGGTCCCGAATAAAGGTTTTGGAGGTGGGTTTGTCAATGCCAGTCAGGCAGGCCCTGGTAAAGGCAGAGAAGGCCTCCGAGAGGCCAAGGATGGTTCTTCAAATTGAAGTGTATATTGCTGCTGGAGGAGGAGGGTTGGGGGTGTTGGAGGAGGGGAGGTTGGGATGATGGGCTCCATGCGGCACAGAGATCCAAACAGGATGGACTCCCCCACATCAAGCCTGCAGTCAGGCCATCATATATACCTGCCAGCCACTGCTGCTAGTGAAATACCACACTGATGGAAAGAGGCCGTGAAGCGGGCCATCATTTCTGTCTTTGTTGACCTATATTGGTTCTTGTGTTGAATTTTAAATTCATATTTTAATACATGTGAAAGAGAGTGGGACCAAGCGAGAGGAAGACTTACCGATTAGCCTAGCAACAATTAACAGCAATAAATATAACTGCAAAAATGATATTGAATAGACATAATAACAAGAATTAAGCTGCGGAACAGCACGGTGGCGCAGTAGCTAGCACTGCTTCCTCATAGTGCTGAGGACCCGGGTTCAATCCCGGCCCCGGGTCACTGTCCATATGGAGGTTACATATTCTTTGCGTGTCCGCGTGGGTCTGGTGGTGTTCTTTGTGATTCTTATTACCAGGATGGATGTTGTGGGTTTCACAAAGACCACAGAAACTAAGTTCAGTAACAAAGCTAACATTTATTACACTACTTGTTAAAACTCGACCACTTACTCCTATAGCAAGCAATAATCTAGTATAATCTACACTCTACTAACACTGGTCTCTACACTCTATAACTGTACTCTGCACTCTTTAGACCTCTCCTCTGCACTCTCTCCAGCCCTCTCCCAGAAGCCTGAGAGTCAATGCTTTATATAATTCTGTAACTATCTCCATCTAGTGGTCAATTAATAATACTACATTAACCCTTTATATTCTAGACATTGTCACAGGTTTCACCCCCACAACCCAAACATATGCAGGGTAGGTGGATTGGCCACACTAAATTGGCCCTTAATTGGAAAAAAATAATTGGGTACTCTAAATTTATATAAAAAAAATTAAACTGCAACTAATCATATAAAGCAATGTTCAGTAGAGAAGCAATCAAGGGATAAATTTAAGGAAAAGATATTGCAGGGGTACAAGTGCTGTACTTTTATCAGGATATACCCTGTTCTGAATAATGCAGCCTACATTCAATTGTGCCGTATCTGCTAATATATTCTGCTTGTAAATTGTTTTGAATACTGAAGTAGAGAATAAAGGTATCTAGAACTACTAAATCATTTTATTTACTACTCAAGTGATAAACACAATGGGAGATCTATCGGCTCATCACGCCGGCGGACGATGGCATACTCCCGCTGCGTATTTTGGGGCGGCGTGAGGTGGATCCAGCGAGAAATTCCATTGACAGCGGCAGGACCAGAATATCCCACCGCTGGCCAATGGCGGGCTGCCTCACGCTGCCGAGAAACACGCAATGGGGAGGCCATGGAGAATCCCGACGAATGTTTTTTGTTTCAACAACATATTATTTGTGCTTAAGGCTTTCATGATCTTGCTCCACCCCCCCATAGTCTCTGAGAGCCCGACAAACCATGCCCATGCCCAGAATTCTCTGTTCCTCCAAAGCTCAACTCTTCTGCATTCGCACTTCCTTTGTCTCACCAATGGCAGTTATATATTCAGTTGCCCAGACAGCATGGTAGCACAGTGGTTAGCACAGTTACTTCACAGCTCTAGCGTCTCAGGTTCGATTGCCGGCTTGGCATGGTCACTGTCTGTGCGGAGTCAGTACGTTCTCCCCATGTCTGCGTGGGTTTCCTCTGGGCGCACCGGTTTCCTCCCACAGTCCAAAGATGTACAGGTTAGGTGAATTGGCCATGCTAAATTGCCCCGTAGCGTCCAAAAAAAGGTTAGGTGAGGTTACAGGGATAGATTGGAAGTGTGGGCTTAAGTAGGGTCCTCTTTCCAAGGGTCGGTGCAGACTTGATGGGCCGAATGGCCTCTTTCTGCACTGTAAATTCTATGATTCTATGACTCTAAATCCTATCCTAAACCTGTCTGTCTCTCCACAGCCCTGTTCTCTGTTAAGGCTCTCCTTAAAACACATTTTTTAAAATTACAGAAAAGTCCAAAGGTGAATAACTCTACAAAGAACTAGAAAGTTACAGTATGAAAATAAGAGAACAAGATAAAGTGTAAAAGCTCTGAAGGGAATATTTTGACTGAAGTCTAAAGAGTGTCCAAGAGGAAGGTGAAATCTGTTCGTCACGGGGGATGGGGGGGGGGGGGGGGGGGGGAGGGGGGGTGAAAAAGGGGAAAACTAAAACTCTGTACAGACTGTATAGTTGATTGTTGGGAAGTATATTTCTCGGAGTGCTTATCTATTCATTGTACCCTGCTTTGATACATGTTTGTAATAAAATACATTTAAACAAAAAGAGGAAGGTGGGATGTTGAGAGTAAATTTACACACTGGGGCTGATGGCGGGAGTCTCTCTTACACGTATTAGAAATCCGGGTGCATCTGTTTGCGATGTTCTGATCATAGATTTTCATTATAATTCATATGCCAACATACTTGTTTTGTGTGACTCGCAGTTGAAGCTCCTTTCAATGCGCACAAAGTTGTCTTTTGTGCCTTTGATTTTTGCGTTGAGCTTGGGTAAAGCATCCTTTGAAGAAAAAAGGTGGGGAAAGTCAAAGAAAGGAAAATGGTGAATCGCAGGGAGATTAGAATCATGCTGAAGGATGAACAGATTCTCCCTGCATGATAATAAGTCGATCTGCATGTGCATTTTGTTTCCCCTCTGGTTGACTTAAGTCATCCTCACTGCACCCCCTCCCCCCCCCCCCCCCCCCAACCTCCCTTCTCCACAGACATTAGCGCATAAGTGTACTGAAGAGAATAATTGTTGACAAGTGGTTTGATCATTTTCACTTGGAAAATAGTTATGGAGAGATGGGTCTGAGATAGAACATAGAACATAGAACGATACAGCGCAGTACAGGCCCTTCGGCCCTCAATGTTGCACCGACATGGAAAAAAAAACTAAAGGCCATCTAACCTACACTATGCCCTTATCATCCATATGCTTATCCAATAAACTTTTAAATGCCCTCAATGTTGGCGAGTTCACTACTGTTGCAGGTAGGGCATTCCACGGCCTCACCACTCTTTGCGTAAAAAACCCACCTCTGACCTCTGTCCTATATCTATTACCCTTCAATTTAAGGCTATGTCCCCTCGTGATAGCCACCTCCATCCGCGGGAGAAGGCTCTCGCTGTCCACCCTATCTAACCCTCTGATCATTTTGTATGCCTCTATTAGGTCACCTCTTAACCTTCTTCTCTCTAACGAAAACAACCTCAAGTCCATCAGCCTTTCCTCATAAGATTTTCCCTCCATACCAGGCAACATCCTGGTAAATCTCCTCTGCACCCGTTCCAAAGCTTCTACGTCCTTCCTATAATGGGGCGACCAGAACTGTACGCAATACTCCAAATGCGGCCGTACTAGAGTTTTGTACAACTGCAACATGACCTCATGGCTCCGGAACTCAATCCCTCTACCAATAAAGGCCATCACACCATAGGCCTTCTTCACAACCCTATCAACCTGGGTGGCAACTTTCAGGGATCTATGTACATGGACACCGAGATCCCTCTGCTCATCCACACTACCAAGAATTTTACCATTAGCCAAATATTCCGCATTCCTGTTATTCTTTCCAAAGTGAATCACCTCACACTTCTCCACATTAAACTCCATTTGCCACCTCTCAGCCCAGCTCTGCAGCTTATCTATGTCCCTCTGTAATCTGCAACATCCTTCCGCACTGTCTACAACTCCACCGACTTTAGTGTCGTCTGCAAATTTACTTACCCATCCTTCTGCTCCCTCCTCTAGGTCATTTATAAAAATGACAAACAGCAACGGCCCCAGAACAGATCCTTGTGGTACGCCACTCGTAACTGAACTCCATTCTGAACATTTCCCATCAACCACCACTCTCTGTCTTCTTTCAACTAGCCAATTTCTGATCCACATCTCTAAATCACCCTCAATCCCCAGCCTCCGTATTTTCTGCAATAGCCGACCGTGGGGAACCTTATCAAACGCTTTACTGAAATCCATATACACCACATCAACTGCTTTACCCTCGTCCACCTGTTCAGTCACCTTCTCAAAGAACTCGATAAGGTTTGTGAGGCATGACCTACCCTTCACAAAACCATGCTGACTATCCCTAATCATATTATTCCTATCTAGATGATTATAAATCGTATCTTTTATAATCCTCTCCAAGACTTTACCCACCACAGATGTTAGGCTCACCGGCCTATAGTTACCGGGGTTATCTCTATGTGGAACAAATAGGATTACAATGTTTGTGAGGGTAAAGGTATAATCACTGCTAATATATATATGGCTGTTAGACAGTGAAAAACTCTATTTGATATCTCATAGGTTCAAAGATTTTTTTAAAATTTAGATTACCCAATTATTATTTTTTTCCAATTAAGGGGCAATTTAGAGTAGCCAATCCACCTACCCTGCATATCTTTGGGTTGTGGGGGTGAAACCCACACAGGCACGGGGAGAATGGGCAAACTCCACACGGACAGTGACCCAGAGCGGGATCGAACCTGGGACCTCGGCGTCTTGAGGCAGCAGTGCTAATCACTGAGACACCGTGCTGCCCTCATAGGTTCAAAGATAACCACCAGAATTAGATGCCTCAATTGTAACTGAGTGACTCGACACACAATTTATAAATTAAATCTAGATTGCACGAAGTTAGCTTCTCAGGAAGTCATGCTCGACATGCGTGTGATGGACTTGTGCTTTGGGAACAGCCTGATTGGGCATCTGGAGAATTAAACTCAATTTCTTTGATAATAATAATCTTTATTATTGTCACAAGTAGGCTTATGCAATGAAGTTACTGTGAAAATCACCTATTCACCACATTCCAGCATCTTTTCAGGTACACTGAGGGAGAATTCAGAATATCCAATTCACCTAACAAGCAGGTCTTTTCAGGACTTGTGGGAGGAAATCTGAGCACCCGGAGGAAACCCATGCAGACACGGGGAGAACGTGCAGACTCATAAGAACATAAGAACTAGGAGCAGGAGTAGGCCATCTGGCCCCTCGAGCCTGCTCCGCCATTCAATGAGACCATGGCTGATCTTTTGTTGACTCAGCTCCACTTTCCGGCCCGAACACCATAACCTTTAATCCATTTATTCTTCAAAAAACGATCTATCTTTACCTTAAAAACATTTAATGAAGGAGCCTCAACTGCTTCACTGGGCAAGGAATTCCATAGATTCACAACCCTTTGGGTGAAGAAGTTCCTCCTAAACTCAGTCCTAAATCTACTTCCCCTTATTTTGAGGCTACGTCCCCTAGTTCTGCTTTCACCCGTCAGTGGAAACAACCTGCCCGCATCTATCCTATCTATTCCCTTCATAATTTTAAATGTTTCTATAAGATCCCCCCTCATCCTTCTAGACAGTCCCAGTCTACTCAACCTCTCCTCGTAATCCAACCCCTTCAAAGACAGTGACCCAAGACGGGAATTGAACCTGGGACCCTGGTGCTGTGAAGCAACAGTGCTAGCCACTGTGCTACTGTCTTGCCTATTCTACGTGGTTTTCTCTTATGGGTCACCTCACAGTTTGGATACAACGAGTGATGAGTCAATGATTGCAGATCAGTCATGTTAACTTTCCCATGGCAATTCTGCCCCACCTGTGGAGTGCATATGCTTTGCATTTTCTGCACTGTGTTGACCACAGGAGAAATGGTTTACTTTGTCATTGGTGCCCTTCGAAAAGATTGACCACTCCTGCATCGTGGAAAGAAAAAGCATTTGTTTTTATTATAGAAAATGGATTTTTTTTTCCAAAGCAGTTGTTATTTTCTCTTTGTGACACGCCATTCTATTAAAAAAAGATATAACGAATTACTGACCACTGAAAAGATTATGAAGCAGATAATTTTTGGATTGTCGTTCCATCTTTTGATGTGTACTACGCATAATCTTCTGTCTTAGCAATGATTAACTATTGATTGGTATTATCTCCATAGAAACAATTACAGACCTGGAGCAATCTTGCAGTTTATATTGTCAATGTACATAGGTGATTCGTTTGGGACCATATGCTTTTCTTCAAACTAATAGCACTAACTAACTTTGATTCAATTCCTGTTGTAATTTATCTCTTCTTGCTCATGACTATTGCTGGCAGTTCACATTGCCAATACTTTAATAGCAAAATAAATATGCCTTAATTTAGCAGGAGCCCTGGGCATGAAGCAAAGATTATGTCACCTGAATTCATAATATCCAACACAGGTTGTGTAGCTCCCTTACCCTCTTAGCACTACCGAAGGTATTAAGTTCTTCAGCCAGTTGCCATTGTCTTCTGAAACCAGCTGACTGTTCTCTCGTATCATCACATGGCTACTGATCATTCTATTTATTTCTGGTCTTTATTTATTTGTGTCTGTCTTTGTGAGGAAAAGTGCTTTTTTTTGTATAATAGATAAGGAAAATTAGTCACAGGAATTATCGAAGCACCAAAGAACTTGAAACTGTGCTGAGTACTACAGTTATTAGTCAAAATCTGCATTCTGACAAAAGCTGATGTGTACTCTACCATTTTTAGAGCAAGCATTGTTCAATTCTTGCATACAAACATAGAACAACTAAAATTTACAGGACAAAAGGGTTATAGAAAGCAGACTTGCAGGAATGGTATCAGGAATGAAGGACTTCAATTATGCAGAGACCGGAGAAGCTGATGTTGTTCTCCTTTGAGCACAGTAAGAAGTCTCACAACACCAGGTTAAAGTCCAACAGGTCTATTTAAAATCACAAGCTTTCGGAGCGCTGCTTCTTCATCAGATGAAATGGAGGCAGATTCACAATTGCAGCTTAGAAAGGAGAGACACGTCACCCACCAGGTACACGGTACATACTCATGCAACCCGGCCAATGTTGTCATATGCTGCAGGAAAGGATGCCCCAAGGCGTGGTACATCGGCAAGACCATGCAGACCCTATGACAACGGATAAACGGTCACCACACAACAATCAGCAGGCAGGAGTGTTCCCTTTCAATCGGGGAACACTTCAGCAGTCAAGGACGTTTAGCCTCTGATCTTAGGGTAAACATTCTCCAAGGCAGCTTTCAAGACACACGACAACGCAGAATCTCTGAGCAGAAACTTGTAGCCATGTTCCACACACAAGAGTATGGCTTCAACCAAGATTTTGGGTTCATGTCACATTACATGTAAACCCCACCATACTGCCTGGGTTTGCAGAATCCTGCCTCAGTCCTGGCTTGAGACAATTCAACTTCTTAATTGTGATCACATAAAGTGTCAAGAAATTGCCTGTGGGTTGGGAAATGTGCTGATTGAAAAGAACCGATGTGTAAAGCCTGACCATCTAATTTCCACATAAACCTCCTACTCATCTCCAACATTACAGCTGACACCAAGGGTATTCATATCGAGACGGCTAAGAATACAAGACCAGGGTACTTCTGAGGCTGTAAAAGGCTCTGGTCAGACCCCATTTGGAGTATTGTGAGCAGTTTTGGACCCCGTATCTAAGGAAGGATGTGCTGGCCTTGAAAGGGTCCAGAGGAGGCTCACAAGAATGATCCCTGTATTGAAGAACTTGCCGTATGAGGAACGTTTGAGGACTCTGGGTCTGTACTTGTTGGAGTTCAGAAGGATGAGAGGGGATCTTATTGAAACTTACATGATATTGAGAGGCCTGGATAGAGTGGACGTGGAGAGGATATTTCCACTTGTTGGAAAAACTGGAACCAGAGGTCACAATCTCAGACTAAAGGGAAGGGCGGGATTCTCTCAGCCTGCGCCGGTTGGGAAAATCCTCATTCCCAACGGATTTTTGCGTGACGCCGGTCCGACGCCATTTCACGATTCTCCGAACAAGCCAAAATGTCGCGGTCGTGATCGGCGTTGCGTGGCCCGGAGAATTGCCGGAAGGGATCCGTTTAGAGATTCTCTGGAGCCCCGGCAATTCTGCGGCCCGGATGGGCAGAAGCCCCAATGCCACGACCCCAGGTCACGCTCGCACCGTTCTAACCTGCATTTAAAAATCGAGAGCCAGTTGTGCTGGCTCATGTTCCGGAGGCAGGAGGTGAAGGGGTCGTCGTGGGGGCACCTACAGGTGGCGGGGCGTGGCTAGAGGGCGGGGGGGTGACGGGGGGAGGGCCTCCAGGTTTGGGGGGGGGGGGCGTTGGGAGGACAGCTCCACTGGCCGGGAATGGCCCGCCATGGCAGGGCAGTGCCTATGCACGGCCACCATTATGGCGGCCAAGCCGATGGGCACCATCCCTGGGCACTGGCTGAGGTCGAGCCCCTGGCCATGCGGAAGGGTTCTGGACCCCCCTGGGGGCGGCCCTCGCAGCCGACGGTACTCACCGGCGGGTAGGTGCAGGGCTGTTCCCATGGCATCCCCAGTGAGGACACTGCCACCCATCGGAGGAGTTATCATGGGGGAGGGGTAACAGGAGTCGTGGCACAGAGGGTGCGGCCAGGGGTGGGTGTGCATGTGTGTGTGTGGCGTGAGCGTTGCACAACCGGCCAACCAGGGCGGTCATGAAGCCCATGGCATATGGTTGTGGAAGGGCCATGCGCCCTTGTCTGTTAGACCTGTTGTCTACCCCCCCCCCCCACCCACCCACTACAGACCATAACGTTTGGGCACCAGCCAGCGATGCGGCCCTGCATGCAGCCCTGTGGCAGCGTCGGTGCAGGCAGATCAGAGAGGCGGCGGCAGTGGCGGCTATAACAGAGGTACGGGCTGCAGAGGGCCAGGTGGCACCTGCTCAGGCTGCAGGGCCATCCGCCTGACGGGTGCAGGAGGAGGAGGACAACAAAGGGGCCGAGGCACAGAATGAGGATACCGATGTGGATGGGGGAAGGAGGAGGAGGAAGAGGAGGAGCAGGTGCCACGGTGCCAGAGGTGCTTGATGAGGCCTCGTGTCTACCGGCGCCGCATGTCCTTCGAGGACTGCCGGACAGGGCGTGCAGGAGGAGACTCCGGATGAGCCGGGAGACCGTCGCCAAATCTGCCACCTGATTGCACACCTGGCACCATGTGGGACAGTGGGAGGACATGCCATCCTGGTGTCTGTCAAGGTTACGGTGCCCCTGAACTTCTATGCCACAGGGTCGCCGAGTGGGGACCTGTCTGGCATCTCCCAGGCATCAGCTCACCGGTGCATCCGTGCAGTGACTGACGCCCTGTATGACATCGCGGACCGCTACATCCAATTCCCTGTGGACCGCGCCCACCAGGATGCCCGGGCAGCTGGCTTCTCTGCGGTGGCCATGATACCCATGGTAAAGGGGGCGATCGATGTGGTGCACGTAGCCATGCGGCCACCAGCGGATAACGGCCACATTCACAAATAGGAAGGGGACCTACTCCATGAACATTCAGGTGGTCTGTGACCACTAGTTGAAGATCCTGCACGTCTGCGCCCGGTACCCGGGCAATATTTCATCCCTGCCATGTTTGAGGGAACCCCACCCCCAGGCTGAGGGGCAGGTTGCTGGGTGACAAGGGTTATTCGTTGCGGTCATGGCTGATGACGCCTATACGGAGGCCACAGACCGATGCGGAGAACCGCTACAATGAGGCCCATGCAGCAACCATGGGTGTGGTCGAGAGGTGCTTTATGTCATAATATACATCAGTATATCATGGTTCAGACACATACTGATGGACATACACCAGGACCAATCAATATGCACAAACACTGCAGCCAATCACCAGTTAGAACACACGCACTATAAAGGCAGAGGGCATCACTTTTCCCGCTCATTCTGGATGCTGCCTCTCAGAAGCACAAAAGCTCATCAAGTACAGTACAGACTCTCACCACGTGCTGAGAGATTCAACTGGTTCAGACAGGCACAGGTCTCTAGTTAAACTTGATGTGGAGATGCCGGCGTTGGACTGGGGTGAGCACAGTAAGAAGTCTTACAACACCAGGTTAAAGTCCAACAGGTTTGTTTCAAACACGAGCTTTCGGAGCACGGCTCCTTCTTCAGGTGAATGGAAAGGCTTGTTCCAGAAATGTTTATATAGACACAGTCAGAGATGCCCCGGACTGCAGGTGCTCGCATTCCGGGGCATCTCTGACTGTGTCTATATAAACATTTCTGGAACAAGCCTTTCCATTCACCTGAAGAAGGAGCCGTGCTCCGAAAGCTCGTGTTTGAAACAAACCTGTTGGACTTTAACCTGGTGTTGTAAGACTTCTTACTCTAGTTAAACTAACATCGTTTAAACCCACAGTTATCGTATGTCTATTATTTTATAAGTAATGAATAAAATAATGTTGAACCTTCTTCAGTGTTGGTGGCATATGTCAGCTTCACAAGTCTACACTACCCAACACTTCTCTCTCGGCTGCTGAAGATGCGCTTCAGGTGCCAGGACCGCTCTGGAGGGGCCCTCCAGTACCCGTCAGATAGGGTCGGCCGCATCATTGTGGTCTGCTGTGTCCTGCACAATATAGCCCAGCAGGGTTCGATGTGCTGGAGGAGGAGGAGGTTGAGGGAGAGCTGGGGAAGGGCACAGCTCTCCAGATGAGGAGGATGGCGGGGGGGGGGGGGGGGGGGGGGGGAGGGGTAATCAACGGAACATGGGGGCTGGATATGGACGGGAGGCTGCACGACGCCACCGGCTTGGCCAGCGAGTAGTTAATAAAATAGTGTTGAACCTTCTTCAGTGTTGGTGGCATATGTCAGCTTCACAAGTCCACACTGCCCAACACTTCATGGTACCAGTAGTTGGGGGATGTTAGTACTTCTGAGAACTACCTACCAGTGATCAGCCTTCCACCAGTCTTCAGCCATCCTGCAGTATGTACAGTGTTCGCCTGCCGCAGCCCCTCCGCTTTACCGGGAACCTGGGCTCCAATTGGAAGATTTTTAAACAGCACTTCCAGCTGTACCTTGAGGCCATGGACCTGGAATCTGCCTCGGACGCACAGAAGATTGCTCTCTTCATCTCCACAGCCGGGGACCATGCCCTCCACATCTTTCACTCGCTCACCTTCGCTGACGGGGAGGATAAATCAAAGTTCAAGATGGTCTCTTAAAGTTCGACAGCCACTGCGAGGTCGAGGTAAACGAGAGCTTCGAACGATATGTATTTCAGCAGCGCCTACAGGGTAAGGATGAACCTTTCACGTCCTTTATCAGCCATCTCCGGGTCCTTGCGCAGTCCTGCAACTATGGGTCCACCTCTGACTCCATGATACGCGACCAGATAGTTTTTGGTGTGCAGTCGGAGCCCCTTCGCCAGCAGCCTCTTAAAGTCAAACAGCTTACCCTGTCCACTGCCATAGAGACCTGCGTGTTCCATGAGCACACCTCCACGCGATATTCCCGCATTCAGGCCGCTGAAACAGCGTGGCAAGCTCCCCATGAGGCAGAACGGGTCCAAGGGCCGAAGTCCAAGGGCTCCCGTGCTGGCACACAACGAACGTGGTGACGTTGAGTACCGTTCTGCGCAGGCGTGCACCTCGCTGGATCGTCCCGCGCATGCGCGGTGGCGCAACGAACGTGCCGACGCAACGGCGTGCGGAAACTGTGGCTCCACCCACTTAAAGCGGCAATGTCCCGCGAAGACCCGACGCTGTCTGCAGTGTGGCAAACTTGGCCACTATGCTGCTTTATGCAGGTCGACCTAGCCTGCTAGTTTCCGAAGATCCAGCCAGCCCCGCAGGGATGTCCAGGCCATTCAGCCCACAATCAACGAGTCTGTCCCAGACCTGTCCTCCAACTTTGACAGCGATGACCTGCAAGCCCCTTTCCAAGTTGGCATCATAATCAAACACTGGATGTCTCCTAAGCGCAGCACCAAACCCATTCCGATACACAGCATTGCTTCGGATGATGAGTGGTGCGCCACCTGTGGTGAATGTAACTCCGTAATTCACACTGTATTGTATATACATGAGACCATGCATTTGTAAGCATAGTTGCATTGCCCGACCACTAGGGGGAGTAGCGCTGGGAATGCTTAGGAGTTTGTACAGGGCTCCACCCTTGGCTCCGCCCACGACTCCTCCCCCTTGACTGCTGTATAAATACCAATGCTCAGAGCCAGTCGTTCAGTTCATCGAGAGTTCAACACGGAACAGGCTGGCTCTGTTGTAAGTAGATTAAAACCACTGTTCATACCTTAAAGCACGTGTCTAATGAATTGATGGTTCCATCAATTTAATCTACTTAAGGAACAGTCAGGATCAATCATGGAATCAGCCCTCAAGCCTGAGCGACTGGAACTCGACCCACAGGATGCAGAGGCAAAAGACATTTTTTCTCATTGGCTGCGGTGTTTTAAAGCCTACCTGGCGGAAGCAAGCACAGCCGAAACAACGGAGGAGCAGAAAATGAGCCTACTGCACGCGAGGGTGAGCCACAGAATCTCTACTCAACTAAACTGTTCTGGTTCATATACTGAAGCCCTAGCGCTACTCGACAAAATGTATGTGAGGCCTGTTAATGAAGTCTATGCACGACACGTGTTCACTACTCGCCGCCAGCGGCCTACAGAATCGTTCGCAGAATTCCTGAGAGAGCTAAAAACTTTATCTAGTGACTGTAATTACCAGCCAGTTACCGCGGCAGAACATAGAGAACTTGCTGTACGCGATGCCTTTGTTGCGGGCCTTAGGTCAAATTACGTGCGCCAGCGACTGCTGGAAAAGGGGGCCCTAAATCTTGAAGCGACTGTTGAACTTGCTACCACTATGGAGGTCTCCTTCCGCAGCCTCACGTCGTTCCCCGCGGACCCCGCAACCCCGTCATGGGCCCCCGACCAGCGACTCCCCCAGGCCTGCGCCGTGCGGCCGCCCAGCCACAATGCTGCCCCAGCCAGCCACTTTTGCAGGCCGTCATCACGGGGCCACTCCAGCACAGCTGATCGAGCCGCCGACGACCCGCAACTCAGCGCGGTCACTCTGGACCAATCGCGCCCGAAGCATCTGCGAAACTCGATGGCAGAGATCCAAATCAACGGGTACAGCACGCCATGCCTTTTCGACTCCAGGAGTACTGAGAGCTTCATACACCCAGATCTGGTAAGACGCTGTTCGCTCCCCGTTTTCCCCGTGCGGCAAACTATCTCTCTCGCTTCAGGCTCCCACTCTGTCCAGATCCAGGGGCGCACCGCCGCGACACTCACAATCCGAGGCGCTGCAAAATTTCAACCCTACGTCTTGCCCGAATTCTGCGCGCCACTCTTATTAGGCCTAGATTTTCAATGCAACCTTAAGAGCCTTACCCTCAGCTTCAGCAGGCCCCTGCCCCCACTCACTATCTGCAGCCTCGCCACGCTGCGAATCTCCCCCCCTCCTCTCTTTGCCAATCTCACCCCGGACTGTAGACCCGTAGCCACTCGCAGCAGGCAGAACAGCCTGCAGGGTAGGGTGTTCATCAGGTCGTGAGGGGATCATAGAGGCCAGCAACAGTCCCTGGAGAGCTCAGGTGGTGGTCGTGAAGACCGGAGAAAAATTCCGTATGGTTGTCGACTATAGTCAGACCATAAATAGATTTACGCTCCTCGACGCGTATCCCCTCCCCAGGATTGCAGACATGGTAAACCAGATCGCCCAGTATCGGCTCTTTTCCACGGTGGATCTGAAGTCTGCATACCACCAGCTCCCAGTTCGCCCGGAGGACCGCCACTACACGGCATTCGAGGCCGATGGCCGCCTCTTCCATTTCCTCCGGGTTCCCTTCGGCGTCACTAACGGGGTTTCGGTGTTCCAACGAGCAATGGACCGAATGGTGGACCAGTACGGGCTGCGGGCCACGTTTCCGTACTTGGACAATGTCACCATCTGCGGCTATGACCAGCAGGACCACGACGCCAACCTCTACCGTTTTCCCCAGACGGCTCAGAAATTAAACCTCACTTATAACAAGGAGAAATGCGTTTTCCGCACAACCAGACTAGCCATCCTCGGCTATGTCGTGGAAAACGGAGTCCTGGGCCCGGACCTGGACCGCACCCCCTCCCTCATTGGCCTAAGGCCCTCAAACGGTGCTTGGGCTTCTTCTCCTACTACGCCCAGTGGGTCCCTCAATATGCGGACAAAGCCCGCACACTCTTTAAGGCCAAACTATTTTCCCTGTCAGCCCAGGCCTTCAACTGCATCAAGGAGGACATCGCCAAGGCGGCCATGCGGGCGGTGGATGAATCCACTCCATTTCAGGTTGAGAGCCACGCCTCAGAGGTAGCTCTAGCAGCCACCTTAAATCAGGCAGGAAGGCCAGTTGCATTTTTCTCCCGTACCCTCTCCGCTTCGGAACTCCGACACTCGGCAATCGAAAAAGAAGCACAAGCCATTGTCGAGGCTATTTGTCACTGGAGGCACTACCTCGCAGGTAGGAGGTTCACCCTCATCCCCGACCAACGGTCTGTTGCCTTTATGTTTGACAACTCGCAAAGGGGCAAAATTAAAAACGATAAAATCCTGCGGTGGAGGATCGAACTCTCCACCTATAGCTACAATGTTAAGTATCGACCGGGGAAGCTCAACGAGCCCCCAGATGCCCTATCCCGCGGGACATGCGCCAGCGCGCAGATCGACCGCCTGAAAGTCATCCACAATGACCTCTGCCACCCGGGGGTCACCCGGCTCGCCCACTACATCAAAGCCCGAAATCTGCCTTTCACTGAGGAGGTAAAAGCCGTCACCAGAGACTGCCCGATCTGTGCGGAGTGCAAACCGCACTTCTATAGACCAGACAGGGCCCACCTGGTCAAGGCTTCTAGGCCCTTTGAACGCCTCGCGATCGATTTCAAAGGACCACTCCCCTCAACTAACAGGAACGTTTACTTCTTAAACGTCATAGATGAGTTCTCCCGCTTCCCATTTGCTATCCCGTGCCCTGATATGACCTCTCACACAGTCATTAGGGCCCTGCATATTATCTTCACCCTGTTTGGTTTCCCCAGCTACGTGCACAGCGACCGGGGTTCGTCCTTCATGAGCGACGAGCTGCGTCAGTACCTGCTCGACAAGGGCATTGCCTCGAGCAGGACTACCAGCTACAACCCCAGGGGGAACGGGCTGGTGGAGAGGGAGAATGCGACGGTCTGGAAGACCGTCTTACTGACCCTCCGGTCCAGGAATCTCCAAGTCTCCCATTGGCAGGAAGTCCTCCCAGACGTGCTCCACGCTATTAGGTCCCTCTTATGCACAGCGACCAATCAGACCCCTCACGAGAGGCTCTTCATTTTTTCCAGGGTCACTACAATGGGGATCTCACTTCCGGCATGGCTGAAGACACCGGGCCCTGTACTCCTCAGGAAGCACGTCAGGATGCACAAAACCGACCCCCCTTGTAGAGAAGGTGCGCCTGCTTCACTCCAACCCCCAGTACACCTTCTTCGAGTTCCCTGACGGCCGTCAGGACACCGTATCCCTCCGGGACCTTGCACCCGCCGGATCCAGCATCCCCTCTATCATTACAGATGCACCCCACACCCTACACCCCATCCTGCCGTCCCCTCGGGCTCCCGAGCCCACTACCTCGCTGCATTGGTTCCGGGCAACCCAGCTGCCCCCTCGCGCTCCCGAGCCCATTAGCTCGCTCCACCTGTTCCGCGCGCCCGCACTGGCTAACCCCCAGCGCCCTCAGTCCCCAGTCGAACCAGACGGGTATGGAGCTCGGACGAGATCTTCCCTGGAGTCCGCCATCGTACCCCAACCCATAACACCCGTCCAGCCACCGCAAGAGGCTACAATCCCGGTGCTCCGCATATCGCAGCGGACAGTCTGACCACCGGACAGACTCAATTTATGAACCACCACCCCCGCCGGACTTGATTTTTTTTGTAGGGGGTGAATGTGATGAATGTAACTCCGTAATTCACATGAATTACATATATACATGAGACCATGCATTTGTAAGCGCAGTTGCATTGCCCGACCACTAGGGGGAGTAGCGCTGGGAATGCTTAGGAGTTTGTACAGGGCTCCACCCTTGGCTCCGCCCACAACTCCTCCCCCTTGACTGCTGTATAAATGCCAATGCTCAGAGCCAGTCGTTCAGTTCATCGAGAGTGCAACGCGGAACAGGCTGACTCTGTTGTAAGTAGATTAAAACCACTGTTCATATCTTAAAGCACATGTCTAGTGAATTGATGGTTCCATCACGCTCAACCAGTCCCCAGTAAGGTTCCGTCTGGACACTGACACCTCCGCTAATCTCATTGCGTCATCTGACCTTCGCAGCCTCCGTGTCCAGCCTGCCATTCTGCCACCTGCATGCCAACTGCTTGACTATAACGGGAATGCCATCGCTGCCAGTGGATATTGCCAACTCGAGGTGACACACTGTGCTCACACAGCTGTCCTATCTTTTGAGATCGTTGACGCCTCAAAAGCCTTCTTGCTTGGTGCGCAGGCATGCAAGCTGCTCAACTTAGTGCAGAGGGTTCACTCTCTCTCTCCCAGTGACGTGCCTGCCTCTCCTGACACCGACTTCAGGGCGCAACCCGACTCCATCATCCAGCACTACCACGATGTCTTCGAGGGCATGGGCATGCTCCCGTATACATACAAGATTCTACTTAAGCCCAACGCCACGTCTGTGGTACACGCACCTCACAGAGTCCCAGCACCCTTTAAGGACCGCCTCGAGCAACAGCTCCAGGGCCTCCAGGACCAAGGGGTCATTTCCAGGGTCACGGAACTGACCGGCTGGGTGAGTTCCATGGTCTGTGTGAAGAAGCCGGAAGGCGAGCTAAGGATCTGCATAGATCCTAAAGATCTGAATCGGAACATCATGCGGGAGCACTACCCGATTCCAAAACGTGAGGAACTCACGTGTGAAATGGCCCATGCCAAACTCTTCACAAAACTCTATGCCTCAAAAGGCTTCTGGCAAATCCAGCTGGATGAATCGAGCAGAAAGCTGTGTACATTCATCACACCCTTTGCAGATACTGCTGCAACCGAATGCCATTTGGCATCATCTCGGCGTCCGAAGTATTTCACAGAATAATGGAACAGATGATGGAGGGAATTGAAGGCATCCGTGTATACATCGACGACATTATAATCTGGTCCACCACCCCGCAGGAACACATCAGCCGCCTCAAGCGCGTCTTCAAGCGCATTCACGAACATGGCCTCCACCTTATTAGGGCCAAATGGTCCGTCGGCCAGTCGGACATTAAATTCCTGGGTGATCATCTTTCCCATTTGGGTGTGCGGCCAGATGAGGACAAGATTGCGGCCATCACATCCATGAAAACGCCCGAGGACAAGAAAGCGGTCCTCCAGTTCCTGGGAATGGTGAATTTCCTCGGAAAGTTTATTCCAAATCTCGCCTCACACACCACGGCCCTCAGAAACCTGGTTTGTAAGACAACAGACTTCCAGTGCCTCCCTGCCCACGAGCTCGTGTGGAGGGAACTGAAGGCCAAGCTAGCCACAGCCTTTTTTGACCCGAACAAAGAGACTAAAATCTCTACGGATGCCAGTCAGTCTGATATTGGAGCCGTGCTTCTGCAGCGTGATGAGGCCTCATCATGGGCCCCCGTTGCGTATGCGTCACGGGCAATGACCCCCACGGAACAGCACTACGCGCAAATTGAGAAGGAGTGCCTCGGCCTTCTGACCGTGTCGTGAAGTTCCACGACTACGTAGATGGACTTCCCCAGTTCACTGTTGAAACCGACCAAGGTCCGCTCGTCAACATAATACAAAAGGACTTGAATGATATGACGCCTCGCCTCCAGCGCATCCTGCTCAAGCTCTGGAGGTATGATTTCCAACTCGTTTATACCCCTGGCAAAGACCTTGTCATTGCCGACGCCCTCTCTAGGCCGGTCACCACTCCATGCGATCACAAAGGGTTCATTTGCCAGGTCGACGCTCAAGTTCAGTTCGCTGCCTCCCACTTGCCAGCATCGGATGCACGCCTGGCAGAAATTTGCCGTGAGACAGCGGCTGACCCCCTTCTGTAGCGTGTCATGCGTTTAATGATGGACGGGTGGCTCAAGGGCCAATGCCCACAATTTTACAATGTTCGTGACGATCTGGCGGTTGTTGACTGGTTTCTCGTGAAGCTAGACTGCATCGTGGTCCCGCACAGCATGCGCCAGCTGGTCCTACAGCAATTGCACGAAGGCCATCTAGGAGTTGAAAAATGTCGCCACAGGGCCAGGGAAGCTGTTTATTGGCCGGGCATCAACGATGACATTGCCAATGCGGTACTCAACTGCCCCACCTGCCAGCGTTTTCAACCCGCCCAACCATGGGAGACCCTGATGCCCCATGAGATGGTCACATCACCCTGGACCAAGGTGGGCATTGAGCTGTTCCATGCATTGGGCAGGGACTATGTGCTAATCATTGATTACTTCTCCAACTACCCGGTGGTCATCAGGTTGCACGACCTCACTTCTTCCGCTGTCATTCGGGCGTGCAAAGAGACGTTTGCCCAGCATGGCATCCCGCTCACAGTGATGTCAGACAATGGCCCCTGCTTCCCAAGACAGGAATGGGCCAGCTTTGCCCGGCAGTACAACTTCGCACACATCACATCCAGTCCCCTGTACCCTCAGTCCAATGGCAAGGCGGAAAAGGGGGTTTATATAGTCAAGAGGCCCCTCTGCAAGGCTGCCAATGCCGGCTCTGACTTCCATCTTGCTTTGTTGGCCTATCACTCCGCCCTGCTCTCCACTGGGCTGTCGCCTGCACAGTTACTGATGGACCGCACCCTCAGGACGACGGTGCCATCGATTCACGCCCCCAATCTCGATCATGTCCCCATGCTCCACAGGATGCAGACATCTCAGGCGCAGCAAAAAGCGACACACAACTCACATGCAGCTGATCTCCCCAACATCCAGCCAAACTACACGGTTCGCATTCATCTACCGGATGGTGGCTGGCCTGCACCTGCTGTTGTCCTTAGGCAGGTGGCCCCCGCTCTTTCCTGGTCAGGTTACCAGACGGATCCATTCGGCGCCGCAATCGGCGTGCCCTTCGCCTTGTTCCACAATCGTCACGGGATCCTCCGGATTGCCCCCCTGCTGACCCTGCCATGGACTGTGCAGAGCTTCCGGTCACTCTGCCTCCCCCTGACTGTGTTGCAGCCCACCCAGCCCCTCTGCTGACCCTGCCATGGACTGTGCAGAGCTTCCGGTCACTCTGCCTCCCCCTGACTGTGCTGCAGCCCACCCAGCCCCTCTGCTGACCCTGCCATGGACTGTGCAGGGCTTCCGGTCACTCTGCCTCCCCCTGACTGTGCTGCAGCCCACCCAGCCCCTCCGCTGACCCTGCCATGGACTGTGCAAAGCTTCCGGTCACTCTGCCTCCCCCTGACTGTGCTGCAGCCCACCCAGCTCCTGACCTGCCGGCTATTGACCCACCCTTGAGGCGATAAACCAGAGTTCATCGCCCACCTCAGAGACTGAATTTATGAACTTTGCAAATATCTGGACTCTCTGAGATGTTTCCTTCCCTGTTAACTCGCTTTCTATTGGTTTGTATATAGCACTGTTCCTGTTCAATTTGCTGCATATTAATTATCTGCACCAGGCACCTTCCCTTGTATATAGCTTTGTTCTCCTGCATATAGATTTGTACATATGTCTTCACACCTCACATGTAGTTCGGAACATTCTTCACACACCCACACTATTTATTGTCACACATTCACATCAACATTTTTTTAAAAGGGGGCGGATGTCATAATATACACCAGTGTATCATGGTGCAGACACATACTGATGGACATACACTGGGACCAATCAACATGCACAAACACCGCAGCCAATCACCAGTTAGAACACACGCACTATAAAGGCAGAGGAGGAGGAGGTTGAGGGGGAGCCTGGGGAAGGGCACGGCTCTCCAGATGAGGAGGATGGGGGGGGGGGGGGGGGGGGGGGATCAATGGAACATGGGGGCTGGATATGGACGGGAGGCTGCACAATGCCACCGGCTTGGCCAGCGAGCACGGGAGGCGTTGATCGCTGCACGTTTCACCAACTAGGTGGTAGGGGCTTGCTGAGCCTGGGCACTGACCCCACTGGATGGCACCACATCATTACTTCTCACCCACCTCCCACAACACCCATGACTCGCAACTACCCCACCATCCACCACCCTTAGCTCCCACATGACCTCATGCACCACACCCCTCCAGTACACATCCACCTGTGGCACAACGGGCTGGGCTCACACGGTTGCTTGAGGAAGCGGGTGTGCTCGATGCCATGGAGGATGATGACAACCCGCTGTGTGATGATCTGTGAGCTCAGAATCATTAGACACTGTCTGACCCATGGCCACAGTTACACCCTCCACCTGGGTGGTCCCTGTCCGCGTGACGGACACTCCATCGCATGGCCCTGTCGAATCGCTGGGGACGGGGTGGCATGGATGTCCGTGGGCGGGGTGGGTGTGGGCACATTACACACACCGGGGCTCAAGTTCGTTCAGCCTTCGACCACAATGGCAGTCAGTCCCCTACCCGAGCCCGCAGGCATCGGACATAGCACAGAGGCAGCTTGCATTGGTGTAACAGTGAGTTTAATTAGAAAGGTTACATACACCTGCCCTAGACCCGATAACTAAACTGTGCCCTGCACCCGTGAAAACTTCCTGGCCTTACGGGCCCTACTACTATGTCTCTGTGCCTCCCCAGACGGTACAGCAGGAGTGCAGGCGGACTGCTGAGACTCCTGCCCTGGGACTTGGCTCCCATCGGCGCTCGTTTCCTGGGGCGTCCCAGCTTGGATGGGCCAGGCTGCTCCTCGGGCATCCTGAATGGGGTGGTGCCACCCTGGTCCGCCGCTGCCCACCAGATGCACCAGGGACGGAATGGGAGGAGACCGAGATGTTCTGGGATCTTCCCTGCAGGAGTCACCGGCACAGGCCCCAGCCTCTCCGCTTCCCCCGGTGTGCCCGGTGGTCTCTCTATGGGATGGGGGTGCGAGCGGAGTCAAGCCCCGAGGCACCACCGACACCTGGCGCTGTCAGTTCTGGAGGCCCGCTGTGGTATCAACCGGGGTCCGAACGTCAGCAGCGATCGAGCTCAGGGAGTGGGCCATCCCTGTCTGGGACTGCGCCACCTTCTTCTGGGCTTGTGCGATGCCACCCAGCATCTTGGTCAGGCCGCTAATGCTCTCAGCGATGACCTGCTGAGTCTGGGCCATGGCCTGCTGTGACTCGGCCAGACTGCGGAGAGCGGTTGAGATGTCCAGTTGGCTCTGGCACATGGCTGCCTGTGAGAGGGCAGCCCTCACCTGGGCCACGGATGACGCATGCACATGAAGCCCCACGTCTTGCATAACCTCACCCATGGCCGACACTGTTGCCCCATTGCCACCACCGTGGACACCACCCATGCGGTGTCGGCCTGGGTGGCAGCCATGACTGGCATCACTCCCTGCTCCTGGACGCGGATGGACTCCTCCACCTGCGTCTGTAGCTGCTGGAAGCCGGCCGTCGTCCCGTTGTTTAGTCCCTGGGTGTCCAACTGCACCGGGTCTCTGGGTGGGTCTTGTAAGTCCAGGAACCCAGGAACCGTCAGGGCAGCAGCTGGTTGCTGGGGCTGGGCTGCCCTCCGACTGTCCAACCTCTCGGCAGCTCCTACCTCCGCCTGCTGTACCGGGGCGGCTATGTGATGTTCACCAGTCAGTGTCCCAGAAACCCCATCAGTAAAGTGCCCAATCGCGGTGAGAGTCTCTGCGATGGTGGATGATGAGGATGACAGCTGTGCCGAGAAGTCAAGGTCGGCGTCCAAGCTAAAGTCTGGGGTGTCCTGTGTCGATCCTTGGCCCCATGGGCCCTGATTCACCCACGTCTGTGTTTCACTGTCCGGTCTGTCAGTCCTCTGGGTTGCCGTCCTTTGTGTGTCGGTCCTCTGTGAGTCCGTGCAGTGGGGGATGGAGTGAGGGGAGTGCAGTGGGGCATGGGGTGAGGGGGTGCAGTGGGGGGATGGAGTGAGGGGGTGTAGTGGGGGGATGGAGTGAGGGGGGTGTAGTGGGGGGATGGAGTGAGGAGGGGGCATGGGGTGAGGGAGATGTAGTGGGGGCATGGGGTGAGGGAGATGTAGTGGGGGGATGGAGTGAGGGGTTGTAGTGGGGCATGGAGTGAGGGGGGTGTAGTGGGGGGATGGAGTGAGGGGGGTGTAGTGGGGGGATGGAGTGAGGGGGGTGCAGTGGGGGATGGAGTGAGGGGGGTGCAGTGGGGGATGGAGTGAGGGGAGTGCAGTGGGGCATGGGGTGAGGGGGTGCAGTGGGGGATGGAGTGAGGGGGGTGCAGTGGGGGATGGAGTGAGGGGGGTGCAGTGGGGGATGGAGTGAGGGGAGTGCAGTGGGGCATGGGGTGAGGGGGTGCAGTGGGGGGATGGAGTGAGGGGGGTGTAGTGGGGGATGGAATGAGGGGGTGTAGTGGGGGATGGAGTGAGGGGGGTGCAGTGGGGGATGGAGTGAGGGGAGTGCAGTGGGGCATGGGGTGAGGGGGTGCAGTGGGGGGATGGAGTGAGGGGGGTGTAGTGGGGGATGGAATGAGGGGGTGTAGTGGGGAGATGGAGTGAGGGGGGTGCAGTGGGGGATGGAGTGAGGGGAGTGCAGTGGGGGGATGGAGTGAGGGGAGTGCAGTGGGGGGATGGAGTGAGGGGGTGTAGTGGGGAGATGGAGTGAGGGGGTGTAGTGGGGAGATGGAGTGAGGGGGGTGCAGTGGGGGATGGAGTGAGGGGAGTGCAGTGGGGCATGGGGTGAGGGGGTGCAATGGGGGGATGGAGTGAGGGGGGTGTAGTGGGGGGATGGAGTGAGGGGGGTGTAGTGGGGGGATGGAGTGAGGGGGGTGCAGTGGGGAGATGGAGTGAGGGGGGTGCAGTGGGGCATGGGGTGAGGGGGGTGCAGTGGGGGGATGGAGTGAGGGGGTGTAGTGGGGAGATGGAGTGAGGGGGGTGCAGTGGGGCATGGGGTGAGGGAGGTGCAGTGGGGGGATGGAGTGAGGGGGGTGCAGTGGGGAGATGGAGTGAGGGGGTGTGGGGCATGGGGTGAGGGGGGTGCAGTGGTGCATGGGGTGAGGGGGTGTAGTGGGGTATGGGGTGAGGGGGGTGCTGTGGGGCATGGGGTGAGGGGGGTGCAGTGGGGCATGGGGTGAGGGGGTGCTGTGAGGCATGGGGTGAGGGAGATGTAGTGGGGGGATGGGGTGAGGTAGGTGCAGTGGGGCATGGGGGGGTGTCTCACTTGCTGGTTCACATCCGACCTGACAGCCGGCAACATCACGGTCCTCGGCTCCGCCTACGAGGTCCAATGCTCTCTGCTCATGGACGGTGAGCTGCATATCTGGATATAACGTGTGGATGTCCAACAAAAAGATTTGGGTGGTGAGAGGGGAAGTGATTATGAAGCCTAAAACTGGTGCCGTGTGAGTCAGGCACAGGAAGTGAGGCGCTGTGACTGCAGGAAGAGAGAGAGGCTTGTGATAATGGAGGAATGGGGAAGAATATCTTCTTCCTCCGACCGAGTCACTGCATCAGGTCCTCCATGTATGTCAGCATATCTGCATTGACTCTCACAAACTTCTACAGATATGCTATAGAGAGCATCCTATCCGGCTGCATCACAGCCTGGTATGGCAACTACTCGGCACAAGATCGTAAGAAACTGCAGACTGTGGTGAACTCAGCCCAACGCACTACACAAGCTTGCCACCCCCACATTGATTCTATATATACCTCCCGCTGCCTCAGGAAGGCAGACAGCATTATATCAGATACCCCTCCCACCCAGGCATTGCCCTCTTCCAGACCCTTCCATCAGGCAGAAGGTACAGAAGTCTGAAGACACGAAATTCCAGACATAGGAACAGCTTCTTCCCCACAGCTAAGACTCCTCAACAACTCCCCCTCGGACTGATCTGTTCCTTGTAAGAACTGTATTCATGACGCCCTATGCGCTATTTGCTTTGTTTGACCCCCTGTTCCACATTGTAACCAATCACTGTTTGTCGATGTAACATTTGTCAATGTTCTCTGTTGATTATTCTTTTTTGTCTACGATGTGAATACAGTTCCCTTGGCCGCAGAAAAATACTTTTCACTTAGTTCAGTACAATAAATAAAATCAAATTAGATCAATGTGATATCCAAGAAAATAGGTGGCCTCGCTAGTCCCTCCTGTTCTTGTTGACTATTCAGAAGAGAAGTCAAATTGTCTGCAGCCAGAGACCACCTCTTTTCTTTACTCATTTGCCAGAATTGAAAGGGCATCGACCTGAATCAGTGGGTGGGATTTTCCGCGCCCCCCCAATCCTGCGATGTGGTTTGCTGCGGTAGAGGCAGCCCGCCATTGGTTGGTGGCAGGATCCTCTGGTCACACTGCCATTAGCAGGGCTTCCTGTTGTTAACGTTCTGCCATCAGGGAACCCACATTGGTGGGGGAGGCGGGGGGGGGGGGGGGGGGGGGATGTCACTGTCAGCGAGACTGGTACTTCCATTTGGTGGCAACAGTGGGAAAATCCTACCCTTAACTCTGTCTCTCTCTCCACCGATGCTGTCAGAT
Organism: Scyliorhinus canicula; assembly: GCF_902713615.1. Classification (NCBI taxonomy): domain Eukaryota; kingdom Metazoa; phylum Chordata; class Chondrichthyes; order Carcharhiniformes; family Scyliorhinidae; genus Scyliorhinus; species Scyliorhinus canicula. The sequence continues at coordinate 162,196,478 of NC_052151.1, read as the reverse complement.
CTGCTGAATACTGTAACATTTTATGCTTTTACCCCAAAGTGAAGGTCCTTTAAAGAAAAAGGGTCAAAGAAAGTCATGCACCAGATTGGGATTTCCTGACTCCGCCATCCGCCAGGATCTTCCCGTCCTGCCAGAAATCAATGGATATTTGGCCGGCACACTATACTCCTGTGGCAAATCCCGCTACAATGGGGCTGAAAAAACCCCAGCCCCAGTTATCTTATGTTGATTGGAGTTGCTATAATGGTCCAAATTTACATTATTTTAGATGAAGTTTAAAGGTGGCAATGATGATCTGCCGAAGCAATCACAACAGGCTAGAAAATATAGACTTGTTTTCCCTTAGCTGAGAAAAAACTATTCAGCTACTATCCTAATATGCACACAGATGTGACAGCACAGAAGGACTCACTCTACTTTTCCAGCTTCAGCTAGCAGAGTATGAGACATTTAATTCCATTCAAGCTGGTAATATGTTGTGCGACCAAAGAACCCTTGTGGAAAACTTCACCTCAAACGTTTTTTCATTTGTATTACAGAGACCTGTTTCTGGAAATAGAGCTACGCACAATTTATATACCATGAGGAGGGCCAAATGGAACTCATAGAGTTGGAGGTGAAGCAGGATCTGGAGACTCCTGAGGTTAATAAAAACAATACTCCTGCTGTGTGCAATGAAAATAACACAGTTACATATTTAATATGGAAATAATGACTTAGTTCAAAGCTCTGTACTCCATTGAATGTATTTTTCATCAATATTATGCAAAGTAGAGCCCATATGCTCAGCTGTACTTTTTAACTTTTGGATACAAGTCCAGGAATATGCCGCAAGTATTGTTGGACCATCATAACAACAGCAACTTGAACTGATATAGTGCCTTTCGCATAGTAAAATGTTGTAAGGTGTGTTGCACGTTTTACTATGGGCGTAAAACGCGTTTATTGGAGTGTATTAACACGCCTCCGAGTTCGACGTGTGCTTAACACTGCTAGGCTCTGTTCTATGTAATTATTTAAGCTCTGGAGTCGCCAGCTGCCGTATAGGCAACGTCACAAGTATTCCAAGGTCAAATTCAAAGTAATAAAGACGATACACCGATTAGTCAAGTTCAAACGATCAATATTTATTATACAGTTAATAATAAATACTCATGCACACACTAAGAGACTAAGCTACAACTAAACATAAGCAAACAGAATACTTATCTAACAGGAACAGGCAAGGTCAGAGAACGAGGCCTTCGTCCTGGTTTTGTCTGCAGCCTTCAGCAAGCGTTCTGGCACTTGGGAGTCTAGCGGGCTTGGATCGCGTAGCGAGCGTTGAACTTACGGTTTCGGCGGCTGGTGCTCAACGGCTGGAGTCAGGATACCAGGTGTCAGTCGGGGCCGGAGCACAGGTTTAACAGACCGGACAACACGAGGTCCCTATCTTTTATAGGGGTTCCGTTGTCCTTCCCTCTTCTCGGGCGGGCTCTACCTATTGGATCAATTTCTTATCGATACTGGATTAATTCCCCAATGCGAGGGGGTCTCCGTGATGGAGGGGGCGTTTCTTATGTCCTTTTGTTCGGAGGTTTCTGGTGCCTCGATGTCTGGGTCTTGATTGGAATGTGTCCATTCAGAACCAAATGTATCTATTGTGTGGGTGTTCAAGTCTGATGGCCTCATTAGCATGCAAAGCGTTTTGCCATTTGCACCTAGCTAAGGTCTCTTCACCTGAGCCCAAACTGGTTTCTGCTGCTGCAGAATGCAAACTGCTCTTTGCAGACTGCTGTTCTGGCTGAACTGTCTGTTTCTCAGCAGCCTTCCATTTTAGTTTGGCTCAGTGTCCATTTTGCGTGGCCAGCATGGCTACATTCCCTCCTTGTGATCCTCACAATCATACTATTGTGAAGGATCACCTATGTACTTTGCCTCCTTGTGTTCTGACCTCTTGCCAGTTCCTGTTCTACTCTGTTCTAAACTATGGGAAGAAGAGAAAAAAAAAATGTAACTAACATTTCTACTTGGCCCTATGTCAAAGGGGACATGCATTACTACAATTGGGAACCTCTACCTATCACTATTAACCTTAACCTTAACTTAAACATTTAATCACTCTAAACCTTAACCATTCACACCACAACATAACACTTCCCAACTCGGCAGTCGAGTATGGAACAATATAATACATGGCTGAATTTTATTTACAGAGTGTTGTAATCAGTGAGGGGTTGAGGGGTTTGGTGGAATCCGAAGATGGGGGATTGCACTCTATAGATGGGTGAGGTGCTGGAACGAGAGGCTCTCCTCTTCCATTTCCTCAACCTGAGGGTCTGCACTAGGATGGTGAGGATCGCAATCACCAACAGTGATTCGATTATGTAGGACATGGAGTACCACGTCATGAATTTAGTACACCAGGTCTGAACCTCGCTGATCAGAGCTGAGCACTGGGGGTTTGTTGTACTAACATTTACGGTGGGGGTTGTGGGGGAAACGTGTCTTGTTTCCACACATATACATATGACATTAAATAGTAATAAGTGGGCTTCCATCATTTTGCTGTTCTTCTTCTTTCTCTTCCTTCTTCCTCCGGTATTGACAATCCTGGCTTCGACCTCTGTCTCGTCCTTTGAAACCTTTGGGATCAAGCACAGTATCTGTCAATACACAGTTTAAGACCTTTACTTGTTAGTGCATCTGTCTTTCAAAACCCAATTGACCCTTTAAAATGACTGGCTAAGTCACACCCTGTGACTCCCCTCATCATTTTTTTTTTTCAAAAAGCGAATTTAAAGACCAGCATACACCTAACAATCCTTCCTTCTGCGAGCCGTCTCGCAGGCTTTGCTGATTTACCATCCGAATGTTTCCGGATGTAAATAGCATGTGGGATGGCGGCCGAAGGGCTACCTAACCTAAAATGAAAACAAATTTGGAAAGAAACATCCGAATGAGTTGCGTATGGGTCGCTACGGGTACGAGTTGGATGGGATCCCCGGGTAGGGCGTGCTGTGCCATACCCGAGCTTGGCTGACCAAGGGTTGGTTCTCAGACAGGGCGGGTCCTCAGTGCCGTTTGTCCACTGCCTGAGTAACCTGGAAAGAAACGGGTACGAATGTGATTACCATGACTTGCAGCCTCTATTTCGCCGAATAGAGGGGCACCTAAAAAAAAACCAAGGGAGCCAAGATGCTCCAACTGAGGACATCCCTGAAGTTCTCAGAGATATCTGCGGACAAGCTATTTGGCGTGTGGCCTTACAACTTTGGAAAGGATCTCCAATCAAACCGAAGTTCTCAAAGGTTTCGGCAGACAAGCTAACGTGTATGTGAGGTGGTCACAATCTTTTCAGCTGAAAAGAAGATGTCCATCCTCCAACTGAAACATTTACATTCCTGGAAACAAACAAACATAAAACGAAGACAAACATACGTGCAGGTTCCATCAGAAAGGACATCGTTTCCCTCAAACGATTCCTATCTTACATCATCTGGACACCTCACTTTGATTCTGCCTCTGTGAACAGGGTCACAAAGGGGTTGCCGTGTCGGGAGTCAGACACCGTGTCGTCCTGCTCTCCCGGATCCCACACCCTTGTGTGGATCAGGCATGCAATTTTGGAGTTGTGTGACCGGGGGTCACTTTCGTCATTGCGGACAAGTCTGTAGGAATTGTCCCTGTGCCATTGTGTGGCGTCGAGTGTGTTGTCGGGGTAGTCGGGGTCGGGTGGTGGTTCGGGGTTTTTGAGGTAAGTGACTTCCATGGGGTCACTGGAGTCGGGGTCGTAGTTGGTGCAGTGTGGGCTGTATGGCTGTGTGCTGTCGCTGTCTTCAGAGTCAGTGTCTGTCCTACTGTCTCTGCTGTGGCAGCTTGTGGGCGTGTCGGGGCGTGGTCTGTAGTGGTCTGTGGGCGGAGTCGTGGGCGAGTCCGTTGATGAACTGGTCTGTGAGGGGGATGGTGGAAAGGTGTCTCTGGTGGGCGGGGTGAAGTGTTCTGCTGCGTCTAGCAGGACATGGTGGGCATGGTTGGCCTGTGTTCCATATGCCTTTAACTGGTTTATATGGAACCACGCGGTCTTCCCATTAGGATACTTTATCCTGTAAACGGAGGGGCTAATTTTGTCCGAAATTGAGTAGGGGCCGGAATATTTTGGAGCCAAAAAACTGCTGGGGTTATAAACAGATAACATTACCTGTTGCCCAACCTGGAATTCTGTGGTGTGGACGGTCTTATTGAAACAGGCAGTCCGTTGCTGTCGGCGTTTCCCTAGCTGGACTGCGGCTGCGAGCTGTGCAGACCTCACAGTCTCAACTAGTTCTTTAACTGCCTTTTCATGTGTGAGGGCCGTCACTTCGGGGCTTGTCATGTCCAGTCCTAAAAGGAATTCTGCACCTTTCATAGGGCGTCCGGTCATGAGTGTGTGTGGTGTGTATCCTGTCGATGTGGAGACAGTGTTCCTTATGAACATAAGTGCAAATGGGAGCACTGAATCCCATGTGGAATTGTTCTCTTGAACCATTTTCCTAAGGGTAGTTTTTAGGGTCCGATTCATGCGCTCCACAATCCCGCTGGACTGTGGATGATACGCAATGTGGAAGTTCTGTTTGATGCCGAATATTGTCAGGACGTTCCTCATGACCCGTCCTGTAAAGTGAGATCCCTGGTCCGAATCGATACTTCGGGGTAAACCCCATCTCGTGAAGATGTGGTGGGTCAGGATCTTTGCAGCTGTCTTTGCTGTATTTGTTCGTGAGGGAAATGCCTCTACCCACTTGGTAAAGGTATCTATCACCACCAGAACGTATTTATAGCCATTCCTACAAGGGGGCAATGGACCTATAAAGTCGATCTGGAGGTTTGTCCAAGGGCCGTTAACTGGGCGAGTATGCCGAAGTTGTGCTTTCTTAGAATACCTCTCCGGGTTATTCTGAGCACAAATCAGGCAATTCTCTATGTAGTGCGTTACATCATTCCTGAGATCAGGCCACCAACAGAGTTGCCTGAGGTGCCTCGTTGTTGCATCAATTCCCTGATGCCCGTGTCCGTCATGGAACAAGGCAATCATCTGATTCCTGTCCTGCTGTGGGACCACATAAAGTCGGTCCTTAATGATCACACCCTCATGTGTGGTCAGTGCGTGTTTAAAGTGCTCGTAAGCAGGCACAAAGTTTCCCTTGAAAACCTCCCTGAGGTCTCCGTCCTGTTTTTGTGCTGCCACGAGATCTTTAATATCAGTCTGTGAGACTTGGACTGCGCTCACAGGGGCGCTAGCTGGTGCGCTAGCTGGGGGGGTCCATAAGTGTCCTCTCCTGGAACCTGCCTTAGCCAACGCGTCGGCTTTTACATTCCCAGGTGGTGATGACCTATGGTGGCTGCGAACTTTTATAATGCCGAAGGTCCTGTCCTTCGCTTTCGCTAAAATATGCTGGAGTAGAGGGGCTGATGGAAGGGGTTTTCCGTCTGCGGAGACAAAACCTCGTGTCCTCCACAGGGGCAGAAAATCGGTTAAACTGTTACAGACATATAAGCTGTCTGAATATATGTCTGCTGGGCTGGGGAAAGAATCGGGGTGGTCCACTATGTACGCTATGGCTGCTAGCTCTGCTGCCTGCGCGCCTAAGTGACCTGGTAACTTAAGAGCGATTTCTTCGAGAGCGCGCCCCTGCGCGTCCTCTACATAGATGCCGCATCCTGTGATACGCTCACCATTTAAAACTGTGGAGGAACCGTCTACATAAATCCTCAAGGGTCCACACGTGTCTGTGGGCTGGGGGCTTTGTTTCGGGTTCCCTATCTTCCTGGGGGGTGTTTTGGCTAAAAGGGTCCTGTGTTATGCAGGGGAGCTACAATTTCACAGTCATGGGGCTGTCCGGGGTATTGGAGGTTGTCTGCTAAGTATGTGTGTGTGCGTGTCCGTTTCACTGTAATGTCCCGTCCTTGTAAAAGTAGGGTCCACCTAGCTGCCCTAATCTGGCTAACTGAACCGTCCTTCAGTCGACCGTCTAGTAGTAGCTGTGTGGGTGTGTGTTCGGTTAGAATGGTGATGGGGTTGAGTCCGGTGATGTATGAGAAATACTGCACTGCCCAGAAGACAGCAAGGAGGTGCCTCTCACAGGCTGAAAATCCTTGTTCTACTGGGTCTAACAGTCGGGAGGCATAAGCCACTGGTCTTAGCTGCTCGTGCCGTTCTTGAAGCAACACGGCCGAGAGGGTCAGATCGGTGCTCGCTACCTCTATTGCGTACGGTGAAAGTTGGTCGGGGACTAGCAGCGCGGGTGCTGCACTAAGGGCTCGTTTCAACTCTTCCACAGCCTCTGTATGCTGCGGAAGCCATTCCCAGGGGGCTCCTTTCTTAAGGAGGTCTGAAAGTGGGGCGGCTTTTGTCGCGAATCCGTCGATGTGGTTCCGACAGTAGCCAACCAGTCCTAAAAACGACCGGAGGGCTGATACATTTTGGGGAAGGGGCAATTTGACAATCGAATCAATTCTTTTGAATTCGATCTCGCGTTTGCCGTGCGTGATGACTGATCCCAAATACATCACTTTACTTTCCAATATTTGGGCCTTTTTCGGGTTAACTTTACAGCCAATTTCAGTTAAGAGTTCTAGGAGCTCGGCCAGAAGCGAAATGTGCTCTGCCTTTGTGTCTGTCTGCAGTAGTAGGTCGTCTACATACTGTACCAGACATTCGGGTCGGGAAAATTTTTCTAATCCACTTGCCAGCTGTCGGTGGAAAATGGAGGGTGAATTGTGGAATCCTTGTGGGAGGCATGTCCACGTGTACTGCTGCGTTTTAAAAGTGAATGCGAATTTGTATTGGCACGCTTTTGCCAATGGTATTGACCAGAATCCATTACTGATGTCCAATACCGTGAAGTACTTGGCGTTGAGACCCTGCTTGAGCATGGTCTCGGGACTAGTAGCTACCGTTGGGGCTACTGCGGGGGTTACTTTGTTGAGTTCCCGATAATCGATGGTCAGACGCCATGATCCATCGGGCTTCCTCACTGGCCAAATAGGGGCATTGTTGGTGGAGGCTACCGTTCTCAGTACACCTTGGTCCAACAAGCTGCCTATAACCTTTTCTATTTCCACCTCTGCCTCGAGGGGAAATCTATACTGCTTTTGCGGTCGGGGGTCCTGTCCGGTAACATGAACTTGGCCAGTCATTCTGCCACAGTCATGACGGTGACTTGCAAATGCTGTCCTGTGTTTGTTTAGTAGGGCCTTAATTTGTCGGTCGGTGTGGAGTGTAGTCAGGTCGAATGAGTACTCTCCCACTGCGCTAATCCGATTAGCGTAGTCTCCTACTGTGAGGGTGGCTGGGGCTCTGTCTGATCTCGCCATTCGCCAGACACACTGGTTCACTGGGTCGAACGACAAGCTGTGTGTGTTCATAAAGTCTATCCCCAGGATGTGTTCTGCTGTCCGGGGAAGATTTACTAAAACTACGGGGTGCCTTGTGCTAATGTTCCCTAGCTGGATCGCTACGGGTGCTGTGATATGTCCCTGCTGCGAGTGTCCGGTGAACCCGCTAAGTGTGATGGTGGAGGTGGTCGGCCACGTGTCTGCGTGTGCCGTGGTTGTGGAGTTAATGGTGGTGCGGGATCCTCCTGTGTCCCACAGTAACTCTATGGGCTTCCCTTTGACTTTTGCCGTGACTACGGGCCTCCCTGATGAGTCCCATAGTGTGTCACAGACCCAAGTGGGGGAGCCCGAACACCGTCAGTTCGTCTCGTCCACATTGGTGGGTCCTGACTGTACTGCTACATTGTGGATGGGTTTTGCCTTGTTGCGGTTCAGAGTGCCTGTATGCTGGCCTCTCTGAGATCGCTGGGGTGCTTGGCACTCTTTTGCCCAATGCCCTAACTGTCCACAGTTATAGCATTCCTGTCCTTTCTGTTGAGGGCTGCTCTTGCCTTCATTTACCCATGCGGGCTTCTGGTGCTCTCTGACTGCTTGGATATCTGCAGCAGCCTGAGCCTCTTCTGGGGATCTAACCTTTGCTTTTGCCTGAAGCGATTGCTCCCAAGCGCGGGACAATCTTTTGAGGACCCATTTTTCGTTATGGGCCTCTTCTGAGGGGTCGTAATTATTGCAAGCGCTCTGTCCTGCCTCTGTTGCGTGTGAGATAATTGTGCGCGTCCACTTAACCATGTTTTCGCGGGTTAAATGCGCTCTATCTAGCTGTCCGAAAACTGCGCTGAAGTGAATCCACAGCCTTCCTGCGAATGCTGTGGGGTGTTCAGATCTCTTCTGCCTGCACTTATTCAAGCCTTCTACGGGGTCACCTCTATTGTACCCGATGGCATCTAAAATAGCAGTGTGCATCTCCTCTAGGCTGCCTCCTGCCACGTTTTGTGGGTCGGGGAGGGCTGCCACTACACTCTGGTCTAAGCTCAGCACGGTGAGCTTAACCTGCTCTCTCTCATCCAGGCCGTACATGGTAGCCTGCTGTTTTACTTTCGCAAAGAACTGGTGGGGGTCTGCGGTGGGGAGGAGCGGAGTGATCTTTTCACAAGCGTCCCTTAGCTGGGTTACTGTTAAAGGGGTGGTGTAAGTTATGTCTGGGGCGCCTTCTGATTCGGCTTTTCTCTGCGTGGTTACGGGATTCATGGGTGCGGTTATGATCTGAGCTGTGGGGGGTTGGGGTGCCTGTCGTTTCTGCTGAGCTGCGGGCGCACATGTTCCCTGAACATAACGCTGCGCTGTCTCGCTTAATTCCTGCCAATCTGGGGCGTTTTCCCCATCTAACTGAGCTCCAAAGGTGCTTTGGAAGCCATTCTGCACCGAAAGCAGAGATTGCAGTTCCGCAATCTGTTTTCTGCATTTCGCGTGGTCAACTGTGCTTTGTCTTTGTTCGGTTGTTGCAGCATGGAGTGCTCTCAAAGCTGCTTTGAGATCGGAACATTGCCTCTGCAATGCCTCCACCTGCTTTTCCGATTCCTGTCTTATCAGAACGGCACGTTGCACGTCCTGATAGGCTTTCTCATACTGGGTCTGGGAACTGTTCAGATGAGCTAGACAAGACTGGTGAGCCCTCTTGGCATCATCCACCTCTCTACCCTTCTCTGCCAACTTCCCTTTAAGATCCAGGTTTTCTTTCTCGACGTCCCTGACATCGACCTTACTCATTCGGTTCCTTTCCTCTAAATCTGCCCGGAGCGTCCTGATGACCTCCTCTGCGCCTCGCAACTGTGCCAAGCAGGACACAATCGCCATCGGCTTGCGTGCTTTACTTAAACTCTTTTTGTGTATCTGAGAGAGGTTCTCCCACCAAGTATGACCTATACTCCCGGGACCTGTCTCCTCATTTGCACAAAACTCTTTCCAAAGGGGCCATCCCTTTCTTTGTAAATATTTGCGGAGTTCCAGCTCCCACGTGGGACACTGGCCTACTCTGCTACTGCTGCTGGTCGCTGCGACCACAAACTTTGCTGGATCCATCAGACGTTCCATTGCCTGCATGGCCATTTCCTCTGACTCTCTTTTTATAATTTGGAACAGGGGGTTGCTGGGGTGGTGTTTCGAAAAAGGGTACGGCTTACGCTATTTTCCGATTACAAAACTACCGAAAGTTTGTCGCAACAAAAAGCTTTCAGTTTTACCTTACAGCCCTGTTAGTACGCATGCACTAAAACACACTTCCGAATTTCGCTTATTATTTTGAACACCTTGAATACTTGTGATCTCTTTCTTTCTCTGCAATTTGGAGTTCTAATTCAAATTTCAGGGTCCTGGACACTGTGGTGTTTCCACTTACAACAGGGTCCCGGCGGAGTCGCCACTAAATGTTGCACGTTTTACTATGGGCGTAAAACGCGTTTATTGGAGTGTATTAACACGCCTCCGAGTTCGACGTGCGCTTAACACTGCTAGGCTCTGTTCTATGTAATTATTTAAGCTCTGGAGTCGCCAGCTGCCGTATAGGCAACGTCACAAGTATTCCAAGGTCAAATTCAAAGTAATAAAGACGATACACCGATTAGTCAAGTTCAAACGATCAATATTTATTATACAGTTAATAATAAATACTCATGCACACACTAAGAGACTAAGCTACAACTAAACATAAGCAAACAGAATACTTATCTAACAGGAACAGGCAAGGTCAGAGAACGAGGCCTTCGTCCTGGTTTTGTCTGCAGCCTTCAGCAAGCGTTCTGGCACTTGGGAGTCTAGCGGGCTTGGATCGCGTAGCGAGCGTTGAACTTACGGTTTCGGCGGCTGGTGCTCAACGGCTGGAGTCAGGATACCAGGTGTCAGTCGGGGCCGGAGCACAGGTTTAACAGACCGGACAACACGAGGTCCCTATCTTTTATAGGGGTTCCGTTGTCCTTCCCTCTTCTCGGGCGGGCTCTACCTATTGGATCAATTTCTTATCGATACTGAATTAATTCCCCAATGCGAGGGGGTCTCCGTGATGGAGGGGGCGTTTCTTATGTCCTTTTGTTCGGAGGTTTCTGGTGCCTCGATGTCTGGGTCTTGATTGGAATGTGTCCATTCAGAACCAAATGTATCTATTGTGTGGGTGTTCAAGTCTGATGGCCTCATTAGCATGCAAAGCGTTTTGCCATTTGCACCTAGCTAGGGTCTCTTCACCTGAGCCCAAACTGGTTTCTGCTGCTGCAGAATGCAAACTGCTCTTTGCAGACTGCTGTTCTGGCTGAACTGTCTGTTTCTCAGCAGCCTTCCATTTTAGTTTGGCTCAGTGTCCATTTTGCGTGGCCAGCATGGCTACAGGTGTTTCACAGAAGAACAATGAGACAAATTTGACCTTGAGCCACAGAGCTGTTAGGACATTTGACTAAAAAGGTAGATTTTAAAGGGTGACTTAAAAGAGGAGGGGAGAGAGAGAGGTGGAGGAGCAGAAAGATTTGAGGATGGAATTCCAGTAATTAGGATCTTGGCAGTTGGAGGCACGGCACCAAGGTTGAAGCAAAGGACATGAGGGTGTGCGAGAGGCTAGAATTGGTAGAGGTCGGAGATCTCAGAGTTGTAGGACTGGCGCTTGATGTGTTGGGTACTCTGGATCTGTGGAGACTGCGTTTACCTTAGCAGTAACATATACAGGCTACCAACACTTGTAATAGTACAACACTATTTTATTAAGCGAGGAACTGTTGAACATACTTGCACTGTGGGGCGACACTATGTTAGATTAACTGAAGACCTATGCCTATCCTGACCAGTCTAGACTATCAGCACATGGTGAAGGCATATTTACAAGACTATGTACATAAACACTAAGCTATTTACATTGGAAGGTGTCGAGTGCAGATGGACAGTATGCAACAAAAGAGTAACTAGAACAACATTATGTACAAAACAGTGAGTTCATTAAACAGAGCAACGAAACAATTCAGAGAGTCCATGAATTCAGACAGTTCATTAATTTAGTCTCTGAGGTGGCCGACAAATTCTGGTTGACCGTGAGGGTGGCACACCACTCGCCGTCCGGATCAATGCTGAATATCGGGAGTGGCTTGACTTTTGTCTTCGGGGGCATCTTGGGCGAGATTCCACGCACTCCCGACGGTGCGGAGAATAGCGTGGCTCGTAAAATTTTACGGCCACGCTGTTCCGACGCCCTCCCGCTATTCTCCCCCCCCCCCCACGCCCAACTCCCGACACGAATCGCTGCCGCCGTTTTTTTACGGCCGGCAGCGATTCACAGCTGATGGATGGGCCGAGTTCCCAGCCCTTTACGGCTGTTTTTACGAACGGCAAACACACCTGGCCTGGCCGTTCATAAAAACGGCCGTAAACTCTCGCTTTTTATAACCATGGCACCGATTGGCACGGCAGTACCATGGCCGTGCCAAGGGTGCCATGGGCCCGCGATCGGTGGGCACCGATCACGGGCAGCGGGCCCGATGCCCGCGTACTATTTGTCCTTCCGCCGCCCCGCAGTATCCATTTGCGGGGCGGCTGAGGGGCATCCCGGCCCGCGCATGCGCGGGTTTCGCGCAAATACGCGATGACGTCATCCGCGTATGCGCGGGTTGGAGTCTTCCAATCCGCGCATGCGCGGCTGACGTCATATGACGCGTCAGCCGGCGCTAACTCTGGCAAGCGGGCTTAACGAAATTCGTTAAGCCCGTGATGCCGGAGTTTACGGCGTCGGGCTGCTAGCCCCGACCGGGGACCAGAATCGGTTCCCGGTCGGGAAAGGGGGGGGCTGGCGTCAAACTCGCCCTGATTTGACGCCAGCCTTACGATTTCTCCCGGTTTGGGAGAATCGCGCCCCTTGTGTTTGGTAATGATGCCCACCCGAAATAGTGCTTTAGGGTCCTCCGTGTCAAGGTCCGGCATCAGGTCAGAATTGGGATCGGCGACCGTGGGTGGATGGTGCGGACATCCCTGCGTAGCTGGTTGGAGCGACGATAGTTGGCAGGCTGAGCAAACCTGCATAAAGCAGCATAGTGGCCAAGTTTGCCACATTGTAGGCAGCTTCGGGATTTTGCAGGACATTGCCGCTTTAAATGGGCGGAGCCATAGTTGCCCCACGTCGTGACGTCAGAACGCTCGGTGCGCCACCGCGCATGCGTGGTGCGCTCATACGTGGTGCGCGTCTGCGCAGTACGATCTTCGGCGTTGCTGCCCCCTCATTCAGTGTGCGCATGCGCGGGAGACTGTGAAAAGTGCGCAAAATGGCCGCCCTCATCCAGGCTAAGGCACTGGAGTTGCTTGATTGCTTGCACCCGTTCTGCCTCGTGGGGACCTTGCCGCGCTGTTTCAGCCGCTTGAATGTGCGAGTATCGGTTAGTGTCGTGTTCATGCAGAACGCAGGTCTCGATGGCAATCGCAAGGGTGAGCTGTTTAACCTTGAGGAGCTGCTGGCGTAGGGGGTCCGACTGTACACCGAAAACAATCTGGCCGCGTATCATGGAGTCGGAGGTGGATCCATAATTACAGGACTGCGCCAGGATGCGAAGGTGGGTGAGAAAAGATTGAAAAGGTTCATCCTTACACTTAAAATGCTGTTGGAAGACATAGCGCTCGAAACTTTCATTTACCTCGATGTCACAGTGACTGTCACATTTGAGGAGGACCGTCTTGAACTTGGACTTGAAAATGAAATAAAAATGAAAAATGAAAATGAAATGAAAATCGCTTATTGTCACGAGTAGGCTTCAATGAAGTTACTGTGAAAAGCCCCTAGTCGCCACATTTTGGCGCCTGTCAGGGGAGGCTGGTACGGGAATTGAACCGTGCTGCTGGCCTGCTTGGTCTGCTTTAAAAGCCAACGATTTAGCCCAGTGAGCTAAACCAGCCAGACTTGTCTTCACTTTCAGCAAAAGTGAGAAAGTTGAAGATATGAATGGCGTGGTCCCCGGCTGTGGAGAGGAAGAGAGCAATCTTCCTGGCGTCTGAAGCAGCTTCCAGGTCTGTGGCTTCAAGGTAAAGCTGAATCGTTGTTTAAAGATTATCCAGTTGGCATCGAGGTTTCCGGTGATGCGGAGCGGCGGTGGGGGGCAGACGCTGTCCATATTGCAGGATGGCTGATTGCTGGTCGAAGGCAGATAACTTGAAGGTAGGTCTAATAAGGTCTAACATCACGTACTGGTACCATGATGTGTTGGGTACTCTGGATCTGTGGAGACTGCGTTTACCTTAGCAGTAACATAGACAGGCTACCAACACTTGTAATAGTACAACACTATTTTATTAAGCTAAGAACTGTTAAACATACTTGCACTGTGGGTCGACACTATGTTAGATTAAACTGAAGACCTATGCCTATCCTGACCAGTCTAAACTGTTAGCACATGGTGAAGGTTTGTGCTACTGACTGTGAGCTCTGTCCATCTCAGAGGCTGCATCCCGAATGAGCGGGAAAACTAGTGCCCTCTGGCTTTATAGTGAGCGTGCCCTAACTGGTGATTGGCTGCTGTGTTGTGTGTGTTGATTGGTCTTGCAGTGTGTAAGTCAGTGTGTGTCTCTGCACCATTATATACTGATGTGTATATTATGACAGCGCTCACAGTGATAGGGTGGGGTGGAGACATGGAGGAAAAACGCATGAGGCTGCGTTCAAATGTGGAGTAACAGTTGACAAAAAGGTGGGCTTGGATTTTGGCGTCAACAGCACATTCAAGGACCTTGAACAGGAAATGAAGGTTGGAGATAGGGCATCACCATGCTCCACATTACCAATATTATTTGAAACAAAACCGACTTTTACCCTCGCAGAACAGTGAATCATTAGTCTGCCTAGTCGTTGCTACAAAGTAATCCAGTTTATTTATGCTGGAAGAGATAGAAACCAGGATTTCACAGCCCCTCCGTCCAGCAGGATATTATGGCCCCACCAAACTGAATGGAGATTCAAATAGGTTGTGGCACCTACCGAGAGGAGTTCACCACGCTGGGGCTGTAAATTCCGGGCCAGAGTCTGCAGCCCTACTTTATGAACTCGAGGGCCTAGATGTGGGAGTTAATCACTTATTCATGATTATGGAAACATACTCATGGACAATATTCCAGAACACATGGCAATGTTTCGCTGTGGAAGTTCATATGTTCTGCTGGTTTTATACCTCAGGGGCTTAATATAAAAGATATTGCTCACATGTTCTTGATTCCTTAACAGTTTGTATATATCTGGCCGCTAATTGCAGGAGGCTCATACTCTATATGGCAGTTTCAAAATAAGTTCAAAACTGGTCTCAGAACTAGAACTAATGGCAACACACAGAATAAAAGAAATAAAACAAATGGGTCCCTTTTTCTACAGTAGAAATGAGGAAGCTGAATTTAGAATTCTAAATGAAGAGAGATAGATGGTCCATGGACATTTCTATTCCTCAATCCAAACAGAAATGCAAAATCCAAAAGTTCTGAAGCTATATCAGGAAATAAATGGCCAATAGGTTCTCCATAGCCTAAACCCTGACCAGCAAGTGATTTGTAATTGAATTTAAAGGTAAAGTAAGGAAAAGGAGCACAACAAGCAGGTAGCATTGTGGATAGCACCAATGCTTCACAGCGCCAGGGTCCCAGGTTCGATTCCCCGCTGGGTCACTGTCTGTGTGGAGTCTGCACGTTCTCCCCGTGTGTGCGTGGGTTTCCTCCGGGTGCTCCGGTTTCCTCCCACAGTCCAAAGATATGCAGGTTAGGTGGAATGGCCATGATCAATTGCCCCTTAGTGTTAGGTGGGGTTTCTGGGTTATGGGGATAGGGTGGAGGTAAGGGCTTGGGTAGGGTGCTCTTTCCAAGAGCCAGTGCAGACTCGATGGGCCGAATGGCCTCCTTCTGCACTGTAAATTCTATGAAAAAAACAAAAAAAAAACTTCAATATAAATATTCTGTGCAGGCTTTTTTTTCATTTGTTCATAGAATGTGAGTTTATTGTCCTTATTGTCCTTGTGAAGATGCCTTCTGAATCTGCTGAAGTTGCACCTCCAGTGGTCTGAGGAACGGAGGGAGGGAGGGAAGTCCAGTGTTTTGGGTGGCAAGGTAGGACAGTGGTTAGCATTGTTGCTTCACAGCTCCAGGGTCCTGTCTTGGGCCACTGTCTGTGTGGAGTCTGCACATTCTCCCCCGTGTCTCCGTGGGTTTCCTCCGGGTTCTCCAGTTTCCTCCCGCAAGTCCAGAAAGACGTTCTGTTAGGTAATTTGGGCATTCGGAATTCTCCCTCAGTGTACCCGAACAGGCTCCCAAGTGTGGCATTAGGGGTTTTTCACAGTAACTTCATTGCAATATTATGACATTAATAAAGATTATGATTATTGATTCAGTGATAATGAAGGGATTATGATGTACCTCCAAGGAGGATGCAACTAGTGGCGTTCCTGTGCGTCTGCAACCCTTGTGCTCTAGGTGGTAGAGATCATAGTTTTGGAATGTGCTGTCACAGGAGCCTTGGCGAGATGCATCAGAACACACTGGTACACACTGTTGCCAATGTGTCGGTGGTGGGGGGAGTTTAAGGTGGTGTCTGGGCTGCTGATCAAGTGGGCTGTTTGTCCTGGATGGTGTCAATCTTCATGAACTGACGCAATTATACACTGAAGCAACTCACCAAGACATCTTCAGCAGCACCTACAAAACTCCGACCTCTACCACCCAGAATACAGCAGGAACAATGGAACAGCACCTCTGCAAATCATTTAGCATTCTGACTTGGAAATATATATATATTTTTTTTCTTTAAATTTAGATTACCCAATTATTTTTTCCAATTAAGGGGCAATTTAGCGTGGCCAATCCACCTACTCTGCACATTTTTGGGTTGTGGGGGCGAAACCCACGCAGACACGGGGAGAATGTGCAAACACCACACGGACAGTGACCCAGAGCCGGGATCGAACCTGGGACCTCAGCGCCGTGAGGCGGTTGTGCTAACCACTAGGCCACCGTGCTGCCCTCTGACTTGGAAATATATTGCCATTCATTCATAATTACCAGTTCAAAATCCTGGAACTCCCAGCAGCACTGTCGGGGTACTTTCACCACACAGACTGCAGTGGTTCAAGAAGGCGTCTCAGGGAAAATGAAGATGGACATTAAATGTTACCAGTCCATGCCCAATTCATACAAAAAAACCTTAAAAACAATTCCTCTTTAGTAAGACAAATTAACAATTTTGGAGAGATGTCCCATCATTCCAAACTTCTATGTTCAGAATTTCTGAGACCCAATAAATTGAAAGTGACAGATGATTTCCTCTAGCAGTATTAGTCACCACAGTGATCTGCAAGCAAATTAAAACATCTCAAGCAACAAATAGAAATAACTCAATCTAGCAGTGCAGCCATATGTCTTCCTTGAAGAAATTTCTTTGAAGCTAGAGTCATCAAATTTATTTTGTTGCTCAACAATAGTGGTTGTCACACTTACTGTTGATGTCACTAAAATTCCTCTGAAATGTTACAGCTCCGTGCATTTTGACAAGATTACAGGATAATTGCAGTTGAGGTAAACTTCTCATCTCACCTTAAAGCATCCACAGTCAATGCAATGCAGCACTGGATGTTCAGTAGAGAGGAACCGTATGAAATGTTCTATCCTGTGTTCTATGTGTTGTCCAGTCTGCCTTGTGAAGAAGAATTTCCTGACATCAATCTTCAACTTATCTTTGGCCATTTTGAGCCTGTGTCCCTGATAACATCAGCCGCATGTTTGCGGCATGTTGACCTTCACGCTGGCTTGTCATGCCATGAATACTCATTAGCGTAAAATGTTTTAGTGGAAGAGGAATCCAAGGGAGGTCAGAGGGTTCGGTTGGTGGCATAGAGGAGTGAAGTGTACAGAGTCTGGTGTGTTGAGTGTAGTGAAGAGGGTGGTGGGGACAGATAGTCAAGGTAAGAAAACGAGGGACCGAATGGGGGATTTCAGTACTGTCCAAATGTATGTCCTTCTCAAGATGTTGGCTGGCAGAGTTCCTACAGGAATTTTAATTGCCCTACAACATTTAAATTATCCTCACTACGGAGGGGAGGGCCAGCTGAGCTTTCAAAAAAGTGGGAAGTGCAACATTGGATTACAACATGAACTTTCAAAAAGTAGTTAACAAAAAACTACAATATTGTTTGTGCCACAAGCAAGGAATTGTCCCAAACTTCCCTGTAACCATCAATACTTAGCAACTATGTGGCACGCCAGTACAGTTAGTTTTCTGCTGATGCTGGTCTTAACAAATGACAATGATACACATGAATAAAATAAAACCAATGTAATACAAAATACTTACAAACGGAATTTAATCTTGAAGAACACCTGTGCCCCCTAGAGCTCTCAGGTCTTATGTTAACGGAAATAGATTTGGGCAGGACTGTTTTG
Organism: Scyliorhinus canicula; assembly: GCF_902713615.1. Classification (NCBI taxonomy): domain Eukaryota; kingdom Metazoa; phylum Chordata; class Chondrichthyes; order Carcharhiniformes; family Scyliorhinidae; genus Scyliorhinus; species Scyliorhinus canicula. Next base: position 162,178,703 of record NC_052151.1, on the reverse strand, counting down.
GCTATGATGCAGAGCCTCCCTGCTTGCCCAGGAGGCTCTTTCGTAGGCGCCCAAAGTACAGCATTGACGACAGCATCACCACTGAAAGCACTATGGGGTCTCATTTAGCTCCATTCACGCTGCTGGCATTTAGAATTTTTAATGGTAATCATGTGTGAAACAGGAAAAAACAAGAGAGTGGAAATGGTGTGCATGAATACCCATTAGCATAAAATGTTTCAGTGGAAGAGAAATCCAAGGGGCTTGACATTGGGAACAGTGCAGCACTGATAAAATTCTGCCTTTTTTGTCCCCTTCACAACTTACTTTCCTATTATTGTGTCATCAGAAACTTTAGGGACCATACACTGGGTCCCTTCATCCAAATCATGAATACAGGTAGAAATAGTTGACACCCTAGCCTGATCAATGCACCACTACACTAGTTACAGTTTTCCAATCTGAGAACCGACCCATTAACCCTCATTCTCTGCATCCCGTTAGCTAACCAATCACCTGTCCCAGGGTTTTTTAAACTGTGGGTCGTAACCCACGGGTCATTCATGAGCGGGTGTCAGGAGGGTCACGGAGCGATTGGCTTTTAAATTGAGAATGCCGACCATGACCGGCTTTTAAATAGAACTGCTGTGTTATATACTCTGGAATAATACAGGCTGCAACTCAATGCAGCTTTGACCAAAAGATACTCCAGACATTGAAGAAAGTTCAATGTGATTTATTGAATCATTAGCACAGTTCTCTATGAGTTCGACCCTCCTGCTAATCTTGCTGTAGTAACTCAGTCTAACTAACCAGTCTGCTCTAAGCTACGTGGTGGGCGTGATGCTTCCTGATCTGCCCCTGTCCTACTCCCTAAGTGTCGCCTGTGGAAAAAGACAGAGCATGTGTGCCCTGTCCTTATATATGGGTTATGCAATGCTGCCTTGAGGTAGTGTCTTGACTGCCCATTGGTCGTGTCCTATTCTATGTGTTCATTAGCTGTATGACTGCATGTCATGACGTCTCTGGTGCTCCCGCTAGTGTTTACTTAGTCGTAGTGTATTACATTAACCCCTTGTGTATTTACAGTGATGCATATCACCACATCCCCCCTTTTTTGCGTTACATACTTTCTGTACAGTATTAAAGAAAAATTTAACAAAAACAGGTAAATAAGTGATGACATGTACAAGTTATGATAACTGTGATGACGATACAAGATAAAAGAATAGTTATGGTGACATTGAGGATTATACAATATCAAATAATAGTTATTTTTTTAAAATTCAGAGTACCCAATTATTTTTTCCATTTAAGGGGCAATTTGGCATGTTCAATCCACCTACCTTGCACATCTTTGGGTTGTGGGGGCGAAACCCATGAAAACACCGGGAGAATGTGCAAACTCCACATGGACAGTGACCCAGAGCTGGGATCGAACCTAGGACCTCGGCGCCGTGAGGCAGCAGTCCTACCACTGCACCACCGTGCTGCCCTACCAAATAATAGTTATGAGTCCAAAGTTCATGAATTTACACGGTCGAGTGGCTTTCTTGTGTTGTTATGGAAGTGTCGATGTTGATGTTGTCATTCCCTTGTGAACACCGTCAGTGTCCTGGTGTTTACGTAACCAAGAAGTCATCAGGAGGTGTTCAAATGGTCAAAGCACTTCATTGTCTGAGGTGGACTCTTTTTTTTAATGCTTGTGGTAGCAATTCTTGATGACATCTTTCTGAAAGCTGGTTTGCTTGTCCGTAGTGTAGCAAACGTGAATTGGTAAGATGCGTTGATATGCCATGGTATGTTTGCAACCTCGCCGTTGTTCTGAGCTGAGCAGTAACATTGTCCTTCATGGGCAGAGTTGTACCATGTCGTACCAGTTTTTGTTCTATTGTTGTTGTCATTATTGTTATTGACATGCTCGTTGTTGTGTTTGATGCCTCTGGTACGCTTCTTGTTGTTGTCTTTGTTGTAGTTTTTGTAGGTTTTGTTGTCATGTTTGTTGCGCTCAATGACCACACCGAGTGGAGAATTTGAGTCTTCACAAAGTTACTTGGGTCAGTGTCCTTTGTGGCATCTGCTGTTTCATTGAGCGTGCTGTCTTTGATTCCTCGGCGCTCCCCGTCTGGAGTCATGTCCAGATCGCTTGAATCATATTTGGCTTGTCGATGCTCCCCGTCTGGAGCCCTTTCTGGTTCACCTGAATCACCTTTGGTTTCTTGATGCTCCCCGTCTGGAGTAATTTAAGGTTCTTGTTGAGAGGCTCAAGAAGATGAGGTTTGAATTAATGTGGTGTCACTGGAGTCACTAGTAGCCTCACTTTGATTGTCGAGTGCCTCTGTACATACTAGCTGAGGTCTGTCAGTCTCGCTGAGATGTCGCACATCTTGTATGGGAATTGTGAAGCCTTTGACACTTGTCGCACATACAGTGGGTAGACCTTCAGTGTCTTTATGTCAGTTAGATGATCTGGGTAGACAGTCAGAGTCTTCTTCTAGTGGCTCAAATAATCTGGGTAGACTATCATAATATTTTTGTTGTTCACGTGAGCGTGATAGACTGTCATAGTCATCTTGCAGTGCACTTGTGCGTGCACACTTGCATTGTCTGCTGCTGGTTGCTCAGATAAGACCTTCGTGGTCTTGTTTGTGCAAGGACTGCGCTCCAGAGTCTTGCGTTGCTTCCATCGTGGAGTCTGTTAATGAGCTCGCCGTGGAGGCTTGTATCGCTCTCTCTGTGGAGTTTGGCATTGTTCCCTGTGTGGAGTCGTGCAGTGGTCTCACTGTGGAGTCGATCTGTGCGCTCTCAACGGAGTAATACAGTGGTCTCACTGTGGAGTCTTTCTGTATTCTCTGTGTGGAGACGTATAGTTGTCTCACTGTGGAGTCTGTCATTGCTTTCTGTGCAGAATCTTCATGGTGCGTGGACTACTCTCTGTCTCTTGACGTCAGGCCGCTTTCTGTGGGCCTGTACCGCTGTCTGTCTCTTTGCATCAGGCAGCAGCAGAATCCTGTACTCGTGGGTCGGGATGTCGTCTATGCTGGGCTGAGGATCCTCAAATCCGAAGAACTCGTCCATAACTGTGTCGGATGCTTCAATGTGCAACACATCTCGTCGCGGTTCAGATTTGGTACTGATGTCGCCACGTCCAATGATGAAATCATCGTCTGAGTCGTAGTCTTCAAGGACTAAATCATCTCTTAGGGCGGTTCTAACTGCTTGTTGTAGGTTTCTGCGGAGGTTACTTTCAGCTACTGGTTGAAGTTCAGGCCTGGTGCTGTCGATCCAGGTGAAAGAATTGTGTTTTCTGGCTTTAAATTTTTTTTTCACTATTTTCGGATATTTTCCCTTTAAGTGGGCGTGGTCCGGGGCTTCTGATGTCATGACGCATGTGACGTAGAGCGTGGGAATGGATTGCTCTTGCGCAGAGCGCTTTTCCTTCACTGTGCGCTCTTTTCGCAACTGCGCATGCGTAGCTTCTCACGCATGCGCAAAACACTGTTTCGCCGGTTCGCGTCTTCTCAGGAACTGCACATGTGCGGCTCCATGCGCAAGATGGCTGCCAAACAAAATTGCCGTTTGCTTCTGTTGCAAGCCTACCTTTGCCTCGTGGTGAGTATAGGCATCAGTTTTACCGATGTCTGTTGTGTTCACCTCGCAGTAGTTTTCAAACTTGTCCAGGACTGTCTGGAAGTCTCTCTCGTCCTGCCCTTTGGAGTACTTGAAGGAGTTGAAGATTTCTGTTGCACTTTCACCCACAATGGTGAGTAGAAGATCTATCTTCTCAGCATCGGCCACGCCATCTAGGTCGGATGCTACCACGTAAATCTCAAATCTCTGCTTGAACGCACGCCAGTTGACATTGAGATTGCCATGGTACCTGAGCTGCTGAGGAACCAAAATTTTGATCATCTTGCCACGTTGCTGTTGCTGGTAGTCACGGATCTTGCTGATCTATATAGATTCAACAGGCACTACTGGTACCATGTTGCGTTATGTACTCTGGGATAACACAGGCTGCAACTCAATGCAGCTTTGACCAAAATATACTCCAGACATTGAAGTAAGTTCAATGTGATTTATTGAACCATTAGCACAGTTCTCTATGAGTTCGACTCTCCTGCTAATCTTGCTATAGTAACTCAGTCTAACTAACCAGTCTTCTCTAAGCCATGTGGTGGATGTGAATCTTCTGATCTACCCCTGTCCTACTCTCTAAGTGTTGCCTATGGAAAGAGACAGAGCATGTGTGCCCTGTCCTTATATAGTGGTTGTGTAATGCCCCCTTGTGGTAGTGTCACCTCTGGGTGTCTTGACTGCCCATTGTTCGTGTCCTATTCTATGTGTTCATTAGCTGTATGTCTGCATGTCATGACGTCTGTGGTGCTCCCTCTAGTGTTTTCTTAGTCGTAGTTCATTTACATTAACCCCTTGTGTATTTACAATGATGCATATATCCCCACAAGAACGATAGAGTCTTCCGGCCAGAAGTGGCGCCAAAGTGCAGGTCACACGCTCGGCATGTACCCTGACATCAAGCACCCTGTGAAGCTCAAAATCACAGAGGAGACATTCCATTTCTCACTGCGAGCAATAAGCCAACAGGACTGTGAAGAACTCTGATGGATCATATTGAACAAAGAAAACATTTAAATCAGGAACAAAGTAATGCAAAGATGATTTCTTGAGATATGGCTTTGTTCATTATGCCAATGCAAAACAGGATGCAAAGGCCACATGTGTCATGCAAGGAAATACTGAAAATGAAAGTTCAAAATCTTCAAATCTTCAAAGGCATTTGAAGATGAGGCATGGTAAGTTCGGGGCCAAACCTCTTGATTTTTTTCAAAGGATACAGCGAAAACTTAAATCACAGCTGAAATCCTTAACATAAATGTAACGTTGAACGGCAAAGCAAGTGAGATCATGAGGACCAAACATGCTCACATTTTGCGTTAAAGGTAAGCGAAAATGGTGTGTCGTGAAGGTGAGATGGCGTGGGTCGCAAAGGTTGGCCGGCATGGGTCATGATGGTTGGCCGGTTGGTAAAAGTGGTCCCAGGAAAATGTTTTTGAAAAACACTGCTCTATTCATGCTAATATATTACCCCAACCATATATTCTTAATTTGCAGAGTGACCTTTTATGTGGTACCTTGTTGAGTGCCTTTTGTAAATCCAAATACACTACATTTACATGTTCCCTATTATCCACCCAGCTTGTTACTTCCTCAAGAATACTCATAAATTATTCAATCAAACCATGTCTTTTTTAAATTTAGAGTACCCAATTAATTTTTTCCAATTAAGGAGCAATTTAGCATGGCCAATCCACCTATCCTGCACATCTTTGGGTTGTGGGGGCGAAACCCACGCAAACACGGGGAGAATGTGCAAACTCAACACAGACAGCCACCCAGAGCTGGGATTAAACCTGGGACCTCGGCTTTCACCCAGCCAGCTGTCTGGATTGTTCAGTTTAATTTCCCTTCCAACTGGAATAGATCTCAAGTATCGAGATGTGTAACAACCACAATGTTTGTAGAAATCTAGCTACGATTGGACCATGTCCACGGTAGCACAGTGGTTAGTACTATTGCTTCGCAGCTCCAGGGACCCGGGTTAGTTTCACATCTTGGGTCACTGTCTGTGTGGTGTTTGTACATTCTCCCTGTGTCTGCGTGGGTTTTCTCCGGGTGCTCCGGTTTCCTCCCACAGTCCAAAGATGTGCAGGTTAGGTGGGGTTACTGGGTTATGGGGAGAAGGTGGAGGTGTGGGCTTAAGTAGGGTGCTCTTTCAAGGGTTAGTGTCGACTTAATGAGCAGAATGGCCTCCTTCTGCACTGTAAATTCTATGATCCACATCAAAAGTAGTTAAGTGCTTTCTGCAGAGGAAAGGAGGCAGTGGGAGCCCTGCTGACCAGGAGGGGCATCCACCATCCCAGCATGGTAATAATGGTTCAACCCCCAAAAGCATGCACACATGAGGATGATCTGATTCCCCCTCCATGACCCACACATGACAACCCATCAGCCCCCGTAGCAGACCTCCATCAGACCCTGCATCAGAGACCCCCATCAGTCACTCCATGAGGTCCCTTCATGAGACCCCTCATCAGACCTCCCATTAGACTCCCCATCAGCAACCTGCATCTGTCACCCCAATCAGAAACCCCCATCAGTCGCCCCCATCAGGCCCCACTGTGAGATCTATTACTGGACCCCCCCCCCCCCACCATATCAAACCACCATTAGTCAGCCCTGCCTGAAATCTGAAGAGCAGTCTTTTATTACGCTCCTGTATTATCTTTGATTACACTGTGTGTGTCTTGATATACAACGGACTGTAATAAGTGTCACTCAAACCTTGGTTACTGATGAGGTCTTCTGAATCTTGATGAAGAAAACTCGAATTCGTCCAGTAGTAACAAAAGGTTTATTGAGTAACTATAACAATAATTGCGTGAGTTATTTACTTTAACATTGATACTAATGATAAGGTTAGCAAGATCTAGCTACAGTAACTATGCTTGACTACACTAACCATCTGAGCTAATCTGACACTCCTGTCCTGGTCACAGTACATCTAAAAGAGAGAGAGACTCAATGTGGTTTCTTTTATACCCCTGTTGGTCCGTCCCTCTAGTGATCATGTGGTGCTACTGATTACACATTAACCCCTTATGTACATTAACACACATAAATCACTACAGTCTAGGCAGCACAGTAAAAAATTGCTGCATTTCACTTACCTTTCCTAATAAATGCTGCAGACAATTGTCTTTTAAGCCACAGCTGTCACAAGTGTCAGAGTCTTCCTAGAAAGCCCAGAACACTTCAGAGGGCTACAAATCCCCTGAAAGCCTTTGAAAAGCAAAACTCGGGGTGGAGGTTTAGGCTTCCAGACTGTCAATCAGATTTAAATACATCCAAATCGTGGATTTACATGGTGCCAACGGCACATTGCGGCTAGTTGCCTGAGATTGGCGGTGAAGCATTGCAACGGTTCTGCCTCCATTCTCCTCCCAATCGGGAATCCTGATACCGGCATTGGGCAACGGAGAATCTACCCGACTGTATCACTGCACAATACCAGATCTAATACAGCCTGTAGCCTGCTTGGCTCTAGAATGTATTGTTCTCAGAAACTATTTTCAATACAATCCATTATCTCATCTTCAAGTCTATCTTTGTCGATTTGCTTTGCCCATTCTATATGAAGATTAAATTTGTTTATTGCAGTGTCTTTCTCATAAACCCCCATTATTTGTTCATGTATACTCTCCTACAGTACAGCTCCTGTTAGGCAGCCTATAAACTTCTCCGACAAGTGACTTATTTTCTTTACTATTTCTTATCTCCAACCAAAATGATTCCATATCTTGCTGTTCTGAACCAAGGTCATACCTTACTTCAGGAAGCAATGCAGACATTATGGGCAGGATTCTCTGTTTCTGGGACCAAATGTTGACACCGACGCAGAATTTGTGGAGTTCCACATCAGGATTCTGCCACTGGTGAGTGGCACCAGCGCCACGTGGAACACAATTGATTCTAATGAGAAATGGTGCTGCAATTGCTGGTTTCGCAATTAACACTCATGAGGCTCACACACTGCATATACTCACTTCACTCCCCACACACACCATCCCAGCCAACAAGATGGCAGTAAGGAGAGTAGCACCAAGGAGAGCGGGCCATCTTGGGCACTGTGAAGGAGAGGAGGATGGCCCGGTACCCCGGCCCAGAAGGAGGCTGCCAGATGCCGCCATTCGCCGTGCTTGGGCACAGGTGGCAGTGGTGGTCAGTGCCATGGGCAATGTTGTCTGGACCAGCCAGCAGTGCTGTTCAAAACAACTGCACAATCTCCTCCTGGTGGCCAGGGTCAGCAGGCAGCATTGTGCCCCTGGCACCAACCCCCATCCCACCCACGCATCACTCGAGCACACCACCTCCCAAAGGGTGGGCAAAACCCAACCTGCATCGCATGTCAGCACCCATACCGGCCGCCATGGCCGGGTGTCCTAGCCACTGAAGCCACCAGTTACCCACTCCCTGGGCTGCATGCATTGTCGGACTGTCTAACTGTGCGTTTTCTGTTCCCCACCACCCCGTAAGGAGGGGGCTGTGCACAGTCGCGGGTGCGGGAGAAGACAGGAGGAGGACCGCCGGACCATCCTCATTGTGGCTGAGCAGAGGGCCATGGACGTGGTCGGTGGCCCAGAGGAAAGGGAGGCCGCTGAGGTGGATTTCAGCCATGGGCGAGGAAGTGAGGCCCCGCTTAATTACGGTTCACCATGACACGTGTGTCAATCCCCACCTACACCACCCCCACACCACCCTCACCCCACCCTCGCCCCAACACCACCCCCACACCACCCTCACCCTCACCCCAACGCCACCCCACACCACCCTCACCCTCATCCCACCCTCACCCCAACACCACCCCCACACCACCCTCACCCTCACTCCACCCTCACCCCAATGCCACCCCCACACCACACTCACCCTCACCCCAACACCACCCCCACACCACCCTTACCCTCACCCCACCCTCACCCCAATGCCACCCCCACACCACCCTCACCCCAACACCACCCCCACACCACCCTCACCCCAACCTCACCCTCAACCCAACACCACCCCCACCCCCACACCACCCTCACCCCAACCTCACCCCAAAACCACCCTCAACCCAACACTACCCCCACCCTCACCCCAACACCACCCTCACCCCAACACAACCCCCATACCACCCTCACCCCACCCTCACCCCAACACCACCCTCACCCCAACACCACCCCCACACCACCCTCACCCCACTCTCACCCCAACACCACCCTCAACCCAACACTACCCCCACCCTCACCCCAACACCACCCTCACCCCAACACAACCCCCACACCACTCTCACCCCCACTCTTACCCCAACACCACCCCCACACCACCCTCACCCCACCCCAACACCACCCTCACCCCAACACCACCCCCACACCACCCTCACCCCCACCCCAAAACCACCCTCACCCCAACACTACCCTCATCCCACCACCACCCCCACACCATACTCAACCCCACCCTCACCCCAACACCACCCTCACCCCCACCCTCACCCAACACCACCCTCACCCCAACACCACCCCCACACCACACTCAACCCCACCCTCACCCCAACACCACCCTCACCCCAACACTACCCTCACCCCACCACCACCCCCACACCATACTCAACCCCACCCTCACCCCAACACCATCCTCACCCCCACCCTCACCCAACACCACCCTCACCCCAACACCACCCCCACACCACACTCAACCCCACCCTCACCCCAACACCATCCTCACCCCCACCCTCACCCAACCCCACCCTCACCCCAACACCACCCTCACCCCCACCCTCACCCAACACCACCCTCACCCCAACACCACCCCCACACCACACTCAACCCCACCCTCACCCCAACACCACCCTCACCCCCACCCTCACCCAACCCCACCCTCACCCCAACACCACCCTCACCCCAACACCACCCTCACCCCCACCCTCACCCAACCCCACCCTCACCCCAACACCACCCTCACCCCAACACCACCCTCAACCCAACATCACCCTCCACCCCCACACCACCCCAATACCACCTCAACACACCACTCACACTCTCACCACCCCCCACTCATGCGCTCACCCCCACCAACCCCCGGTCCGCGGTCCAATCATACGTCTTCTCTTGTGTCTTACATGCTGGTGATGGGGTGGGTCGATCATTTAAATCAGATACAAAATTGCACTGTGCAAGCCTGATTTAAGTACGTTAATGAGGTTTCCCACCTCCCAGACAGAACACTTGAATTCCACGCTAACTGCCACAATAATAGTAGGGGCTTATTCTGTGAGTTGAGCACATGTTCCCTGTTTTTTATAAAATCTTTTTATCGGCATTTCTCATTTTTATACACAATTGTATATGTACATCACATTTTTCTTACCCGCGTTAATTTACTTTATTGTACAGAAGAGGTTTATTTTGTCTTTCTTTTAATTGGTCCTATATACATTTCGCCGACCTCTGGGTTAGTCTATGGTCCCTCCCACTTCCTTTCCCCGCTTCCTTGCAAACTCCTCCTGTCTCTTCCCCCTCTCCCCCCATTGGCTCCAGTTGAGCTTTGTTTTTATTTACAATGGGAGGGTGGGGGGGGGGGGGGGTGGTTACCCCCTCCTCTTCTCCTCTTTTTGATGTCTCTCCACCTTTCTCCTGCCTCCCCCCCCCCCCCCCCCCCCCCCAACCCCATGGTTGTGCAGTACTTTGGTTCCTCACCTATCTTGGATTTTTATTGTTAACATACTTCTCATTGCTGGCCTCAAATAGGCTTTGGAACAGGCCGACAAGCAATGTGATCCCCATTTTAACATTTACAGCCACTCTCCTGGACATCTCCTTCCTGTTGGAAAGACCAAGGAACTGATCATCGACTTCAGGAAGAGTAGCACGACACACACTCCTATCTGCACCATGGCTCCGAAGTGGAGATGGTTGATAGCTTTAAGTTCCTGGGATCACCATCGCCAATAATCTGTCCTGGCCCACTCACATTGATGCAACAGTTAAGAAAGCCCAACAATGTCTCTACTTCCTACGGAAGCTAAAGAAATTTGGCATGTCTGCTTCTACAGATGTGTGATAGAGAGCATCCCATCTAGCTGCATCACAGCCTGGTATGGCAACAGCTCGGTCCAAGATCGCAAGAAACTGCAGTGTGGTGAACTCAGCCCAATGCATCACACAACCTTGCCACCCCCACATCGATTTTGTCTACACCTCCCGCTGCCTCAGAAAGGCAGACAGCATTATCAGAGACCCCTCCCACCCAGGCATTACCTTTTTCCAGACCCTTCCATCAGGCAGAAGGTACAGAGGTATGAAGACTCGCACATCCAGACATAGGAACAGCTTCTTCACCACAGCTACAAGACTCCTCAACGACTCCCCCTCGGACTGATCTGTTCCCTGTAAGAACACTATTCAGGATGCCCTATGCTGCTCTTGCTCATGTATTTGCTTTGTTTGGCCCCTTGCTCCATACTGTAACCAATCACTGTTTGTCGATGTACCATTTGTCAATGTTCCCTGTTGATTATTCTTTTGTCTACTCACTATGTACGTTTCCTCGGCCGCAGAAAGATACTTTTCACTGTGCTTCGGTACATGTGACAATAAATCATATCAAATCAAAATCAAATTAAATCAAATCATGGCAGAGTTGATGTTGAGGTCATTAGTGCACAGCCTATTAAAACTCTTAGGTATGTGCCAACTCCATCCTTAAGTATTTGAACATTATTCATACAGTTAATATATTTTTCTTCCCAAATACTTCCTTGCATTTCCCCACATCAAATTTCACCTGCCATTCAACTGACCAGATACTGGTTTTGTCCAACTTTATTCATGTGTATCAACTGAGTTTCTCCTTCTCTTCCCAATTTAAATATTGCCACTAGATTCAACCACTTTGGATTGAATTTCTGAATACAGGTCATTTATGCATATTGCAAACAGTAGCAGTCCCATCATCAAAATTAGGGCCATTGTGCACAGTATCGCTGGTGTCCCTGTTATGTGATGTTCCCTATTACTTGCTGTGCTATCCTCTACTCCCATCACTGCCCCGCCCTCCTAACTCTTCCCACTGTTGATTATTCTTTGCCTTCTCTGTGCTGTGTTTCTCTCCAGAATTCCCAATCCTCTATTTGTTTGACGTACTCCTTCTGATTTGTGGACAATCCTGAAATCAGACCTCACTGTCAGCCTTTCAGAAATACAGAAATAATCATTCTGACCATACAGGAACCTCAATTTCCACTGCTCAACAACACCATCCAACCCTCACTCACCCCATCCCAACTCATCACTACTTCTCAGTGGCAACAGTCTGAGGTTATTGTTGACACATATTGCTTGTTGTGCAGTCATTAAATTTTATGCAACAACTGTGGCAAGGGAGTCAAGAACACATGCTCTGCACCGGTAGAGTGGATTTGAGTACAGGGTGCTTAGATCTGTTTTGATTCCCGTTTTAAACTCTTACTACCTATCATTGGTTGGTAGGAATTTGCAGGTTAATAATCAACCTGTTGGCCATGTTATGAATACACTTTTTGGAATGGGAAACTGAGCTTCTGGTTCAATGACAGGGACCCCAACAATTGCACGACAGGGCCCCCTATGTTAACTATGGAGAAAGGCATTCATTTAAAAAAATAAATTTAGAGTACCCAATTACTTTTTTTCCATTAAGGGGCAATTTAGCGTGGCCAATCCACCTACCCTGCACATCTTTGCGTTTTGGAGCCGAAACCCACACAAACACAGGGAGAATGTGCAAATTCCACACGCACAGCAACCCAGAGCCGGGATCAAACCTGGGACCTCAGCACCTTGAGGCAGTAGTGCTAACCATTGCGCCACCGTGCTGCCCGGCGAGAGGCATTCATAAATGAAAAATATGGCAGGTATGTCCGGAATTTGACAACAGAGTGCGAAGTAATGTGCACAGATGTAAGATTTTTTGTAAACTGGTTGCTTCAAGTTTAATAGCACCATTTTAATTTATTTTTAGATGCTATTCTTGTTGTGTGACATTATGGCAACTAATCTGTACTCAGGCAATCAAACCTATGCATCAAAACGTAAATTTATACTCTGAAATAATGATGTATGAACATTTATAAATTATTTTGTTCACTGTCTTAATGAAGATAATAACTTATTTAAAATAGTTTCAAGGCCTTGGTGTTGATAATTTTGCGTGGGATACATTGAGTGATGGTTTGGAAAAGACTTCACAGGTTGGAGATGGGGGTCAGTAAATCTTCACGGCTGCAATTCCAAACAGATATTTGGATTGATTCAGTGCAGCTGTAAGACTTGTATTGCTGGCATGAACACAAAGGTATGGTCTTAAAAGGCCCAAATATTTTCACAAGGTTGGTTATGACTTGTCATTTTCATTTCTGGTTCGCACTTCAAGCCGGGAAATGAGAAAAGAGGTGGCAAAGAAATATAAACATACTCAAACGTATGATTTACGACCGAGTACTATAGCTCCAGGTGATCTACAGAGGGTAGAGAAGAAACAGCCAGCCGCTCAGTGCGATGGAACGCAATTTAAAAAAGAGCAGGACGTGAAACAGAAAAGATCACGAGCTGCTGCTGTAAGGTACTCATTACGAACTATTTGCAACTTTATGCAGCAAATAAATTGCAAGCACTGACAGCTTATGGAGACACCTTGGTGGACTTTCCAAAAGGGAAGTGTGGGAAATATATCTGTGATTTTTTGATAAGCTGTTCGCTGCATGCGAGGCCCCATTGTTAGCTGCGTGGGGGGAGGGGGAAGGGGGCTGGTGGTGGGGAGTGGAGTCTCAGAAAATTATAGCTGGTGATTTTGAAAGGAGGCATATCGGAGTAATTTTCCTGTCAGATCTGTACATGAATGAGAGCCAGGTGGAGTGTACACAAAGTTAGCTCAGGCGGCAATGATCCAAATCCATTTATATTTGTAGGTTCAGATCATGTAGGGGCCCACATTCTGATACTTTTTGAATAGATTCCTAGTCCTGAACTATTATCCAATGTTCCTGTAAATTTTTCAAAAGGGTTTTACCTCAGGTTCCTATGTGCATTTTGCTTCTCCTTTGCAATCTTGCAACCGGAGAGCAGCTGGGTGCAAGGACTAAAGACTTCTTCTGGGCACCCCTCAATGTTGGTCCCATATTGTTGTTGCAAAACAATTCTTTATTTCCAAGATCTTTTTTTAAAATTTCCTGCCTCAAAACTCCAAAATATTTAATATACTTGGATTTCCAAAAAGTGTACGTAGGTTTGAGTAGGGTGATCATGGCTCAGCACAACATTGAGGGCCGAAGGGCCTGTTCTGTGCTGTACTGTTCTATGTTCTATGTTCGACACGGTACCGTATAACAGTTTACATAATTCGACAGGAGCCCATGGTTTTGCGGGTAGTATATTAGCATGGGCAGAGGATTGGCTAAATAATGGAATACAAAGAGTTGGGATAAGAAGGATAATTTCAGAATGACAACCTGTAACTAATGGGTGCCACAGGGATCCATGCAGGGGCCAAAATGATTTACAGTATATATTGGACTTTGATGAGAGAAGTGAATGTACTATTGGCAAGTTTGCAAATGACACAAAAATAGGTGGGATGGCAAGTGGCGAAGATGACATAAAGAGCACAGGTAAGTGAGTGGGCAAAGAATTGGTAGATGGAATATAACGTAGGAAAATATGAAGATATGCACTTTGGTAGGAAGAATAAAGGAGCTGAATATTATTCAAATGGAGAACGACTGCAGAAAACTGCAGCATAAGAGGGATTTGGGGTTCTTGTGCATAAATCATAAAAAGCTAGTATGCAAGTTCAGCAGGTAATAGGGAAGGCAAATTGACTGTTGGTCTTTATTTCAAAGGGAATGGAGTATAAAACTAGAGACGTCTTTCCAGAAGACTACAAGGCACTAGTTAGACCACACCTGGAATACTGTGAACAGATTGGTCCTCTTTTCTAAGGAAAGATATATTAGCATTGGAGACAGTCCAGAGAAAGTTCACTAGGTTGATTCCGGATTTTCTTATGATAAGGTTATGTATGTTGGGCCTGTACTCATTGGAGTTTAGAAGAATGAGAGGCAAACTTATTAAGACATATAGGATTCTCAGGGGGCCTGGCAGGGTGGATGCTGAAGAGTTGTTTCCCCTTGTGAGAGAGTCTAGGACCAAAGGGTATAAACTCAGAGTAAGGAATTGGCCATTTAAGACAGAGATGAGGAGGAATTTCTTCTCTCAGAGGGTAGAGAATCTCTGGAATTCGTTACCACTGAGGGCTATAGAAGCTGGGTCATTAAATATATTCAAAGTTGAGGTAGACATTTTAATCAGTAAACTTTGAGTGCTTATGAGTGTGCATGTGTGTGTGTAAAAGGCACGGCATTTTTTATTATTTTACTTACAGATTTAAGTACAATAAAATCTATTCTCATTTCCTTTTCAAAACTCAAGAAAACCTGCCTGATTGTGTTTTTTTATGGTCACAACACATACACATTAAACACCCACTGAATTGGCAAATATATCCTTTGAAGCCAAAAAGGCTGTTGTGGTCAAATGAGGAGAGGGAAAAGAGGAGGGCCATTCAACCCCTTCCTCACCTGGTCATAACACCGTGAGAAACAGGGATAAAATGGCTGGGGGTCCCCCTACCACCATATATACACGGCAATGCTTTGACTGCATGTTAGAATTTCCTGGGTGTAAATCATAGGAAACTTACTCTCACTATCTTTTAAACATACATTGTTCCCATCAAAGTCATAATCGTACCAAGAAACTGTTAGGATGGTATTGGTTACAGAATGTGTCTGTTAAGGAAGTCTTTGTAGTTTTATGTAAAGATAAAGTTGCTATAGTCCCAGATTTCCCCTTTGAAGGGGTGAGTTGACTGGTGGTTTTTTAACCTGAGGATCACCATATTGCAGGTGAGGATAAAGATTGGGAAGGCAGGGCCTTCATGAAAATATCAGCCCGCATAATAATAATTTTTATTATTGTCACAAGTAGTCTTACATTAACACTGCTTTGAAGTTACTGTGAAAATCCTCTAGATGGCACACACTGGCGCCTGTTCAGGAACAATGAGGGAGAATTCAGAATGTCCAAATTACCTAACAAGCACGTCTTTCAGTACTTGTGGGAGGAAACTGGAGAACCCAGAGGAAACCCACAGAGAGAATGTGCAGACACTGCAGTGACAGTGACCCAGGCCGGAAATCACACCTAGGACTCTGGCGCTGTGAAGCAACAGTGATAACCACTGTACTACTGTACCGGTATGGGAAGTAGTTCCCGTAGTTTTTTGTATGATAATACCAAGTCTTTATTAACTACCTGTAACTATGTACAGTAATGGGTACAGCTGTGGAGCTATCTCCATCTCTCGGTCTTGCATATCTCTGGCCAACACCACACCGAACCTAGGTCCGAGTTATGTGTCTTCTTACATCACTGTGTGGGAGGCATTGTACTCAGTCCCACTCTAACCTTGTACTTATGCTATACCAGACTCTTATATTACAGAGACCTCAGTGAATAAGTCAGCTTGTTTCACAATATCGCATGAAGTACATAAGAACATAATAACTAGGAGCAGGAGTAGGCCATCTGGCCCCTCGAGCCTGCTCCACCATTCAATGAGATCATGGCTGATCTTTTGTGGACTCAGCTCCACTTTCCGGCCTGAACACTATAACCCTTAATCCCTTTATTCTTCAAGTAAATGCACAACAGAGTTATAAAATTCCCCCACAAATAGAAATTCATGAAAATTCAATGGATAAGAAACAAAAAGATGCTCCACAATATCGTGGACATTTCCTCCCTTAGTTGGCTGTTGTGGCTTATTGGGTAGTTCACTTGTCTCTGAGTCAGAAGATTGGGGGTTTGGCTCCCACTCTAGGAATTTGAGCATTTCGCCAGGCTGATGCTCCCAGTGTTGAAGGCGTGCTGTTGTCTTGGAGATGCCAGCTTTCGGATGTGATGTTAAGCTGAGGCCCCATTTACCCTCTTAGGTGGATGGAACAAATCCTATGGTCAGTACTTCAAAGATGAACTGAAGGACCCATCTTGGCTTCCACCAATATTTATCCCTCAACTTACATCACTGAAAACAAAACAGATCACCTGGTCATTGTCACATTGTTGTTTGTGTAATCTCGCCGTGCATTTCTAACATTACAACAAAGACAGCATCTCTAGCAGCACTTCATTGGCTGTAAAATATTTTGGGTATCTTTGGGTTGCGGAAGGTATTAGATAATTGCTAGCCTTTCTTTTCTTTATAAATTATCTATCAGAACTTTCAGTTATATTCTTGGGACAAAGACGTGTTGTACCACTGCCACCTGGATGCTCATACACACATATTTTCTAACTGCGGCTAAACATCCAGCTCACTTTTGAAGAAAACTGAATTAAAAGGGAATGAGACAAATGGCTAACCTACACACAGAAATATGGAGCTAACAAGGCAATTTGCGACGGTTATTTATTGGACATTGAGTTAAATTCTAAAGCACATTTCATTGTCTGTCACAGGTTAAGCATCATCTATCTAGCATGCTTCCAAAGTTGACCTTCATTAGATCAAGCTAATGAATTGTTAAATGGCACCATAAAGCATGGCAATATTTTTATTAGATAAAGAGCAAAGCATAACATGATATCGCTGATTTAGTGGAAAAATTGCGCTTCATGATCTTTTCCTGTAAATTATTATGGATCCAATCTTTAAAAAATATTTTTTGTCTTCAAAGCAAAAACACACTGACATGTAATTCCTTTGAACAGAATTTAAATTATTGGAGACTTTCAGTAAAATATATGTTAAAATTAAAAAATCATGAAAGTGCTGCTTGCGTAATAATCCAAAAATCAATGTACATTTTTGGATTTCTGTCATCCTTGTTCAGGTAGAGAAGGATGATGATCAAGTTAATATTGGTTAATGTGTAAAATAAATCACCTGTCCACTGGTATGTGTGAAATAATTTTCCACTTTAAAGACCTGTATCTCTTTAATAAATCCAAATTTGTTTGCCATTGTAAATGGATTGTTTGCAAAAAATGTATTGTTTCATACTAAGAATCTTTTGGCTAATGTTAGTTATTAATGTTCCAAAGTTCACAAAAAATCTAGTGGAAATCTAAGACATATTTGGAAATTAAATCTCTGTTTAGAGGACTGATGTTTTTCCAAACGTTCTCACAAATGTCCTGCACTTGGAAATGAGATACCTCTTTGTCCAGAAAAGTTATAAAGGTAAATTCCCCAGATCAAAACAAAGGTGAAAAGAGAGTGAGGATTTTTTAAGGTTGAAGTGTTAAGACACATGAAAATCGAAAGCGACATTGGATGCATTGAAGTGGATTTAGAGAAGTGAAGCAAGGGATGATTCTGAGATTTTGAACTCTAAATGAGGCTGACAGTGGTCCTTGTTTTCATTATAGAAAAGGTTTGAGAAAGGACATTGTTTTGAAATGGTGGAAATACAAAGAGAACAAATGTAAGAAAACTATTCACACTGGGACATGAGCTGATTTCTAGGAGATAGAGTAAAACCAGATGTCCTCATGAGATGAAAATGACCTTCCCCTGGAGATGAGCAGCTCCGTGGAATCAACTTACCAGATAAAACATTTGACGCTGTGCATATGAACACTTTTCAAAATTAAATCTGGACAAATGCACACTTAGTAATAGGACTAACGATGATACGAATGAGTGACGGTAAATATAACATGATCCCTGAGATGATGGGGGAATAGAATTACTGTGCCAAGAAAAACAATTGGGATATGATGGATGGCGACAGATGTACAGTTTGATAAGCATAGTTCTGATAAATGTTAGTCAATTGGGTAAAAATTCTGCGTCCATAACAAAAAAAGCATGGCTCAACTGGGAGCCCCTTGATAAGCACACAATTACACCCCAGGTTCCCCTTGAATAATTTAAATGAACTATAAGTGTATTATGTGGCTCTAAAGGCAACTGCACAAGGTCAATCAGATGAATTTCGGGCAGGTCCTGGGGCGAGGGGCATTGGTGGTGGTGACTGTCGGTCAACAGCATAGGAGTGGTGTTGACCTACCTTTTTGATGATGCCCACTTTGAAGCCACACTTACAGACATAAATGTGAATGATGCAGATTCAATTCTAGCCCAATTTACCTCCAAACCTTTATGAACTTGTTCTTGGTTGGATTAACTTTAGATGGGTAAGGAGCACGAGTACAGAGGGCGGGATTCTCCGTTCCCTGACGCCGATTTCGTAATTGGCAATTGGGTGGAGAATCCTTTTTTACGATGGAATCAGGGGTGGCGCCTGTTTTCAGATGCTTCGCCCTTCCAAAACGGCATCATCAAGGAACACACCACATACCGTTGGGACGGCCTCAGGACGTTACCTGAAGGCCCTCTCCCGTGCTCTGCCCCCGATGGGTCAGAAGATCGGGGCTGGGCCACGCCGATTTTTCCCACGTAAAACGCCATGGAACCTCCGGACATAGCCCCAAAATCAGAGAATTCAGCATACGGCCTTTCTTCAAGCCTTGATATGGGCTAAATAAAGTTAATCATATATTAGGTTGTTTGTGCTTCGTGGAAGGAACACAATGACAGGACTTGACTTTCCTCACTCATTTCTGTGTTTTATAGCCATACTGGCTGACTAAGGCAAATAATCAGTTAAAAAATCTTGCTAATAATCAACAACAACTATAGACACTTATATAATCCTTTAATATGATAAACAGTTTCAAGGTGCCATGCAACATGATGAGATATTAGGACAGGTGACTCAATGCTTGGTGTCAAAATGATAGAATTTGAGGTCATATTAAGAGAGGTGAAAGAGGTAGAAAGGCAGACAGGTTTAGGAGAGGAATTCCGGAGATTAAGGTCTAGCTGCTGATGGCACAGCCGTCAATGGTAGTTATTAAAATCAGAGATGTGCAAGATGTCACAACTGGAGAAGCACAGAGATCTTGAAGGACTAACTATGGGGCTGAGGAGGTTTTTGGATAAGAAGAAGGAGCTCCCGGTGAAACTATGCAGGCCCACTGATGGTCAATTAATAGTCACTTTAAGTGCCTCATCAAGCCTGTATTTTACCTGTGGCAGGGATCCAAGTGGGTAGTCTGGCACCTTTTACCAGGCATTGTTTCACCCCCATGGTCATCCCCTTTTTATCCTTCCCAGGGCCTCTCACACACATCCTCAATCCCCTCATCGGGGCCTGCCAATCAGTACTCGCTGAAACACTGGACTTACCTTCAGCCCGGTCTCCACAATCTCCTCTTTGTCATGGACTGGCTGTCGACAAACAGTGACCATCGTTGGTCAATCAAGTTGGCCGTCAGCTCTCTAAGCTGGGACTTCTTCCCCAGGTGAGGGTGGAAGTCTTAACCCTAAGTTAATAAACACCCCACAAACATAAAATGGCTGTGGGGAAGCTGATATTTCCGTGAGTGAGCTCTCCACTGACTTTTCAGTGGCAGGGCAGGTAAAATCCAGCCTTTGGTGACAAAGAGGTCCATGTTAATTGCTGTTGGAGGTGAACAGTTGAAGAAGTCAACTAGGAATGTTGAAGCCGGCGTTATCTTGATATTTGAACCTGATCGTGCAACAATGAACAGTTTTGGCAGTGAAAAGCGAGACATGAAAATGCTCCAAATGATCCAGCCAAAATTATCAATGAATGGTGTCATGACAGTGGGAAATTGTGACTGAGTGAAATCTACGTATAAATTTACCAGCTGATCAAAAACCATATTGAACTATTGAAAGAGTACCTGATTTATGAAAAATCAAGAAAAGACAATGACTAAATGTTACGTCCGTGAATCACGTGATGTCCAGGATTATAAATTGACTTTTTGTCAATCGTTACTCTATGGATTGCATTGAAGACATGTTGCTCATGGAATTCCAGATCTGGGGATGTCAAGTCACTTCAAAAGGGACTCTTGGCTGGAAGGCATTAGAAATGATAAGTGAAATTAAGACTTTAATCAACTGTAATTATTTCAAGACAATGGGAACCTCCCACCAACCAAATACCAAACACACATTCAAAACCCTTTTGGAGGATGAAATAACCCCATTTCCTATTGGTTTCTCCTATCTTGAACTGAATTTCTGAGATGGAAGATCAAAAATGGGATTACTTGTTCAACAACAATGACTGTAAGACATGCTAATCAAATTCCTGGTTGGAATATACAGACAGGAGGTTGAAGGATTGTTTTTCTAAGCCAGAAAAAAAAGGAAAAAAAGTCATCTAGAAAGTCATCTAGAAGTCATCTACTGCTGAAGGAAGCAGTTAATAAAATGAAAATTGCTTATTGTCACAAGTAAGCTTCAAATGAAATTACTGTGAAAAGCCCCTCATTGCCACATTCCGGCACCTGTTCGAGGAGGCTGGTATGGGAATTGAACCCGCGTTGTTGGCTGCCTTGGTCTACTTTAAAGCCAGCTATTTAGCCCTGTGCTAAACCAGCCCCTGCTGTAGGGAATCTCTCTCTGAAGCTAAGATTGCCTCCAGCAAGCTGCGGTTACCTGAGCTTCAATTCAATTTCAGGAGCTCAGATAACTTCAAATAGACTGAACATTCAACAATTTATACCTCAAGGGCAAGCAAAGGACTTATTAACAGGACGCTAACTTTTCTTACTTCTGATATCTGTGTACGCGTGTGTCATCGGGTCTTTTATTACTTTGTTCTCGGATTTAGTAATGAATAAACTTACTCTTTCTTTGACTCAAGCAAACCTGGTTGATTGGTTCCTTAGTAACATGTAAACATATCTGGATTGGAAAAGGCATTTATGGGAAAATCAATTTTAAGCAAAAAAATCTTTAGTTGCCAACAACCGAGGGGGCTGAACAAGGAAAAAAAAACAGTTTACTCCTCCTCACCTGGTAGTGGCAATGGCCAAATAAATTGTATTATCCTAAGTTCAATTGCTCAATTCTATGGACTGTGGGGGAGGTCATTAATTAGGAAATATCTGGCTAGGAATTTAAGGATTTTCAGCAGATTGATTGTGCCTGGCACAGAAGTCATCAATGAAATATCAAAGAGAAGTATTTGTTTTAAGAGCCATGCATCATCTTGTGATTGGTGAGGAGATAAAGTATACACATCAAGAGGCAATGAATATCAAAATGGAATAGTGCCTAAATGTTGAGTACACATGATTTCCAATATTTACTCTGTTCTTAAGCAACGATGGAAGAAGTGTCAGCCAATAAGAACACATTCACAATAATAGCTGAGGAATTCCTCAGAGTTTCTGCCAGTGCTGTCTCTTCAGTTGTGTTTGCATATCTGCACTTCCATAGATGTTATGGCGATGAACTCCTCGGACAATATTTTTAGTGTTTATAAATCACTGATAAGCTGCTTGACAATGGTATCTTCTGAAAAGTCAGATATTCAACCCACAAAGTGCAGAATAACAATGGACAATGGCACAAATACTTCACATGAGGGGAATGTTGTCACAAAAAGACTGGAGGGGATTGAAATAAAACCCGAAAATGGTGGAAATACTCAGTAGTTCAGGCAGCATCTGTGAAGAGAAACAGAATTAATGTTCAATGATCCTTCATCAGAACTGGAGGAGCAAATAGAAATCCCGTTGGAGAGAAGAGCAGAACTTCTTCAAGGAGGACATTCCTGGAATAAAAGTGACAATAAATTAAACATTATACAAAAGCAAAATGCTGCAGATGCTGGAAGTCCGAAATAAAAACAAAAAAATTCAGCAGGTCTGACAGCATCTGCAGAGACACAAAGGATGAAATTTTACTCCCGCTCCCTCTGGTGAGATTTTCTGGACCTGCCAAATTCAATTGACTTTTGAATGGCTTGCCGCATTTGCTGGCCCCACTCTGTCCATAGGGCAATAGATTTCCACCCATAGATAATAGGCTGAGTAATATGGGGGGATGGGTGCATGGGGAGCAGGCTGTATGCTCCTCTGGATCCATGTCGGCATGGAGCTGACTGACTCCACGCCCAGCTGCCCTGCAGCAATAATGTGCCGTGGAACTCATTACCAAGGGCCAAGTGGGGCTTCTGCGCTTTATAAGGGTGGAAGTTCCACCCTTTGAAGCTGCTGGTCAATCCGATTGGCCGGCAGCTCCATCAGTTCCAACACTGCTAGGAAGATGTCAGTGGCAGCTGCTGGTACTGCAGCTGAAGAGAGGAGCCCAAGGCCTTGAATCCCTGAAGCAAATAAGTCCAAGGTCTTGGGCATGGTGGGCTTGGGAGCCTCAGAGGCAGGGAATTGGAGGGGAGAGGGTGGATTTTAGAGAAGGAGCAGGTAGAAAGGAAAGCTTTTGCTTTCCCAGACTTATAATCTCATTCAAAATTTAACATCCCTGGAGGCCCCCAGACACAAAATTGCTTGACCAATTGGTGATGCTTGTGAAAGTGTTATTTGACCATCAAGGACCCGGGGGAGAGAATTTCATATTTACTAGGCAACTTCACCAAATGGCTGAACACTGTGAATTCGGCTTAGTGTTCAGCGACATGCTGTGCGACCGTCTGGTCTGTGGCATTAACAATATACAAAGAAAATTATTAGCTGAAATGAAAATATCCCTGGCTAAAGTAATAGAGATAGCTCAAGCTACTGAATGCGCCAAGAAGGGCAATTCTGGGCTACAGTGCATGCAGGAAGGTGAAGTAAATCACCTTTGGAATGAAGTGACTGTTCGGCAAGCACCCCGGGTGACAGGCACAGAGGAGGCTGAACAGAGAACGCAGATCATGGACAGAAGCATGGACGAAAAGTGGGCCATCAGCATAAGAATTCTGATGAGCGTTACAAATGCAGGGAGACCACCCACAAGAGATGTGCCATTGCAAAGATTTTGTTTTCTTCAAGTGTAACAGGAAGGGTCACATTCAAGCATGTCAGGCAGGGCACACTGTTTAAAAAAAAACACACAATGACTCCAGTGCATACAGTAGAGAAGAATCCCAAAAAGGAATCTGAGATTTACAGGTTAAACATGGTTGAAGTAAGCAAGGTGGCTCTCATAGAAATTGTCCTTGTGGTTAACGGGCCATAGTGGTAGGTGAGCAAACCTACAAGTAATTTCGAGAAGGTGTCCGAGCCTTGAGCCTATGCAGCATGACTGAGAAATAGACAAGGTATACAGGGTAAACCTGAAAGATTTAGGAACCATGATGACACTGGTGTCGAATCAGTAACAGTCTGCTCAATTACCCTTGATCATTGTTAAAGAACAAGGGTCAAACTTCATGGGCAAGGTTCGTTATGTCAAATAAAACTAAACTGGTGAGAAATTTTCAGGATATAAGATGTTGGTTTTCATAAAGTCCTGTGCAAGTACAAAGACGTATTTCAAACTGATCTTGTTTGAATATGAGGGGTAAAGGCCAACATTTACATGAGCACTGAATCCACACCAAAATTCTTCAGAGCTAGGCCCGTTCCATATGCTGTACACCACAAATCGAGATTGGGTTGTCACGTTTGGAAGAATTAGGGATCACAAAACTAAACAATTTTCTGAATGGGCAGCCCTATTGTCTCTTTCTTAAAACCTGACAACTCTGTTAAAATATGCGGTAATTAAAACCTCACCACAAACCAAGTCAGAAAGAAGAATGTAGAGTGAAACTGAGGCAGTCCAGCTCAAAGGGGACCATGGTCACAGCGGGAGGGGAGACAATGGCCTGCAAATATATGTGTGGACTTCTGTTTGTCTTTGTCTTCCCTTCTGTCTTCTTTTGCCTTGATTTTCCTTGTTTTTGTTTTGTAACTTTAATTTTATTCCTTTTTTTGCGCAGTTATGCAACATGTCATTTAACTTACGAACTGAGTGTGAAACATAAAATGTGAAAACCAATAAAACCATAAAAAAAATACCTCTATGCAAAGTTGGCATGGGGCCTCACATATAAGCTTAATTTAAGTCACGCTTAGGGGTGATCCTATCCCACAAGATGGAAAATGTACCCTTATCAACCGGACTCATATGACCCGGCAGAAAGAATGGTGCAAACGTTTAAATCTGCAATGAAAAAACAATCAAATTGGATTGGATTGGATTTGCACTACTAACGTCCCTTTGGAGGAGCCTGAAGCAAGGGAAACGTGACGTCAGAAGAGGCCCCTGCCACTATTCCTGAGGGGACTGGAGAGTGGCACGCCCTCAGTGTAACTGTTGTGACTTCGAGGCAACCTCCTGTGGCTGATGAAGACACTACCTCACTGGTGGAGGAACCTGTCAGGGACTGAGGCATTCCATTAGACGAGTAATACAGATTTTTGACTTGATCTATATTTCAGGAACAACACAAATACCCAAAGAACTAATCAAAAAATCATCTAATGAAAAACAATGTGGGCACTTTTAACGAATAAAATGCAAACATTTTCCTTTCAAAATCAAAATGGAGGCTCAAAAGATAATTCTCAAATACAGTGAAAAGTTAGGGGCAGATTTTTCTCATATGCTGCTATTGGTGCTCACAGTTGTTTATCCACAAACAACACAACAATTTCAGATGATGAGCAAATGTGTGCTTAAACACCAAAATCCACAAGCTGCTGTGCAAGATGTGTCGCTTAATTTTGTGAAAATGGCATCTCATCACCTGTTCATAATTGGCATGCATTGAATCACATGTATTTATACCATGGATATGAGCTAAACTCACCGCACGTAGGTATGCCTCCTAATTTCAGATGAAAGACCCTTTTAATGTTGTGTTACATTAATTATTACCAAGCAACATCTCTTAAACTGAAAACTAACTATTACAAGTGTGGCGTCTCATTCCACAAGTTCCAGTTGCTGCTAGAGATATTAAAAACAGCAAATTTAAATTTTTCTATCTTTCTTTGTTTCTCTTGATTAATCCAATCTTTCTTTCCTCCTTGTTTTGTCTTTTTGTATCTGATTTAACAGTGATTTCATCCATTCTAATTTGCCTGAATTCGCAGTCCTACGCTATTTATTTCTAAGTATTGCACTGTTCCCTTGAGTCCCATTGTTTCCCATGTTGCTCATACTTCCAGCAATTTGCCACAGAAAAAAAATATGAAATCCTAAATGTGAAAGGGAAAACATAACTAATGGCAGTTGGCAAGGCATGCCCTGCTACAACAAAATCTGACCTAACCCTCGTTCTTCTTTAGGGTCTCGTGAAAATCCAACTCTTTAAGTTTTCTGTTTAATTTTAATTTTTCCAATTAAGGGGTAATTTAGCGTGGCTAATCCACCTACCCTGCACATCATTGGTTAGTGGAGGTGAGACCCTCGCAGCCAATGTGCAAACCCCACACGGACAATGATCTGGGGCCGTGATCGAATCCGGGTCCTCACCGCCTTGAGGCAGCAGTGCTGACCACTGCACCACTGTGCCTCCCCAACTCTTTAAGTTTCTGATCCCCCCCCTTCCCCCCCGACTTTAATCTCTCTTTTCTGATTCAATTCCCATTTTCCATGTGCCTATCGTGAAACCTGTTGGGACTATTTTATAATAAAAGCACTGACTGAATAAATGTAAGTTGATGTGCTGCCATTTCTTTTACTTGTATGCTTTCATTCCATAGATATACAGCGGAGAATATGGGTGGAATATAGTGCTGCTACCTGGATGGGGAAACAAAGCAGGAGCATTCAGTTGTGTGAGCAACAAAATGTCAGATTCCTTATGGTGGATGAAAGTTGTGAATTAACCTTTTGGTCAAGACTGCAAATGGCCTCTGGCATCTCCACCAGATGCTTCACTACTTGTTTCTCCATCTTCATCAAGTTTCTTACGGTCATTTCCAGTGGCTCAGTACAGGCCTGAGTTCCAACAGTTGTCCGACCGGCAGGGACCCTACATCAGGCTTTCATATCCTCCATTAGATGTTCTGATATTCTCACCAGATTGTGGGTAAAAACTTAACCGAGGTTGCATGGCAACTGAGGTGACTGTCCCTGTCCTGATAGAGAATGGGGACAATGATGTGTTGGTACATCCCCTGAGTAGTCCATGTCATCATCCTTAGAAGTGGACTTCGGGTTTTATGCAGGCTGGGCTTGTTGTCTCTTCTGACTGCGTGGGCCTGCATGGAGAACGCAAAGAATTAGCTCAGTTATCCATAATCCCTTTCCCCATCAATGTATCACACATGTCTCCTCTAGGCCCAGTTCTCAACACAAGATTGGAAACATCCTTGCTCTGATGTCTTGAAACTGTGACCTCTTGATCAGCATAGCAGCA
The DNA here is from genome assembly GCF_902713615.1 of Scyliorhinus canicula. Classification (NCBI taxonomy): domain Eukaryota; kingdom Metazoa; phylum Chordata; class Chondrichthyes; order Carcharhiniformes; family Scyliorhinidae; genus Scyliorhinus; species Scyliorhinus canicula. Next base: position 162,151,825 of record NC_052151.1, on the reverse strand, counting down.
TTCACCTTCATCGCCTGCTAGTTCTGCAGCCTCCACTTCTCTTGTGGTCAAAATGCAACATCTGCGACACTGCCACTAATCTTTCACTGCTTCCTTATGTTATGGACTCTTTTGCGCTGCAAGCAGTCAGAAACATCGAGTCTCATCTCAATGGGTGCATAACCACTTTATCAGTATCACAACTTATGTTTCCTCCCCAGTAAGTGTCCCACAGTCGCACTTTTTTGCAGCACAACCTTTTTTGGCACAACATTCACAGCATGAACTGGGTCTCACAAGTCTCTCCACATTTTCTATCTGTAAAAAGCTGGAGGGTTTTCTCTCACCTAAATAATCTGAGGGCTGAAATGAGGCTGGATTCTCCCCTAATCGGGAGGAAGGGCCGATCCAGCGCCGAGTATGGGCATGAATCACCCCGGCGGCGGGCCGCCCGGATGGTGCGGAATCCTCCGCACCTTCAGGGGCTAGGCCAGCGGTGGCGGGGTTGGCACCGTTCCAACTGCCGCCGAAGGGCCTTCGTCAGCCAGCGCGAGTTGGCACATGCGCGGGAGCGCCAGCGTGTACTGGCGTCATCCTAGCGCATGCGCAGGGGGGTTCTTGTCCGCGCCGGCCATGGCGGACCGTTACAGTGGCTGGCGCGGAGGGAAAGAGTGCCCCCACGGCACAGGCCAGCCCGCGGATCGGTGGGACCCGATCGCAGGCCTGGCAACCGTAGGGGCCCGCCCCGGGGCCAAATCTCCCCCCGCCGCCCCCGAGGACTCTGCAGGTTGCCCACAGAGCCAGGTCCCGTCGGTGCGAACCTGGTGTAATCTACGCTGGTGGGACAGGCCGAAAACAGGTGGCCGTTCGGCCCATCGCGGTGCGGAGAATCGCCGGGGGGCGCTGCAAACGGTTCCCGACTGGCGCGGCGCAATTCCTGCCCCCGCCGAAAAACCTGCGCCGGAGAATCCGGGAGCAGGAATCAGGGCGGGATTCACGCCACCCCCCGGAGATTCCCTGGCCCGGCAGGAGGTCAGAGAATCCCGCCCATGATGTTTTGCAGGAGGCTCATGTGCGGTGAGCCACCAGACCAGATTGCAGAAGGGGTGGGTAAGAAGTTTGCACGTCAGTTTGCTGGTGGACATGTTCAAAGACATTCTATTCAGGGGATCCCTGCCGGCTGCACTTCTGTGGGCCTCCATTTCACTGCTTTTGAAAAAGGATAAGTGTGTGGGTCATACCGGCCTATCTTGCTGTTAAGTATGGATGCCAAGATACTGGATAAGTTATTGCCGGTAAGTTTGGAACCCTTGGAAGGCTGGAGGTGATTGTGGTGGATCAGACAGGTTTTATTAAGGGTCAGCAGTTGTCACCCAACTCCTGGAGGCTGTTGAATGTAGTTGTTTGACTGTGTGTTTAGATGCTGAGAAGGCATTTAACAGGATGGAATGGAGGTACCCGTTTGAAGTTTTGGAGAGGTTTGGTCTTGGGCCAAAATTGATTTAATGGGTGTGGTTGTTGTAGAAGGGCCCCCTAGGCTAGTGTTCATACGAATGCCTTGAGTTTGTGGTATTAGGGGAACTAGACAGGGGTGCCCGATGCCTCCCGTCAGATTTGAGTTAGCGAGTGAGTCCCGAGCCATGGGCGGAATTCTCCGCTCCCCACGTGGCGTGGGAGAATCGTGGGAGGGCCTCCCGACCTATTTTACGCCCCCCTGGCGCCCCCAGCGATTTTCCCACCCCCTCTCGGAATAATCGCCGCTCGCCGTTTTTCACGGCGAACGGCGATTCTCTGAGCCCGATGGGTCGAGCGGCCGGCCCTTCACGCCCGTTTCACCACGGCAGCAACCACACCTGGTCGCTGCATTCGTGAAACGGGCTCCAGATGCCCGTTTGGAGCATCTAGGGGCCCGATTGGCACGGGAGCACCACGACTGTGCTCGGGAGGGGTCAGGCCCGCGATCGGTGCCCACCGATCGTCGGGCCAGCATCCAAAACGGACGCACTCTTTCCCCTCCACCGCCCGGCAAGATCACGTCGCCACATCTTGCCAGACGGCTGAGGAGAAAGACAGCCACCGCGCATGCGTGGGTTCGTGCCGTATGCGCGATTAAGTCATCCGCGCATGCGCGGGTTGGAACTGGCAACCCGCGCATGCGCGGATGACTTCACATTCTCGGCGTGACGAGGACGCTGCGGAAAATGACGGAGGCCCGCTCCTAGCCCCCCGGGTGGGGGTGAATTAGGTGTGGGGAGTGGGCTCCGAGGCCATCGTGAACCTCGGCCGAGTTCACGACGGCCTTCGTGAATTCGGCCCCCTGCGGGGTCGGAGAATGGGCTGTCAGAAAGGTGATCGGGTTCGAAGCCTTCCCGCGCTACTCCAACGACCGGAGAATCTCCGTCAGTCGCATGAGCGTGGTCGTCTCGGCGCCGGTCGGGATCTGTTTTACTAGGCTCCCGCAGCGATTCTCTGCGGACGACCGGCCGAGTTCCCGCCGGTGTGGTTCACGTATGATTCCACCTGGCAGGAGCTCGGAGTCGCGGCTGTGGTGGCCGTCCTGGTGGGAGGTGGGGGGATCCATCACTGGGGGGGGGGGGGGGGGGGGGGGGGTCCTCCACGGCGGCCAAGCCCATGATTGGGGCCACCGATTGCCGGGCACAGGAGGGGGACATTACTCACGGCCGGAAGTGTAGGGCACCGTAGATGTGCGGAGCACTCCGGAGCCCTGCTAGCCCCCTTTAAAATAAAGAATCATTCCGGGCTTTCTGGAGAAAAGTCCGTTTTCCCGCAGGCATAGGACATAGCCCCACGTTGGAGAATCTGGCCAAGCAGACAATTCAGCTGGTCAGATACAGAGATGGTCTATGGTATTATCAGCACACAGGTATGGTATTCAATATTGTAAATCAGACAAACATATAAATTCTGATCCTCAAGCAAGAACCTGAAGAATTTCATCAAATTCCAATATTTCTCAACGTGGATAATGTACCCGTGATGTCATCTCAAGTTCAGAGATACACAAGAACCGATCCAGTGATGGGGAAGGTGATGGACATGGTCCAAAGAAGAACAGTGACAGAGGTACATCACAAAATCCCAGATCTTACAAGAAGCCTTACATCACAAGAAGATTTGAGTTGACAGTCCAGAGTGGAGTTTTATTATGGGGAATCCGAGTGATTATTCTTCCGTGCTTGCTGGTAAAGCCCTTGACCAACTGCATGAGGGACATCCTCGTGTGGGGGGCACACTATAATAACAAGCAGGCAGTTATTGTAGGTGGCCAGAATTAGAGGCTCAATTTGAAGAGACAGTGGGTCAATACCGGCCAAGTTCAAAGCTAAGAAACACTCCCCCACTGCAACCATTACATCCCTGAGAATGACCGACGCAGCCATGGCAAAGAATAGACCAGGCTGGTCCACTGGAGGGTCACATGTTCCGAGAGATTACGGATGCACACTCTAAATGGCCAATAGTAGTGATTATGAAATGCACAACAACGTTTGAGAAGTTGGATGAAATATTCACACGATTTGGCACACCGGATCAGGTCCTAGGTGACAATGGTATTCAGTCCATTTCGAAGGAGTTTGAAAACTCCAACAAAATTATGCACAGAACATAAAGTCAGCTCCGTACCATCCTGCAACAGATTGGCCGAGCAAATCGTATAGCCACTTAAACATTCTATCAAAGCATCAAAGGACAAGGGTATATTGTCAAGAAGAGTTAATAATTTCTTGAAGTCATACTGAAACACCGCACATGCAACAACACAAAGTTCACCAACAATTCTGCTGTTCAAAAGGAAGCTAAGGACAGTTCGGCATTTTGATGTCATTCAATTCTTCGGATATTGTCAAACGACAACAAGCACAGATTGCGAGGACAGATCAAAACTCTAAAAAGCGAGTATTCACTCACGAATATTGAGTGGTAGTGCAAAGCTGCACCACCAATGAGAAATGGGTACCTGCTGTGATCCTAGCAAAAGCAGGTCTAATATCATACTCCTTACAGACAAATGATGAAAGAGTTTGGTGACATCTGTGGTGTTCTTTGTGTAGCTAAATTCAGGATGGTTGGCATAGTGTTCATAAAGACCCAAAATAGCTTGAATTTAAACAAAGCTATAAATTTATTAACACTACTAATTTGGATTTGACACGTACTCCTCAATAATACACTGTTGATAATTAGCAGATAATCTCCAATCACCTACAACTAATCACTACACTATTATAAACTGTGATCTGCTCTTACTCACACTATCTTCCTTTCAATCTGTACTCCAGCTCATTCCTATACTTCTCTCCTCACAAGGCTTGGCATCAATGTCTTATATACTTGTAACTCAAGCTCCATCTAGTGGCTGAACTAGACATTTCATTAACCCTTGCAGTTCTTACATTTATGATAATACCACAATGTCATTCTGACCAACTACTAGCTTCACTAAGTGAAATTATTCAAACCTCTCAAAAGTATTTCCATTGGGAAATCTAAGTAGTGATACTGCTGAACAGAGACCAAACACAGAGACAAATTCAGATTCTGTTTCTGAGGATGTTTCAGTATCTATAGAGGCGGACACTGAAGTAGCTTAACAGGAAATATCACCGACTGATGAAAAAGAAGTCACTTCAAAGGTTTTGAGCGAGTAGCCAGGTTCCAGAATGATGGGTACAACCAAAAAGCAATAGATGTCTTCCTAGAGACTGTCTTATTATATAGTGTATATATATAAAACTATAATTCTACAAAGTAATGTATCTCATGCATAAGTGGGTCTGTTGTTAACGTTGAGAAAAATTGTCATTTGTACTAAAGGAGTAAAGGAGGTGTTATATATTCAAGAATATATTCCTGTTGGTGGAATCTCACATGATGTCACGTGATCAGTAGCGATGTCAGCAGAGTGTTTGCGTAGGCTTCTGTTCTTCTTGGATTGTATTGTGCAACATCTCCGAAAAACCTCGCATCATGTTTGTAAGAAATCCAGGCACCTCCATACCTTTTCTCTTTGCGGCACATTGAGAATATAACACCCGACAACTGATTGGCAGTCACCATGTGATTGCAAGGAGACAGCCATTCCATCCCTGTTTGGAAGTATTGCACACTTCCAGTCCCGCTGTCCGGGAAAATTGGTTCTGCAACAGGATTCTGTCCAACCCTTCTGCTTTAATTGTAGCAACATAGTGTTGTACAAAAGTCTGGTGCGGCCGCATTTGGAGTATTGCGTGCAGTTCTGGTCGCCACATTCTAGGAAGGATGTGGAAGCATTGGAAAGGGTACAGAGGAGATTTACAAGGATGTTGCCTGGTATGGAGGGAAGATCATATGAGGAAAGGCTGAAGGACTTGAGGCTGTTTTCGTTAGAGAGAAGAAGGTTGAGGTGACTTAATTGAGGCATACAAGATGATCAGAGGATTAGATAGGGTGGACATTGAGAGCCTTTTTCCTCGGATGGTGATGTCCAGCACGAGGGGACATAGCTTTAAATTGAGGGGAGGTAGATATAGGACAGATGTCAGAGGTAGGTTCTTTACTCAGAGAGTAGTAAGGGCGTGGAATGCCCTGCCTGCAACAGTAGTGGACTCGCCAACACTAAACGCATTCAAATGGTCATTGGATAGGCATATGGACGATAAGGGAATAGTGTAGAGGGACTTTAGAGGGGTTTCACAGGACGGCGCAACATCAAGGGCCGAAGGGCCTGTACTGCGCTGTAATGTTCTATGTTCTATCACAGACTAATATCCGTATTCTGCCAACATTGTTAAATACATGAGTGAAATCTTAATGCCCTTGAAATATTTGGCTTTTTACTTCTGTAATTAATAACAGTACCAAGCTTCCCTTACAATTTACCATTTTTAATGGATATTCGGAGTCATTAAATAAATATATTTCACATAGTAATGAGGCATACTGAGTGTAATGTTGTTATAATGAGGCCAACATAGTTATTTAAATAGCATGCTTGTTCCTAAAATACCTACTTTAGTGTACTGGAGCGAATAATAATTCATTCATTTTCAAGCATCAATTTGTTTTATTGTTTCAATATTTTGAAAAGATGCAGAAGGTGATCATACACGAGAGTTTTTGACTGGTCCATGAGGAAAACTAAACAAAAGGTTTGTTTTAACGGCACGTTCAAATATTTAAAGCAAAGTCATCATGTAGATGTCAATTTTGATGATACAATAGCATTGTTATTAAACATGTACAGTATGTGTTTGATCCAAAGCCATCGCTTGGCATTCAGACTACCCATGATTCTTCCTCTTTCTTATCCCTGGAGAAGCAAACAGGCTGTTAGTAGGAGACCTGGCCTGGAAATTATGACATTTTCTGCCAATCACGCTGAAGACTGCAAAAGGGAAACGCTCACAATCGATGAGGAATTCTCACCCCAGCAAGGAGTCTGGTGGGAGATATGGGGCAGCATTCTCCCCTACCCGGCGTGACGGAGGGTCCCGGCGTAGGGGAGTGGCGCCAACCACTCAGGGGTCGGGCCTCCCCAAAGGTGGGAATTCTCCCCACCTTTGGGGGCCAGCTCCACGCCGGAGCGGTTGGCACCAGAAGACTGGCTCAAAAAAACGGCGCCCCCGGCAGCGGGGCTGGCCGAAAGGCTTTCGCCGGTCCGCGCATGCGCCGGCAGTGACGTTAGCGGCAGCTGGCCGCTGACGTCACTGCCAGCGCATGCACGATGTGGGGTTCTCTTCCGCTTCCGCCATGGCGGCCGCGGAAGGAGAAATAGTGCACCCAGGGCACTGGCCCGGAGTCTGAGCGGGGGGCCCCGATCGCGGGCCAGGCCACCGTAGGGGCACCCCCCGGGGTTCGATTGCCCCCCGGCCCCCCCAGGACCCCGGGGCCCGCTCGTGCTGCTGATCCTGCCGTTCCAGAGGTGGTTCAAACCTCGGCGGCGGGAGAGGCCTCCTAGCGGCGGGACTTCGGCCCATCCGGGCCGGAGAATCACCGCAGGGGCCTCTCCGATCGGAGTGGCAAGATACCGCTGCCGCCACTTCCCGGGTGGCGGAGAATCTCTGCCACGGCGGGGGCGGGATTTTAGGCGGCCCCAGGCGATTCTCCGACCCTGCTGGGGGTCAGAGAATTTCGCCCAGGATACGTAGGATTCATAGGATATGGGCACAGAAACATGCCATTCAGCCCAACCAGTCGGTGCTGACATTTAAGCTCCAATTGAACTTCCTCCTATCTTTACTCATCTAAATCCACCGTCAGAACCCTCTATTCCCTTCTCCCTCTTATGAGTGCCAAGCTTCCCCTTAAAAGTATCTATACTCTTTGCTTCAACCACTCTCGGTGTTAACGAGTTCCACTTTCTCACTGCTCTCTGGGTAAAGAAGATGTTGTAGAATTCCACATTGGCTTTCTTGGTGACTCTCTTGTATTGATGGCCTCCAGTTCTGCACTTCCCCACGAAAGGAAACATTGGGTGCGAGTCAGCGGACAAATGTTGGTCCACATTTGGCCCATTTAACAGGGTGTTTCTCAGCGACTGCAATGCTGAGAAATACCCCGCTATTTAACGGCATATTGTCTTTTTTTGTGGCCTCGGGTGTTTCTCCCCGGCGGAGCCGCGCTTAAAAGGTTTTCCTGCTGGCAAGCTATTTGCCAGCAGAAAACGCTGCTCCCAGATCGTGGCGTCATTTTGATTGGTTGCCCCAATCTCCCCCCTCCCCTCTTCAGGCACCCTTGCTTTATCAACTCTGCCCTCACTCCCCAGACTTGTTGAGGCCACTGAGAACCCCCCCCCTCCCAACTCCCACCCCCCCCCTATACAATTGCCAAGACCTCCCCGTGTCTGACCCCTGGCAGTGCCAATCTGGTGCCTGGGCACCCTGGTATTGCCAATCTAAAACCCTTGCAGTGCCACCCAGGCATGCTGGCAGTGTCAGGCCGGCACTGTCAGGCTTCCTGGGTGGAATTGGCAAGGTGGCAGGTTGGCAGTGATAAGGTGCCCAGGTGCCGGGGAGTGCCATGGTACTGCCCTTTCCCCGACCACCTTGGTTCTCCAATGGCCTGCAAGACCCTTTGAGGTGCCATTATACCTGGTCCACATTTTTGTGGACCAGTCCTAAATGTCGCCCTGCGAAGTCTCCCAGGTGTGGCTGTTAGGTCCTGGGCACTGTTAATCTGGCATTCGAGTACTTAAAGGAGTCATTTGACTTATTTAAGTATTCTGATCTGGGTCTTGCCCAGTGAGGGGAAGATCCAGACCGTGCTGGACGGAGCGAGTTGGGTGACTCGCGCTCAGCCCGCCGTTTAGCGTGAAGCCCGACTTGGGGCATTCGTACGATTCACACATTGCTTCCGGATCTTCGCTGGGCGCAAAAGGGTCATTAAACCGTGACCATTATCTTGGTATTAATTCTATCAAACCCTTCTATAATTTCAAAGGCCTCTATTAGGTCACCTCCTCAGTGTTCTTTGTGCCCCGGACCGATGTATCAGCTGAACCAAGACTACTGCTTGATATCCTTTGAAGTTGCCAACCATCTCAAATCACAAATTGTAACTTTATCTTTAAATTCACACACTCTTGCTGAAAACATGGAATTTCCTTAATTATGCCTGACCCGGGCCCCCCTATTCCACATCCTTCCACTTGCTTCGTTCCTTTTCATGCACTGCTTATTTGTGTCCTGTTCTCTTTTTTTTCTTATTCCTTTTTATTACTAAAACAATTGTCTGTGTTTGTTTCTTTATTGCATTTTTATTTGATATAGGGGGCCCATTTCATCAGGTGCCCACTTGCCATCGGGCAAGCTGACACCCTGGCCAGTCCGCCACTGCTCTTATTGATCAAGCAAGGATTTCCCTCTTGAAATTCATGCTGTTCATTACTATTATTTTATTTCTAGATGGCCTTCTAACCATTCCTTCAGGTAGGATTCCATTATTTTTCCTACCATCAATGTTAAGCTGACTGGCCTATATTCCATGTATATATTCTGCTTATCTTCTTAAATATATTAACTACCCTCCACTCCCCAGCAATAAATATTTTTTCTAAGGAATTATTAAATAGTGATCCTTTTGCTATCTCTTCTCTAGACTGAAATACATGGATACATCCATCTGGACAAGGATATTTATCGTCTTTCAGTTCAATTAGATTATTCAATACATCCATTTTTATATTAAGTGCACATACCTCATTATTGCTCACATTATTCAATGTCATGTCTACCGTTTCTATCTCCCTGGTAAATACTGAAGTGAAAGAATTTAATTTTCGCAGGAGGTACAAAAGTCTGAGAACACGCATGAACAGACTCAAAAACAGCTTCTTCCCTGCTATTACCAGACTCCGAAACGACCCTCTTATGGACTGACCTGATTAACACTACATCACTGCATGCTTCACCTGATACTGGTGTTATGCAGTTACATTATTACCATGTGTTGCCTTATTAGGTAGTTTATTTTCTTTTCTTTTATTTTCATGTACTTAATGATCTGTTGAGCTGCTCACGAAAAAATACTTTTCACTGTACCTCGGTACACGTGACAATAAACAAAATCCAAAACCTCTCCATTGTTACCTGCGGTATTATCCTGTCTACCCCCGAATGGCCCTCTTCCTATCGCAGCCTTCACTTTTTTTTCTATTTGCATGTCTGTAAAACATATTTTTTATGCTTTTTGATAATTTATTTCATAGTTCTTCTGTGCAGCTCGACCAGCTGTGGGAAGATCATCAGTGAGGATGAAAGGTTCTGTCAGCTGGGAGGAGTTGGAGGGAGGATAAGGCCTCTGTGAATTAAGCGTGGGGGGGTGGGGGGGGGGTTGCAGGGGAGGGGTGGGTAGGTGGAGGGGGGATGTGGGTGTGGTGAGAATTCCCATTGTAAATATGGGAGGGGCTCATGGGGAAGGAATGAGGTGCTGAGAACTGGAGATAGTGGGAAAAATAACTTCTGCAGAGGTGGAATGCGAGCCTCCAGAAAAGGGGGAGCTAGTGTTTGTTATCTTTGAGAGAAAATATTTATTGCTGGGTACTGGAGGACAGTCAATATATCTGAGAGAAGTGATAATCTGGTTGGTCCGCTGACTAATAATAAATTCAACTATTATGTGTGCTTTGTATACTTCTTAGATTAAAAATTGTGAAGTTAAGAGGTAATTTTAATTGTCGCTTACAGTTTTAAATACAAAAACAATATTTTCTGTGGGGAAAAAACAGGTGTGATCAGCATTTGGTAAGAACATGTAAAATTCCAAATTTGACATGACCATTAACAATGGGACCCATTAAGAATGATCAGATTCAACGTCATTTTCAAATATCTCCATGATATCAGACGTAAGTGATCTGCACCAGCCATACATCCCAGCCTGTACTCTCCCTGCTTCTGACTCTGGATTACTGTTTCTATGCACTCCCTGGAACATTTGGAGGCTTTTCCTTTGGTCATGAAACTATTTTGACACTCACTTCCAAAATTGTTTTGCTTTGCTACCTCTTACCCTGTCTTCAGAAATCTTGTCATATGCCCCATATTGCCAATGTCTTATGTCTTTGCTCTTTTTTAAAACCCGGATTAATGCCTACCTCCCCCTTGCAATGATTTCTTTGACAGTATTTTATATGAGAGGTGTTACATATATTCAAGTTGCTGTTGTCCACATCCAGTCAAAGCATTAGATATTGACCTCCCTGGAAAACATTACATCCCACTAACATTTTGTATTTTCCAAAATGTACATTTGTGCTTTATGCCACATGTCTCATCCAGTTTTCCAAACATACCTGCTGGTAAAGTTATTTTTTTTCCAAATATGAAAGCATTAGCCTCATGCCAATGGCAAGATTGGGACTAAGGACTACCTGAAATGATAGGGAGATATTAGGGACTTTGCTCCAGAAAGAGGGTCTAAAATGTAGCCAGCAATTTAGGGGTGAAACAGACTGAGGGAAAAGACTGCAAACAGCAGAGTCAGAGGGGTACACCCACAGCCTGAGTTACCTTATCCCATTCAGACTTAAACTCGTTAGTTGGAATACACAGCATGCCCCGGTTCAGCCAGCATGATCTACTCAAGATCCATTGTCATTTGGAACAACCGTGTTTGACCAGCCAACAGCCAATCACGGAATCTGATGAGCCATTTGTCCATCAATGGAAGGTTATTTGTATATAAATGGCACAGCTCCATTCTTTTGTATAAACAGGAGTGGGTAATCAGCCAAGATAATAATAATAGGTTCGAGACATTAGTTTGAGGATCTGGGCGGAGCTTAGAGAAATAGAGAGAAAGAATACTGTTCTGAACAGTTACTGGCAGAGGGCTGGGGAAATCGACTGGAAAGGTCATGAAATTTGCCATCGAGGCAGTCTGTGAAAAACATAGAAATTAGGAACAGGAGTAGGCTAATCGGCCCTTTGAGACTGCTCCACCATTCATTATGATCATGGCTGATCATCCAACTCAATAGCCTAATCGCGCTTTCCCTCATAGCGTTGATCCCCTTCATCCTAAGTGCGATATGTAACTGCTTCTTGAAAACATACAATGATTTAGCTACTTCCTGTGGTTACAAATTCCATAGGCTCATCACTTCTCTGGGTAAAGACATTTGTCCTCTTCTCAGTCCGAAATAGTCTAACACATATCCTCAGACTGTGAGCCCACCATCGGCAACATTCTTCCTCCATCTACCCTGTCTAGTCCTGTCAGAATTTTATAGGTTTCTATGAGATCCCCCTTCATTCTTCTGAACTCCAGCGAATAAAATCCTAACCGATTCAATCTCTCCTCATACGTCAGTCCCGCCGTCCCAGGGATCAATCCGGATTCTGAACAAATGTCCCTAACAGAAGAAAAATTGCTTTGTTGAAAGTAAATATCGTCTTTGCCCGATTGTGTAAGTGGAATGAGAGCTGCATGTTCATGGACAGTGTTGTTTAATGGGAACTAGTATGTAAAGCTTAAGAAACTGTATGAAATTGGTTAGGGTTAGAGCTGAAATAAAAGTTTAAGTATTGTTTTCTTTTCTTTTATTTTAATTAAGTTTGTTTTTTAAAATAACCAAGCCCTATTTCTCATGTTATCACTCCTAGAATAAATCAATCTTTCCACACTGCATTAAAACATAAGTAAGTTATGGCATCTGGTCCGGTTTCTTCGACACTTTTGAGAGCTGACCAGCAGTTCATCACACTATCACTGTCAGTAGGGCAGCAATTCATTTCTGATTTAAAATCATGATTTGATACATTACAGTTTAACAATGTGACTTATGATGCATGAATTAAGTCTTCACTAATTGGGAATGGATTAGTTTTAATAATTTATTATTTAAAGGTTTTGAATGCATATATGGAGGTCTTGTGACTCAGTGTCCCTACCTTTGGATCAGAAGGTCCGCGTTTGAGTCCCATCCCAGGACTCGATGAGCTAAGAAGGTGCATTTGTGATGCAAAAAGGTTGAATGGTCAACCTGCAAATCCTTCCAACTGGAATTGGAATGGAAGGCATATCCATGTACAAAGAAAAGCAAATAACAAGGCATGATGGGGCAAATAGCATTTTTTTCTACTTTTATTAAGAGATTTTTGGTAGCTTAGACCTTGAGTACTGCAGAAATCAGAGACAAGCTATTGAAGCTTTTCATCTTGCACTCATCCAGGCAGCTCGCAGGATAAACCAATTATAAAAAGAAGAACAATGCAACAGCATGAGAAGGGAGTGTTAATGAGTTGGCAAGTGGATTCTGATTGGTCATGGTGTTGCCATGGAGATTGCAGCAGAGACCAGTTAACTGCCAGGCAGGTCAAATTTGATTACTCAAGGTATTGCCTGAGGGAGTGAGCCAGAGAATGGCTGACAAACATGCTCAAGCGAAATGAGGCCGGTGAATAGAGGTATAGGCCAAAAACGAGAACCACGCCAGGCGCCATACTGTTTGCAATGCAACCGACCCGCTCCCGTAGGTGAAATTAGGATCTCACCATGTGGCGAGATGCCAATTATCACAATTTAAGCCCTATTTCGATAAAATTAACAGGAGCAACCGATGGCCTCCTGTCATTCAGTGGCCTCCCCAGCAAGTGGTCACACTGGCACCGATTAGTACTCCTTTTTTTAAAAACGTGAACCTGGCGGAAGGGCTGCTGTGGGGAGCCGAGGAGGTGGGTAGCCATCTTTGTTCACAGGCAAAGAGCCCAGCTGCACTGGGCTTGCTGCATCAGTGCTCGGCGGGGGTTTGGGGATCATCCGCAGGGGTGGGTCGCCAAGGGAAATGAGGGAAGGGGCGCAATCAGGTGGGGCAACCGCTCATGGCATCACCGACCCAATCTCTGGATTATGTTTATCCATTCTGGGGGCACTGCTTGTCCCTGCCCGTCTGCCCCACAGACAACCCATAACCCCCATCGACTGCCAAGGTCTCTGGCTGTGCGGCTGAAGGCGATTGCTAATAGGGTGTTGGCAATCGTGGTTAAGTGAGCACTTCACACAACCTAAGTAGATTCCGTGGGTAGGCGGGCCATGTAGCATGTGGGGGGTGATTACCTAGCAACCCAATCAGACCGCGATGCCTGAACACTGCAGGAGGCAACACCACACATGCAGCAGTCAATACCCAAACACTGATGGGATGGGACACAGTTCTGGGGACATGTACATGGCCAGAGGAATAGTGAGTGCAACGGAGTGCACCTGGTCCAGGTGACGTTACAAGCGGGTGTGCAGGGTATAGGGCCTGGAGTCCAGTGAGTGATGCCCAGTGTGGGCAGGGCGTTATGGGTGTGGGGGAGGGGGAGATCAATGGCTGATTGAAGGGTCCCGGGCAGGAACCACCACTGTTTTTCAGTCTCACAATTCCTGACAGATATTGAACGGTATGTACGGTATTTTGGACCCCATTGAACAGGCCCGAGTGGTGGTGCTGCTAGGCAACGTAGACAGACACCAGAGATGGTGGCAGCAGCACTGTTAGCAGATGCTCGAGACGGCCCATGTGCCAGACGCTGCCCTACACCCTGAGGACTCAGCCGCCCATCAGACCAGGGAGGGACCCAGAGCTCCGCCTCAACAAGGCGACACCTATACCATGTCTTCGCAGACTTGCCACCATATGGAGTAGGAGGACACCTTCTCCTGGTGGTCATCACGGTCACTGCAGCTCTGATCTTTTATGTCTCAGGGCCATTCCAGGGCTCGAGCGGGTACCTATGTGGCACCTCGCAGGTGCATTTGGCAGATCACAGATACCGTGTGCCAGGCAGAAAACTACATCACCTTTTCATTTTCATTTTTTCACCTTTGACATGGACCAAGCCAGCAAGATGCCCTGGCTGTAGGTGTCTTCGCCATTGCCGGGGTGCCCCAAGTCAAGGGGGTGATAAGTGCCACGCATGTCACTCTGCGCTCACTGGGCCATCTGAGGTGCTCTGTGTTAACCGAAAGGGGTTCCACTCCCTCAACGTACAGCTCATATGCAACCACCAGATGAAGATAATGCACGTGTGTGCATTCTTCTCAGGGTGTGTGCACAACAGCTACATCCTGGGGCAGTCAGAAGCCCACGGCCTCTTCAAGAAGCACCCCAGGAGGAGCAGCTAGCTATTGGGGGATAAGGGGTAGTACCTGCTGAGGACCTGGTTAATGATGCCAGTATGGAGACCGAAGACTGAAGCGGAGACCCGATACAATGAGGCCCCTGCTGCCACCCGGGATTGAATGTAAGGGCCTCGACCCACTTGTCGGCGACGCAAGCACAGGCCTGTCGTCCTTTACTCTGTGCTGGCTGCGATATGCGACCCCATCAGAGGGGTGGAACTCAGGGGAGCTGGTGGCTACCGTCTCCACTCCATTGCACAGGTTCGGGTTGCCATCCAGAGCCCCTTCCTCCCAGTTGGTGCCCATAGAGCCGCGGGGTACACCTTGGGACAGAGCGGAAGCTGGTTCGAGACCCGGCTGCCCCTGCATCATCTGGCTCTGCCAGCCCTGGCAGTTCCCCAATGTCTGCACTATCATGTCGATGCCCTCGGTGATGCTCCTCAGCAACTAGGCCACGCTCTGTAGTGCTTCGGCAATGCCCACCTGCGGCTGGGAAAATCTCCGCAGCGCCTTGGCCATGCCCATCTGAGAGTGGGACATGTCCCGCGGAACGTCATCAAGGTCAGCCTGGTACTGGGTGACACCCCCAGTGAGGCAGACGACATTCTGCGGAGACCCTTAGCCATGGCCGTCACTGACTGCGCAATGTCTTGGACCCCTTCACTCATGGTGCTGCCATCATCCAGCAGGCTTTCCACTGTGGTTGCCACCCTAGCAGTGTTGGCCTCGGTGCCACTCATTGCCGGCAAAAACTCCTGTGCCTGTAGCCTCTGGGATCCCTCCAAGGGGCTATGGATCTGCTGGAGTGTCGCTGATATCCCCCTCCGAACGTCCCAGCTGCTCCCTAACAACTCCAACAGCTTCGACTAACTCTATTCCACAGGCTCAGCATCAGGCTTGGACCCAGCTGGGTCCTGGGATCCAGCAGGACTCCGACTGCTGTCTCATTGGGGGTTCCTACCTCCACCTTATGTGCATCAGCAAGTGTGTTGCTCACCAGATTGTGCCACTGAAGCCTGTCTACTAACAGTTACCATGGAGGTGCGTGTATCTGTGCTGGTGGAGGGTGGGGATGACAGCTGTGCCGCGACTATAACGGTGACATCCTCGGAGCTCTCCTCCAAGGTGGTCTCCTGGCAGGCAGGAGAGGGCCGGTGCCGTTGGCTTGAGGACCTGCGGAGAATGGGTGTGGTCCCTGGGAGGGATGGGTCAGTCAGTAAGTCAATATCAACTCTCGGTTGACAGGTTCTCCGGATGGAGTCCAATGGTTCCTCACCTCTGGGGTGTCCGCCAGCCTCCGTGTGGGTGACTGATCTGTCCTCGGCCACACCGATCACACCCAGGGCCTGCTCCTTGAAGGAGGTTTTGTGAAGGGGCGGTCGTGCCTCACTAACTTAATCAAGTTGTTTGAGGAGGTGACAAAGATGATTGATGTGGGGAGGGCAATGGATGTTGTTTACAGGGACCTCAGTAAAACATTTCACAAGGTGCCTCATGGAAGATTGTTACAAAAGGTGAAGTCATACGGGATCAGAGGTGAGGTGGTGAGATAGATACAGAATTGGGTCGGTCACAGAAGGCAAAGGGTAGCAGTAGAGGATATTTTTCTGACTGGAAGGTTGTGACAATTGGTGTTCCACAGGGATCGTTGCTGGGGCCTCTGTTGTTTGTGGTACATATAAATGCTTTGGAGGAAAATGTAGCTGGTCTGAGTAGTAAGTTCGCGAATGACACCAAGGTTGGTGGACTGGCAGATATTGTTGGGGATTGTCACAGGTTACAGCAGGACATAGATAGGTTGGAGACTTGGGCAGACTAATGGCAAATGGAGTTTAATCCAGACAAATGTGAGGTAATGCATTTTGGTAGTTCTAACAGAGGGGGGAAATACAGTAGTCCCCCTTTATAACGCGGGTGTTGGGGTCCAAGACAGCCACCCGCGTTGCAACCGAGCCGCGGATATCCACGATGGCGGTTTTAAATTTATTTAAAAATCTATGCTAGCGCTTCCCATTGAGAGTCTACGGGGGGCGGGGGGAGAGGTCAGACCCCCGGAGACTCACAATGGGAAGCGCTAGCATAGATTTTTAAATAAATTTAAAACCCCCATCGTGGATCTAATTAAAACAGTGTCAATTTCAGCGGCCGGCTCACTTTGATCCGGAGAGGGAAGTTGCTCTCTCACTGAAACAATCAGCCGGCCGCTGAAATTGACACTGCCCGCTGCTCTCTCCCTCCAATCCAACTTTTAAGTTTTAATGTTTCTGATTGGAGGGAGAGAGCAGCCGGCAGTGTCAATTTCAGCGGCCGGCTGATTGTTTCAGTGAGAGAGCAGCTTCCCTCTCCGGATCAAAGTGAGCCGGCCGCTGAAATTGACACTGCCGGCTGATTGGAGGGAGAGAACAGGAGGAGGTCATACGGGCCTCTGCAAGACCAGCATGGTCTCATATCGCCCCTCCCCTCTGTAGCTGGGGTTCAGGCTGTGGCTGCTGGGGTACAGGCTGTGGCTGCTGGGGTACTGATTGGAGGGAGAGAGCAGCGGGCAGTGTCAATTTCAGCGGCCGGCTGATTGCTTCAGTGAGAGAGCAGCTTCCCTCTCCGGATCAAAGTGAGCTGGCCGCTGAAATTGACACTGCCGGCTGCTCTCTCCCTCCAATCAGAAACATTAAAACTTAAAAGTTGGATTGGAGGGAGAGAGCAGCGGGCACTGTCAATTTCAGCGGCCGGCTCACTTTGATCCGGAGAGGGAAGCTGTTCTCTCACTGAAACAATCAGCCGGCCGCTGAAATTGACACAACTGACAGTTGGGGTCCATAAGCCGCCCCCGCGGTATATCGCGAACCGCGGTATTGCGGAGCGCGTTATAACGGGGGACTACTGTATACCCTAAATGGCAAAACTCTGAGGAATATAGAAAGTCAGAGAGATCTGGGCGTGCAGGTCCACAGATCTTTGAAAGTGGCAACACGAGTGGACAAGGTAGTCAAGAAAGCATATTGGATGCTTGCCTTAATTGGACGGGGCATTGAGTATAAAAACTGGCAAGTCATGCTACAATTGTATAGAACCTTGATAAGGCCGCAGTCGGAATATTGCACTCAATTCTGGTCTCCACACTACCAGAAGGATGTGCAGGCTTTGGTGACGGTGCAGAATATAGTATCAGGATATTTCCTGCCCTGGATGGTGTTAGCTATACGGAGTGCCTGAATAGACTCCGACTGTCTTCATTAGATCGACAGAGGTTGAAGGGTGACCTGATTGAAGTCTACAAGAGTTTGAGGGGCATGGATAGAGTGGATGGGCAGGCACACTTTCCCAGGGCCGAGGTATCAGTCACCAGGGGGTATAAGTTTAAGATCCGTGGGCAAAGTTTAGAGGCAGGGGTTTTACACAGAGGGTGGTGAGTGACTGGAATGCGTTGCGAGGGGAGGTTGTGGAATCAGATACATTAACGGCGTTCAAAAGGCATCTCGACAAATATGGCACAAAGAAGTGCTGAGGATTTTAGTTAAGGGTGGTATCATGAACGGTATAGGCTTGGAGGGCTGAAGGGCCTATTCCTGTGCTGTATTGTTCTTTGAGGTGAGGATTCTTAAGTCTGGCACTCCTTCGCCAGTCTGGGCTCTCTCCCGACGATTATGGGAAAGCTTTTTCTGAGGAGACACAGAGGGGCACCGTTGGACACACACGCAGTTCACAGTGGTGGGAAGAGGGGTGTGAAGGGAGGGAAGCAGGGTGTGGAGAGAGGGTTGGGGGGCAGTTGAAGGGAGAAGGAGTGGAGTGTGCGTTGGAGGTCGCATGGGGAGTCGGGGGATGGATGCTCTCTTGGTGGGGTGGGGGGTGTTGGTGTCTCCTCACTGGTACTGCCTGGTGTAGGTTGTTGATCTTTTTTCGGCACTGGAGGCCAGTCCTCCTGGTCACACTCTCCGAGCTCACAGCCACTGCCATCTCATCCCAGACAGCACTAGCTGCCGTATGACTCACTCTCTAGGACCTTTGGGGGAACAGGACATCTCTTCCTGGCCTCCACTGCATCTGGCAACCTCCCCAGGTCAGCATCACCGTATATTGGCGCTCACCTCCTTGGCGCCATTGTTGCGAGCTGGCTGGGATTGGCTGAGCAAGTGCAATTAAGTGTTGCTCGAAGTGTTGTTAGTGAGGGGCTGGCGAGTGTGGTCCAGGAGAATCAGCTGGCGAGGCGTTATTTGCAGCGAGAAGCTCATGAAGCCTGGCTAAGTGGACCAATTAACGTTGAACAGCATTGCCTGCGTCCCTGAGCCGAGTCCCGGGAAGCTCGCGGCAATTCCCGCTCGTTACCACAGAGCCGGCGGGAAACTCCCTTGAAGACCAGCCTCAAATAATCTTAGATATTTTTCCAGAGAATTGCGGCCAATGTCATTCACTGGGAATGATTGTAATTTGTGGTTATCAAGATAAAATGGGGTCAACTCATTTTAAGTGAATGATGCGTCAAAATTGCAAAATGCTACATTAGTAACGTATCTGTATAAATTTCCTTTGCCTGCATTAGGCATTAACTTATTTATTAAACAGGTTAATGCATTTATTAAAATAATAGCTGAATTTCATTAAAAAAAACATTTGTTACTCGTATCGCATAGGGCAATTTCAATGTAAAAATTTGCACCAATCAAATGTGTTGAAATTCTGTCCTTGATAAGCGTCAATTGGCTATAATAATAAAGCACTTACTTGCATCTGCTCCAAGAGTATAAAAGTTTCAAAATTGGCACAATCTTGCTAGTGCACTTTGGCAATATCAATATACTTCAAAACTCAAAAAGACAAGTACCTGTAAGTTTGAAATCTTAATTGGATCTCTCGTCATGGGTCTAGATATTTCTATTTGAATAACAAGTGACAGGTGTGCCTGTTTTTGATTGCAAATACCAATCAACTAGAAAAGTCTCGGATCATATTTTGATCTGAAATGTGCATAGCTTGCTGCAATATCCTCTCCAGTAATGAAATCCAGCAGTTAAGCATGATGTTGCCACAATAATGATCTTACAATGCTTTCAAACAGTTAATAAATCACCTCACCAGTTATAAATGTCAAAAGGCTTGCTACTTTAGCTGTGGGTTACATGTGTTTTTAAGGAAATGGTTCAGTGCTATTTGACGAAACTGGAACTAACTCAACAGCTCCTATAGGTATTGGTATCTTATGCTATCGATCAACGTAAGTAGATTTTTGTGGGCACACAGAGATCAGCAAAGTATGACAGTCACCACATGGCAATCTGACTAGATGCCTGAAAAATGTTTTTTGACTTAAAGAACTGTCCAAGAAGGCATGAATATGGAAGATGTAGGTGTTACACCACCCTGGCCAGGTTTGTGGTCAATTCCAGCCTCACTCGTTCCAGAGTCACACACAAGTGAATTAACCAATAATCATTCAAACAATATCCAATGCCATTGGTCCTTAGCTGCCCAATAACTACAGTCACCAGGGCCGGGATTCTCCCTACCCGGCGGGGTGGGGGGTCCCGGCGGAACGGAGTGGCGTGAACCACTCCGGCGTCGGGCCCCCCCAAAGGTGCGGAATTCTCTGCACCGTTAGGGGCTAGGCCCGCGCTGGAGTGGCTACCGCTCCACCGGCCGGCGCGAACGGCATTTGGCGCCCTGCCAGCTGGGGCCGAAAGGCCTTCGCCGGCCGGCGTAAGTCCGCGCATGCGCTGGTGCGTCAGCGGCTGCTGACTTCATACCGGCGCATGAGCAGGGGAGGGGGTCTCTTCCGTCCCCACCATGGTGAAGGCCACGGCGGGGCGGAAGAAAAAGAATGTCCCCACGGCACAGGCCCGCCGGCCTATCGGTGGACCCCAATCGCGGGACAGGCCACTGTGTGGGCACCCCCTGGGCCAGATCGTCCTGCGCCCTCCCCCCCCCAGTACCCCGGCGCCCGCCCGTGCCGCCAATCCCGCTGGCACCAGATGTGCTTTGATTCCCGCTGGTTGGAAAGGCCTGTCAGCGGCGGGACTTCGGCCCATTGCGGGCTGGAGAATCGCTGTGGGGGACCCGCCGACTGGCGCAGAGCGATTCCCGTCCCCGCCGATTCCCGGGTGGCAGAGAATTCGGGCCCGGGGGGTCGGAGAATTCCGCCCCAGGTTTGTAAATTGAAACACAATTACCCTTTATTTATAACTGGAATAATGATGAAATATGCAGTAAATACAATGGGATGAGAACAAGCTAACCTACTACCCCCTTTAACTGTCCTACTCTCTATCCACCCACACAAGACAGACAAACACAAAGGGGGAGAGAAAGTGATGAAAATAATAAAGATGACGGTCAAAAGGTAAGAATCTTTGCTTCCAATGTTGGTTCTTCAGCACACTCTCCTTAGAGCACGCTCACTGATTAAAGTCTTGGTTTACAGCCTGTAACGACCTTCTCTGTAGTTTTGAAATGTATCGCTCACAGCTTTTCCTGGAGAGGCTCCTTTGCTTCACATCAAACTCTGCTTTCACTTTGCGGTTTATTTCCAGGCCTCTGCCTTTACTGGAGAGAAAGTTGGTCAGTTTACATTAGATTTATCTGCAGAGACACTTGGTCGGTTCTCCCCAGCTTGCTCAATCTATAATGGCTCTCCTGTACATAGATTCATCCAGGCTCCCTGCCAGTTCAAAAACACAGCCTTTCTTGGCAAAACAGAGAGGGGAGAGAACAACAGTCATTCCTCTGAGCAGCCAGGAGTCAAACTGAAACCAAAAACTCAACTCTTGATTCTCTGAAATATTCCAGTGGGATCAGATCCAATCACCACCTGTTACCAGGCAGAGCACAGCATTTTGGGCCAATTGATTGGCCACCAGCCAAATCAATCAAACCGAGTCAGCACTGATGTCAGCCGACCTGTAATCACCAGCCTAAAATAGCACAGCCTTCTGGAACCATCTGTTTGAATTAAAGGCACAGGCTACTTGTCTTATAGACACATGTCCATTAAATCATCCATGGATCAAAAATGTAACAGCAAAAAATAAAATCAAGGGAAAATAAGGGAATACACAGGAACTAACAGGAAGGACCCTTGCACAGATGAAATCAAGAATAAAAGTTATTGAAGGTTTAGGCAAATTTCACTGCACTTTGCAAAGACAAGTTAGTAAGGATGTAGCAGTGAAAATCAGTAGAAGTGAAAATGGCATTGTTATGCAAATTATATTCAATGTTTCTTGACGGGAAAAACAAAGTCTGGGATTTTCCAGCCATGATGGGTGGGAGCAGAAAATATTATGAGATCTCAAAAATCGATTTCACGTTGTTGTAACAACAGTTCACGATTGTCCGCTCCACCTGTCAATGGCGGGCCGTGTTTCTCACTGCCACACATCAGGACCCTAATTTCCATTCATTAGCATGTCATCATTGTTGTATTTTCAGGATAAATGAATGGAAATGCTGAAGCATGAGGGTTGAATGAAACAATCAACAGAGGTTTGTAGGATGGTTTTTACCTGTACAAAGCCTCAATCTAGACTGACTCTAAGCCCACGAAGTAGATGTCACAGACTACCACGTGACCCAACTCTTAAAGTGACCATGCACCAGCACAGTAATATCAACCCACAGAATTAACAATTATAATCCCTGCATGCTGGAATAACCCCCCCCCCCCCCCATGTGGATCAGGAGTTCACGTCGTCGTGCGATCACGCCGATATGTTTCACAATGGTACGTAAGTGACATACACCTAGAAACCTGTACTTTGCTTACCTTTCATCAGGCAGCACTGATGGTCTTCTGCACAAGGCTTTGCAGGCAGCACCATATCACTGAATAACATTGCAGGGAATCACCAAAGTGAAGCAATGATGTGCAGTCATGAGAGACTAATCACCATCTCCGTAGTTTAACTCCTTGCTTGCAGTGTTGATACTGCCAAAAGCAGTAAAGATGTTAATAGCAATTGAGCTACTGAACATCATTGATGGGTGTCAATGGACAGCTCACAGAACAGAGGCCTCAGGTCCCCGTCAAAATATCTTAAAGCCTGACTCAGCATGTGACATGTGAAGTCTCATGTATATTCCGAAGTATTACATTGCTGTGAATACACCTCGGCTGAAAGAAAGCACTTCCAGGCGCCTGGCCAATGCATTTGCTGATGTAAGGTGGGTATGGTGAGATAGCCTTGACATCCATCCTGCGCTGACCATCCTTTTAGGGGCGAGTGTGTTCTGGCACGAGAACAAAGTCTGTTGACGATTAACTGCCCCATTGAGGACTTTTGATGACTAATCCTGACTCTGATCTGGTTCTCATTAATATGCAGAGAGGAGGCCATCAGGAAGATGAAGCCTGGAATCATAATTGCATACAGGCAAGAGGGAAGGAGGAGAAGAAGGTGATGGATTCGCCAGCTTGCCAAGTGGAAGAGCAAAACTCTAAAGACCAAGGGACAGCAGGGTACCCTCCCCCGCTCCAGTCACAGATGATGGCATGTGTATATGCCTTGGGAGACCCGGGATGTAAATATATAGCCTGCCTTATCAGCAGATGAGCAAGAACCAAAGTTGCTGATGCTGCTGCAGGTCAAGGGATCTGGTGACTTACATTTGCGGCATTCTCCATGAATTGCCGCCATATGGACTCAGAGAGCATCCATTGCCTGTGGCTGTGAAAGTAACAGCCGCACTTAACCTCTATGCCATTGGCTCCTTCCAGGACTTGTGCCCCATTGACAGCGCTGCTTACCAGATTGTTCACCACATGTGACCATTGGAATTAACATTTGTGAGCATGGCCAGTAGTTGGGTGAAGGAATGCACAATGCTGCATCGACAGATTGAAACAAGAGCCGTGTAGCCACAACTCAGAGAACCACACCATTAGAGATGCTTAGGCATGTAGGTTTGAGCCCACAGATACTAGTTTGGCTGAGACTCAGTGGCAAGGTGTTCACACTTATTGCTCAGCTTGTTAGATGTACAGTTAGAAAGTCGCAAGTGCCGCTGGCAGACAGGAACGTGCGGACCCTTACATTATGGTCATAGCAAGGCAGTCTTTGCAGATGGCAGAATGCATGGAGTTCCTATCATCCTTCTCCATACATTAGCGTATCTGTCCTTCTACATGACACCTTCATATCTCAAGCATGCATAAAGCATGGGAGAACACCTCTGCCTCTCTGTGACACAGCCAACACTGAAAAGAAGAGAACGCTGCAAAGCATGTGAACAATGTGTCTTCCACAAAACATGACGGGCGCTATATCACAGACACTGCGATTGCATGTAAACAGACAACATAAATGAATATCCATGATCACGACGGCCACAGTCTGGGAGTAATCCAGCTCTTAATGAAAATAAGGGGGCCATATTTTTAGTGGTTCTGCTCTTCTTTACAGTTGGAATAAAGAATGAAAAGGCTGTCACGCTGTATGTTTCTTAACCAGCCAGTCAGACTTGATTAGAGAAGTGTTGCTTGCTCACAGCCTAAGGTGAGAGAGAAGACCTCCCAAGTGCCTTTGGTGCTGTCACCACGTAATCATGTGTCACACTCCACAGAGATGCATTGGTCATAACGTCCACGGGCCCACGGGGAAACTATTCTCAAATTTTCCATGGTCCTCATGGAGTATGAGCTTCCCAGGTAGGGGATGGAGGCCACCCAGCTGGAGCTTGTTAGAACTGAACATAAAAGTCAGCTCGAACAGGGACCAGCATGTTAGTTCTCCCATTGGGGACTGTGATTGTGGATAGTTTTTGCCGTGGGCAGGTTATTGTACACAGTAAAGTAACTTGTTTGCTTCCTATCGTTGACTTCCATGGCCATTAAACTGGTGAAGAGGGCAAAAGAGACTTCAGAGTCACTTGTTGAAATACCGAACCTCCCTGGATGACTGCCATTCAGGAACATGAGGATATAAAATGTGAATATGTCGCTATTTGACAAGCTATAAACAGTCACATGGGCCTGGTAGATTGGAGCCATTACGCAGAACGTATGAGGTCCTTATTTTAGGCCAATGGTATCTTGGGGAAAGATCATCAAAATTTAATCCTCCTACCCACCTGTGAGGCCCGGACTTTTGGAATTATAAAGAGTCGTACTTACCCAGCTGCATCGGACTCCAAATCGTTCAATGAGTTGGTTGCATTAGTGGTTGAACATTATGATCTGAAACTTTCTGTTATAGTGCAACATTATAGATTCAACATGGCTGTGTGGCCTCCAGGTGATCGGTCACTGACCTTTTGACCTGCCTTAGGCGCTAGTGGTGCACTGTTCGGGCAGTCCCTTTTGGAGATGTTGAGGGAAAGGCTTGTTTGTGGATTAAACAACACGGCAACACAAAGGAATCTGTCAGCGGAGCCCATTTTAGACTTGAAATGGGCATCAAGCTGTCACTAACCCGTGAAAATGCAGAGAAAGGGGTGCAGGAGCTTCAGGGGTCCATGGACGACGGCATCCATAGTTTGGTCTGCTCTCCATATCGGACTCCCGCCACATCACGGTGCAATGCTGGACTGGCCAGGTCATCTCCCAAGAAGCAACTCAAGATGCAATTCTGCAGTTGTGCCCAATACTCCAGAGCCACTGCAGACCTGCAAGATACCATCCTTAGAAAGAAAGAGAGGGATGGCCACATTGCCAGATGTGTGGTCGGAGGCACGTGGTGGTCAGAGCTGCCAGAATTCGTGAGCAGGAAGCCATCAAGGGCAGCCAGGCTCGGCATGAGCCAGGGCCTTGCACATGACCCCTCCAGGAGAAGACTGTATGATGCAATTGAACTGCAAACAGCCCTGAAGGTGGCGCTGATCAGGGTCACATTGCAAGTAAAGGAGCATCCTTTGGTGATGGAGATGGACACTGGAGCTGCTGTCTCCATTGTTGATGAACAGACCTTTCACTGGCTTTGTGCAGGGATATTACCGCTGGGAGGTGGTTAGAGTCTGGAATGTGCTGCCCGAGTGGTTTCAAAAGTGAGTTCAATAAATTTCTGAAGATAAATATTTCCCGGGTTTGAGAGACAGGCGGTAATGGGGGAGGGAGGGGGCAGCACAGACATGATGGGCCGAGCGGCCTCCTGGCCAAGGCTCATCACAGACTCAGAGCTGTGGCCCAGTCGCTTCAATAATCCCGAGGCGGCACCATGCCCTTCTTTATGGAGGGCAAGGAGGTTCTTCTCTTTTGAATCCTTGTCTGATCCTGGTTTCCTTTTAATGCCTGTCTGCTGGCTGTTTTTGGAACTACAGACTTTTAGTTTAGAACTGAAACTCGCCCGCTGCAAGCTGCTACTTGAACTGACCCAGGCACACCTCTTTATGTAGTGTGCTCTGTGGCATAGTTCATGATGTCATTTTTATGGACTTGGCTAGAAGCCAATCCCCTCTTCTGAAACTCTGGGTTACCTTAGCCAGGATTCTCCGAGCATTGCGCAGGAATCGCTCTCGGTGTGGGGCGGAGAAGAGGGCGTCGGACCCGCGATTGGGTCAGACGCCGGGACACGAACCTCCAGCGACCGGAGAATCGGCATCAGTTGCGCGTGTGCGGTCAACTCGGCGCCGGTCGGGGGCCATTGAGAGTACCCCGCAGCGATTCTCTGTGGTCGACCGGCCGAGTTCTCGCCGGTGGGATTCATGTATGGTTTTACCCTGCGGGAGCTCAGTGTCGCAACTGCAGTAGCCGTCCTGGTTGGGATCAGTCTCCAGGGAGGGGGGGGTGTGCCTCCACGATGGCCGGGCCCGCGATCGGGGGCCGCCGATCAGCGGGCGCGCGCGATCTGCCGGGGGGGGGGGGGGGGCTACCTCTTTCTCCGCCGGCCCGCTGTGTGGGTCCGCCATCTCGTGCGGCGCCGTCATGGAAGCTGCCACCTCGTGCATGCGCGGACCCGCGGCCACCAGTCCAGGGCTTCTGGAGCAGCACAGACTACTTTGGCCCCCTGTGTGCCACGGAATTGCTGGGCCAAGAGGCCCGTTGATGCCAGGGTGAAACACTCCCTGGTTTACGTTGGTGTCAACACCTAGCCGCGTTTGTGGAGAATCCCGACCCTTGTGTTTTAGATTGGGATTGGTAGAGCCTTTCTGGAGCAGAAGACAGGTTCCATTCTTGCTTTCACTTTCGTTCTGAGACTAGTTACGCAGGAGCTAGTTAAATATCTCTCCTCAAAAGAGTGGAACTTCTCTCTCTGATATTTCAGCTGAGGTGAACAGGTATAGACACTCTATCAGTCCTTTGAAGGTTTAACTCTTGACTTAAATGCTGTAAGCATTCTTTCTAGCCAGGCCTGTGCAAGTTAAACCTCTGTGAGAAAGGCTGGGAAAAGCCCAGGCTTATATCTCACCTGAGAATCCAAAAAGGGTCCTGAAGGGCCCATTTCTCTCTGTCCATATCACAGCCAGAACCCTGCCTGGAGAAAGAGCAGACAAGCAGCTGAAAGGCAGAGTTGACAGTAAACTTGCCGTGAACTCTCAGGTAGAGAATTCTAGTACTATCCCAGTGAGACTGAGAGTCAATCTGATGGAGGCCTGTACAGCTGAAGATAACGCCCGAGAGGAATCTCTGCAACCCGCGAGGTCTAATTGAAGGCACATTTTAAAAGACCCAAACCAACCAATGATTTCAAGATCGGCGACGACAAAGTCTACCTCAGCAGCAAAGATTTATTTCAACCCTTTTAATATTTTTGAATATTTCCTACCCCTTCCACCATGTGTCTGCCTTGTGTGTGTCGGGATGGAAGGTGGGACAGGGTTTGGGGAACAGGCAGTTTGGTAGACCGCTGCTCTATTATTTCGCAAGGCCTTTCATGGGGTCCATGTTTCACATTATCATAGACACCCACTCAACTTACAAAATGGCCTCAATGACATCAAGGGCCACTGTTGAGAAGCTAAGGTACTTGTTCAGTACCCATGGGATCCCTAAAGTCTTGGTGACAGACAACAGGATGCCGTTCACGAGTGAGGAGTTTTCCGCATTCGCTAAAGGGAATGGCAACTGTCACATCTGAACCGCCCTGTACCATCTGTCATCTAACAGCCTGGTGGAAAGGGTGGTCCAGAAGAGGAATAAATAACCAGACCACAGGCTCCATAGACACACGGCTGACATGATTCCTCTTTAACTAACGAGCGACGCCGCAAGTGATGACATGGATATCATCAGCAGAACTGTTGATGGGCCATAGGCTTAGGATCCGGTTAAACCTGACTTTCCTGAACCTAGGTAGGAAAGTGGAGGTGCAGCAGGAAGCACAGAAGCGGCATCACAACTTGGGAGATGGGGCACTCTGGCTCTCTGGATTCATAATTGAGAGAATGGGGCCTGTCTCCTATAAAGTCAAGATCCAAGGGAAAGTCCAACAAAAACATATGGATCACCTCAAGAAGTGGGAGCCCACGCTACACCACGTCCAACCGACGACATTGAATCCTCCACGGTGCCTTCAGCCAGGGGACCCAAGCAGCCATGATCTGTCTGCCGGAGCAGCAGGAAGAAGATGACCTGTCACGGATATGTATACAGAACCATCCGCTCAGACAAATAATGTTGTGTCCGGGGCTGAGACTCCGGCGATAGCCCCCTGGAGGTTGGCTAGAAAAAGGCGATAGATAAACTGGTACATACCGCTCAACCCCGAGCCGCCGCAGGCAGAAGCTCAGCTCGGCAAAGCGGCGCAGGATGTCTCTGCTGATGGCGGAAGAGGGGGAACCTTCGGACTTTTGTGGGTCAGGGGTGTCATAACCTCCACAAGGCCTACAGGGAGACCATTATCGATCTCCCCGTGAGGCACGTGGAGTATGACCTTCCCAGGTAGAGGGCAGAGGCCTCCCAGCTGGGGCTCTTCCCAGGCAGGGACCGGCTTGTTGATTCTCCAAACGGGAACTGTGATTGTGGACAGTTGCTGCCGTGGGCATATTATTGTAAATCGTAAAATAAATGTTTTGCTTCCTACCACTGACTTCCTTAGTCATTAAAAATGCATAACTTCCCTCCCTCTTTGCTTCAGTAACATTAACTCTTACTCACTATGATGAATAATTATTTTACCAACTGCCATTATAAAACAGTTTTGCAAATATACCATCAGTATGAGAGATTTTGGGCAGACGTCGGTTCTGTTTAGGCAGAATCCGTCATTCAGGAATCTTTGCTCTCATGCTCTTGCTGGTCTGTTCACACTTGGCTCAGGCTCATCATCGGATAAAGTTGGTTCTTCTTCAACTTCTACAGATGGTGCTGGTTCAACTGGTGTAAAATCAGTACTCCTGATATTTCTTACTTTTCCTGCAGCAGCATGGTGACTCAGTAGTTAGCACTGGTGTCGCACAGCGCCAAAGACCCGTGATGAGCCATCAATTGCACGAGAGACGAGTTGCTATACAAAAGTTAGGCTTTAATAAGCTACAACTTAGCCCTGCGGTAGTCTACAATAAAATGGACGACCGCCGGGCACTTCGACTATTTATACCTCGGTAAGGAGGCGTGGTTAACTCAGCCTCTCGACCAATCGGAGTGCTGTCACATGCTATGCAAATCATACCACCACATTCACCCCTTGCGGAGAAAGAAGCCGGGGGGTGGGACGTATCAATGAGAGCCGGGGGCGGGGGGGGGGGGGGGGGGGGGGGGGAGAGAACTGGTGATATGAGTAGCAGCCGGGAGGACAAAAATTTTCTCTCCTTTCTTTTATTACATTTTGGGCTTCCCACTGGCCCAGACAATTAGCAATATTACACAAAGTCCCAACAAAGTCCATGGAGCTGTTGAAATTTAGATCGATTCGATCAGTCTTTTCGTGGCCCGTGACGTTCTGGCAGACCGCCACAGTGGAGTAGGTGACGTCGGTTCAGCCGATGGTGGTGGTTCCGCTGACGTCCTGGAGTCCGGGAGCGATGGTCCTTGAATAGTCTCCGCCACCCGAGCTGGCTGTGGAGACGCCGTGGATGGGGAAGGGGTGGCCAGGGTGGGGCGCTGGGGGAAAAAAACAGGGGGGGGGGCCTGTGGTGAAGGGGGGGAAGGCCGCACGCCGGCGGGTGCCAGGTCCCGGAGGAAGACCGTGTCCTGCTGACCGTCGGGGTACTCCACGTACGCATACTGCGGGTTAGCGTAGAGTAACTGGACTTGCTTGACCAACGGGTCGGACTTGTGCACCCGCACATGCTTCCGGAGCAAGATGGGTCCGGGGGTGACCAGCCATGTCGGGAGAGGGGATCCGGAGGACGACTTCCTGGGGAAGACAAGAAGACGTTCATGAGGTGTCTAATTTGTTGCGGTACAGAGGAGTGAGTGGATAGAATGAAGGGCATCGGGGATAACCTCTTGCCATCGGGAAATAGGGAGATCTCTGGACCGGAGAGCCAGTAGTATGGTCTTCCAGATGGTACCATTCTCCCGCGCGACCTGTCCGTTAACCCGGGGGTTATAGCTGGTCGTCCTGCTAGAGGCAATGCCCCTGTTGAGCAGGAATTGACGCAGCTCGTCGCTCATAAATGAGGACCCCTGATCGCTATGTATGTATGCGGGGTAGCCGAACAGGGAGAAGATGGAGAGGAGGGCCTTAATGACGGTCGATGTGGTCATGTCGGGGCAGGGAATGGCGAAGGGGAAGCGGGAGAATTCGTCAATTACCGGCAGGAAGTAAATGTTGCGTTTGTTAGAGAGAAGGGGCCCCTTGAAGTCAATGCTGAGACGTTCGAAGGGGCGGGATGCTTTGATCAGATGTGCGCGCTCAGGGCGGTAGAAGTGCGGCTTGCACTCTGCGCAGATGTGGCAGTCACGGGTTACTGTCCTGACTTCTGCGATGGAGAAGGGCAGGTTGCGGGCCTTAATGAAATGGTAGAGACGGGTCACCCCTGGATGGCAGAGGTCCGCGTGGAGGGAGCGGAGGCGGTCTATCTGCGCGCTGGCGCAGGTACCGCGGGACAGGGCATCAGGAGGCTCATTGAGCTTCCCAGGATGATACAAGATCTCATAGTTGTACGTGGACAACTTGATCCGCCACCGTAAGATCTTGTCATTCTTGATCTTGCCCCTTTGTGCATTATCAAACATAAAGGCTACTGACCGTAGGTCTGTGAGGAGGGTAAACCTCCTGCCGGCCAAATAGTGCCTCCAATGTCGCACCGCTTCGACTGTGGCCTGGGCTTCCTTTTCCACAGAGGGGTGGCGGAGTTCGGTAGCCTGGAGAGTTCTGGAGAAGAAGGCCACGGGTCTGCCCGCTTGGTTCTGGGTGGCCGCCAGAGCTACTTCGGATGCGTCGCTCTCGACCTGGAAGGGGAGGGACTCGTCGATGGCGCGCATCATGGCCTTTGCGATGTCCGCTTTGATGCGACGACGACGACGGGAACGACGTGGTTTGAATGAGATGACGGGCCTTGTCAGCGTAGTTGGGAACCCATTGGGCGTAGTACGCGAAGAAACCCAGGCAGCGTTTGAGGGATTTGAGGGTATTGGGGAGAGGGAGTTCCATCAGGGGGCGCATGCGTTCGGGATCGGGGCCTATCACTCCGTTACGCACTACGTAGCCGAGGATGGCTAGACGGTCGGTGCTAAACACGCACTTATCCTTATTGTATATGAGGTTAAGGAGTTTTGCGGTTTGGAGGAATTTCTGGAGGTTGGCGTCATGGTCCTGCTGATCGTGGCCGCAGATGGTGACATTATCAAGATACGGGAAGGTAGCTCGTAATCTGTACTTGTCGACCATTCGGTCCATCTCCCGTTGGAAGACCGAGACCCTATTAGTGACACCAAATGGAACCCTAAGGAAGTGGTAGAGGCGCCCATCTGCCTCAAACGCGGTGTATTTGCGGTCACTCACGCGGAGGGGGAGCTGGTGGTAAGCGGACTTAAGGTCCACAGTGGAGAAGACTTTGTATTTCGCGATGTCGTTTACCATGGCGTAAATACAGGGGAGAGGATACGCGTCCAGTTGCGTAAACCGGTTGATGGTCTGGCTATAGTCGATGACCATCCGGTTTTTCTCCCCAGTCCGGACCACCAGCACTTGGGCTCGCCAGGGACTGTTGCTTCCCTCGATGACCCCTTCCGTCAGAAGCCTCTGGACCTCGGACCTGATGAAGGTCCGGTCCTGGGCGCTGTACCATCTGCTCCGGGTCGCGACGGGTTTGCAATCGGGAGTGAGATTAGCAAACAAGGAGGGGGGATCCACTTTGAGGGACGCGAGGCTGCAGACAGTGAAGGGGGCTATAGGGCCGGCGAATTGGAAGGTTAAGCTCTGCAGGTTGCACTGGAAGTCCAGTCCTAGGAGTGCCGGTGTGCAAAGGACAGGGAGGACAAGGGGTTTATAATTTTTAAAAACCTTCCCTTGGACCGTGAGGTCCGCGATGCAGCAGCCGGTAATGCGGACCGAGTGCGAACCTGAGGCTAACCCGATTTTGTGTTTTACAGGATGGACAGGGAGCTACAATAAAATGGACGACCGCCGGGCGCTTCGACTATTTATACCTCGGTAAGGAGGCGTGGTTAACTCAGCCTCTCAACCAATCACATGACTGATCTCAACCAATCGGTCGAGAGGCACATGCCGACCAGGGCCAATGGTAAGCCGGTGTTCTGCACCAATGGCAGACAGCTATGCAAATCATATCACCACAACCCGGGTTCAATTCCAGCCTCGGGTGATTATCTGTGTGGTGTTTGCACTTTCTCCCCGCGTGGGTTTCCTCTGGGTGCTCCGGTTTCCAAAGATGTGCAAGTTAAGTGGATAGGTCATGTTAAATTGCCACTTAGTGTCCAAGAATGTGTTAGTTTATGGGGTGAATGGCCTCCTTCTGCACTGCAGGGATTCCATGATTTTAACCGTACCGCTACATCTTGGTGCATCGCCAACATCCACATCCGAGCTGGCGGCAGCCTGCTGACTGCTGCCCCCTGTTGACTGTGGGTGCCCTCTGGAAGACCAAGAACTGGATGTCTTGGGTGTCTTGTTGTGGAGCAGATTTACGCCTCTCGGCCTGTGAGGGTCCAGCTGATGGGTCACAGGAAGAGAGGATTTGGAATGTCCGGAATGCTGTCTCTTTCCCTTTCGGGGTCATTGCTGCTATCTCTGATGAAATGAAAATCGCTTATTGTCACGAGTAGGCTTCAATGAAGTTACTGTGAAAAGCCCCTAGTCGCCACATTCCGGCACCTGTCCGGGGAGGCTGGTACGGGAATCGAACCGTGCTGCTGGCCTGCTTGGTCTGCTTTAACTAACTCCCGCAGTTAGTGCAATTGGGGGGTTGGTGGGGTGGGGCGATGAGGAATTCCACTCAATGTACCACAAGTCAAAATTTCCATCCGCCATATTGTCTGGTCATGTTCTCTGTAGTTGTCATGTTCAAAGGCAAACTCAAGCTTACCAAAAGGGCACAATGTGAAACAGATGGTGGATCTAAATCAGAAATAACTCATTTGATATCATGTAGCAATAGTTGATTTATCTAAGAAGACTTCTCTTCGGACTGGAGGAGTCATCAGAACAATTGGTTTGTGTGAAAGCCGAACTGAGGCTCTTATTTCAGTGTTATTTTCAGACATGGCCTGGAATTAAGTGATGCTTCAGATGTTTAACCTTCATTTTCAAAGAGTACTCCATGAGAGACTTGAATCGATGTAGAAGATCTGCATTGTTTGGTAGTCTTCTTCTCTGTGTAAGGCCATTCTTCATTGCAGGACCTCACCCTACATAATATCCAATGAGTGAACCAGATTATTTTCTTCAATTCAGTCATAATCAATATATCTTTATTTTCATTCTCAGGATGTGGACCTTTCTGGCAAAGTCAAAATTTATTGGCTAACCCTAAAGATGACGAGTTAATGGGTGACCCCCATGCGTTCATATGCAGTGGTCATCCAACAGGAAGAGGAGGAGGAGCGAAAGAGGCACCTCATCAGGGCAAGTGTACACAATTAGCCCCTGTCCTTTGAGGAGATGCTGGGCTGCCTGTGTTGGCAAAGACACAAAGAGGCCATGGCCACCTGTGCCAGGTGATGGTGAAGCTGGCACCGCAGGGTTTGGAGGAGGATACTCACTCCCAGTGGTCATCAAGGTGACGGACGCCCTGAACTCTTATGTTTCTATCAAAACTACCCCGAAAGTGCAGCCAAATAGTGACGTTGGAACTCAAGTCAGTCGACAAATATTGACAAATATAGCAACCTTAGTGATGGAACCGCACTTAAATCTGCCTCTGATTTTTGCATCGCCCCATTTTCAAATTCAACAGTTAAAACTTTAAAAAGTGCTTGTTTTTATTATTGAAGAACCTGGACAAAACGCCAAGAGCCGATGTGTTGGATGCCACAAAATATGACAGAAGATGAGATACATCAACAGATAGTGGTCAGGTGATGGAGACCTTAGCTTCTGAATGCTTGCAGATTGTAACGGGAAGGATATTGAATTGAATCATGTTAAAGCTCCAGTAATGTGCTTTGGAAAAGTTAAGCCTAGTGTATCAATAATACACACACCATGCTACGTATGTTGGTAAGTTTGATGATGCACATGCAGATCCAACATGTGCATTATTAATCAGATGCTCTATGGTGGTTTTGAATCTTAGCAGCACAATAAATATATTTTAAGGACTTCCTTAGAATTGACAGCAACTCGAATCAACATCTTCATTTTATTTATGATACCAACTAGAGTAAATTTAAATTGATTATTCAGGAAATCATTTTGACTTTTATTTTAAAAATCTCTTGTTGAATTTCAGCGGACTGATTTTGCTGGCAGAGATGAAATCATCAGCTCAGTCACCGTTTAGCTTCAACATAAATGTTTAACAATATAAATGTAAATGCTTTACAGTAATTCATGCTCGTTTAGTAAACCAAACAATCAAGAAGCACAAATCATAGAATCGTAGAATGCCTACTGTGCAGAAGGAGGCCACTCAGCCCATGGAGTCTGCAGCGATCCTCTGAAAGAACACCCCACACAGGCCTTATCCCCATAATTCCACCGAACCTTTGGACACTAACTGGCAATTTAGCATGGCCAATCCACATAACCTGCACATCTTTGGACTGTGGGAGGAAGCCAGTGTACCCGGAGGAAACCCACCCAGACACGTGGAGAAAATGCAGACCTCCCGCAACATTCACCCAAAGTCAGAATTGAATCCAGGTCCCTGGTGGTGTGGGGTATCAGTGCTAACCACTCTGCCACCGTGCCACCTCAAATGTTCTGAAGATTACATTTTTCTCTGCTCACAGGTTTCAATTGAAATTAATATTCTACTTCTCACCAATGATGAATCTTAAATAGAGGAGCAGTACTTTTATATTTAAAAAAATCATTGTTGCATTCGTGTCTTTGAAACATTCTTCAGATGATTTTAGCTTCTTCATAAAGTCTGCTTCGGAATTAGCTCCAGCATCGTTTACTTTATGCTGAAATGTAAAATACCAATTATACTGTAAGAAAGGGAAAGCTTTCTGATTGTTTCAATGCAATTACTTTATTAAAAAAGGGTTCTGCTGGAAAAGCTTCAATACCATTCCGTAACATGATGCCCGGAAAATTCGGCCATTTTCAGAAAACGGTAGTAGGAATGCCTCACCAAGTAAATAATAGATTAGAATGGAAAGAATAAATGATTATAACTCAGCAACACTCCCCTGTGGGATGTGGGATAAATAAAACCCTGCAAGTCCATTTCACG
Organism: Scyliorhinus canicula; assembly: GCF_902713615.1. Taxonomy (NCBI): domain Eukaryota; kingdom Metazoa; phylum Chordata; class Chondrichthyes; order Carcharhiniformes; family Scyliorhinidae; genus Scyliorhinus; species Scyliorhinus canicula. Next base: position 162,116,572 of record NC_052151.1, on the reverse strand, counting down.
GAGCAAGATCCATTAGGCAGGAACTCAGTAAGCCTCTCTTTGATGTTATAACACTAAGGGGAATTCATTACTGTGTTACTGGTTATCAGTTGCACATAAGATAGCGCATCAGTAGACAGAACCATTTCCAGTTCCAGTTTGGCAAGATTGTATTCTTTGCAATAGTTTAAATTCTGTTTATCTTGTAATAAAACTCCAAATAGGATAACAAAATTGTACAATTGCCTCAGCTTGAAAATGTTCTGCAATGTGCTTGTTGGATAGAAATTTGTTAGATTTCATTTTGACGATAAGACATTTCTTTGTATATGAGGCACTGTTCTCAGACATGACGGCAGTCAGATGCAGTGATGCTATGAAGCAAATTGATATGAGGTATGTCACTGTGTGAAAGTTATTCACCGCAGGAGTCAGTTTTCTGCACCATGTCTCATGCTGTCACTTTGACAACATCGATCCCAGCAAATTTCGGTCATTGCGCTGAAGTGCCCAAACACCACAGAATAAATAGTTAAAATATGAACTAATGAACAAGAATGAAAGATAGTTTCAACTTCTTCATCCAAAAATTAATGGGTGGAATTTTTCATGGCTTCATCCCATTGTCGAAGCCTTAAACATGGTTGGCACAGTACTAGAAAATCACAAGTGCATGACCAATTATTGTTCCATCCATTTAGTTTAATGGGTGGAAAATCTTCAGCGATTTCTTTGAAATCATCTAATAAGTCATCAATGTGTGTAAAGTCTTACTGGTGGCACAGGTCACTGAAAAGTTCAACTTTATAGACTTGGGGGCAAATTACTAAGGAAGACTGCTGAGGCAGAAGGCAATGTGGTTGACTCTGAAATGGGCTAGCAAGACACTCATTTGTATTCAACTGCTATGAATTCTGCAAAAATGAATTCAACCAGATGGTCCACCTGACATTGAGCAAGGCAATGGAAATGACAACAACAATGCCAGCCCTGTTGACCCTGCAAATTCATTTTTAACATTTGGGGGCTGATGCACAATCAATAACTACTAAAGCGAGGTTGTAGTACAACTGAAGGCTTTAATAAGCTAGATGCAACACAGGACTACTTGCATGACAAACAGCATAAGCAATAAGTGGTAGACAAGGCTAAGTGATCCCACAACCAACAGATTAGATCGAAGTTCTGCAGTCCTGCCAAATTCAACCATGGATAATTAGACAAATCACTGGAATAAGAGGCTCCACAAATATCCCCAACTCTATGATGGAGGATTCCCAACACATTAGTGCAAAAGGCAAGGCTGATACATTCATAACAGTCTTTAGCCAGAAGTGCTGAGTGGATGATCCATCTCGGTCTCCTCTAGAGTTCCCAGCATCACAGAAGCCAGTCTTCAGCCAATTTGATTCACTTCACATGGCATCAAGAAATGGCTGAAGGCACTGGATACTGCAAAGGCTATGGGCCCTGACAATATTCCGGCAATAGTAGTGAAGGCTTGTTCTCCAGAAAATGAAGCGCCCAGAGCCATGCAGTTCCAGTACAGCTACAGCACTGGCATCTACCTGGCAACGTGGAAAGTTGCCCAGGAGTGTCCTGTGCTCAAGAAAATAGACAAATCCAATCCAGCCAGCCTAGATCATTCCAATCTCGATCACCAGTAAAGTGATGGAAGGAGTCATTCAACAGAGTAATCAGACAGCACATCCTTAGCAATAACATGGTCACTGATCTGTCACTCACAGATCCGCCAGAGCCACCCAGCTCCTGACCTCATTACAAAAGTGATTCAAACATGGACAAGAGAGCTGAACTCCAGAGGTGTGTTGAGAGTGACTGCCATTGATAACAGGGCTGCATTTGACCCAACGGGTATCAAGGAGACCTAGTAAAACTGAAATCAATGGGGATCAGGGGAAAACTCTCCACTGATTATAGTCACACCTAGCATAAAGGAAGATGGTTGTGGTTGTTGGAGCTCAGCTCCAGGACATTACTTTAGGAGTTCCTTAGGGAGTGCCTACACCCAACGATCTTCAGCTGCTTCATCAATGACCTTCCTTCCATCATAAGATCAGAAGTGGAGATGCTTAGGGCAGCTCGATGGTGCAGTGGTTAGCATTGCTGCCTCATGGGTACTCTAAATTTATAAAAAGAAAAGAAAAGAAATGGAGATGTTTGCTGATGATCCAGGTTTGGGCTGACAAGTGGTAAGTAACATTCATCTCGCACAAGTGCCAGTCAATGACCATCTCCAACATGAAAAATGTACCATCGGCCCGTGACATTCAATGGTATTACCATCAGTGAATCACCCGCTATCAACATTTTGGGGGTCACCATTGACCAGAAACAACTGGACCAGCCATGTAAACATTGTGGCTAAAAGGGCGGGTCAGAGACTAGGAATCTTGCAGTGAGTAACTCACCTCTTGATTCCCCAAATCCTGTCCACAATCTACAAGGTACAAGTCAGGAACGTAATGGAATACTCTCGCCTTGCCTGGATGAGTGTAGCCCCAACAACACAAAAGAAGATTGATACTGTTCAGGATACAACATCCCACTTTACTGGCATCCCTTCCACAAACATTCACCGCCTCCACCATTGACGCACAGTAACAGCACATATTTGGAGTGATCAGGAGTCTTGCGTACCCAGCGGTGCCGGCTTCACACTCATTTGACCAACTCAGGGCACTTGTGGCATTGCATTTAACCCGACTCCATCAGTGATCGTTCAAAGATATCATTTTAATATGGCGGAGAGGTCCCCATGGTGAGCCCATCACCGAGTTCATATCATGGGTATGGAAGATAGGCGAGTTTTCTGAATGTGGATATGCTTTATCGGATATGCTCCACAATCGTTTGGTCTGCAATATGAATAAGGTGGAAGACAAAAAAACTTTTGGGTGAAACCGCCCTGACTTTTCAACAGGTGCTGTAGATCTCTTTGTCCCAAGTAAGCACGGAATGCAGCGTCCAGGTGATGGAGGTAAACATTTTGGGGCATCGCCCCTCACGTGGTATACCCACGGTCCGAATTGACCGTCGCAGTGACTCCGGCCTCTGGGTGAAGGTCCAGCCATTGAGACGTGAGATGCCCCCGGACTTAGCTGAAGGAGATTTTGGCCCGTGTGTGACACGCGGGTGGCAGTTTCGGCATAACCGCAGGCAGCAGGAGGGCCAGAGCACCAGGCACCCCGGTTGAGGTAGGCACCAACCCCAGGGCTGGGCCTTGCATCTGGATAACCCAGCGGAGGGACAGGATAAGGCTCAGATGCCATTGTGGGCGGCACAATAAGTCCCTGGTTCAATTCTCAGCTTAGGTCACTGTCTGTGCGGAGTCTGCACGTTCTCCCCGTGTCTGCGTGGGGTTCCTCCAGGTGCTCCGGTTTCTTCCCATCCTGAAAGGCGTGCTTGTTAGGTAATTTGGACATTCTGAATTCTCCCTCAGTGTACCTGAACAGGTGCCGGAATGTGGCGACTAGGGGCTTTTCACAACAACTTAATTGCAGTGTTAATGTAAGCCTACTTGTGACACTAAAGATTATTATTATTATTATTATTAAACTGTTTGACAGCACCCTCAGTGGCCCCTATTCGAGTTCTGATCCAGGTGAATGGCCATATGCTCCAGGTGGAATTAGATACGGGAACTACTGTTTCTGTGGTAGCGCAGAGCACCTTTAATCTTATTAAACAGGGTGTGCACACTTTGACTTTGGCTGACATGGTGGTTCAATTGGTTACTTATGCTGGAGAGTGACTGAATGTTGTAGGGGCGATGCTTACTCCGGTAGTTTATGGCCTTAATTGGTTTGCCTGCCCCTCATTGTTGTGCAAGTAAGCGGCCTCAGCCTGTTGGGACATGATTGGTTACAACAGTTGCAGTTGGATTGGCAACATATCCTCCAACTGGGATCTGGCAGTCCCCAAGGTTTTCCAGCCAGGCTTGGTGCAATCAAAGGGGTTGTAGCCAGGTGGACCCGGAGGCCCAACCCTGATATTTTCATGCTCGCCCGGTTCCCGAAGCTTTAGTGGAGAAAGTTGAGACTGAACTTTGTCACTTGGAGAGTTTAGGCATCACTAAACCTGTGCAATTTGTCGTTTGGGCTGCGCTGCTAGTCCCCTTATCATGAAGCCGGTTTAGGCAGTCTACCTCTGGGAGGACTATAAATTGACGGTGAACGTGGCTTTGAGGTCAGACCGCTATACTTTACCCCGCATCAAGGATCTTTGCGCTACATTGGCCATTGGCTGCACATTTACAAAATTGAACATAATCAATGCTTATCTACAGCTGGAATTCGATAGATCCTGATGGGAATATGTCACGATCAATAGGGTCTCTATGAGTACACCTGACTGCTGTTCGGCCTATCCTCGGCGTGCGCCATCTTCCAGTATGTCATGGAAAATATCCTGCGCGGATTACCGCACATTGGGGTCTACTTAGACAATGTGTTAGTCACGGGGACCACTGACCAGGAGCATTTATAGAACCTCGGAGTGGTGTTGAAGTGCTTTTCTGAGTAAGGGGTCTACCTGCACTGCACAAAGTGCGTGTTTCACACAAAACAAATCATCTATTTGGGGTATTGTGTCCACCGACATGGCCTGTACCTGGTCGCCAAGGAAATCAGAGCCATCAAACTGGCCCTGCTCTGTGACACACCACGGAGGTTGGTTCTCTTCAAGGATTGGTCAATATTATGGCAGATTCATTCTGAATTTGGCAACCAATTTGCTCCTCAAGAAGCATCAGCCTTGAGTGCGGAGCAAGGCCCAGGATGAGGCGTTTAACAAAATGAAATGGCGGTTGTCCTCTTTGAGGGTGTTGACGCAATTCGATCCTTCCAAGCCATTATTCGCGTCATATGTGATGCATCGTTGTATGAGATTGGAGCAGTCCTATCTCACTGGATGAGTGATGGCTGTGAATATCCGATTGCCTTTGCTCCTAAATACTGGCTCTGGCTCAGCGAAAGTACACTCAAATAGAAAGAGCAGTTCTGGCGGTCATGTTTGGATTTTATCAGTACATCTATGGCCGCCATTTCTTTATCATCACCGATCACAAACCATTGCTGGTCCTCTTTTATGAAGACAAGGTGATCTCACCAATTGCTTCTGTGAGGGTTCAGCACTGGGTCTTGTTGTTAGCTGCTTACAAATGCTCTTTTAAGCACTGCCCAGGGACCCAGATTGCACATGCTGATGTATTGAGTGTCATAATATACACCAATATATCATGGTGCAGACACACACTGATGAACTCACACAGGGACCTATCAACATGCACAAACACCGCAGCCAATCACCAGTTAGAATACACACACTATAAAGGCAGAGGGCACCACGGTTCCCGCTCATTCTGGGTGCTGCCTCTCAGTGTAACAAGAACTCATCCAGCCCAGCACAGACTCACACCACGTGCTGAGAGAATCAACTGGTTCGGACAAGGCTTAGGTCTCTAGTTTAAGTTAGCATCATTTAGACCCACAGTCATCGTGTGTTAGTTAGTTAGAAATAGTTAATAAAATTGAGTTCAACCTTCATCAGTGTTGGAAGTGTCTGTTCATCTCTCAAGTCTACACTGGCCAACACTTCATTGAGCTGTCTTCCTCTGCAGACCGAATCCGCGAACCCCCTACAGTGGACGAGGTGGTCGCTGTCCTGAAGTTTATGGACTCATTTCCCGTCACTGCATCATGCATCCGTTACTGGACAAAGGCAGACCCCATCTTTGCCAAGGTGCAGCATGTGGTGCCATATGGTGGCTAACATCTACAGCCACCAGAGGAATTGAAGGCTTTCTCCTTCAAGCTCTCAGAGCTGACCGGAGAAGACAGCATCCTCCTGTGGGGCATGAGGATTGTTGTTCCGATGAAGGGCCAGGCAATCGTGTTAAAGGACCTTCACAACGGGCACTCCAGAGTGTCCAAAATGAAGGTGCTGGCGAGAAACTATGTACGGTGACCGGGTTTGGACACAGATATCGAGAAATTGGTCAACCATGCTCCATAGAACCATAAAAAAGTTACAGCAGAGAAGGAAGCCATTCAGCCCAAATTATCCATGCCAGCCCGAGGAAACCCAGTTGACCTTTTTAATCCCATTTTCCTGCACCCGGTCCATGGCTCTGAATTTTACAGCAATTAAGGTGCAGATCCAGGTACTTTTTAAAAGACTTTAGGGACTCTGCCTCCACCACAAATACATTTCAGACACCCACTAACCTCTGCATAAAAACATTTTTCCTCATGTCCACTCTACAACTTGGGCCATTTTTCTTGAATCTATGTCCCCTGGTTCAAGAATTCGCCACTCTATCTCCTCCCCTCATGTTTTTGGAATTAAGTCATCCCTCAGCCTTCTTTTTCCAAGGAAAATAACCCTAATCTATCCAATTTATCCTCGTAGCTGCACATTTCTAGCCCTGGCAACATTCTTGTAAACCTCCTCTACACTCTCTCCAGAGCAATTTTGTCCTTCCTGTAATGTGGTGACCAGAATGGCACACAATACCCCAGTTGTGGCCTCACCAGTGCTTTATACAATTCGCACATTATATCCTACTTTTATATTCTATACCTCTGCCAATAAAGGAGAGCATCCATATGCTTTCTTAACAACCTTGTCTACTTGAACTGCTGCCTTTAGGGACCTATGTATTTGTAGGTTAAGATCTTTCACTTAATCTCCACCTTGTAGTACATCCCCTTTTGCTGTGTACTCGCTATAACTGTTTGACCTCCCTAAAATGTGACCTCACGCTTCTCTGTGTTATATTCCATATGCCACTTTTTCACCCACTCCACCAACCCATCTATATAATTTTGAAGATTATAGCTATTCTCTACACTGTCCACCACTCCTCTAATCTTTGTGTCATCTGCAAATTTCCCAATCGTTAATATATAACACAAGCAGTAAAGGTCCCAACACCGAGCCCTGTGGATCACCACTTGAAACAACTTTCCATTTGCAAGGGCAGCCATCGACCATTACCCTTTGTTTCATCCCACTAAGCCAACTGTTTATCCAATTTGCCACATTGTCCTGTATTCCATCGGCTTTTACTTCTTTGACCCATCTACCATATAGGACTTTGTCAATCGTCTGCTAAAATCCATGAACACCACATCCACTGCACTACCTTCATCAACCCTTCTTGCCACTTCCTCAAAGAATTCAAATTTGTAAGGCAAGACCTTCATTCAACAAATCGATGCTGACCATCCCTGACTAGTCCATGCCTTTCTATGTGACAGTTAATCCTATCTCTCAGGGTTGATTCTACTAATTTTCTCACCACTGACAAAATACTAATTGGCCTATAATTATTTGGCATCCCCTTCAATCCCTTTTTAAGCATTGGAATTATGTTTGCATTTCTTCAGGTCTCCAGTACCTTGCCTGTATCTAGTGAGGATTGGAAAATCATCCTCAGTGCATCTCATATCTCTATTCTGACCTCCTTCAGTAGCCTTAGAAACAACCCATCTGGCCCTCGCAACTTATCAACTTCCAAAGATTCCAACCTTTCGAGTACTTCCTCTCTCTTTATGATGATCTCATCCAATATCTCAGTGTTCCTCCTGGTCTACTATATCTGCATCATCCATTTCCGTTGTAAACACTGGGAGAAAATAGTCATTTAAAACCTTTCCCAGAGCCTCTACATCTGCACACATGTTTCTGTCTTCGTCTCTGATAGATTCCACTTTTTCCCTCAACTAACATTTTACAGTTAATATATTAGGAAAACATCTTTGGTTTTATAAAGAACAAAGAAAAGTACAGCACAGGAACAGGCCCTTCGGCCCTCCAAGCCTGTGCCGACCATGCTGCCTGACTAAACTACAATCTTCTACACTTCCTGGGTTTGTATCCCTCTATTCCCATCCTATTCATGTATTTGTCAAGATGCCCCACAAATTTCACTATTGTCCCTGCTTCGACCACTTCCTCCGGCAGCGAGTTCCAGGCACCCACTACCCTCTGTGTAAAAAACTTGCCTCGTACATGTATCTACTCTAAACCTTGCCCCTCGCACCTTAAACCTATGCTCCTTAGGAATTGACCCCTCTACCCTGGGGAAAAGCCTCTGACTATCCACTGTGTCTATGCCCCTCATAATTTTGTAGACCTCTATCAGGTCGCCCCTCAGCCTTCGTCTTTAACTTTACTTGCTAATCTTTTTTCAGCCTCTCTCTTTGATTTCTTTACTTCCTTTTTTACTTTGTCCCTGCATTTCCTATACTCATCTCCTCTATCTGCGGTGCTTAGTTCTTTGTGCCTATCGTATGCTTTATTTTTCTATTTGATCATCCCTGTATTCCTCCAGGTAACGGGGTGGGGTGTCTAGATTTGGCAGTACCACTCTTATTTTTGGAGGGGACATGTCTACTTTGTACATTTAGCCATGATGTGTAGATGCCGGCGTTGGACTGGGGTGAGCACAGTAAGAAGTCTTACAACACCAGGTTAAAGTCACCTGAGGAAGGAGCAGTGCTCTGAAAGCTAGTGTTTGAAACAAACTTTGGAGGGGGGGTTAACTCAGCCTCTCGACCAATCGGGGAGCCGTCACATGACTGGTCTCAACCAACCGGTCGAGAGGCACATGACAGACCAGGGCCAATGGTAAGCCAGTGTTCTGCACCAATGGCAGGCAGCTATGCTAATCATACCACCACATTCACCCCTTGCGGAGAAAGAAGCCGGGGGGGGGGGGGGGGGGGGGTGTCAACGAAAGCTGGTGGGGGGGGGGGGAGAACTGGTGGTATGAGTAGTAAGGAGAGAACAAAAAAATGTATCCTTGGCTTCCCACTGGCCCAGACATTTCGCAACAGTACATAGTGTCCATACAAGGTCCATGGTGGTGTTGAAGTTAAATGGACTCGATCAGCCTTTTTGTTGTCCGTGACGTCCTGGCAGACCGCCGCAGGGGAGTTGGTGACATTGGTTCAGCCGATGGTGGTGGTTCAGCTGATGTCCTGGACTCCGGAAGCGATGGTCCTTGAACTGTCTCCATACCCCGGGCTGGTGGTGGAGACGCCATGAATGAGGAAGGAGTGGCCTGGGTGGGGCGCTGGGGGAAAAGGGGCAGGGGGGGTCTGTGGTGAAGGGGGGGGAGGCTGCACGCCGGCGGGTGCCAGGTCCCGGAGGGAGACCGTGTCCTGCCGACCGTCGGGGTACTCCACATATGCATACTGCGGGTTAGCGTGGAGTAACTGGACTTGTTCCACCAACGGGTCGGGCATGCACATGCCTCCGGAGCAAGATGGGCCCGGGGGCGGCCAGCCACGTCGGGAGAGGGGATCTGGAGGATGACTTCCTGGGGAAAACCAGAAGATGTTCATGAGGTGTTTGGTTAGTTGTGGTACAGGGGAGGGAGCGGATAGAATGTAGGGCATCGGGGATAACCTCTTGCCGTCGGGAAATAGGGAGATCTCTGGACCGGAGGGCCAGTAGGATGGTCTTCCAGATGGTACCATTCTCCTGCTCGACCTGTCCGTTACCCCGAGGGTTATAGCTGGTCGTCCTGCTAGAGGCAATGCCCCTGCTGAGCAGGAGTTGACGCAGCTCGTCGCACATAAATGAGGACCCCCGATCGCTGTGTATGTACACGGGGTAGCCGAACAGGGAGAAGATGGAGAGGAGGGCCTTAATGATGGTCGATGTGGTCATGTCGGGGCAGGGAATGGCAAAGGGGAAACGGGAGTATTCATCGATCACCGTCAGGAAGTAAATGTTGCGGTTGCTAGAGGGAAGGGGCCCCTTGAAGTCAATGCTGAGACGTTCGAAGGGGCAGGATGCTTTGATCAGGTGTGCGCGCTCGGGTCGGTAGAAGTGCGGTTTGCACTCTGCGCAGATGTGGCAGTCACGGGTTACTGTCCTGACTTCCTTGATGGAGTAGGACAGGTTGCAGGTCTTTATGAAATGATAGAAACGGGTCACCCCTGGATGGCAGAGGTCCGCGTGGAGGGAGTGGAGGCGGTCTATCTGCGCGCTGGCACAGGTACCGCGGGACAGGGCATCAGGAGGCTCATTGAGATTCCCAGGACGATACAAGATATCGTAGTTGTACGTGGACAACTCGATCTGCCACCGCAAGATCTTGTCGTTCTTAATCTTGCCCCTCTGTGCATTATCGAACATGAAGGCTACTGACCGTTGGTCTGTGAGGAGGGTAAACTTCCTGCCGGCCAAATAGTGCCTCCAATGTCGCACCGCTTCGACTATGGCCTGGGCTTCCTTTTCCACTGAGGTGTGGCGGAGTTCGGAAGCCTGGAGGGTTCTGGAGAAGAAGGCCACGGGTCTGCCCGCTTGGTTCAGGGTGGCCGCCAGAGCTACTTGTGATGCGTCGCTCTCGACCTGGAAGGGGAGGGACTCGTCGCTGGCGCGCATCGTGGCCTTTGTGATGTCTGCTTTGATGCGGCTAAAGGCCTGGCAGGCCTCTGTCGACGGCGGGAAGGTTGTGGTTTGAATGAGGGGACGGGCCTTGTCGGCGTAATTGGGAACCCATTGGGCGTAGTAAGCGAAGAAACCCAGGCAGCGTTTAAGGGATTTGAGGGTATTGGGGAGAGGGAGTTCCATTAGGGGCGCATACGTTCGGGGTCGGGGCCTATCACTCCGTCACGCACTACGTAGCCGAGGATGGCTAGACGGTCGGTGCTAAACACGCACTTATCCTTATTGTAAGTTAGGTTAAGGAGTTTTGCGGTTTGGAGGAATATTCGGAGGTTGGTGTCATGGTCCTGCTGGTCGTGGCCGCAGATGGTGACATTATCGAGATACGGGAAGGTAGCCCGTAATCCCTACTTGTCGACCATTCGGTCCATCTCCCGTTGGAAGACCGAGACCCCATTTGTGACGTCGAATGAACCCTGAGGAAGTGGTAGAGGCGCCCATCTGCCTCGAACGCGGTGTACTTGCGGATGAGGAGCTGGTGATAAGCGGACTTGAGGTCCACCGTGGAGAAGACTTTCTATTTCGCAATCTCGTTTACCATGGCGGAAATACGGGGGAGAGGATACGCGTCCAGTTACGTAAACCGGTTGATGGTCTGGCTATAGTCGATGACCATTCGTTTTTTCTCCCCAGTCCGGACCAGCAGCACTTGGGCTCGCCAGGGGCAGTTGCTGGCCTCGATGACCCCTTCTGTCAGCAACCTATGGACCTCGGACCTGATGAAGGTCCGGTCCTGGGCGCTGTACCGTCTGCTCCGGGTCGCGACGGGTTTTCAATCGGGGGTGAGATTAGCAAACAAGGAGGGGGGGTCCACTTTGAGGGACGCGAGGCTGCAGACAGTGAAGGGGGGTATAGGGCTGGCAAATTGGAAGGTCAAGCTCTGCAGGTTGCTCTGGATGTCCAGTCCTAGGAGTGCTGGTGCGCAAAGGTCGGGGAGGACAAGGAGTTTATAATTTTTAAAAACCTTCCCCTGGACCGTGAGGTCCGCGATGCAGCACCCGGTGATGCGGATGGAGTGCGAACCTGAGGCTAACCCTATTTTGTGTTTTACAGGGTGGACAGGGAGCGCGCAGCGTCTTACCGTGTCAGGGTGTACGAAGCTTTCCGTGCTTCCGGAGTCCAGCAGGCAGCCCACCTCGTGCCTGTTGAGGTGTATTTGCGTCGTCGTCGTGGCGAGTGTGCATGGACGTGACTGGTCGAGCTGAATGGCCGCGAGCCGTGGAAAAGATCCGTAGTCGTCGTCGTCGCGACCGACTGGGTGCTGGCAGGACCTTGTGTGCCAGCCCAGGATGGCGGCGCCCAGGACCCGCATGTGGAGTCGGGGCCCCAAGATGGCGGCGCCCAGGACCCGCACGTGGAGTCGGGGCCCCAAGATGGCGGCGCCCAGGACCCGCACGTGGAGTCGGGGCCCCAAGATGGCGGCGCCCAGGACCTGCACGTATCGTCCGGGGCCCAAGATGGCGGTGCCCACAGGGCCCTCGTGGTTGCTGGGGGCGGGGTTAGCGGTGCCGGCAGGCCGATCGGAGCGGTTGATAACGGGGGCAGAGAGATGCGCAGGCCGGGTGCAGGGGCCCGGGGGCGGGGGGGAGATTGGTGTGGTGCGCTGGAAGCGCCCGGAAGGGCCCGGAGGAGGAGATCCCCGGTCGCTGCGCGGCACAGCAGCGACCGATTTGGCCTGGCAGACCGACGTAAAATGGCCCTTCTTCCTGCAGCTCTTACAAAGGGCGGAACGGGCCGGGCAGCGCGGGCGGGGGTGTTTGGCAAGCCCACAGAAATAGCAGCGGGGCCCCGCGAACTTGTTGGGGCGTCCCGCGGCGCAGGCCTGTGGGGGGTCGGGAGCGGAGGATGGCGGTGGGGAAGCGTGCCAGGAGGCCCAGGGTGCTGCAGTGCAGGTGGGGACATCGGCGCGAGCGCTTAAGTCGGCGACCTCCAGGGAGGTGGAGAGAGTCCGTGCCTCAGTTAGGCTGAGGTCGTCTTTTTCCAGCATCCGCTGGCGGATAGCGGCGGACTGCATCCCAGCCACGTAAGCATCTCTGATCAAAAGTTCCATGTGCTCAGTGGCTGAAACTTCGAGGCAGGCGCAATTCCTCCCCAGGACAGCGAGGGCCCGGTAAAAATCGTCTAAGGACTCACCGGGGAACTGTTGTCTGGTAGCCAGCAGATGTCGGGCGAACACTCGGTTTACCGGTTTAAGAAATTGTCCATTTAGCTTGTCCATGGCCACGTCGTATTCTTTTTCTTCCCCTAGGCCGCCATGCCCACGTGGAATGGAGAATATGAAGGTTCTGTGCCATGGTGGGGAGGCTGCTTGCGGTCGCCAGATAGCTATCGAAAAACGCCAGCCAATGCTTGAAGATTTCCAATGCGTTCGGTGTTTGCGGGCTGATGCGGAGGCATTCAGGTTTGATCCGGAGCTCCATCTTCAAATTTCTGGTAGATTAAATTGATGTACCATCAATTGAACGCGAGACGAGTTGCTGAACAAAAGTATGGCTTTAATCTACTAGATGTTAGCCCTGCATTCGATTACAGTAGAAGGACGACCGCCGGGCGTACTGGGTATTTATACCCCGCCCAACTCAGCCTCGCGACCAATCGGGGAGCCGTCACATGACTGGTCTCAACCAACTGGTCTAGAGGCACATGACCGACCAGGGCCAATGGTAAGCCGGTGTTCTGCACCAATGGCAGGCAGCTATGCTAATCATACCACCACAGCCATGTATTTATCGGGATGCCTATTGAACGGCATTGATGTATCTGCTTCCACACATCCCCCGGCAACGCGTTTTAGGCACTCACCACCCTCTGTAAAAAAACCTGCCTCGCACATCTCCTCTAAACTTTGCTCCATGGAGTTTAAACCTATGCCCCCTGGTGACTGACCTCTCTACCTTGGGAAATAGTGCCTACCCATCCACTCTATCCATGCCCCTCATAATCTTTTGGACCTCTATCAGGTTGTTCCTCAACCTCCATCATTCCAATGGAAACAGTCCGAATCTATTCAGCCTCTCTGCATAGCTAACACCCTCCAGACCAATCAACATCCTGGTAAACCTCCTCTGCACACCCTCCAAAGCCTCCGTATCCTTTTGGTAGTGTGGCAACCAGAATTGTGCGGAATATTGCAAGTGCGTTCGTACCAAGGTTCTGTACAACTGTAGCATGACTTGCCAGGTTTTATACTTGATGCCGCATCCAATGAAGGCAAGCATTACATTTGCTTTCTTGACCTCCTTGTCCACTTGTCTTGCCACTTTCAAAGATCTGTTGACCTGTACGCCCAGATCCCTCTGACTTTCTACGTTCCTAAGAGTTTTGCCATTTATGGTACATTTCCCCTCTATGTTAGACCTACCAAAATGCACTCCCTCACATTTGTCCAAATTAAACTCCATTGGCCATTTCTCTGTCCACGTCTCCAACCTATCCATATCCTCCTGTATCTTCTGACAATCCTCAATGCTATCTGTCACTCCACCAACCTTGGTGTCATCTGTGAACTTACTAATCAGATCAGCTACATTTTTCTCCAACATTTTTCTCCAAATCATTTATGTCTTCCACAAACAATAGAGGTCCCAGCACCAATCCTTGTGGAACACCACTAGTCATAACCTTTCATTCAGAAAAATACCCTCTACTGCTACCCTCTGCCAACTGTGACTGAGCCAGTTCTGTGTGCATCTTGCCACCTCACCTCTGATCATGTGTGACTTCACCTTTTGTACCAGTCTGCTATAAGGCACCTTTTCAAAGGCTTTACTGAAGTCCATGTAAACAACATTCACCGCCCTCCCCTCATCAATCATCTTTGTCACCTCCTCAAAAACCCGATCAAGTTAGTGAGGCACGACCTCCCTTTCACAAAACCATGCTGTCTATCACTGATCAGTCCATTTGTTTCCAAATGGGTATAAATCCTGTCCCTGAGAATTCTCTCCAATAATTTACCTGCTACAGACAGGAGGCTCACCGGTCTATAGTTTCCAGGATTATCCCTGCTATCTTTCTTAAGCAGCGGTACCACACTTGCTATTCTCCAGTCCTCTGGGATCTCACCTGCAGCCAATGAGGATAGAAAGACAGCAGTTTCCTCCCTTGCTTCCCTCAGTATTCTGGAGTAAATCCCATCCGGCCCAGGAGATCTATCTACCTTAATGTCTTTTAAAACACCCAATACCTCCTCCTTTTTGATGTGAACATGTCCCAGACTACCACACATCCTACCCAAGAATCACTGCGATGGCAGCATGTTAGCACAGTAGTTAGCACAGTTGCGTCACAGATCCATAGTCCCAGGTTTGATTCCCGGCTTGGGAATCAAAGCCGGGAATCACAGTACGTTCTTCCCGTGTCTGCATGGGTTTCTTCCAGATGCTCCGGTTTCCTCCAACAGTCGAAGGATGTAGGTAGATTAGCCATGACAAATTGCCCTTAGTGTCCAAAAAAATGATAGGTGGGGTTACTGGGTTACGGGGGTGGAGTGAAGGTGTGGGCTTAAGTGGGGTGCTCTTTCCAAGGGCGGTGCAGACTCGATGGACCGAATGACCTCCTTTCGCACTATGAATTCTATGATTCTATGAATCATCTTTCACAAAGTCCTTTTCTTTGGTGAACACTGATGCAAAGTACTCATATAGTACCTCGCCCATTTCCTCTGGCTCAACACATAGTATCCCCCACAGTTATTAATCGGTCCAACCTTTCCCTGGCCACCCTCTTGCATTTTACATATGAATAAAAAGCTTTGGGATTCACCTTAATCCTACTTGCCAAAGACTTTTCATGAGCCCTCCCAGCCTTCCTAATTTCCCGCTTAAGTACCTTCGGACTTTGGGGAGGAGGAATGAAAATATCCCTCATGAGACTAATGGGGTAAGAATGATTATTTTCCTTGTGGTTCTCGCAGAATACGAACTCCCCCGCTGAGGGGCAGGGAATTCCATTTAGTGGTGTATAAGTAAGGCACCGACCATGAAGAGACCCGGTAGGGATCTATTGGAGGTTGTATATAATGCAACTGGAAATTGTTCTTTATTTTATTCGATGTGGGTTCCTCGCGCCCTTATTAAATTTCCCTTCAATGTATCTCTGCTAGTCATCTCGTTCTGTGGTAACATCTTTCACTTTCTAAACACTTTCTGAATATGGAAGTTCCTCCTGAATTGCTTATTGGATTTTTAAGTGGTTATCTGATGTTTCCTGTATGGCCTCTAGTTTTGAACTCCAACATAGTGGAAATATCTTCTTTGTATCATAATTTTGAAGACTTCTATCGCGTCACCTCTCAGACTCTTTTTTGTTTGGGAATTTGCTTACGCCATTCTTTCAGGCAGTCTGATCAAGATGATAACTATTAGCTGCATAAAAACAATTCTTCTCTTTTGGTCACAGGATTAGAAATTATAGGAATACATTTAGCAGAGATGATTAAACATCCATGTTTCCTTAACTGCTGAGGAGGGAGGAAGAGAGTTGGTATTTAAAAAAAAAATTATTTGCTGGCTGGCGCAGCATTTATTACCCATCCTTAATTGCCCTTGAGAAAGTGGTGGTGAGCCACCTTCTTGAAACGCTGCAGTCCCTGGGGTGTGGGTACACCCACAGTGTTGTTAGGGAGGGAGTTCCAGGATTTTTATCCAACAACAGTGAAGGAACAGTGATATGTTTCCAAGTCAGGGTGGTCAGTAACTTGGAGGGGGACTAGCAGGTGGTGATGTTCCCATATATGTCTGCTGCCCTTGTCCTTCTAGATGCTGGAGGTTGTGGATTTGGAAGGTGCTGCCTAACGAGCCGTGGCGATTTCCTCAGTGCATCTTGTAGCTGGTACATACCGCTGCGACAGTGCATCAGAGGTGGAGGGAGTGATTGTTTGTGAAGGGTGCTATACTGAAGTATATTTAGTCAAGACTGAATGGTGTAAGTACAAAGTTGGAGAAATATTACGGAAGTTTACTCCATTGCTGATGAGAATATTTGCTCAGGCAATTAAATGGATTGGCTATATCTGGTATGACCTATGGAAGGAATAATACCAGGGCTAATGATCTTTTTATGAGAATGCGTAGAATTGCCTTCCGACACATTTTTCTCTTCTAACTCTGTAAGTATTGGACTTGGTTCACTTTTTGGGAGACTATGTTCTGCCGCTGGAGCTGAATTGCTTTGGTTTGTGCTATCGCTAGGACGCCCAGAAGGTCCATTCTCCCCAGCCATGCAAATTTATTTCTGAAGGGATTGCATTCCGAATCCCACTACCGGGCTGCCATTTTGAGTGGACGGCCTTTTGTGAGGTCTGATGGCTGCACCCCACCTCCCTCACAATACGAATCCAGCCAAATCTGACGAGTAGGGGCACTTTACCCCTCCTCCTCCATCACCACAGGAACTGCTGTGTTACCACATCCCCCCCCCCCCCCCCCCCCCCCCCCCCCAGCCACAGCACAAACTCATGAGGGTGACCTGAACTGCACCAGACTGGTCCACCAGACACTCCACCAGACAGCCCCACCAGAAACTCTCCCCACCAATACCCCCCCACCAGAGACCCCCCGCGTTAACTCTCTCTCTCTCCACAGAAGCTGCCACATTAATTGACTTTTTCCAAAATTTCTCTTTTTATATCACTAAATCATTATTTGGTTTGTGAGGCCTGTTGTGTGTAAATTGGTTGCCGTGTTGTCTACATTATAACAATGACTACACTTCACAGGTGCTTCCCTAGCCGTGTTAGTAGACATACTTGCAGAAAGAGGCCATTTGGCCTATTGTGTCTGCACCAACCTTCTGAAAGAGCACCCTACTTCAGCCCACTCCACAACCCTATTACCGCAACCCAGCTTAACCTCCACATCTCAGGACTGTGGGAGAAAACCGGGGCACCAGGTCGAAACCCACACAGACACGGGGAGAATGTGGAACATCCAAATCGTCACCCAAGGCTGGAATCGAACCAGGGTCTCTGGTGTTGAGAGTCAGCAGTGATAACCACTGGGCCATTGTGGCGCTACTACTGGTTGCTGCATTAATTAATGACATTAGCAAAGCAAATCTTAATGCAGTCAAAATAACTGCATTTGATCAACCTGTTTACAGAAGTTGTGTGGGAATTGGAGAGCGGTGAATGTTGTCAGTCAGGACTCCCTGTCTAACATCACCAGAGTGTGACTGCTACTCTGCTGATTTGAGGCAATATTTATTGAGTGGGCTCTATGGAGCAACAATTCAACCATGAAACGTTGCAGAATGGTGAGAGGTTACTCACAATATAACATAGCAAGGCACATAAGAAAGTCAAATATCACAAACTACAAATATCCCCTATCTCACACAGTCTATTTTGCTTCTAATTATTTTATTGATCAAGATTTACTTTTTTTTCATTTTCTGGTTCATCCAGGTTAATGCTCCATAAAACCGACTAACATTTGAGACAATGAACTAGTAAGTCTGGCTGAAATTCTCCAGCCTTTGCGATTCACCTTTCCTGCCCGTGGATTTCCAGGTGTCTTGGGGTGGCTTCAACGGGAAATCCCATTGACAAACGGCAGGATTAATGAACCCTGCTGCCAGCGAATGGTGCGCCACTTAGAAACACACGGCTGGGGAACCAGAGAATCCGGCCCTCTTATTTCCACTTTCATTTCGAGTTTGGTCTCCTTTTCTTCACTTAATTCAAGTGATAACATTTTAAAAAATAATTTCATCTGAAGCGTAGAATGAGAAATATCTGTTTTTCAAGAGAGTTTTAATTGCTCGTTATCTTTTTTTATTCGTTCTTGGAATGTGGCTGTCACTGGCAAGCTGGGTGGTGAGTGGTGTTCTTCAACCACTGCAGTCTGGGTGGTGTAATTACACCCTTAATGTTGTCAAGGAGGGTGTCCCAGGTATTGGACCCAGTGATGACGAAGGAATGGCGGCATCATTTCAAGTCTTGCTGCATACAGGTACGGACTGTTCCATTATCCGTGGAGTTAGGAATGCGTCTGAACATTGTGCAATCAGCAGTGAACATCCCCACTTTTGGCTTTATGATCAATGGGAGGTCATTAATGAAGCAGTTGAAGATCGTTGGTCCTTGAACACTACCCTGAGGAACCCCTGCAGCAATTTCCTGGGACTGAGATAATTGGAACCTAATTCCTTTGTGCTCGGTATAACCCCAGCCGGTGGAGAATTTTCTATTTGATTCCCATTGGCTTCAATTTACCTAGGGCTCCTTGATGTCAGATGCTTTGTTGATGCCAAGGGCAATTTCTTGGTAATTTCAGCTTGGTAGCACTGTCAATGATATTTTCCATCACTTTGTTGATGGTGGAGAGAAGGTTGATCGAGCAGTAATTGGCTAGATTGAATTTGTCCTGCTTTTTGATGGCAGAATATATCTTGGCCATTCTCCACAAGACACAGACATAGAACATGCAGTGCAGAAGGAGGCCATTCGGCCCATCGAGTCTGCACCGGCCCTTACAAAGAGCACCCTACTGAAGCCCACATCTCTACCCTATCCCCGTAACTCATTAACCCTCACTTAATCTTTTTGGACACAAAGGGCAATTTATCATGGCCAATCCACCTAACCCGCACATCTTTGAACTGTGGGATGAAACCGGAGCACCCGAAGGAAACCCACGCAGACACGGGGAGAACGTGCAAACTCTGCACAGACAGTGACCCAGCAGGGAATTGGACCCTCGACCCTGGCACTGTGAAGCCACAGAGCTATCCACTTGTGCTACCGTGTTGCCCTCATTGTTGGGCTGATGCTAATGTTGTAGCTGTACTGGAACATCTTGGTCATGCCTTTTGCTATTTCGGCAGCACAGGATTTTGTCAGGGCCCATAGCCAGTGCCTTCAGTTGATTCTTGATATCACAAAGAACAAATTGAATTGGCTGAAGACTGGCATCTGAGGAGGCTGTGTTAGATCATCCACTTGGCACTTCTGGTTGAAAATGTTTGCAAACTTCAGCATTGTCTCTGCTGAGCTCCATCATTGTTGAGATTGTGAATATTCATTGGCACTTCCTCCTCCTGTTAATTATTTAATTTTCCACCAACATCCATGACAAAACGTGGCAGGAGTGCAGAGCTTTGATCTGATTAGTTGGTTAAACTTTTTGTCCATAAATGCATCCTGCACTGTTTATCTTGTACTTGGTGCTTGTAGCTTCAGGTTGGCATCTCATTTTCAAGTGTGTGTTCACTACTGCTGCTGGCATGGTTTCCTGTACACCTCATGGAACCAGTGTCGGTTTCCTGGCTGAGCCATACTGGTAGACTGAGGGTTATGCCTGGCCATGAGGTTACAGTTTTTGGTGGAATGCAATTTTCCTGATGCAAATGGCCCTTAGCGCTGGGTGCCTAATTTTGAGTTGTTTAGATCCATCTGTATCTGTTATATTTAGCATTGTGGTAGTACCACACAGTGGGTGCGATTTTACGGGTGGGTCGCACTTAAGCGTGACGGCCATTAGATTGCGGGAGAGGTCAAAATTGGGAACCATGCCGATCGGTTTGTGATCTAACTGGCCCGTTCCCATTGACGAAATCAGGATCCTGCTGTGGCGTGAAACCAATAATTACCAATTAAAGCCAACCTCCATACAATTAACGGGACGATCCCGATCTGGGTGCCAACCCAGAGCCACCCCACAGAGTGATGATGGCAGCCGTCAGCTCTCAATATGTGTGCCTCTACAGGGGCAGCACAGTGACGTAGTGGTTAGCACTGCTGCCTCATGGCACCGAGGTCCCAGGTTCGATCCCAGCTCTGGGTCACTGTCCGTGTGGAGTTTGCACATTCTCCCCATGCTTGCGGGACCACATACCCCCACATACCAAAGATGTGCAGAGTAGGGGGATTGGCGACACTAAATTGCCCCTTAATTGAAAAAAAAATTGGGTACTCTAAATTTTAAAAAATAAATATGTGTCTCTACACTGGTGTAGGGTGGGGATGACAGCTGTGCCGTGAATATGCTGGTCCACTCATAGCTCCCCTCTGAGGTGTTTGTTTGGGAGGGGGCAGGTGGGGGGGGGACAACCCCGGATGGCTGGCACCATTGGACGTAGATCCTACAAGATAATGGACCTGTGGTCAGTGGCAGGGATCGATTATACTGTCTGGCATTAACAACTCACATGTGACAGGTCATCTGGGTGGTGGCCAGTGGACCCTCACCTCTACGTCATGTGCCAATCTCTACATCGGTGACCGATTTGTTCTCCACCCCCGCAACCTCCAGTCCCCTTTCCTCCCAAGTGCTCCTGCGGGGGCCCAGAGAGGGAATTGTGAGAGGGCATGCTTTCTTTATCATGGAGGGAAGGAAGGTTGGCGGGAATGAAGGGGATGGGGGTTGGCAGGCGTGGGTAGCACAGCTGGACATGGGTGGACTAGGGTACGGTATGGTGCAGAAAGGGGGCGGGGGGAGGGCATGGGTCAAGGGTGGGGCTAGTGCCAGGGGGCCGGTTCCAATCCGGCCTGGTGGAGATCATTGATCTTACAGCACTGGGTGCCGGTCTTCCTGGGGATGCTCCCGCGCTGACGTCCGCTGCCATCTCCTCCCAAGGGACACTGGCTGCCGTGTAGTTGACCCTCCGAGCCCCTCGTGGCAACGAAGTATCCTGTCTGCACTCAACTGTGTCCAATAATGCTGCCAGGATGGCACCCCCGAATCATGGGGCTGGTCTCCTCAGTGCCACGGCTGCGAGTTGTTTTGGGTTTGTTCTGCAGGATCGGTTTTACTGCTGCTCGCCCTTGTTGGCAAGGAGCTGACAGGCAGGGACCCGACGAATCAGCCAGCACAACCATCATTTGCAGCGTGAAGCCCATGGGGTCTCGTTAAGTGAACCAATTAACGTTTGATACCGGTGACGGCCAAGCCGGGTAGAGTATCTGGAAGCTTGCGGCAGTTCCCACTTGCTACCACACTTAGAAACGTTTGCATTAAATCGCAGCCAAGATACCAGAGAGCAGCCTTGTTATTATGCTCGGACTTTGTCTCCTCAAGGACTGGATCGTGCACTGGTCACTCCTACCAATGCAGCCACGGATAGATACATCTGAGACCATACATTGTTCAGGATGATGTCATACAGCTTTTGTTCCCTTGTTACTTGCTGCAGGGCCAGGCAGAATATCTCACACTGTGCCACCGCCTCTGGTAGGTCTGTCCCAAGATGGTGGAGGAGGTATATTGAGCTAACATGTTTGTCTGACTGTTTCAGGCTTTGCTTGACTCAGCTTTTGGACAGTTCTCTCAATTTTGGCATAAATCCCCAGATGTTATGAAGAGGACTTTGCAGAGTTGACTGCAATAGGCTTGCCTTTATCATTTCTGGTGCCTAGGTTGATGCCTGGTAGTCTGACTATATTTATTCTTTTTTGACCTTTCATTTGTAGCAATATACGACGAAAAGGCTTGCATGATCATTTCATTGCAGTATTAGAAGTCAACTGCATTACCGTGGATTTGAAGTTGCATGTGTGCCAGACCAGGTAAGGGTGGCAGATTCCCTTCCCTAAAGCACAGTAGTGAATCAGATGTGTTGAATAAAAACTTGATCACCATTTGCTGATGCTAATTTTTTAATTCCAGTTTTTCAAAGATTAGCTGAATTATAATCTCCAGCTCTCATAGTGGGATTTGAATTTCAAACTCCGAATCATTAGTCGAGGCTTCTGGATTACTAGTCCGGTAGTATAACCATTATGTACACCTGTGATTATAACGGACCCGATGACAATTTACTGGAACAATTCCCGGAGAAGATATATCATGATTACCTTCTGTACTGAGCATTTACGGATTTTCTTGAACTTCCAACTAACAGTCATTTGCACTTTAAGTGCACACAAATCCACGTAAACTCATCTGGTTTCACTTCCAGCAAAGGAGGAGCTTCCAGGAATGCAGCACACCAGAGCCTATTTAAATCAAACTGATGAACTCAATCCTACTTAAATAAAATAAATTAAGAAGGCAGCACCTTTGAAAGATCCCAAAATAGCTGAATGTTTAAAATTGCAGTTGGCACATATTCAGCGTGCATCTTTATTTGTCACATTATCTACAAATCATGCTAATAATTTTAGAAATGTATCTTTTAAGAGACATCTTCATTAACATCCAGCTTGGAACCTCTAAATGTTAATGTTTTATCCACTTAAGAAGAATTTGGGGTAGGGCAAAGGAAATGGTCGTATCTAAAGCTTTGTTGCTTTCTGCAACTATAATGTAGCAACATCAATTTGCCTCAAACTGCCATATGAGGGGGTTGGTTTAGCACAGTGGGCTAAATAACCGACTTGTAATGCAGAACAAGCATCGGTCATTAAAGATCCCTGGGCGATAGGGCTCTGGGCAGGATGGCACCATTGCACTTCCGCTGACACGCAGGCACCTTGACACTGCCAGTCTGGCAGCACTATCTCCCTGTAGCTTCATTAATCACTGGAAATGTATCTCAATGATTTTTCTATTGGGACCCAAGGTTATCCATTAACAGGAGTCTTCTTCGTTTCTGAACTGTTTGGAAATATATCTACTCTTGGGAAATAAAACTTTATTTATGAAGTTCAATAAATATATTCTAAAAACCAAAGTTAATTTCAGGGAGGCTGGACTGGGTAGGTTAATTACATTTTAATCTCAGGCATCTAGATGTTGCAGCACTTATTGATGTGTTGAATGTTTCACTTGCCTATAAGAGATCTATTGGAAACAGCCTTAGGCAATATCAATTACGTTCCTACTAGATATTGTCACACAGCATAAAACTGTCTCTGTTGGCGTGGGGACATAGCCCCATTTTTGTAGAATATAGCCCCATATCCTTTATTTTAAATGTTGGCTGAATTACTAAAGGACATTAATACAAAATTAGCAAAGCTCAAGCAAGTGTAGAATTTGTGCACTTGTACACAATTGTTATAGGAAAGCTGTGCAGAAATTTAAAATACATTCGAAGCACTAAATGTCGTTGAGTATAATAACATCTGATGATTCATTTGTTTTTACCAGGTGCAGTCACCACTTGAATCTGTGATGATTTGGTGTATAGTTCACCAGGGTTTAGTAATCCTATATATGATATAATCATTATAGATCATAACAAATATAAAAGACAATAGGATTTGAGTGAAAAATCTAGGCTGATATTCTAGTGCTGCATTATTGAAGGTGCAATCTTTTGGATGAGAAATTAAACTCAGCCTCATCTGCCAGCTTTCCGATATTACAACAGTGGCTACACCTCAGAAAATACTTATTTTGCCTGTACAGAGTTTTGGGATGTTCTGAGTTTGTGAAAGGTGGCATATAAAAACCCTTCTTTCCTTTGTTTTCATTTTGTTTTCTGCATTGTCCTTCATCTGTGCATTCTTCACAATCCACCAACTCCGTCATAGACTCGAAGAGACAGAGGTTCCCTGTCTGTATATTTTTTATAGGCTTCAGTGGGGGCAATTACAACCTGTGAAAAGTACTGTAAAATAAATGATTAGGCATTTGTCCACCCGTGATACATTTCTCCTGATTTTTATTGACTGAATTTGTTTTGCAAAATGTTAAAATTAACCCCAGTGCCTCAGAATCAGAGATTTCATACCTCCAAATCAAGAGTTTGAACATAAGCATATATTATTAATATCACTGCTGCCAGGTTATTTATTTTGATGATATTGCAGTGGAGCACACCGCTACTTTGACAATACCTTGGGCACTGGCGATCCTCAGGTTTAATCACCATCAGTGAGCTCTCCCCCCTCAAAATGGAAAGCAGCCTATGGTCACCTGGGACTCTGGCGACTTTACTTTAGCATAATCCAACTCCAAGTTAGGCACAATCTCTTTTACGGAGAATTTGGGGTGGGGGGGGGGGGGGGATTTGTTGCTTTGATGGTGATAGGATTTGGAAGCAAGAGATTAATTTTTTGTTAGTTAAATTAATAATTGAAAACTGTTAATATTGCATTTACAGTAGTAAATCAACTAAATTGCATGCTACCGTTTCGGTTACAAATATACTTATAATTAGCCCACACTAACTACCCAAATAGCCAAAACAGATGTATAAAATAACCCTACAGCTGTTTTAGAGGGTTCTATCGTTCCAGGGTTTTGCTTTCACCAATTGCTCATTTGCACAGCATTTTTTGTCAGATGACAGCTAACATTAAATAAGCAAGTATTTTGAAAAGTGCAAAGAAAATACTCAGAGTGAAACAGATAATTATTTAAAAATAGTTATACAATTTTAGCTTCTCATGAAAATACTTGAAGTTGTTCCTTATTGACAGTACGTTGTACAATAAATTATAATAGACCGAGTCGGTACCCAATAAGCTTCATTAATACTAATAATTGCACGTTTCAAACAGCATTTGAAAGGCTAAATTATATGGTAGCGATCTTTTAATAGGACCTCCTACTGCTGAACAAAGCGGTACCTTTATTCAGTACTTATCAAAGTTGAGAAAACTCATGATCTTTATTTCTACTTGAGGGAAGCATATGAAAACAATACTTATCAAGCAATCAACTGAAGACAAATACAATTCTGCATCATATTTCTCAAAAATCGTGGTGCCCAATCGTGTTCTTTATATGTTAAGCAAATACACTCACTGAGGCTACCATCTGCACAGGATATTGGATTGATGCTAAAGTATGATGGCGGTAACCTTTGATCATCCCCCTTGAACTTTCCTACCCATAATCTGGTGCACAAATAAATACATTTATTTACTTAAACATAGACCTAGCTTCTCCAGTCCCATGCGGGACAATAAACAGCAGGGCTCTGCCTCTGGGCCTGGTCCATTTCTTTTCACTCTAGCCCAAATAGGATCCTGATTTTGAAGGCTCTCCTTCAACCTACTTTCCCATGCCTCCTCTGGCTGACCCGTCTTCTTTTTCAATCTGGTGCTGGTTGTTCTACTGCCACTCTGGTGGAGCACACTTCCAGGAGGCCGAAATTGTGTCCTGCCAGTCTCAATCATCTATTTGTCATGATGTCCCACAGGTGCTTCTGGCCTGCTCCCGACAGCACTTCTTTGTTGATGATGTTGTCTCTGTATGTGATGCTTCGGATCTTGTGTAGGCAGCGCTGATGGAAGACGTCCAAATTCCATGACACCTTTTGCTGTTTTCTTCCATGGAGGACTCGTATGGGCCTGTAGAGTTACACCTTCATGGCCATGTGGAGGGTGTTGGCTGCTTACACTGCATGGAGCCGCAGGAAGACTGATAAAGCTTTTCTGATTCTTGTGTGAACATTAATCTCTACATTCCACCAACCCCACCCCCCTCCCCGAGATGTTGCTTCTTACATATGAGATGCCCTTGATGTTCTGTTGCCCAATGGTGGTGGGAGGGACTTGTTGCCATCCAGTCATCATTGTCGTGGTCTCCTTACAGCTGATGCACGGACCAACCTTAGAGATGCTACCCTCAAGACTGGTGGTCATGTCTTGGAGCACCCATAATTCTTTGACCAGTAAGGCAATTTCGTCCAAAAAAATCCAGGCCTGTCAACTGGTAGTGTTGCCATGGGATGCCCAAGTCTGCACTCATCACTTTTGCCATGATGAAATCAATAGCCAAGAGGAAAACTGCTCGGCCCAAGACCGCAAGAAACTTCAGAGTCGTGAACACCACTCAGTCCATCACACGAACCTGCCTGCCATCCATTGACTCCATCTACACCTCCCGCTGCCTGGGGAAAACGGGCAGCATAATCAAAGACCTCTCTCACCCGGCATATTCACTCTTCCAAATTCTTCCATCGGGCAGGAGATGCAAAAGTCTGCGAACACACACGAACTGACTCAAAATCAGCTTCTTTCCCGCTGTTACCAGATTCCTAAACGACCCTCTTATGGACTGACCTCATGAACACCGAGGCTGTTTAGCTAAGTTAGAGGCTGTTTAGCTCACTGGGCTAAAGCGCTGGCTTTGAAAGCAGACCAAGGCAAGCCAGCAACACGGTTCTATTCCTGTAACAGCCTCCCTGAACAGGCGCCGGAATGTGGCGACTAGGGGCTTTTCACAGTAACTTCATTTGAAGCCTACTCGTGACAATAAGCGATTTTCATTTCACTATACCCCTGTGTGCTTCACCCAATGCCGTGTTCATGAGTAAAGATCTGCTCGCTGCATGACCTGCCATCCTGGAGACCTTCCCGGTTCATTGCAAAGGACACTGACTACTTTTGCTTTCAATCTGTTGAGGAACAATGTGGTAAACATTGACAGTCATTGACAGCAGTACCGTGCTCCTCCAGTTGTTGCAATCACTGAGTTTCCCTTTCTTTGGCAGCTTGACAGTTACTCTTCGCCACCAGTCATCCAGGTCATCTCACAGTCCAGAACATGTTAAGCATGTGATCTGTGTGATATATTTGTGTGATATTTATTCTTGTCACATTCCAAGAGCTTTGCTGGTATTTTGCAACGCGTAGTGCCTTGTTGTTCTTCAGGCTCCTGATGATTATTTGGCCTCTGATCTGGCAATTTCTCCCAGGTTGAGATGAGGTGCTGACATCGAACTTGAACATGGAGCTGGGGCTGGGCTGGTTGAGGATCTTCATAAGTGTTCCACACACATCGCTTCCTGCTTGTTATGCGTCAATAATGTACCACTATTCTTGCACTTGATTGTTACGGCAGTTTTGTTTCTTGCACCAGTCAATTTCGATGACTCCCTCTATCTATTATTGTTTATCTCTCCTGCAGCTCTTCTTCAAGGCTTTATCCAGTCTTCTCATCATCTCCTCCTCTTTATTCAGTGTTCTTTTCCTCATATTTCTTGCTCTTCATCAACTTTCTTTCATCAATCAACTTCCATGTTGGGTCAGTGATCCATTGTTCTTTTTTGGTTGCTGTCCTCTGCCCAATGGTGACTTCAGCACTCTCCTTAATCCCTCTTCTGAAATTTTCCCACTGTGCTCGATGTTGCCTGAACCTCAGTTGTGATTTGAATCTTTTGCAGAGAGCCAGCTGGAAATGGTACGACATGTTTTTTGCAAACAGTAGCTTTTGTGGCTTCATAGTTGTTTCCTTAACCAGTTTCAGGTGGATCTTGCCGAATACAAAGTGAGGTCTGACCACACACCAGCACATTAACATATTCGGACTACGTGTCGGGATGTCTTCACCTGCAGCTGATTTCTATATATTCTGGAGACCTCCACAAATAAAAAAAAAGATAAAGATATCCTTGTGTTTGACAAAGGCATTCCCAACGCTAAACCTGTTGCTGTTGCAGAAGACCAGCACATGCTTGCTTTTTCTATTGACCTATGGGGTTCAATCAGGTTGTATAATCCTCTTCGGTTGTCATCACGTTTAGCATTGAGGTCATCCATCAGTAGCTTGATATCAAAGCTAGGCACCTCATCCAATGTGTCCAGCATTAACAGCTATTCACTATATACTTTAATGATCTGGAAGAAGGAACTGAGGGCATTATTGCTAAGTTTGTAGATGATGCAAAGAGAAGGACAGGTTGTGTTGAAGAAGCAGAGAGGCTGCAAAAGGAGACAAGCTAGGAGAGTGGGCAAAGAAGTGGCAGATGGATTACAATGTAGAAAAGTGTGAGGTTATGCAACTTAGGAAGAATAGAGGCAGAACTTATTTTCTAAATGGGGAAAGGCATCTGAAATAAGAAGCATAAAGAGACTTTGAAGTCCTAGTTCAAGATTCTCTTAGGATTAATGTGCAGGCTCAGTTGGTAGTTGGAAAGGCAAATGCAATGTTAGCATTCATGTCGAGAGACCAAGAATACAAGACCAGGAATGTACTGTTGAGGCTGTATAAGGCTCTGGTAACACCAGCATTTAGAATATTGTGAGCAGTTTTACGCTCTCCATCTAAGGAAAAATGTGCTGGTCTTCGACTTGGTCGAGTAGAGGTTCACAAGAATGATCTCCGAAATTAAGGACTTGCCATAAAAGGAGTGGTTGAGGACTTTAGGTCTGTCCTCGAAGGAGTTTAGAACGATGAGAGGGAAATCTCATTAAAACTTACAGGATTCTGAGAGGCCTAGATAGAGTGGATGTGGAGAGCATGTCTCCACTAGTAGAACAGTCGAGAATCCAAGGGCACAGCCTCAGGCTGGAGGTACAATACTTTAAAACAGAGATGAGGAGGAATTTCTTCAGCCAGAGGGTGGTGAGTCTGTGGAACTCATTGCTGCAGAAGGCTCTGGAGGCCAAGTCACTGAGTGTCTTTAAGACAGAGGTGGATAGGTTATTGCTTAATAAGGGGATCAAGGGTTGTGGGGAGAAGGCAGGAAAATGGGGATGAGCAACATATCAGCCATGGTTGAATGGTACAGCTGACACGATGGGCCAAATGGCCTAATTCTGCTCCTATGTCTTATGGTCTTCTGGTGGTAGAATCAACCTTTCTCCTCCTCTCCGTCTGTTAGTGCACAGAAATGTACGTCAGTGCCTTGTGTGGAATCTGGTGGTGTTGATGCAATGGTTCATTGGCTTCTGCTCAACTAACACTTGTGCTGAACATCCATGAGGCCAACTCTATGGGTACAGTGTTCTTCTTGCCCAGAGTAGAGGATCATCGTGCCCTGACTGCTGACTTGTCCTTGGCCAATCCATTGCATCACAAAACCATGCCAGAAGTAAGTTGGAGCTTTGCTACTAT
This sequence comes from Scyliorhinus canicula, assembly GCF_902713615.1. Classification (NCBI taxonomy): domain Eukaryota; kingdom Metazoa; phylum Chordata; class Chondrichthyes; order Carcharhiniformes; family Scyliorhinidae; genus Scyliorhinus; species Scyliorhinus canicula. Next base: position 162,087,434 of record NC_052151.1, on the reverse strand, counting down.
ATATTCACAACATGAGCTAATGTTGTTACAACCTCGACACCATTTTGTATTAATTAAAATAGCTTTTAAAAGCCAGAAGATCTTTGTTTTGAAGCCACAACCCAAAAGCACCTCTATTCCCTCCTTTCTTCAAATTGTCAAAACAACTGCAACTTACTCAGAGTGGCAGAAAGATCAGTTTCGGGTTTCCCTCTGCACCCACTTACCTGTGCCAAATTTCTTTTAAAAAAAAAAAATCTTTTTATTGGGTTTCCTCATATTTATAAACAGTTGTTGCTTATATACATTACATTTTTCTTGCCCGCGCTAATTTGCTTTATTTTACAGAGAGGTTTGTTTTGTCCTTCATTTGACTAACTGTACGTACATTTTGCTGCCCTCTGGATCGGTCTATGATATCCCCACTTCCTCCCACCACCCCCCCTCCCCCACCTCCCCCCTCTTCTCTTGCGGTGTCCCCATTCCTACCCCCCCCACCCCCCCCCCCCCCCCCCGACCCCCCACCCCGGGTTGCGCAGTCCTTTGGTTCTTCATCTTTTTTTTTTCCCTGGCTTACTCCTCATTGCTGGCCTCGAATAGGTTTTGGAACAGGCCGACAAACTGCCCCCAAGTATCCTGGAAGCCTTCCTCTGACCCTCGGATAATCTTCTCCAGGTGGAGAAATTCCGAGAGGTCAGCGAGCCAGTCTGCAGCTTTGGGTGGTGCTGCCGATCGCCAGCCGAGCAGGATTCTCCGGCGTGCGATTAGGGAAGCGAAAGCAAGGGCGCTGGCTCCCTTCCCCATGTGTACCTCTGGCTGCTCCGATACCCCGAAGATTGCCACTATTGGGCATAGCTTCACCCTCACCCCCACAACCTTGGACATTGCCTCGGAGAAGGCTGGCCAGAACCCAGCAAGCTTGGGGCAAGCCCAAAACATGTGGGTGTGATTGGCCGGGTCCATCTGGCACCGTTCACATTTGTGAGGAAGTGTTTTATTTGGAGGTGTCTCAATTCCTGTCCTCTTGCTAGTTTCCACTTCCTCTTCAGTTCGTCCAGTGTCGCCAGTCTGCGCCCTATGTAGGAGTCCCCGACTGCCAGTGTGCCCCCGTCCCGCCGCCATCTATTGAAGGTGGAATCTAGCATGGCTGGGGGAAATCTGTGATTGCCGCAGATGGGGGCCATGGGAGACATTTTGGTTATCCCGAAGTGCTGTCTCAACTGGGTCCATGTTCTCAGCATGGCCGCTACCACTGGGCTCGTTGTGTACCTTGTTGAGGAGGACGGGAGTGCTGCTGTGGCCAGGATCCAGAGGGTTGTTCCTTTACAGGATGCCTTCTCCATTTGTACAAAATCTGTGTCGGGTTCTTGTACCCATCCCCTCACTCTTTCTGCCGTTGCTGCCCAGCGGTAGAGCCAGGCCCCCTCTGACTTTCCCTCTTTGCAGTGTCGGCTTGGGAATTTGCGGGTTCTTGCCCCCCCACACAAACACCATGATTAGCTTGTCTATGTTTTAGAAAAAGAGCCTTGGGGATGAAGATTGGGATGGATCTAAACAGGAAGAGGAACCTTGGCAGTATGTTCATCTTGATCGTCTGCACTCTTCCCACCAGGGAGAGTGGGAGTGAGCCCCACCATTGAAGGTCTTTTCTTTGGTCCCCTTAATCGGAAAAAAAAAGAATTGGCACTTGAAATTTAATAATAAATAAATAAATAAATATCTGTTGCTATTTAAGAAATTCTCCCAAGTGAAATTATGCCTTTTAGAATAGCAATGAACGAAATAATGGTACGGGACGGAATTCTCCTTCGGCGTGATCCTCCGCTTCGCCGGCAGCGCCCTCACACCCGAGGATTTCCTGACGGCATGGGGGAGCCCACAATGGGAAACCCCATTGGGTTAGCTGCCTGGATGGTGTCTGGCTCTGTATTTATCAGAAAAAAACTGGGAGAATGTTAATGCAGAACTCAGAAAAGACTCAGTGGAGAAGGCCCACATCGCCCAAGGGCAACTAGTTATGGCCTTGTTAGCAAGGCCCAAATCCCAAGAATGAATAATGAAAAAATATAAGTAGAGCCTCCAGTAAACAATGCAGCCTCTTAATAGTGAATAGCTAAAGAACCGAAGAGACATGAGGAAAAACATTTTTTACGTAGTGAGTGGTTAAGGACCTGGAATGCACTGCCTAAGCGTGTGGTGGAGGCAGATCCAATTGTGGCTTTTAAAAGGTAATTCGATATTTTGCTGAAGAGATAAAAGAAAATTGCAGGACTATGGGGAAAGGTCAGGGAAGTGGAACTGGCCGAGCTGCTCCGGCAGAGGCACAGACACAATGGGCCAAGTGGCCTTCATCTACGCTGCCACCATTCCATAACTCCATAAACATTTGGGCCATTCATCATAAGAACATAAGAACATAAGAACTAGGAGCAGGAGTAGGCCATCTGGCCCCTCGAGCCTGCTCCGCCATTCAATTAGATCATGGCTGATCTTTTGTGGACTCAGCTCCAGTTTCCGGCCCGAACACCATAACCCTTAATCCCTTTATTCTTCAAAAAACTATCTATCTTTACCTTAAAAACATGTAATGAAGGAGCCTCAACTGCTTCACTGGGCAAGGAATTCCATAGATTCACAACCCTTTGGGTGAAGAAGTTCCTCCTAAACTCAGTCCTAAATCTACTTCCCCTTATTTTGAGGCTATGTCCCCTAGTTCTGCTGTCACCCGCCAGTGTAAACAACCTGCCCGCATCTATCCTATCTATTCCCTTCATAATTTTAAATGTTTCTATAAGATCCCCCCTCATCCTTCTAAATTCCAATGAGTACAGTCCCAGTCTACTCAACCTCTCCTCATAATCCAACCCCTTCAGCTCTGGGATTAACCTAGTGAATCTCCTCTGCACACCCTCCAGCGCCAGTACGTCCTTTCTCAAGAAAGGAGACCAAAACTGAACACAATACTCCAGTTGTGGCCGCACTAACACCTTATACAATTGCAACATAACCTCCCTAGTCTTAAACTCCATCCCTCTAGCAATGAAGGACAAAATTCCATTTGCCTTCTTAATCACCTGTTGCACTTGTAAACCAACCTTCTGTGACTCATGCACTAGCACACCCAAGTCTCTCTGAACAGCGGCATGCTTTAATATTTTATCGTTTAAATAATAATCCTGTTTGCTGTTATTCCTACCAAAATGGATAACTTCACATTTGTCAACATTGTATTCCATCTGCCAGAACCTAGCCCATTCACTTAACCTATCCAAATCCCTCTGCAGACTTCCAGTATCCTCTGCACTTTTCGCTTTACCACTCATTTTAGTGTCATCTGCAAACTTGGACACATTGCCCTTGGTCCGCAACTCCAAATCATCAATGTAAATTGTGAACAATTGTGGGCCCAACACGGATCCCTGAGGGACACCACTAGCTACTGATTGCCAACCAGAGAAACACCCATTTATCCCAACTCTTTGCTTTCTATTAATTAACCAATACTCTATCCATGCTACTACTTTACCCTTAATGCCATGCATCTTTATCTTATGCAGCAACCTTTTGTGTGGCACCTTGTCAAAAGCTTTCTGGAAATCCAGATATACCACATCCATCGGCTCCCCGTTATCTACTGCACTGGTAATGTCCTCAAAAAATTCCACTAAATTAGTTAGGCATGACCTGCCTTTAACGAACCCATGCTGCGTCTGCCCAATGGGACAATTTCTATCCAGATGCCTCGCAATTTCTTCCTTGATCATAGATTCCAGCATCTTCCCTATTACCGAAGTTAAACTCACTGGCCTATAATTTCCTGCTTTCTGCCTACCTCCTTTTTTAAACAGTGGCGTCACGTTTGCTAATTTCCAATCCACCGGGACCACCCCAGAGTCTAGTGAATTTCGGTAAATTATCACTAGCGCATCTGCAATTTCCCTCGCCATCTCTTTTAGCACTCTGGGATGCATTCCATCAGGGCCAGGAGACTTGTCTACCTTTAGCCCCATTAGCTTGCCCATCACCCTCCTTAGTGATAAAAATCCTCTCAAGGTCCTCACCTGTCATAGCATCATTTCTATCAGTCGCTGGCATGTTATTTGTGTCTTCCACTGTGAAGACCGACCCAAAAAACCTGTTCAGTTCCTCAGCCATTTCCTCATTTCCCATTATTAAAACTCCCTTCTCATCCTCTAAAGGACCAATATTTACCTTAGCCACTCTTTTTTGTCTTATATATTTGTAAAAACTTTTACTGTCTGTTTTTATATTCTGAACAAGTTTACTCTCATACTCTATCTTACTCTTCTTTATAGCTTTTTTAGTAGCTTTCTGTTGCCCCCTAAAGATTTCCCAGTCCTCTAATCTCCCAGCAATCTTTGCCACTTTATATGCTTTTTCCTTCAATTTGATACTCTCCCTTATTTCCTTAGATATCCACGGTCGAGTTTCCCTCTTTCTTCCGTCCTTCCTTTTTGTTGGTATAAACCTTTGCCGAGCACTGTGAAAAATTGCTTGGAAGGTTCTCCACTGTTCCTCAACTGTTCCACCATAAAGTCTTAGCTCCCAGTCTACCTTAGCTAGTTCTTCTCTCATCCCCTTGTAATCTCCTTTGTTTAAACACAAAACACTAGTATTTGATTTTACTTTCTCACCCTCCATCTGTATTTTAAATTCCACCATATTGTGATCGCTCCTTCCGAGAGGATCCCTAACTATGAGATCATGAATCAATCCTGTCTCATTACACAGGACAAGATCTAGGACCGCTTGTTCCCTCGTAGGTTCCATTACATACTGTTCTAGGAAACTATCGCGGATACATTCTATAAACTCCTCCTCACGGTTGCCTTGACCGACCTGGTTAAACCAATCGACATGTAGATTAAAATCCCCCATGATAACTGCTGTACCATTTCTACATGCATCAGTTATTTCTTTGTTTATTGCCTGCCCCACCATCTCGTTACTATTTGGTGGCCGATAGACTACTCCTATCAGTGACTTTTTTGCCTTACTATTCCTGATTTCCACCCAAATGGATTCAACCTTATCCTCCATAGCACCGATGTCATCCCTTACTATTGCCCGGATGTCATCCTTAAATAACAGAGCAACACCACCTCCCTTACCATCCACTCTGTCCTTCCGAATAGTTTGATACCCTCGGATATTTAACTCCCAGTCGTGACCATCCTTTAACCATGTTTCAGTAATGGCCACTAAATCATAGTCATTTACGATGATTTGTGCCACCAACTCATTTACTTTATTCCGAATACTACGAGCATTCAGGTAAAGTACACTTATGTTGGTTTTTTTACCTCTGTTTTGAATCTTAACATCTCCAGTTTTATTCCTTTTGTTATTACTGGGCCTATTCACTGTGCTCCCCTCAGTCACTGTACCTTGTACGGTCGCCCTTATGGATTTCTGAGTATGTCTTCTCTGCCTTGCACTTTTCCCCTTACTTCCTTTTGTTTCTGTCCCTGTTTTACTACCATCCAACTTCCAGCATCGGTTCCCATCCCCCTGCCACATTAGTTTAAACCCTCCCCAACAGCTCTAGAAAACACCCCCCCTAGGACATCGGTTCCAGTCCTGCCCAAGTGCAGACCATCCGGTTTGTACTGGTCCCACCTCCCCCAGAACCGGTCCCAATGCCCCAGGAATTTGAATTCCTCCCTCTTGCACCATCTCTCGAGCCACGCATTCATTCTATCTATCCTGACATTCCTACTCTGACTAGCTCGTGGCACTGGTAGCAATCCTGAGATTACTACCTTTGAGGTCCTACTTTTTAGTTTAACTCCTAACTCCCTGAATTCCGCTTGTAGGACCTCATCCCGTTTTTTACCTATATCGTTGGTGCCTATGTGCACCACGACAGCTGGCTGTTCACCCTCCCCCCCCAGAATGTCCTGCAGCCGCTCCGAGACATCCTTGACCCTTGCACCAGGGAGGCAACATACCATCCTGGAGTCTCGATTGCGTCCACAGAACCGCCTGTCTATTCCCCTTACGATCGAGTCCCCTATCACTATAGCCCTGCCATTTTTCTTCCTGCCCTGCTGTGCAGCAGAGCCAGCCACGGTGCCATGAACCTGGTTTCTGCTGCCTTCCCCTGGTGAGCCATCTCCCTCAACAGTATCCAAGGCGGTATATCTGTTTTGCAGGGAGATGACCGCAGGGGACACCTGCACTGCCTTCCTACTCTTGCTCTTTCTTTTGGTCACCCATTTTCTATCTCCCTCAGTAACCTTCACCTGCGGTGTGACCAACTCGCTAAACGTGCTATCCACGACCTCCTCAGCATCGCGGATGCTCCAAAGTGAGTCCATCCGCAGCTCCAGAGCCGTCAAGCGGTCTAACAAGAGCTGCAACTGAACACACTTCTTGCACGTGAAGGAGCCAGGGACAGTGGACGTGTCCCTGAGCTCCCACATCGCACACGAGGAGCATGACACGGGTCTGGGATCTCCTGCCATGTCTTAAACCCTTGGTAAACTTAAACAACTAGAATTTCAAAATAAAAATAAATAAATTAGACAATGAAAAGAAAAAGAGAGACTAATTACCAGTCACTTACCAGGGTTAAAAAGCACCTCCTCACACTCTGCACCGAATTAACTCACTGCACCAAATTACCAAGTTTAAATCTCCCACTCTGTATGAGTCTCACTCCGGATGTGTCTCCTGGAAAAGTGCTCGCTTTCTCCTGGAAAAGTGCTCGCTTCTATTTATCGCTTCAATTCTATTTCAACTGCATAATTACAAAAAATGACTCACAGCCCTTGGCCACAATCGGGTCTTTATAAGCTTCAAATTTGCCCCTAGTTGTGAGTAGCACCAAACAATGTATAACCACTTGAACAGGCGGGCAACAGGCAAGCTTCAGTAAAAGGGGATGAGAGTGAATAGCTGATTGCATGGCAATTCAATTTTGTCCATTTAGCTAAAAGTGTCAAACTCATTTCGAGTCGGGAACCACATTGGCTTAGGTCAGAACACCTAATGAGAAAAATGCAAATCGAACCATATCGTTGCAAAGGGAACACTTACCTGCCATACATGAATGATAATCTTTAAAGTTTGATATACAGGTTTTTCGGAAACAACTATACTATAATCTTCTCCATTTTGATTAACTAATTGGTATTCTTCCTAAAATTTGAATGCTGATGAGTTTTTAGATAAGAAAATCCCATAATAATAATCATGGCGATCCCTGAATTATTTGTTCCAATGCTGTGAGGATATTGGGTTTTTAACTCATTACAATTCCTTCTCTCTGTTTAATCTCAGTTCCAATCACTTTCTGTTTGATTTGTCCTTATGATCAGTTCAAATTACTTAGATTATCAGTTTAGTTATGGAAATAACCAATTTCTGATTCAGACTATGACACCAGAGCTACATTCTCAAAGCCCATCTTCAAAGTTTGTAATGTTTGAACAAGACTGAAGCAAGAAGCTGACAGTGAGGGGGAGGTAAAGGTTATTCTGCCAATTAAAGTTTATCTGTCTTGCGCCCTATCTCTCCCACCAACTCTGATTTGAATAGTCCCAATACTTTTGAACCTTCAGCTGCATGTTAATCTTCCCCTTTCTTCAAGTAAGGAAGTTTTTCATATTTCACTAATTAATAATTAATAATTCCCGTGTCTGCGCGGGTGTCCTCCTGGTGCTCCAGTTTCCTCCCATAAGTTCCGAAAGACATGCTTGTTAGGTGAATTGGACATTCTGAATTCTCCCCCAGTGTAGCCAACAGGCGCTGGAGTGTGGCGACTCGGGGATTTTCACAGCAACTTCATTGCAGTGTTGATGTAAGCCTATTTGTGACACTAATAAAGATTATTATTTTGTCCTGGAGCTTAATCACCTAGTTTATTCTGAAGAAATAACTTAGATTTGAAACTGCTGCTGCTTGTAGCTACTCCTACCAGTTCTGTTGTCATAGCGTATCACACTTTGCATAAATTTAGGTTCACTGGAATTTATGTAATTTATTATTTATTTCTCCTTAATTCCTTCTTTCCATACTGCAATGTTGAAGCTATTCTCATAGCCCCCTTTCTTTACAACTGGGAACTATCCTGTTGCTCTTTTCTGTACAATTTTCAAGACATATAAATCTTTTGCCAAGCATGGTGTTCGAAACTGCATTCTGACATATAAATCCAACATTATTTTGCTTCTAGTTTTGGCCAAATGTCCTAATCCACTGACCCATGCCCTATTCAATTTTGGGTCAATGGTGGGAGTGCAAGATTACTGAATTTATCCCGAAGTGTAGTCTAATTAGTGCTTTCAAAATCTATAGCGTAACTTCTGTGGAATTGTATGATCCTGATATCAGTATGTACTTTAGTATTCTATAAGCTTATTTAATTCACTATATTGCCTGGATGTCAGAATTAACCAGTCTACCACATGACTCCCATATCCCCTGTGGTAAATAAAATTAGATTCATTGCATATTTCTGACTTGCAGTTTTACAATATGTGCAATACTTTAACTAAATTTAAAGTGAATTACAATTTAATTTGCTATTTGTCTGCCCAATTGCTTAATCAATCTAAGTCACATTGAAACATTTAGCTATGTCCTCAGCCTCCAATATTTCCCCACTTTTCCCTTTCGCGTTCCCCTTCAACAGTTTTCAACTAATGTTTAACTACTCCCTATCTTAAACATCTAATTTGCATGTACTGAATTTAGCTGTTTTTAAGTTTGCTTTCCAATTGCATCCCCTCCTCCATTACAACATTGGGCAGGATGTTCTCAATTGCAGGGAGGTGGGTTTGGTGGCTGTCAGTGAGGGTGTTTTTGAGAATGGTTGTGTCAGTGAGCCTCCAGCTGATCTAGCCCGGAAGCAACAGTTAATCAATTATTGCCAGATTGAGGCTGTCACTGGGATCTTACCAATGGCAGATGGGCACCACTCCGTGGGCAAAGCCCATTAGGTGTCTGAAAGAGGCCACCCAGAGATAGGCCACAGGGCATGCGAGGCCTCTTGCATGTAAAGGCATCCCCAACTCCTAGCCTCAGGCAGTTTCCGCAACAGGGCACAACTGCAACCATAGTGCTGTGTTTGGTGTTATAACTTTTGTAATGAGGTACACAGAACATCTAGTTATTTAACTAGAAAGATGATTTATTAACAAATACGTGGAAAGATAACTAACAAACTATAATACAGATGATGGCTACTAAATGAATTCTTCTGGGGCTACTCTAAGTGCGACTATCCTCTTGTACATCTTACTACCACCTGGCGGGTGTCTTGAGTCACGTGATAGATCTCTATTACTACAAGCTGGTTGGAGGTCGCATTTCTAACTATATACAGAACTGTGCACAGGCATATTCGCGCACAGAGGCCATCCTGTAGAGGAAGGCCCTCCGCAATGTTGGCCTGGCAGCTGTGGCCATGAATCATTTCGAATAATTTACAATTCCCCAGAGGGGACCCCATCTTGAGGCACTCTCACCGTCTCCTGCTTGTTGCAGCAGTACTTGCCACTCCCACTGGGGCTGCCACAGCACAACTCTGCAAGCCCTCCCATTGGCCCATCCCAGGTGCCAGTTCTGCCCACTGTCAGAGGTGGCCTCTTAATTGGCTGCCTCAGATAAGGTCACACAGGCCATGCATTGCAACCCACTTTTGGTTCCGACCTCTGGAAAGCTTCACAGACGGTAAGATTTCAGCCCCTGGGTACTTTTGGTGCACAGTTAAAGAGATATGATTGCCCTTTGTCACCTTCTTCAAATAGACATTGTCCACAGGTGAATTTTGGCAGTGAATGCTGACAGACTGTTCATCCAGCAGGAGCTAATCACAGGACAAGTGTAAACTGGTTTTCATCTGATATTCACATTAAAGGTTGATGCTCTAAAGCTGCCAATTTAGATATGGCACAAAAGAGCTTCTGAACACCTGGGCTGCATAAGAGAGTTAGGTACGTTTTGGCGCAGCCATTTGGGCGCGGCCGTTGTGGCGCGGCCGTTTTGGCGCCAGCCGTTTTGGCGCCGGCTGTTTTGGCGCCGGACGTTTTGGCGCCGGACGTTTTGGCGCCAAAATAACATTTCTTTATTTGTGAATTAGCCTCAGTATAGAGATGCAGATAAAAGAATACATGAAACTGTTCTTAAATTTGAAAACATGGATGCTATCGAGTACTTGAGGAGCCTTGCTAATAATTACCAAATGAACTAAACTAAAGGTTTTTTAACTTTAGTTTTTAACTAAATGAACTAATTTAAGGTTTTTAACTAAATGAACTAATTTAAGGTTTTTAATTTATAATAAAGATAAAAGAATACATGAAAGTGTTCTTAAATTTGAAAATTTGAGTACTTGAGGAGCCTTGCTCATAATCACCAAATGAACTAAACTAAATGAACTAATTTAAGGTTTTTAAATTTACTTGCAACAATTTGCAACAAGTTACTAGCCACAAAAACTAAAAGAATTTCTGTCGTCTGCGCCCAAACGGCCGCGCCAAATTGGCTGCGCCCAATTGTCCCATGGCGCCCAAACGGCTGCGTCCAAACGGCCGCGCCAAAACGGCCGCGCCCAATTGTCCCATTCCCTGCATAAGACTACCTTATGAAATGGATGCATATCTATAAGGCTGAAGTAATATGAAGGCAAATTCCATGGTTCAAGGAATCAAGTTTCTTGGGGCTTTCATAAAGCTGCCACGATGGGCAAATTGTCATGACTGCAATGATTTTACGATTATTTTAGTGAAAAGAAATCTGACACAGGCTCAAAGAATAGTAACACATTTTTCAGGCCTACAAAATGGCTCAGATAGTTGATCACGTGCAAGGATACATGTCTCTAAGTGAGTTTGTAACAGCTCAGTTCCCTCTTAACCCATTATAGACCTTCAGGAAATGAACCATTGGCACCTTGCTCTTACTCAGAACGTCCTGCTCCCTGGTGGCATCATCTACAGACAGGTAAACTGACAATAACCAGCTCTAGCACTCCACTACCGTTGAATCTGACACCTGGTTGACTTCCGGATCCCAACCCTGCCTCAAGGGCACCACACGCAAAATGGTATTTTTGAATGGGCAGGAGATGAGCCCAATTCATGGCTGGTGAAAGCTGGTGACAGACTCCGTGGCAAATGTATGGTATGGTAGCATAGTGGTTAGCACTGTTGTTTCACAGTGCCAGGGTCCCAGGTTCGATTCCCGCTTGGGTCACTGTCTGTACAGCGTCTACACATTCTCCCCGAGTCTGCATGGGTTTCCTCCGGATGCTCTGGTTTCCTCCCACAAGTCCTCGAAAGACGAGTTGTTAGGTAATTTGGACATTCTGAATTCTCCCTCAGTGTACCCGAACAGGCGCCTGAATGTGGTGACAAGGGGCGTTTCGCAGCAATTTCAATGTCGTGTTAATGTAAGCCTACTTGTGACAATAAAGATTCTTTTAAAAAACCGCAGGCAGCAGCTGTGAGCTGAAGAAAACAGGTTGTTCCGAAAGGGGCAGCAGCTGAAAGACAGGAAATGGGTAAATCTGAGGTAATCATACAAACCAGAGCAGGATACCTGAGCTGTTTTTGTCACTTTACATGTCCGCAGATGATGACACCAAAGGGCAGTATATCTGAAGCTTTCTCTTCACCTTGCAGTGTACCTAACAGCTGTGTCCGAACATGCACCAGGGGCATATGTTCTGTCGTAATCCTCTTTGCAAATTACAGTCCCAGGTCCTCCCCGGGCCATTCAAAAGCTCCTAAAGGAGCTAATTGGGCCCTTAATTGGAGGTGAGTGGGTTCCACGTTCCCTCCACACTATCACTTTGAAAATTCCAAAATGTCCTGAAAGGATCCAATGACAGCCTTTGGGAAAAAAAATCAAATTTTTTGCCCCCTGGAATTGATACCGGGGGGCAGGATTCTCCAGCCGCACCCACCCGGCGACCGGAAATTCCAGCCCAATGTTAATGGACCTTTACATAGAACATAGAACAGTACAGCACAGAACAGGCCCTTCGGCCCTCGATGTTGTGCCGAGCAATGATCACCCTACTTAACCCCACGTAACCTGTATACCCGTAACCCAACAATCCCCCCATTAACCTTACACTACGGGCAATTTAGCATGGCCAATCCACCTAACCCGCACATCTTTGGACTGTGGGAGGAAACCGGAGCACCCGGAGGAAACCCACGCACACACGGGGAGGACGTGCAGACTCCACACAGACAGTGACCCAGCCGGGAATCGAACCTGGGACCCTGGAGCTGTGAAGCATTGATGCTAACCACCATGCTACCGTGAGGCCCATACATGGTTCGCTCCCCACTTGTAGCGATCTTTCCAAGGGCAGGACAGAAGAATCCAGTTCCGGGGGTCACTGAAAAGTTGCTTCTCAAGTCTGGGGAACTTAAAATTTACAAATGGAGGGCACAGTCTCTTGCTAAGTAAGGGATGATGATTTAGGACTGAGAGAAGGAGAAATATATTCACTCTGTTGAGAATCTTTGGAATTATCTACCCCAGAGGGTTATGGGTGCTCCATTACTGAATACATTTAATACGTTTAGTTCTGAGATTGACAGAACTTTGGTCACTCAGAGAATCAAGGGATACGGGCAGCAGGCAGGAGAGTGGAGATGAGGATGAACTCAGCCACTATCATAATGAGGGATTAGGTTTGAGGGTTGTAAGGTTGTACATCCTGTGATCTTATGCTCTTTTGGCTAAACCCTGAAAATAGACATTGAGATTGCAGTATATAATTAACCTGGTGGCTGTTCATTGTGATACTGGTAGCATTTTAAATTCATGCTGCCTCCTCTTTAATATAATTGTTACAAGGAACCATGTGCTGTTCATTGGCTGCTGACATCAGCGTGGGGCGGGGCGGGGGGGGGGGGGGAGTTGAGTACTGCAAAAGCGAGCACTATTTAAAGGCGAGTTGCATCTCTTAAAGGGAAGGTG